>NC_141687.1:81266179-81866179 GCF_964263255.1 Lissotriton vulgaris | reverse complement strand
TGGGACGTCCTCCTACCCTGTCTCTTGTTTTCCTACAGGGAAGTGCCACAGAAGGGAGTGGGCTTCAGCCCCTTCGAACTTCTGTATGGGCACCCTGTACGGGGTCCTCTCAGCCTGGTGAAGGACGGATGGAAAAAGACTCCCAGGAAGCTTCCCCAGGACGTGGTGAGCTACATGCTGGCCTTCCGGAGCCAAATGGCCAAGTTGTGGAAGCAAGCTTCTGACAACTTGGAAGCCAGCCAAGCAGTTATGAAGGAGTGGTATGACCACAATGCTCACCCAGTGGAACTGGAGCCTGGACAAAAAGTGTGGGTGATGGAACCTGGAGAGCTAAATGCCCTCCAGGATCGTTGGACAGGCCCCTTTGAGGTATTGGAGAAAAAGGGTAAAGCCACTTACTTGGTGGATCTTAAGACCCCGAGACAGCCCCACCGGGTGCTGCATGCCAATCGCCTCAAGCCACACCATGAGAGGCCCAAGGTTGTCTTAATGATGGTGACCGATGGAGCAGAGGAAGAGGAAAGCGAACCTCTCCCTGATCTTCTCTTGTCTCAAGAAAAGGATGGGTCGGTGGAGGGAGTGATTCTCTCACCATCCCTGACTCCTGAACAGCAGAGAGATTGCCGCCAGATCCTGGAGCAATTTTCTTCACTGTTCTCCCTTGTCCCGGGTAGGACCCATGACGTGGACACAGGAGACAGCCCACCTGTGAAGTCTAAGATCTACCGGCTGTCGGACAAGGTGAAGGCCAGCATCAAGGGTGAAGTCGCTAAGATGCTGGAGCTAGGAGTGATTGAACCTTCTAGTAGCCCTTGGTCTAGTCCGGTGGTTTTGGTACCAAAAGTTGCCCCGCCGGGCACCACACCTGAATTGAGATTCTGTGTGGACTACCGAGGACTAAATTCAGTAACCAAGACTGATGCTCATCCCATCCCAAGGGCGGATGAACTTATCGACCGGCTGGGAGCTGCCCAATACTTGAGTACCTTTGACCTTACTTCAGGGTACTGGCAGATTTCCCTTACTGAGGGGGCGAAGGAAAGGTCAGCCTTCTCTACACCTCAGGGACACTACCAGTTCTGTGTGATGCCCTTTGGGCTCAAGAACGCCCCTGCCACTTTTCAGCGGCTGGTGAACAAGGTCCTTTCTGGTATGGAAGCTTTTTCTGCTGCTTACCTGGACGACATTGTTGTCTTCAGTAGCAGCTGGGGGGACCATTTGCAACATTTGCAAGCTGTTCTTCATGCCCTGCAACAGGCTAGCTTGACAATCAAGGCCAGCAAGTGTCAGATCGGGCAGGGGTCGGTGGTGTACCTAGGCCACTTGGTGGGCAGAGGGTCGGTGCAGCCCCTCCAGGCAAAGATTGAGGCTATCATAGCCTGGGAGCCCCCCAAGACTCAAACTGAGGTCCGAGCCTTCCTGGGCCTCACTGGATACTACCGTCGCTTCGTGAAGGGGTATGGCACCATTGTGGCACCCCTCACTGAACTTACCTCTAAGAAACAACCCCGACGGGTAGTCTGGACGGAGGCTTGTCAGCGAGCCTTCATGACCTTAAAGCAAGCATTGTGTACTGCTCCAATACTCAAGGCCCCTGATTTTTCTCGAGAATTCATTGTCCAAACAGATGCGTCAGAACATGGCATTGGGGCAGTGTTATCGCAACTAAATGACGAGGGCTTGGATCAACCCGTGGTTTTCCTGTCCAGGAGACTACTCCCCAGGGAACAGAGGTGGAGTACCATTGAGCGAGAAGCCTTTGCGGTGGTTTGGGCTCTGAAGAAGCTGCGCCCATACTTGTTTGGCTCGCACTTCCTGGTTCAGACTGACCACCGCCCCCTTCGTTGGCTGATGCAAATGAAGGGGGAGAATCCCAAGTTGTTAAGGTGGTCCTTCTCCCTACAGGGAATGGACTTTCGGGTGGATTACCGGCCTGGAATGGACCATGCTAACGCAGACGGTCTATCTAGGTATTTCCGCCTTAGTGACGAGAACTCCCAAGGGATTGGGTAGCTCTCCCCACTTTCAGCTGGGGGGGACGCGTGTTAGACCTGTCTGCATCTGGGGGTGTTCTAACCATCATTATTTATTTTTGTCACCCTCAGCCTCCCAGTGTTTCTATTTTTATTTTTATGTTCACCAGGATTTTTCAGTGCTGTCAGGGGCTAGGTGTTCCTTGACTATGACGCCATTTTCCCCTTCATACTCTGTGAGGCCTAGTTAAGCTTCTGGAAAATCTAGGGACACTCAGGAACCTAAAATGGTGTCCACCAACTGCCATAACGGACATCCCAGGAAGACAGACCCATAGGCTAACATGAGGAAGGTTCCAGAACCATCTAGGGGCTTCCAGAGGTCTCAGGCCAGTCTATAAAAGGCCAGTGACCACCAGCCATTTTGTGCAGTATCAGGAGTGACCAGTGTGGAGAGAGGCGACCTGAGGAGGAGGATTGTGCACTAGTAGTGACAAGATCGACCTGTGGGGTCGGCTGTCGCTCTACTGCGAAGTGCCCCCTTTTAGGCTGACCAAACCCCACTGTCACGGCATTCATAAATTGTGACCAGAGACTCTGTGACAAGATTTTAAATCATCCCGATTCGCTGTAAAGTGACCCTCGTGTGTCCTGATCGCCTGCCCTGAAGGCTGTGGGCAGAGCAGGTGAACTTCGACCCAGAGTTGTGTTGACTGGCCCAGGAGTCCGGGGGCGAGGAGTAAGGACAGTCGCATCCATAGCACTCGAGTCCGGGTCTCACACTGTGGAGAAAGGCGGTAAAATCGGCTGAGGCTCCTACCTGAGTGAGGCGCCGACATCAAGCCTATCCCTGACGCGAGACCGGAACCAGTGAAGTGCCCAGCTGTCCCGTGTGTTGACGGGAGGAGTCGTCGCTGAGGGAGAGGCGGAGTCCGGACATAGGAGGAAGCCGGCGGTGTCAGAGGAGGCGCGCCTAAAGCCAACCCAGCTGGTCGGAAGAGGCGGAGCTCTGGCCTGAGGAAGCGCCGTCGGACTCGCCGGTGGAAGCGCCGTCGGACTCGCCGGTGGAGCAGCACTGATCGGAACCACTTCTCGCTTTCCCCCCCCCCCCGTCGCCAACTCCCACTGAGCCCTCACCTACGGCGCCGGAGTCAAGCGCCAGAGCGAGCGAGCAACTCCAGCCGGGTGGCTCTCATCAAAGAAAGTAAGCGGGGGGAAAACGTGGGGAAGCGGGAGGCGGCAGTGCCGGCTGACAGTGACCCCTGAAGCGGCGATAGTGTGAAAGAACTGTAAACTGACGACCCGCCAGGAATAAAAACTTGAGAAACTTGGTTACCAACCCCCCAAGTATAATAATAAGATATTAAGGGGAGAGTGAGAAGGGAAACGAAGCACTGGGTTCATGTGCCTGGCGCAAGAGTATTGAAAGCTGGACCACAGGGTGCCAGTAGCGATCAGAGCTCACCTTTAAGACCCTTCCAGGCAGTTCATCCCTTGGAGTCAGTTCTACTTCAAGAGGGGTTTAGCAAAAGAATAGACAAAAGAAAGCATAATTAATTCGCCTTGTCTTCTTTTAGCCATCTAGCTGGTTGCAAGTACTGTGAGGAACGCTGCTGGGGGTAGAATTCTGTTGAGCTGTTCTGGAACCTGAGAGCAGATGGGTAATGTACATGCCAGGTTTATGTAAAGTGGCGCATTGAGCCTATATAGTGAATTTTCCCTTCTGTAATAGCTGATTGAGAAGGCAATACTGATGTAACTGATGGTGATTTACCTCAAATGTAATGTACCTTTGATTAATCTTCACTGAATTGAGAAAAGTATTGAAGATTGTGAATTGTATATGAAATCTTATGCTGAACTAAATGTAGACTGCTTTTGACTAAGAAAAGGACAAAGAGAAAGTTTTATAAAAGGTACTGGTATTTTTCTAAACTGGTGTAGCGTCCTTTATTTTTAGTGGTAAGTCATTGGGATACTGTGAGTGGGCTCTGTAAGCACTTAACCAACGCCTTGGAGTTTAGCTGTTCCCCCTACTGTGCCAGGCTACCCTATGTAGTCTAGGATACCCTAGGTCTAACACAATATTACAGCTGTTGCAATTGGTAACGCTTTCATTTAGAAGCGCACCTTACAAGGCTCTGCACCCTCCCGCCGACTTCTTGAGCACACCGGGGATCTCCCCTCGGTAAGCAATTTCTCCCTTTCTTTCACTCAATGCGCCGTATTCACCAGGGAAATGTATAGTTTCTTGCCAGTTAATAATTGTAATTCACTGCGCCGTTTCAATTAATTAATCTCTCGACCTTTTTGTCTTTTAATTGCACTGCGCCGTATCAGACAAGGCTCTCACTTTTGAGGTACTTTTTAACTCCGACATATGTCACACACCTTCTCTACACCACTGGAACTGTTCTTTTGAATTAGAATTCCTAATTGCTTTTACGTGGGTTTAGACACTTTAAATACCCGTACTCCTCAGCAACTGCATGGTATATATTACCAGCTTACTAATTTAGGATGATCCTCATCTGATGAGCTAGCTGCTGACTATGAACACTGTCATTAACCTAACCAGTCTGTGTGAATGGAAGATGTCGGTTTCACAACGTGTCCTCTTTACTCGTTGACAACTTATCAGCCCGGCCTCAATGGTTGAATAATAACTGTAAAGTCAACTGTCAACTTTTATTTTGTCACTGCAATGAGCCTTACCACACCCTCACCATTAGCACCAGCTTTAACTTATGTTTATTACTAAATGTAATTTTGCCTTTCTCCCTTCCCCCTTCTAGGCAATAGAGGCTTATAACTATTAGGCATTATACCAATGTCCTGATGATGGTCCCCATGATTAAGTACTGGGACCGAAACACCGTCGACCTTTGTGCACCTTACACATAAACATAAACTGTGTGTCATATATAAGTGAAGGTGCTTGCTTGAATTTTCTGTGTATCTGTAAAAATACAGAAATCTGCAGCTTTTGCCTAAAAAACCCTGATTTGTTATGTTTTCTTCACTGTATTGATCTGTAAGTGTAAGGGTACAGGACTGTGCCCTACTACGGTGATCTGTTGAAGGAATCCTTCTCGTGCATTTCTTATTCAGTAAAGATTGAGACCCCCCGTCCGGCTGGACATGTCAAAACTAATATAGAATCGATTGTGTCTATATTTATTGGTTGTGAATATTCCTTATGTATGGGACCGCTGTTGTTTTTGTAAATTATGCTGCCCAAGGTCCTGTGCTGACTCATTTGAGATCCCCTTGTTGTCTTTAATATAGGGTGGTGGTGTAAACATTGATTGAGATGGTAAACAGAAACTTGTTTTTCATGTAATAGTTTTTTCTATCTTGAATCTGACCATCAACCTGAATGGGTATTGTCTCAGAATCTCAAAAGATGGCAAGTCTGGCCACTCTTGCCAGTTCGTCTTTAGTTTGTTTTTCACCCCCTTTTCGATTATTGTGAACAAAACTGACTTCTGCCAACCCGAATCTCTGTTTAAATATGTAAAATGGATAACACAAATCTGAATTTCGATAGACCTTTGATGGAATTCAAGGATTTCTTTTCAAATACAATTCTTTTGGTCTTATTAGCCATAAAAGCTGGGTAGATATCCAAAAGGGGACTGGTTTGAGAGATAAAAGAGGTAGTCCAAGTCAGTAGCCATATATTATAGTATTACTAACAATAAATATAATTTTAGCACCATCACTAGCTTCTGTAAGGTTTTTTGCCAGTATAGCTCATTCTTAATTGGTTGAGGAGCAGTGGCTCTTTCATTGATAAACTTAACAGGCTATTCATTTCTATCTCATTTAAACAGCTAGTAGCAAAATTATTATTTTTTAAATTGAAGCCTACCACTAGGCACATATTGAGAAAACTTACCTAGGAATGAATTACATGCATTGCGTACATTTGGGCTTGTGTTTTGTCACTTACATTTGCTTGTTTTTTCTTTATTGGCTTTATTTATTTAAGTTTGTGCAGCACGCCTTTGTTCCTTCCGTGGAGCATAGCCTATTTACCACCTCTCTCACTGCTCGAACTATTCCTTCATGAGTGCTCGTTATTGGGGCAATTATGTTTTTTCCGTGAAGCTCTCCTTGAGAGTGCACGCATTTTCCAGCTGTCTCCCTTGTATGCTTCTCGGATACCCCTCTGTGTCGATCTCAAGCACTATGTGCTTCTGTGCACCCTACACAATCCACATTAGTCTTGCTTGTATTGCTGTTTTTTATCTGTGTGATTCTCTGCCCACACACGGCTCTCGGCATTGCTCTATCTTGTCTCTGTGCTTCTCTCGCTCTCCGGATTGCTTCAACCCCTCCCTTGACCTGCTTTCCAGTTAAAATTCTGTTTAAAAACTTTTTAAATATTTTAATCTACCTCAGATTGGTACATTTAAAAAAAACTGTGTCAAAGGACAAGCAACGGAAAAGTCAACAATTCTCAGCTTGAGGACCTATTAATTAACTTTTCTAATGTTAAAAACTCATGAGAGCCTACAATATGAAACGCCCCACTGATATACAATGCTAAGTGCATATCCATAGCCATGTATGGTGCGCCTCTATGGGGGTACTTGTCGCATGAAACGCTCCAAAGGGCAGAAAACAAGTTTTTAAGACAACTCCTTTCTGTCCCCCAATCTACCCCCACCTACTCTATCCAGGGGGAGTTGGGTATAGATTATGTAACGGATAAGCTCAGATTGGCTCCTTTAATATCTTGGTTAAAGACTTGGCTTAACAACGAACTAACCCTTAACCATGCCATTCTGGAGGATCTCATGTCCCTTGATCACAGTAAGAGAATTCCCTGGCTGGAATATGAGACAGACTTTTGAACAGCTTGGCCGTCCAAATTTATTCTATCTGTCATCCTCTATTAGAATGGAGGATATTGCCTGGATTAAAAAACACTTGTTGGGAAACATGAGATTGGCTCGGGAGGAATTAGAATTAAAAAAAACAACAGTTAGATTACAATATATGCTGTTATCCTTCCCATTCCTGGAGCCTTACTTCGCTTATGTAACTAAACCCTTCCATAGACATTTGTTAATTAAACTCAGATTTAATTTAATCCCATACGTGCTGGGATGTTTTCAGTCTTGGAGTCTACCGGAAAGAGGACCCCCATGTAAATGCGATGAATTTTCCACTCAGGACACTATGCACTTTATTATGTTTTGCACTTTATACAGGGATCCGAGGATCAAATATTTGTTACCGATTTTAAAAGAAGCGGGGTTCACTCAAGTAAGGCTAGCTTTGGTGTACCTATAGTCCCTTGGCAGTATCCGTATTACATACTCTGTGGCCAGTTTTTTAGTGGCAGCATATAGAATTAAAACAAGGACCTTTTCTGCCACTGTTGTAATTCAAACTTAGGAAACGACGTGTAGTATAACCAGTTAAAATTACCTGCCTTGCTTATTTTGCACAATATGTATATAATGACTGTTTTGTATGAACTATATACAATGAATTTGGATGTTTTAAATTGTATATATTGTTGTTGTTTTTATGGCTTTTATGATTTTAAAAAATCGAATAAAGTGTATTTTGACTGACACGCCCCACTGTGATGTGAATGACACTTCAACAGACTATGGATGAAGAGGTCAGACCAAAAGTCCCTATATGAATCTATAATTTGATTATGAAGTTTTTTGCAAATATGAGGCTTAAAAAACAGGTAAAGTTGTCTTTAGCTGTTTATTACTTAATCTCAAGAACCTGTCACAAGATGGTAGAAATCCTGCTGTGCTCTTTCTTACCCCATCCTACTCTAAACCCTTTGTGTGCAAAGCATGCATCTAACTCATAGATACAAGCTAGAAATTTCAGTATTCTATTTTTATAGCAGCTTATGCGATTGCGGCCAATTACAAAGCTTCAGGACAATTTTACATCAAGGCCCGGAGGCAAATATTATGCATTATCCCTTTTATTGCCCCCCAGACAGCAGCAACAAACAAGCATTAGAATTAGAACTCTTCCAAATTCTAGAACTCTGAACATGCTTATACACATTTTCTTCTTTTGTTGCTCCTCAGTTCAGATAAGTCACTTCATTCGAAGGGTTCACGGGGAGGTCGGAGATTTTTTTGTGAGAGATTTGGTTAGGAGTTAAAGGAGAAATAAATATTCCTAAAGGTATAAGGAGGATTTTAAGATATTTTAATATCATTTTAAATTACTTATTAGTATTTAGGAGGATTTATTAGGTGTTTCAGATTGGAGTTGATTAATATTTGTTTGATATAATTGATGTTGTAGAGGGAAATTTTGAGGAGAGGATGAAATCCTACATGGATAAAATGTTTGGGGAGATGTCTGCATCTCTAGATAAGAAGATAGAAAGTACCTTGGAGAAAAGTATGCAAAAGAGACAGAAGTCTGGTGAAGATGAAAATTTCTGGACCACTGAGGAGATGGATGTGGTTGCAGGGGGTTCTATTCAAGGGAATAGGAAATGTCAAAAGAGAAGAATGATTGAATCAATTAAAAAAGGGAAAGAACGTAAGGTTCTGAAGGGAATCGCTATAAAGGCGAAAGAGGGCGCAAAGAATGCACAGAAAACAAAGCATACTACAGTGGCATGTGATTCTAGTTCAACAAGTGGAGATGTTGAACTCACTTGTAGTTCAGTATTGATGATTCTGATGTGGAGGAGGTTCCACTTAAAAGGAGAAAGATAAGAGAAAGAGAAATTAAAGTGGAGGACAACGATATTATTGATCCTCGAGGGGAAGAAATGTTCGACCAACTATTGATTAAGCATCCTCTTTCTCTGCAATGGGCTCCGGTGGAGCACGTGGCAAAATACGTAAGATTTTGGATAAGGAGGGAGATACCTAAAGAGGTCAGGACTAGGATGAGGAGTGAAAGACCTAGTCTGGACAGCAAAGTTGCGTACACTCCAGAACTTGACCAAAAAATGATGGCGTTCATTAATAAGTCAGGAAAAGACCCTAGGAGGGGTCTTGAAAAGGGTTTAAAAGGACGTCAAGATAGACTCCTAGATGTTTTGGGTCCACTGACGAAAATATTTGACATGTGCTAGGAGGCACATACAAACAACACTGGTATTGATGTGGCTGAAATGCGCCAATGGGTCCAAAGGGCCATATGTCTTTTGGGAAATTCAAATACTGCACTGTGCATAGAAAGGAGAAAGTCAATTCTATTCAGAATAGATCCAAAGTTGGCGGATTTGGCAAATAAGGAGCTAGGAGAGCGCAGTGAAGGATTACTATTTGGAGACGATTTTGTTAAGGATATGTCTCTTTATGTTAGTACCTTTAGCTCTCTTGAGAAAGCTCAAAAGGATATCAGGAGAGTTTTTGGAGTGGCCGTGCGAATGCGGGGTCGATTCCCCGGCCGGGGTCAAGGAATTTCAAGAGGAAATTTCAGAAGAGGAGGTAGACCCTATGGAACAGGTTATGGATCCAATTACTACGGATCAAGAGAAGGACAGGGACGTTTATTACCGTAGAGACAAAGAAGCAGGGGCAGAGGAATGCGTTCTGAAAGGCGAGCAAGAGGTGCGTCAGGTAAGCTGTTTTCAAGACCCTATTTCTATCCAAATAAATTTTGGCGGCAGACTAGCCCTATTTGTTTCGCGATGGAAAGAAATGACAGTTTCAGGTTACAAAATAGATTTTTTGCAGACACCGGTTCAGGAGAAAGTTTCAAATACTTTCAGATTCTCAGTGGAGATGGAGGAAATGGTGACAAAGGAAATAGAGGCATTAGAGATGAAAGGGGCAATAGAAGAAGCAAGGAATGTAAAAGGTGGTTTCATAAGCAATATTTTTCTGGTAGAGAAAAAGGAGAAAGGAATGCGTCCTGTAATAAATCTGAGAGAGTTGAACAATTGGGTCACGTACAATCATTTCAAGAATGGTGGGCATCCATATATTGAGGGATCTATTGAGGAAAGGAGATTGGTTGACAAGATTGGACTTGAAGGATGCCTATTTGACTATTCCATTGTGCAAGGAGCAGAGAGATTTTCTACAGTTCAGGTAGAAAGGAAAGTTATGGCGATTCAGGAGTCTCCCGTTTGGGTTGACTTCAGCCCTTGGTGCTTCACGAAGGTGATGCGTCCTGTGGCAGCTTCGTTGAGATCAAAGGGAATACGTTTAATTGTATATCAGGACGATATATTGATCATGGCAGAAGAAAAGGAGTTAGCAAGGGAGCAGACAGAGTTTACAGTAAACATGATAGAGCATTTGGGTTTTGTAGTGAACAAGGAGAAATCATGTGTGAAGCCTCAACAGGAGATACAATTTTTAGGCTTTCAGATACGGACGTTGGATTGTGTGTTGAGGTTACCTATGGTTAAAGTGAAAAAAATCCGAAAGGAAGTGAAAAGTGCAATGAATTCGAAATGGATTACGTTGAGACAATTAGCTCAGTTGCTGGGTCTGTTATCAGCATTGATACAAGCGATTTTTCCGGCTCCTCTTCATTACAGGGCTTTGCAGAGGTTGAAGGGTTATCATTTGAGAAGAGGAGCGAAGTATTCTCAAAAGATAATGTTGAATCGAGATTCGAGGGAGGAATTGAATTGGTGGATGATGAATCTAGAAGCTTGGAACGGCAGGGCGATATTTGGAGAGGTTCCAGAGATAGAGATAGAATCGGATGCAAGTCTTCACAGTTGGAGCGCAAGGTGTGGTATGGGGTCAACAGGGGGAAAGTGGTCAAAGGAGGAGGAAGAGATGCATATAAATTGTCTGGAACTTCTGGCAGGATCTCTTGCCGTGAAGAGTTTCATGAGGGATCAGGTAAAATGTAGTGTGCTCTTGAAGATGAACAATATGTCGGCGGTGAGGTATGTGAACAAGTTAGGAGGACCAAGGTCAAAGGGGTTAGCAGATTTGGCGAAGGAGTTTTGGAGATTTTGCTTAGAGAAGGCGATTGATGTTCAGGCTCAGTATATTTTGGGTCTGAGCAACATAGAAGCGGATTGGTTTTCAAGACATCTCAGAGATGTGAGAAATTGGAGGTTAAACAGGGGGGTGTTTATGATGTTGGAGAAGAGATGGGGTCCTTTACGAGTGGATCTGTTTGCGGACAGACTGAAGGAGTTTTACAGTTGGAGTCCAGATCCAGAAGCAAAGGGAATAGATGCTTTTCTTCAGGATTGGAGTGTAGGAACGAATTATGCTTTTCCCCCATTCTCATTGATACAGAGAGCATTGATGAAGATCAAGAGAGCGAAGGCGGAGCTGGTTAGGATAACGCCATTTTGAAGAGCTCAAGTGTGGTTTCCAGATATGATGGAATTGTTGGTAGATGATACAGTGTTGTTACCGAATTTAAAGGAGATTATTCAGGATCCGGAGGGGAAGGTTCACTACTTGTGATGGCTCAGTTTAGATTGCTGGCGTGGATGATTTCAGGAGAATTTGGCGGGTGCTTGGATTATCGAAGGAGGCTGAGGATCTTATCCCAGAATCATGGTCAAAAGGAACAACATAGATTTATAGATCAGCGTGGAGAAGATGGTCTGGTTGTTGTGTTGAGAGGAGTTTGGATTCCATATCAGCTCCTGTAGTAAAGGTGGTTAATTATTTGTCTGAATTGTATAGGAAAGGTTTAGCATACAATACTGTAAATATAGACCAGGGTCAGCGGACTCGATAATTCTCTCGCCTCGGTGCCCACTCTGATCAGCGATCACATTCGGCAACTCTGGGCATTAGCTTGCCTCATCTTCACTAACGGCCCCACCAGACCGCCGGGGATGCCTGGTCTCACCCTGGAGATACCCATTAAGGGACCATCTCTCAGGGAAGCCAGGAAGTGTTTCGCAGCGGTCGAAGCGCCTTGGGACCCTACGGGTAAGTAGTGCGCTATATAAAATGCCTATACATTACATACATACATTACATTACATTACATACATTACAGTATGGTGTACTTTGGGATGTTTCTTTGGTCTTGAAAGAAATAGACAGTTAGGGTGGAAATTTATCTTTGGATGTTACATTTTTATCATGGAAGATAGCTATGCTTTTTTGTTTGGTTTCTTGTAAAAGAGTGTCTGATATTAGAGCCTTAAAGGTGGACTCTAGGTGTTAACCAGAGGGTGTGTGCTTTGAGTTAAGGAAGCAAACAAAGACTATGTCTAGGACAATTTTGTACCCATATTGGGATGGGAATGAAAATTTGTGTGGGGTGCGATGTTTGAAGGAATATGAAAAAATTACTTTTGGTTTGAGACAAAGTGGTTGTTCACAACTTTTAATTTCTTTTAAGAAACCTTTTAAGGCTGTATCTTCAGCTACACTGGCAAGGTGGGTAATAGAAGTGATGTTGAGGGCAGGAGTGGAAATTAGTGTTTTTGGAGCTCATTCTGTAAGAGGGGCTATGGCAAGCAAGGCGTATATGAGAGGGTTTAGTTTGAATGGTATTATGAAAGCTGCAGATTGGAGTAATGAGTCAACTTTTAAGAGGTTTTATTTTAAACCTGTGGAAAATGTATTAGAAAGAGCTTTAGATGAACTTTGAACATGCATCCGGCCCTTGATGTAAAAGGCAGATTGTGCACTTTTAGAAATGGGTAGAAAATCATGATTTTAATAAAGGCACGGAGACTAATATTATCCCTCCGCTGTTCCCACCCAGGTCAATAATGGTTTGTTTTTTATTATGCACAATAAAGAAGAAGAATTCTCAATGGCTGAAGTTTGGAAGATTCTGTATTGAAGGAAGTTTGAAGGATGGAATATTGTTTTATTAAAGACTTTAGTTTTTTATTCTCTTCGCAGCACCTTAAGAGGAAGATGGCTGCCAGTTCAATGTGTATAAGCATGTTCAGAGTTCTAGAAGTTGGAAGAGTTCTAATTCTAATGCTTGTTTGTCGCTGCTGTCTGGGAAGCAATAAAAGGGATAATGCATAATATTGGCCTCTGTGCCTTTATTAAAATCATGATTTTCTACCCATTTCTAAATGTGGAAAATCTGCACTTTACACACATTTTACAGTGAAGTTTCAATGTAAAAGGCCAAAACGAATTTGTTATAAACAATTAAGGTCAACCTCCTATTAAAAACTCACAGGTTTATGTAAAAAATTAAGTGACGCACATCAATATAGTGATTTTCCTAGGATTGGCCAACTTCACCGTATGAGGAAGAAACAACATTTTCCAGCAGCCACATTTTCTATACAGACACACACTGAAAGGATAGATGTAAAACACATCTGCCACAAGAAAAACACAGATCCAGGTTTGATTTTATGCCTTATATGCATTGTTGTTAAGTGATAGCATGTGCAAAATCTTTTCCACTCTTTTTTTTTTCTTCTAGCCCAACAACACTTTACATTAAGGTATTCTTAAACTTTTGACTTCTCTGGACACCCGCTTAATCATTACTAGAATCAACAAAACCCCACTGAACTATATATTGGAATACAGGGATCCCTACTGAGTCATTTCTGGTAGCCACCCTTAGCAATTTGAATCTTTTGAACTGCAAAACAATACACAAAAATATAGCAACATGCCTTCATCAAAGGAATACTCAAATATTGAAATATTGTATTTAATTCACAAGGAAATATAAAAAACATTTAAATTTCAATGAGAAGGTTAGAGATTTTGTAAATTGAATACAGACCACCCATCGTCCATACTATACTCTGTTTTATGTATACAAATAAATCTGATACCTCCAACTTAATTTTTCAACTCGAATTTCAAATTTCTTTGCATTTTTGATATTCACTTTGACATTTTGCTTTTAAGATATGCACAATTTATTAATCTGTAACTATTATTTAATTTTCTAAGCAGTCGCTGACCCACGGGCTTTTCAGATCACAGGTTAGCAACAGCTGGCCAACTGTATAGCATTAGTTGTCTGCAGGTGAAAGCCTCTTGTGGACCATACCAAAAACATACAGGGAATTTAAGAGACGGTGCATTTATTACCATTATTGTTACTCGCATTTGCGTGCTTATTAGATGGATTGCCTCCTCTCTTCGTGGTAGTACTTCATGTGCAACATAACCTCTGTACCGTCCTGTTGACTGTCAGGCATATAATTCAACTGGAGCACACAGCAGAGTACAAAGTTCCCCGGGGAGAGTGCTACAGAGTGGAGAAGAGAGTTGATGTCACAAGTCAAGGGACTGGAAGGGTTCCCTTGTCGGAACTTAGAGAGCCTCACACACCCAGAGCATTAGGTGTGAAACACACCCTGACTGAAGGGTGTCCAGTGTCATCATCGACTCACTGCCCCTCGACAGACCGGCACTGCAATGTCTGACGGAGTACCCGAAGGCACTCTTTTAGTGGGGTTCTTTTGTTCCTTGCCGATGGTGGGTGTGAGTGAAGATGGAAGAAAGTGTAGTCGGTGCAAAAGTGAGTGAATGTTAAAAAGGGTAATCAGTCCACAATTACTTTTATTGACGAGGCTGATTCCCTGATTAAAAGGGGTGAGAGGGGAGCTAGAGACCGTATAGGTATACAGAAAACTAACTCAACCCCCTGGTGTGGTCAACATGTTTCTTCGTCAGGACCTCAACAAAGTACTACACAAGAAGACAAAAAGATTAGATGCTCATTCACGTAGTAAAAAGCAGATACAACCTCTCTGGGTCGGGGTTAAAGAGGGCCACGGGGTCCTGCTCTAATTAGGCGACCTAGAGGTAGGGGAAAAATTGGTTAAAAGAGAGCAAGTCAAGTCATATCTCACTTATGTGACTATTTACTCAGAAGATATAGAGTGACTTCGGTGAATACTCTCCACACTGTGAGGGGTGGGGGTGGGGGGGGGGGTTGTGCAGGGAAACTTACCGGACACTGGGTAGAATTTTCCCTTCATAATCGGTCTAGTGATGGCACGATTAATATCTCACATTGGAGGTTCCCAGAGTGCAACTAAAACACTAAACTGAGGTGTGATGCCGAAGCTTTCAAGAAGACACCCATTCCTAGGAAAATAGCTAGAAGGTTCTTATCCTAAGGGAAAGTGACATGGGCCTCGCAGCATGCTCCAGTGAGGCCAGCGCTGTCTGGTGGATGAACCTGTAGGGTATGTAAGGGAGGGATAAATTGGTGTATTACCCATCAAGGAGGGGTTTTGGAAGTGTCTGGTGGTGGAGGCTGGTTGGATAAGTAACCTCCAGGGTGAAACCAGTGGATTTCGTAAATAATCAAAAACGTGGAGGAGGGATGACACTCTATCAGCCCCAGGACGGAGACTAGTATCTAAGGTTGGCATTAAGACAACACCCCATACTAAAGTGCCTAGCAAGTTGCTGACACCGGCGCCGTGATGTTGTAGTTCATCGCACTGATCACAGTCTTCAAAGTAAAGGTGGAAATGAGTAACTTTACCTCATGACTAGCGCATTGCTGACATCGGCGCCGTGATACTGTGGTTCACCGCGCCGATCACAGCCTTCAAATTATGGTGAAAATGAGTAAAATTAACTCGGAGGCAGGGGGGGAACAAACAAACAAGGAGGGAAAACGAGGGACACTACCCACACTCCGTTAGACTCTTGGCCGTGCTGCAGAGAAGCGGAGTGCGTAAATGGTGGGATAGGGAGCAATATCCGTTGCCACCAGTACCAACTGGCTTGAGGGACAGAGGAAGGTAGTATTGGCACTATAAAGAATCGGCGCGAGACCAATTCGGGGCTGGGAGCAGTTCCCGTCGCTATCAGCGGAACTGGGCTGCAGGCAAAAGGACGAGCCTCGGGGAGTTAGGGGTTGGAGATAGGGCTTACCTTTGTGCAGGCGCTGGATCGGCGGGACACCTACCCCTCACGCTCACGGCACCTGGTCAGGGTGCGGAGCAGCTGGTGAGGGATCCCTTAGGTGTCCGCCTATAAATAGGTATTATCCATATACTCCGGGGCACCGTCTGTAGCGTTGCGCCTGTCGCGCGTCATGCGCAGAAACAGTGCCGTTGCTTAGACCTGCATCCGAATCCTGATGGCACGGTGTAGCGGCCATCTTGGAAGGAGCGCTAATGCCGTGAGTGAGGTCTGCTTGGGATAGCGCTAGACCAGGTGGCGGGGGAGTTAATTTGAGGCAGTGATGTGGAAAATAGGGAGGGCGGAGTGCCGTAGAACTGTGAAAGGGAAGGGGCTATAAGCAATAGAAGCCCCGTCAATGTCATGGGAAGCCCCTCTGTTTGGTCGAATTGCATGGCTCTTCTGGGAGATAGCAAGAGCCGGTCAGATGCTTTTGGGGGCCCCAAGGTAAGGACATCTCATACGTGATGGGTCAACGAAATTGCATACCAATGATCCTCTGTGGGTGGAAAAGCCTGTATCGAACTAAGATGTAGGTGCTTAAATGATTGGTTAAGTAAACTGAAGGTCTGGCTCTGGATTGTTAACTTGAGGTGCTAGCCCAGGGAATGTCATCGTGAAGCCCTGTGACATGCCAATGGCCCTCTATAATGGGAAGACATATGCCTGTGTGTGTAATATTTCCTAGGTAGGGGGGCTGGCTGGGGAATATTATCTGGAGACGGTAGCCCAGGGAATAGCATGATTGAGCCCTACTATATCGAGCTGGAGCCTGAACCGTGCTTGTTTAGTCATGGCTGGTTGGGACTCAAGCACTAGCCATCGGATGCTGTCAGCGGAGTGATTGTGTAGTTGGTAGTGTTCATACAATCTCGTGTGGGTCTTCGAGCATCGTATGTTGCTTTTGTGCTCCGTTATTCTGAGCTTCACCTGTCTCATGGTCATTCCTACATAGAATTTGTCGCATGGACAAATAAGGAGGTAAATACATTTAGAACTGTGGCAATTTGTGTGTCTGTTTAGTTTCCACGTAAAGGAATCGGTAAGCTTGATTTCTTTACATTGTCTGGACTGCGGACAAACCGCACAACCACCACACGGGTAATGTCCGACAACAGGTGGGAGGTCCCACAGTGTCCGTTGTCCAGCATCGGGTTGTCTCTTAGGGCGTGTATGTATCAGGGAGTCTTTTAGGTTAGCCGTGCGTTTAAAAGCTAACCTTGGTTTCGGTAACTCCGTGCCCCCTGAGTTGAGGATGTCCCAGTGCTTATTCACAATTTTTTTAATGAAGTTGGAGTTTCTGGTGAAACTTGTGACACACGTTATTAGGTCATCACGCTCTTTTTGGTGTACTTCAAGGAGGGCCTCCCTATCTTTGTTAAGGGCTCTCTTGCTGGAGTCACGTATCAGTTTGGTGGGGTACCCTCTATCATGTAGTTTGTGTTGTAGGGTGTTGGCTTCTTGCCTGTAGTCATCCCTAGAGGAGCAATTTCTACGGACCCTCAAGAATTGGCCGAAGGGCAGATTTTCGCGTAGTGCTCTAGGGTGGTGACTGTTGAACTGAAGAAGGCTGTTTCTGTCCGTATCCTTGGCCAGCTGTTCTGCGTGCCGAGCCACGCCGGTTTGTGGGTCTAGGTGCCGAGAGGTAAAGTCCTCGCGCTGAAAAGATACTTACCTTACAGCGCAGTTCCCGCGAGAACAGCCTGTGGGGACCAGCATCAGAGACTGAGGGGTGGATTCCTACGCAGGACACCTACCTGCTTTGGTCTTTGACCCCTCAGGTTGTATATTTCACACTCCCTAGCTCGTTGCGGGCTTAATATGAGTTTATGAGCACAACCAAGGTCCTGAAGAATTGCCGATAGGGCATGAAACATGTTGACCTGTTCATAGGCGAGGGTTGAACGAGACCAATTTCCATAGCCTTTGGGTCTCGGTACCCCTCCCTTCACCAATTTTAACAAGGTAGTTAGCTACATGAATAAAGGTGTCTTAGTAGACTATACTAACCTTTTTTAAACACACACCCCTTCACGCTCACTACTCCACCACTTGGGCCCCTCACACACACTCGATCAACGGCCAGGAACAAAAGAACTCCATAAAAGCGTAGCACTTAGTGCTACCCGTCAGGCATTGCAGCGCCGGCCTGACGCTGGAGCAGGAAGCCGATGATGAGACGAGACAACCATCTGGCAAAATGACAGTAGTCATGAAGCTAGTAAGTTGTGTGAGGCATCCCTAGTTCCGACAAGGGACACTTTTTCCCTGACTCTTATATACACCTTCACTCAGAGAGAGAGAGAGAGACCATCCAGCCATACGAACACTACCCCCTGGGGAACTTTGTACATCATTTGGTTACAGATTGATAGGACACGTACACTGGACCCCCATAAATATTGTCCTTTTTAAGTCCCTCCCTGTTGCTTACGGAACAGGGTAGTACTCAGACCGGCTGGCCCCAGTCGTATCGTGAGGTCAAGGAAGGGGAGGGCTGTCTCTGACATGGAGCCTGTAAATTTCAGATAGGGGTTCTGTTGGTTGATCCAGGTGCAGAACTGAGTGCAGCTATCGCGGTCACCCTTCCATAGTATCAGAATGTCGTCGATGTAACGACGCCATAATGTTAGATGTTGTCTGAAGGGGTTGGAGTCGGGATAGATAAACTTGTTCTCAAAGGCTGCCATGTAAATACAGGCAATGCTAGGAGCAAAAGTAGAACCCATTGAGGTACCCCTGATGTGATGGTACATCTGTGGTCCGTACTGGAAGAAGTTTTCCGTTAGGACAATACTCGCACAGGCCATGACGAATGATATTGGGGTAGGTAAAAAAATATATATATATAATTCAACTGCTCAGATTTAGGGAACAACTTTTTTCTTTCACCATGCCAAAAGAGTGTATATCTTGGTTTTTTTTGGGGGGCCTCCTTGGTCCTGTCTCAAGTGCCTCCGCTGCTTCTGTGCCCACTACCCTTTTCTTCCTCCTTCCCTGTCCGCTCCTCCATTGCTCCCCAAATCCCTCACAGAATTGTTCTTTTTTTCCGAGGGCTCAATAGCTGCTATTTGCTCCTATTGTAGCTGCTTGTATACAAATGGCACATTAGCGCTACAAAATGTATTCACCCTTTCAAACATTGTCCTTCATCTTGGCTCAGTAAATAAACAATGGGTTCCTTAGAGGTGGGCTTGCGATCTGATGTATGTTCGTGCATACAGCATTAACCACCTAGGGTATTCACAGATTTGGATGATGAAGGGTCACCAGCCTGTTATTTTAAATATGGAGCTTCAACTTATGAATCTGCAGTTTAGTATCACTTCCGGGCACGTCACGATGACGAGGTTTGTTTGTGCCAGTTTACGGAAGTTGAATATGACGATTTTTTAATTCGCTTGAAAGTTACAGGAGCTCAGGTTAACTCGGCCATAGGTTTGAAACATGGACGAATAGGAATTTTCGTTTTGCGCGTAGGTCTAATCAGCTACTTGACACATATACGGACCAGGGAGGGAACTGTGCCATTTTACGGAAGTTCAATACGACGGAAGTTCAATACGACAATTTTCCAACTCACTTGGAAGTTACAGGAGCTCAGGTTAACTTGGTCATAGGTTGGAAATGTTGACGAATAGGAATCTTTGTTTTGCGCTGTGGTCCAATCAGCTGCTGGATCCATATACGGACCAGAGAGGGACTAGGAGGGCACGGAGATTAAAAGGAAGCGGGGAAACTCAACCGGATATGTAATGGGTGGCGGCCCTGGGAGTAAGCGCCTGGGCCGTACACAGATGGTGAGTAGTTAAAAGATCATTGAGAAGAGGATTCGACCGTGGTGAATGGAGGACGTGGCCTTTAAGAGGACTGGGATATTTTTTCAGACTCGCACTCCGGATTTATCAGACCGGGGGCGCGGGTCAGGAGGCCATTCGTGATGATTTGATAAGGTAAGAGGTATATTCCACAGGGAGGTGTTATTGAGTTTAAGGCTAATGGATTTTGAACATTAGGAGATTATAATAGGATTCAGGTAGATTTTTTTCTGTTTATTTTTGGTGCAGTTTACTACAAAGGATTAGAAGGTATATGGTTATGTCGAACAGTAAAGGAATCGTGCGTGTATTTGAAGGTTGATTCAGACAACAAGAGGGACGGCGTGGAGAAGATAATTTGAATTAAAGTGCAGGTAATAAACTAAAGGAGGGACCATGGGGGGAACCGGCAGGCGCTATGGGCGGCGGAGCTCAAGTGGTGAAATTTAAATATTGTTTTCTTTTTCACAGATTTGAACGAAAGGAATTGATTTGTAGCTATAGTCAATAAATGTCAGTGAATAAACTGATGACAGGCACTCTTTAAATTTCTTGCGGGTAAGTAAATGGATCCTATCTTCCGTATTGATGGGATTTTGACCTAGAGTGGTAGGCTTGGGATTTACACTTTAGCTTCCACGACTTTGGAATTTCTGGAGGCGTTGGGAGTAGGTGAAAAATAGGGGTCGTGGATAAGGTGGTGTTAGACCTGTCTGGCCCTTTGCGTAGTCCCTCCAATTATTTATTTATTTTGTCCCCTTTTTGCCCCTCATACCTTTGTATCTTCTTGAGTCCACTAGGTTTTTATGGTGTTGGCCTGGGGGATAGGTGCTCTTTTTCCCTCATGATTTTTCACCTCAGGCCAAGGTGCCCTTCATGACAGGAATTTACTTAGAGTCACAAAATGGTGGCTACCAACTGTCCCAACTGCCATATCCTAGAATGCCCCATAGGTTAACATTAGGCCTTCCAGAACTTTCTGGACCCTACTGGACCCTGTGTGGACAGGCTATATAAGGGCAGAGGTCAGGAAGCCATTTTGTGCAGTCCAGTTAAGTAGAGGAGAGAGGCAGTGGTGTGAGGAGGAGGACGCACTAGAAGGAGTTAGTTGGTCTGTGAGATTGACGACCACTTCCAGAAGACGTTCCCCCTCTTGCCTCTGACCGAACCCTCTCATTGGTCCTTACTTCCTGAGGGAATCGGTACGGCCGTGGATGTGGGCCCCTGAGCCTCTTTGACTCACACTTCCCCTGCGGAAGTCAGGGAAAGCCTCCTTTCCCCTCCCCTTTCTTTTTGTGGGAATTCCTCACCGGTAATCCAGAGAGGAAGTATGGAGTGAGTTTCCGCATCCGGCGCTGCTAAGTATCCCTTGAGGCAAGGGCGAGCGACAGCGAAGGTGCTGTTGGGCAGGGCGCTCAATTGAAGTTGGCGCTAGTCACTGCGCAGGCCCAGTGGTGCGGCACTTCAGGAGGGAGGCGGCGTAGCGCTGAACACTGCGCAGGCCCAGAAGCGAGAAGCAGACGGCCAAGCGTGTGAGGGACCGCGCCTTGCAGAGGCGGTGCCTAGCGGAGACACTGATCATCCGCGCAAGTACTGCGACAAGAACAAGAAGTAAGCAGCGAGGCTCGCGGCGGTGGCGGAAACACCGGCCGCCTCAGCCCGGTTATCTCTGGTGGCTGGCGGTTGGGCGAAGAGTCGGTGTTAGAAACGGGACCCTGGCCGGCCAAGACTCGCGTCGAGGTCAGTCAGGGATCGCCATTTCTAAAGGTCAGGGCAAGGGAGTTACACGCCAAGATAACCCCTACTCGCCCTCTAGGTAACGTGGCGCGAGCAGTCAAGGCTAAACTTGGAGGCGATGTAGGTTAAGTATTTGCGCACGCACCCCAGCAACAACAAGCAAAGGCCCACCACAAAGGAAAACTCCACACAAGGTTATATAAAAATAGCCTTTGTATTATAATAAATATACATCAGATAAAACACACATCTTGTTACACTGTGCCAACAGCCACGGGCGGAATTTACAAGGGATATTTGTACAGGACAGGGCCACTTGGACCACTGTCAAGGGTATCAGCACTTTTAGAAGCAATACTTTCAGTAATAGCACTTTAGAAGCAATACCTTCAGTAAAAGCACTTTAGAAGCAATACCTTCAGTAATAGCACTTTAGAAGCAATACCTTCAGTAATAGCACGTTAGAAGCAATACCTTCAGTAATAGCCAGTGTAGCACACAATATAAAAGTAGAGCATACAACCAGTAATCACTGGTAACAGGACCTCACTAGCACCACCTGTACTAGGGAGAAAACAACCACCTACATGTCACAATACCTATAGGGGTGCAAGGATAAAACACATGATGTATTAACATTCAGAGGTGTACAAACAGTAACAATTGCGCCAAACTCACAAGTCACCACCTGTGACTGTCCCGGTGTCCCAATGTCAGGGCCTAAACGTAGCAGTTGCCCACAAAGTGCTGGGCATCTGGAGCAGGGAAAGTTAGGGCAACGTTGGAGCCTCTCTGGGCTCAAAGAACCACCACTGTGGCACTGGTGAGCCTCTCAGGACTCTTAGACAAGAAATGGCGCCCTGAGCCTCTCTCAGGCTCTTCACTTTGAATGGGCACGCAAGCCTCTCAAACAAATAAGGGTACTGCTGAGCCTCTCAGGGCTCCAGCAACAAAGGTGCAGCCTCGCTGGGCTGTGGGGTCCCTCTCTCTGGGGACCCGGAGCAAAGACAGATGGCCTGCAAGAGCCTCGCAGGCTCACGAACGAAATGCCCCTCAGAGCCTCTCTGGGCTCGCAACAAATGCAGGCGGGAGCCTCTCCAAGGCTCGTCGAGCAAGGGTGCCGGCAATCAAGCCTCGCAAGGCTCGCTAACAGGAACTGCCCCCAGAGCCTCTCAGACTCCAAACACGAGGGCGCGAGGTCGCGCTGCCGAGGGGGCAAAGGGGGGGGGGGGGGGTCGGACACCGACAATGTGTCCCGGCGCCCCTCCCTCCAGAACGGCCACACTCACCGGCTCTGGTCTCCAGCGGAGGCGGGTCTCTCCCGCTGGTCCCGGGGCTCTCCTCTCCACTCGGGGAGCCTCGGGGATCCGGCCGGCAGCTTCTCTCCTCCCGGCTCCGCTACAGAGGCGGGACTTCCGGTCGGCCTCTCCTGGGCCGCGCTAGGATTGGTCGGACCCCCAACCACTTCCGGGTCGCCGCGGGCAGCGCGGCGGCTCGCTTCTTAGGCAGGCAGGCGGGCTCCCATGATCCGAGGAGTGGGCTCCCTCGTGGATCAACAACCAAACGGACCTGGGCACAATGAAAGCGGCAATGAGCGGGGTGGCACCCGCGCCGCCAACTCGCCACACGGGGCAGTCAGATGCCGGGTGGGCACCGACTGTGCACACCCAGCGCTAGCAGCGCTAGTAACGAAGGGCAGGCGCTCCCAAGCGCCTCCAGGACAGAATACAGCGCTCACAGCGCTATGGCCAAAATCAAGCGCTTTCCAAGCGCTAGGCAGGCGATTTCAGCGCTCCCAGCGCTGAAGGGCAGAGAGCAGCGCTCTCAGGCTGCAGGCAAAGAATCCTCAGTGCTCCCCAGCACTGGAGGACAGGACAAGGCTCCAGCAGGGGCTGGAGGCAGGCAGGGGGGGGCAAGGCTGGGCCAGAGCCAGCACACTGGGTCTCCAGGCAGGGAGACACCCCAAGTGGCGGTCCTTCTGGCCCCAGCAGCAGCAAAAGCCCCCTCTGGCAGGATCCAAAAGTAGAACATTTTCCAAGGGGACACAGCCCCTTCTTATACTGTAAATTCCTTTGTTTCAAGGTGCAGGGTGGGGGAGAAACCAGTCGCAGCTGGTTCTGGAGCACTCTTGGTGGCCCAACCACCCATTTCATTCACTGGGGAGGCTAGGGTCGTTAGACACACCACAGGGGGGCGGAGCCAGCATTGTGTGGGGAAAACCCAGCCCATCCAGGACACAGGTACACTCCTCCCACACATCACTCATGCTAATCTCCCACTCACCACCGGGCAGACCCATCCAGACTTCCTGGAGCCTGGCATGCCAGCCAGCTCCAGCCAATCACGCTCCAACACCCTCACTGCACACATATCTCAATGTCCAGAAGTAGCACTTCCCTTCTAGACACATACATGCCGCAGACACCATCTTGCAGCATTCACTCTCACGAGTTTATACATACTAAACTCGAGCCTGCACTCCCCACGCATCAGGAACTACCAGGGACACACACATTCCCCATGCGTTCCTATGGGAGGGCAGGCCAGCCATACTACACGCACGCACTTTCACTCTGGGGCTCAGGGGGAAGTGCGCAGAGACCCAAAAATCACTGACACAGGGTCACAAATAAGGCAAAAAGTCTAGGGGTGAACCTGCCCTGCGGGCCAAGTCCAACAGTCGGGAATTCGGCGAAGAGCCATCAGGAGGAGGAAGAGTTGGAGCCTTGAAGCAGCGACACCCTCAAATCAGGCCCCAAGTAAGGTGGTGCATAAGGGGGAAGAGTACAGAGCGTCTGGGAAGTCAGCTAAGATGCCGGGAAGGAGCTCGTCCAGGCCCCAATTGTGAGAATAACTGTTGAAGCCCTCTCTCTTTCACCTTACCCTAGTAGATTAACTTCATGACTAGCCTGGGTAGTGGAGAAAGTCCGTTGAAAGGCTGGTAGGGTTGAAGGTGCAGGGGATTAAGAAAAGCAGGAAATCACCTCACAGTTGAGAAAGCAACCTGGGTCACTGTGGGTAGCACACTTGAAGGTGGTGTATAATTCAAGATTTTCTTACAGGGGGGGAAGGGAAGAAAACATAGTGACTTCATCCTGAGCCTACTTGTGAAAAGGTGGTGTTAGAGCTGCTTATGTGGTGAAACATAACAACTGTAAACCTGGGTTTGTTTCCCCTATTGTGAAGGAGGTAACCTCCCTGGGTCCAAAGACTTGGCAATTTCTGAAGTGTTAACCTGAGTGGGGTGAAGTGTAAAAGTGGAATAACCCTGTTGGTGAATCCAGGAACCCCTAAGCCTGGGTGTATAGTTTAACAGAAAATAGAGTGCGTTAGTTGTCTATGAAGAAGGTGGTTCCTAGAATCATTTACTGTAAAAAGACTGAAACTCCTCCATGGAAACCAATGTAATGTGTTGTTAAGCTGGAAAGCTGAATAGTGAGATATTTTGGCAACTTTGAAGAAATTAATAATTTCACTGTTTGAATGTATTGTATTGAATTGTGCTATCTGAAGATAAATAATAGACAAGAGAGCAAAGAATATTTTTATAAAACAGCTCATATTTTTACACAAAGATTGGTGTAGCGTCATTTTTGAGTGGAATTGCTTGATGTTACTGCTGGGTTGTATGCAATCTTTACACATGTGCCTCAATTAGAGTTTGTCTTACCCTAGGCCAGGCTACCCTAGGTGACCTGACAACATTAGGTTCCAACAAATTGGTGGCAGCGGTGGGATGGTGACTGTGGTTGCGACTACTCTGCAGTAACTACGGGTAATCCACTAACCTACACCTGGAGTTTTCTCCTAGAGGTCTTCCTAATTTTTACTTTTGCTTTTTCCAAATTAATTCCTGGTGGTGGGGTGGAGGTAGCTTCAGGTTGCCCTTGTAACTCTATTCTTCTTGTGTGTTTAACCTTGAATTGCCTTTTGCAAAATGGAATTTGCACTGGAAGAACTGGACACTTGTTCTGTGGCCCAGCTAAAAGATTTCTGCCAACAAATGGGGGTGTTTTTTAAGCGTGGTGCCAAGAAGGGGGAACTCCAGACCAGTTTGAGGGCTTGGGTGGAAGCACGCACAGAAGGGAAGGAGGAGGATGAGGGGACGGACCGGGACACGGTCATAGGGGTAGAGGGATTGTTCCAACCAGAGGTGGGAAACCTACTCCCAGGACCAATGACCTACTCTAGGAGGGGCAGTAGTGTCTCCGGAGGAAGCTTGACTGAAGCGGAACTCACAGACAGGAGGGAAAAGAGGCAATTGAAATGGGAATTGGCCAGGTTAGAACAGGAGAGGGAGGAGTGCAGGATGGCTCATAAATTCAAACTAAAAGAGTTAGAGCTCAAGGCCCTACAACGGGGACCCTCTCCTACTCCGAATGGTGGCAGCGAATCTAGGGAACCAACCAGGGAGACCAGACCCTATTTGCCTAAGGACATAATTGCTAGCTATAGTCAAGGGGATGATATAGCCAAATGGTTGGCTGCCTATGAGGTCTCCTTAAGAGCCCATGGGGTCCAGGAGAAGCACTGGGGGGGTGGGTTGTACAAGTACATGCCTCCTACCGGTCGGGACACCTTGCTAGCCTTAGAACCGGAGGAGCAGACCAACTACCCCACCATGAAGCTAGCATTGATCAGGAAGTTTGGGTTAACCCCTGAGAAGTATCGCCAGAAGTTCAGGGGGAGCCACAAGTTAAGCACCCAGAACTGGGTAGACTTCCTAGATTATGCAAGGAAGGCAATGGAGGGTTGGGTACAGGGCAGTGAGGTGAAGGATTATGAGGGGTTGTATGATCTTTTTTTGAAAGAGCATCTACTCGAGAAATGTTTTCCCGAGCTGCGCCAGCACCTGGTGGACAGCAAGCTGACCAACCCCCGGAAGCTTGCAGAGGAGGCGGACATCTGGGCAAGTACCCGGGTGTCCTCAAAGGGGACTGGAGGGGATTCCCAAAAGGCCGGACAGGGCGCCCCTCAGAAGAAGGAGGGGGGGAGATAAAAAGCGGGAGTTCTCTAAAGGTCCCCAAAACAATTTTCAGGGAAAGGGAACAGGTTTCACCCCTAAGGCTAACCCGCCCAGAAACCCTCATCCTGGCCAAAGGCAGCAGCCAAGGGTTGTCCACTGCTTCGAGTGTGGTGGTGTTGGACATTATAAGGGAGATGTCAGATGCCCAAAGAGACCACCCCCTCCCACCGGAGAAAAAGCCCCGGGAGTAGCTAGTGTAGCGCTCGGGGAGGAGTTGCCCTTAGATAAGGGGGGTGAGTGGGCGGGTGTCCCCTTAGTGTCCCTGGGAGAACGGGAGATGGTTCCTAAGATCCAGGTGCCCCCAAATACTCTTAAGTATGGGCAATGGATCACCATCAATGGCCTGAGAGGGGAGGCTCTGAGAGATACAGGAGCCAGTATGACTATGGTGAGAAGTCAACTGGTGTCTCAAGAGCAGGTGGTTCCCAATGTACTCCACCCCGCCGCGATGGCTGACGGCAGAATGGGCCACTATCCCGTGGCTGAGGTTCCCTTTGAGTGGGAAGGGGTTGCAGGTTCACTTCGAGTTGCCGTAAGCCCTGCCGTGCCAGTTGATTGTCTGCTGGGGAATGACATGGAGCACAATGCTTGGGGAGAGGTGGAATACCGGACGCACTCTGCGATGCTGGGTACACCTGACTGGGCCTGTGTAAGCACAAGGTCTGCGACTGCCCGGAGAGGGAGTTCGCCTGGGTTGGAGCCTGGAACAATGGCCCAACCTGCTGCCAAAAAGGGACAGACCCCAAGACAGGAGAAGCCTGCTTCAGCTTCCACACCCCATGTGACAGATCGGCCACCTGTGATGGTGGACCAGGAGTCCGTGGAGGGGGAAGTAGTTTCTCTGGAGGACCTGCCCATCCCTGCTGAGTGGCATGTGGAGGGAGGACCTACCAGAGAGGAGTTTTGTCAGGGCCAGAAGGAGTGCCCTACCCTTGAGGGACTGAGGCGACAGGCTGAAGCCCAGGCAGCAGGGGACGTTGCGGGACACTACCACATTTACTGGGAGGATGGCCTCCTCTACAGTGAACCCAAGGTACCCTTACCTGGTTCATCAAGGGCCTTGGTAGTCCCGCAACGATACCGAGCCTTTCTGCTGGAATTGGCTCATGCAATACCTTTGGCAGGACACTTAGGTCAGGACAAGACCTTTGCTCGGCTTGTCCCCCACTTTTACTGGCCTCAGATGAAAGTGGCGTTCAACACCTACTGTCGGACATGTGTATCCTGCCAGGCCAGTGGGAAAACAGGGGTGAAGCTGAAAGCTCCCCTGGAACCACTTCCAGTCGTTAGCACCCCCTTTGAAAGGGTGGTCATCAACATTGTAGCGCCATTGGATCCACCAACAACAGCTGGTCACAGGTTTATCCTGATTCTGGTGGATCATGCCACACGGTTCCCAGAGGCAATTCCTCTGAGGACGGTCACTGCACCTGTGGTGGCTAGGGCCCTAATGGGGATCTTTACGCGAGTGGGTTTCCCCAAAGAAGTTGTGTCTGACAGGGGGACCAACTTTATGTCAGCGTACATGCGGGCGATGTGGAAGGAGTGTGGAGTGACCTACCGGTTCACCACTCCCTATCACCCCCAGTCAAATGGACTGGTCGAAAGGTTCAACAAGACCTTGAAGGGCATGATCAGAAGTCTGCCTGAAAGCCTGCGGAGGAAATGGGACGTCCTCCTACCCTGTTTGCTATTTTCCTACAGGGAAGTGCCACAGAAGTGAGTGGGCTTCAGCCCCTTCGAGCTTCTGTATGGGCACCCTGTACGCGGTCCTCTCAGCCTGGTGAAGGATGGATGGGAAAAGTCTCCCAGGAAACCCCCCCAGGATGTGGTGAGCTACATGCTGGCCTTCAGGAGCCAAATGGAGAAGTTGTGGAAGCAAGCTTCTGACAACTTGGAGGCCAGCCAGGCAGTGATGAAGGAGTGGTATGACCACAACGCTCACCCGGTGGAGTTGGAGCCTGGCCAGAAAGTGTGGGTGATGGAGCCTGGAGAGCTTAGTGCCCTCCAGGATCGCTGGACAGGCCCCTTTGAGGTGTTGGAGAAGAAGGGTAAGGCCACATACCTGGTGGACCTTAAGACCCCACGACAGCCCCTACGGGTGCTTCATGCCAACCGACTCAAACCCCACCATGAGAGGCCCGAGGTCATCTTAATGATGGTGACTGATGGGGGAGAGGAAGCGGAAAGCGAACCTCTCCCAGACTTGTTCTCGTCTCAAGAAAAGGATGGGTCAGTGGAGGGAGTGATTCTCTCCCCAACCCTAACTCCTGAACAGCGGGAGGACTGTCGCCAGATACTGGAGCAGTATTCTACACTGTTCTCCCTTGTCCCGGGAAGGACTCACCTGTGTACCCATGATGTGGACACAGGTGACAGCCCACCAGTGAAGTCAAAGACCTACCGGCTGTCCGACAAGGTGAAGGCTAGCATCCATGGTGAGGTTGCCAAGATGCTGGAGCTAGGAGTTATAGAACCTTCCAACAGCCCCTGGTGCAGTCCGGTGGTTCTAGTGCCAAATGCCGCTCCACCAGGCACCACTCCAGAACTGAGGTTCTGTGTGGATTACCGGGGACTGAACTCAGTTACAAAAACTGATGCTCATCCGATCCCTAGGGAGGATGAATTAATCGACCGGCTGGGAGCTGCCCAATATCTAAGTACCTTTGACCTCACTTCAGGGTACTGGCAGATCTCCCTGACAGATGGAGCAAAGGAAAGGTCAGCCTTCTCCACGCCTGAGAGACACTTCCAATTTTGCGTGATGCCCTTTGGGCTCAAGAAAGCCCCTGCCACTTTTCAGCGGCTGGTGAATCAGGTCCTCTCCGGAATGGAGGGTTTCTCTGCTGCTTATCTGGACGACATTGCTGTCTTCAGTAGCAGTTGGGAGGACCATTTCCAACATTTGCAAGCAGTTCTCCAGGCCCTGAAACAAGCTGGATTGACAATCAAGGCCAGCAAATGTCAGATTGGGCAGGGGTCGGTTGTGTACCTTGGACACTTGGTGGGTAGGGGGACAGTGCAGCCCCTGCAGGAAAAGATTGAGGCAATCATGGCCTGGGAACCCCCCCAAGACACAGACTGAGGTCCGAGCTTTCCTGGGCCTCACAGGCTACTACCGTCGCTTTGTGAAGGGGTATGGCACTATTGTAGCGCCTCTCACAGAGCTCACCTCAAAGAAACAACCTCGACGGGTAGTTTGGACAGAGGCTTGTCAGCAAGCCTTTGAAAAACTGAAGCAGGCAATGTGTGCAGCACCGGTCCTGAGGGCCCCAGACTTCTCCAAGGAGTTCATTGTCCAGACAGATGCATCAGATTATGGCATTGGGGCAGTGTTATCGCAACTGAATAAAGAGGGCTTGGATCAACCTGTAGTTTTCCTATCCAGGAGACTGCTTCCCCGGGAACAGAAGTGGAGTGCAATTGAGAGGGAAGCTTTCGCGGTGGTGTGGGCTCTGAAGAAGCTGCGGCCATACCTGTTTGGCTCGCACTTCCTGGTTCAGACTGACCACCGACCCCTTCGTTGGCTGATGCAGATGAAGGGGGAGAATCCCAAGTTGCTGAGATGGTCCATCTCCCTACAGGGAATGGACTTCCGGGTGGAACATCGGCCTGGAGTGGACCACGCCAATGCAGATGGTCTCTCTAGGTATTTCCGCCTTAGTGATGAGGACTCCCAAGGGTTTGGGTAGTTCTCCCCACTTTCAGCTGGGGGGACGCGTGTTAGACCTGTCTGGCCGTTTGCATAGTCCCTCCAATTATTTATTTATTTTGTCCCCTTTTTGCCCCTCATACCTTTGTATCTTCTTGAGTCCACTAGGTTTTTATGGTGTTGGCCTGGGGGATAGGTGCTCTTTTTCCCTCATGATTTTTCACCTCAGGCCTAGGTGCCCTTCATGACAGGAATTTACTTAGAGTCACAAAATGGTGGCTACCAACTGTCCCAACTGCCATATCCTAGAATGCCCCATAGGTTAACATTAGGCCTTCCAGAACTTTCTGGACCCTACTGGACCCTGTGTGGACAGGCTATATAAGGGCAGAGGTCAGGAAGCCATTTTGTGCAGTCCAGTTAAGTAGAGGAGAGAGGCAGTGGTGTGAGGAGGAGGACGCACTAGAAGGAGTTAGTTGGTCTGTGGGATTGACAACCACTTCCAGAAGACGTTCCCCCTCTTGCCCCTGACCGAACCCTCTCATTGGTCCTTACTTCCTGAGGGAATCGGTACGGCCGTGGATGTGGGCCCCTGAGCCTCTTTGACTCACACTTCCCCTGCGGAAGTCAGGGAAAGCCTCCTTTCCCCTCCCCTTTCTTTTTGTGGGAATTCCTCACCGGTAATCCAGAGAGGAAGGATGGAGAGAGTTTCCGCATCCGGCGCTGCTAAGTATCCCCTGAGGCAAGGGCGAGCGACAGCGAAGGTGCTGTTGGGCAGGGCGCTCAATTGAAGTTGGCGCTAGTCACTGCGCAGGCCCAGTGGTGCGGCACTTCAGGAGGGAGGCGGCGTAGCACTGAACACTGCGCAGGCCCAGAATCGAGAAGCAGACGGCCAAGCGTGTGAGGGACGGCGCCTTGCGGAGGCGGTGCCTAGCGGAGACACTGATCATCCGCGCAAGTACTGCGGCAAGAACAAGAAGTAAGCAGCGAGGCTCGCGGCGGTGGCTGAAACACCGGCCGCCTCAGCCCGGTTATCTCTGGTGGCTGGCGATTAGGCGAAGAGTCGGGAATTCGGCGAAGAGCCATCAGGAGGAGGAAGAGTTGGAGCCTTGAAGCAGCGATACCCTCAAATCAGGCCCCAAGTAAGGTGGTGCATAAGGGGGAAGAGTACAGAGCGTCTGGGAAGTCAGCTAAGACGCCGGGAAGGAGCTCGTCCAGGCCCCAATTGTGAGAATAACTGTTGAAGCCCTCTCTCTTTCACCTTAACCTAGTAGATTAACTTCATGACTAGCCTGGGTAGTGGAGAAAGTCCGTTGAAAGGCTGGTAGGGTTAAAGGTGCAGAGGATTGAGAAAAGCAGGAAATCACCTCACAGTTGAGAAAGCAACCTGGGTCACTGTGGGTAGCACACTTGAACGTGGTGTATAATTCAAGATTTTCTTACAGGGGGGGAGGGAAGAAAACATAGTGACTTCATCCTGAGCCTACTTGTGAAAAGGTGATGTTAGAGCTGCTTATGTGGTTAAAAATAACAACTGTAAACCTGGGTTTGTTTCCCCTATTGTGAAGGAGGTAACATCCCTGGGTCCAAAGACTTGGCAATTTCTGAAGTGTTAACCTGAGTGGGGTGAAGTGTAAAAGTGGAATAACCCTCTTGGTGAATCCAGGAACCCCTAAGCCAGGGTGTATAGTTTAACAGAAAAGAGAGTGCGTTAGTTGTCTATGAAGAAGGTGGTTCCCAGAATCATTTACTGTAAAAAGACTGAATACTGCTCCATGGAAACCAATGTAATGTGTTGTTAAGCTGGAAAGCTGAATAGTGAGATATTTTGGCAACTTTGAAGAAATTAATAATTTCACTGTTTGAATGTATTGTATTGAATTGTGCTATCTGAAGAGAAATAATAGACAAGAGAGCAAAGAATATTTTTATAAAACAGCTCATATTTTTACACAAAGATTGGTATAGCGTCATTTTTTAGTGGAATTGCTTGATGTTACTGCTGGGTTGTATGCAATCTTTACACATGTGCCTCAATTAGAGTTTGTCTTACCCTAGGCCAGGCTACCCTAGGTGACCTGACAACATTAGGTTCCAACAGGTGGTTTATCTGCTAGATCATGTATTACAAGGGACTAACAGTTATATATTTTTCCTGGTTCTTTTCTGCTTTCATGACTTGGGTATATAGGACTTATGAGTTTTCAAATATGATATATCTTCATTTCATAGATTGAGCAGTAGCATTTTGGGTCGTCTTCTGGATACTTGTGAATTGGACATTACTCCATCCTTAAGTTAAACTACAGATTTGTGAGAAAGGTGAGCAATTGTACAATAAGTATTAATTGTATATTTTCAGTTGATTAGGAACCTTCATTGTTGGCGAACATAGGGTGATTCAATTACTGAGATTGTGAAAGATTAGACCTATACATGTCAACAATAGATATTTCTTCAAAATGATTGAGATTATCACATGAGCAGCAAAACTCCCCCATGTGTTATTATGAAGAGTCATGGAATATTCTGTAAATCAGGTTTAGATTGTTTATTAGGCAGAGGGCAATCTGTTGCAACATACTGAAGATGGGTGTGATATTTGTATATATTTTTTTGATCACAATATATAGATGGACAATTATATTCTTGATAAAAAAGATACCAATGAAAGTGTTTGTTTCAATTAAGGGTCAAGGTTGTTGAACTTCTTTGTCTAGTTTGTGCTTGTTTAGTTGTTTTATTGAATCAGTGATCATTTGTTTTTCCTTGTTTACAGCCCTGATGATGTCCAAGGAGGGGACGAAACGCGTCTGCTTTTGATTGTATATTTAATACATTGTGAGCTGACTGACAGCAACATATAGTTTAAAATAAAAAGAACAATCATCATACAAGACTCGCCTGGAAGACTGTTCTTGAGAATCTATGTACAATTGTGATATTGTGTATTTGAACACCGAACTGTTTACTAGCATGCTCCTCCCCAGTCATGATTTATGTAACTGCTACATAGGTCTAGGATGGTGCCTCTTAGGGAAGTTGGGTGTGATTTTGTAATTTCATTGTGGGTGATAAGGTTAATAACTGCTCTTCTGTGCACCAGGCAGGTGACCCTTCATCGTCCAAATCTGTCATTATTTATATAGGGTGTGGGTAGCACGGGAGGTTAGAAATGGATGACGATAGGGATAAGTTAGCGGCTGAGTTATTTCAGGTGGGCAAACCAGTCAGGACTACAGGCAGAAAGGACACGACTAAAATAAGTTTACGTGACAAATTTTTTAAATTAGAAAGGCTTTGTAAGGCCGAATTATCTAAATGGACGGATGGTATGACCCTTAAGAATTATTTGGATCAAAAAAGGATACCGAGAGGGTTACAAATTCTTATTTTCCCTACGTTTGATGATCTGGCGGAAGATCATCTGAAAGAATGGGAGGAAAATTTATATGCATCAACGTTCACTATGATGAACATATTAATCAAAAATGCAGATAGAAAGGTGGAAAAACTTAGACAAGAGATTGTTGATCTAGAAAAGGAAATTAAATATATGAACTTGCCCGATTTGACAGATAAAAACTACTTAGTTTTGAAAGAAGTGATCAATCGACACCAATTACAAATTAAAGATAAGAAACTCAGTAAGTTAAGACGTGATGAACGTGATTATAACCAGGGAAGAGCATTTACATTTGCCCGTGATATGAAGAACTTCCAAAACAGAGACAGTCAGGTGGGACAGCACCAGTAGGGGAGCTTAGTTCAACCAATTACAGTAGTTCCAGTATATCTTCCATAGAGGAAACAACAGTCCCTGGGGCGGGAGGAGCTCCTACAAAAATCTCTTCTTTTTGCGAGGAGCTAATGAGGATCAAGAAAGGTCAGAGAAAAATCCCTGTAGAACCAGAAGGGTGAGGAAACATCGCAAATATGAGGATGGGCACCTGAAGCCAGGACAAGATCAGGAAATAGATCAGGATATTGATTTGAGGGGTGAATTAGAGTTCATCAATCTCTGACAGACATCTCAATGTATATGAATTATCGGTTCTGAAAAAGGGCCTTTCATTTTGTCCAACTAATGTATGTGATTTCACGAGTTTAGAAATTGATTTATTCAAATTTTCTAGAAATCTGAAATTGAAAAGTTTTTTTCCATGTTGGATACTAGTGTACAAAACAAATTGCAGAATAAAAGTTCGGATATAACGACTGCCGATTTGCTAACTATTCATTTATTGATGTCTTTATCAGGGGAGACAGATCTTGATAATAATGATGTAGCTAGTTTATGTGATTAGAAACTGATTATTCTTGTTCAAGTGGACTGCGGACCAAATCTAAATTCATCCCGGAGGAAAATCAGTTTGCAGCTATAGATATATTTGTGAAGAAAACCATGGAGGAATTCCATAGGTTGGAAGATTCAGGAGCAAATAAATTGAAATTTAAGGATAATCTGTCTCATTTTCGAAAGGTGGCCATACAGGATTTGAGGAATGACACTTCAATAGTAATTAGAGAGGCCGACAAGGGGGGCAACATCGTGGTGATGAATAAGACCCATTATGTCAAGGAAATTCAGAGACAACTTAGTGACCCGAGTTGCTATGTTAAAATACTGGGTAATCCGATGAAAGAAGTAACTAGACGCATTGCGGAGAGACTTTTTATATGGAAGGAGGAAGGCTTGATAGATATGGTGGAGTATAAGTATCTGAATGTGATTCATCCGACCTCCCCATTTTTGTTATGTTATGTTAAAATGTATTTATTAAGGGCGCGTACGCTCGTAGGCTTTATGGCGCTATCGGAAAAGAACATAACACAAAATAATACTCTAAAAATAAGCCTGTTTAAAAATCCAAGTCTTGAGAGAGTGTCTCAAAGTAAGAAGATCAGGACTCTGCCTTATAGGCAGGGGAAGAGAATTCTAAAAGGTGGCTGCAAGATGATCAAAACAGTTGCCCCCCAGACGTTTTTTCTTGAAGGTAGGGACAACCAAAAAATGTTTATGCGCAGAGCGAAGGTTTAATGAAGGGTTGTACATAGAGACAAGTTTCCTGATGAATTTTGGGCCTGTATACTGTAAAGCTTTAAAAATAATACATCCAGTCTTGAACTTTTGAATTTTTGTATACATTACCAAAAGTACACAAATGCAGAATAAACCCCCCTGGGAGACCGATTGTCTCCAGTACGGTAGTGCGACAGAGCATTTGTCAGAATTTGTGGATGGCTTTTTAAAACCACTAGTAGTGAACTTACCATCCTATATCCATGATACCATGGACGATCTGAATAAAAACAGGACTTTAAATGGGAAGAAGGGATGTTATTGGTGACGTTGGACGTAGGGGGATTATATACTTGTATCAACAATGACAAGGGTGAAGAGGCATTGAACCACTTTTTAAGTAGCAGAAGTGCAAGCTTACGGCATCACTCAAATATGTTAGTGGATATGAGTAAGCTAACTTTGACAACAATTATTTTTTATTCGAAGATGAATGGTACCATCAGGTGAGAGGTACGGCGATGGGCTCCAGGTTTGCTCCCTCCTATGCCAACATATTTATGGGTTGTATGAGAGGGAGCATGCCTGGGGCAGAGACTCCATGGGATGGTCGGACCTGGTCTTATTTTGGGCCAGGTTTATAGATGACATCCTAATAATCTGGAGAGGATCATCAACAGAATTGATGGGGTATTTGGATTACCTCAATTCAAATGACTTTAATGTGAGGCTTACCATAAATTACAGTATGAACCAAATTGAATATCTTGATGTGGTACTAGTGGTTGAAGGTGACAGGATTACCAGCAAATTATTCAGGAAAACTACTGCCACTAACTCAATACTGCGGGCAGACAGTTTCCACCCGGGCGCAGTAATCTCAGGAATTCCCTTTGGGGAGATGGCCCGGGTGCGCAGAAATTGTAGTCGTGATTGTGACTTTAGAGAAGAATTTGATAATTTACAAAACAGACTGAGCCGGAGGGGTTATACGACCAGTAATCTTGTGAGAGCCAGGGAAAGGGTCTCAAAAATCAGTAGAGAGTCCACATTGGTTCAGAAAAGCAGAGCGAAGCCATGCAGAAGATTAACTTTTGTTACTACTTACTGTACCCAGAAAGATCAAATTAGAAAGGCTTTAGCAAAAACTGGAATTTGCTCAGGGGTGTACCAGGTTTACTGGAGTTGGTAGGTGATAAACCAATGGTGACCTACAAAAAAAGTACAACAATTAAAGAGAACGTTTCTAGAACTTTTGTATATCCAGAGAGTCCTGCAACTTTGAATTGGTTACCACCTCCTCCAAAAAGTTTTTATGGATGTGGGTCATGCAATATGTGCGCCTTGAGTCTCAACAAAATTAAAAACTTCTCGTACAACAGTGGTAAACGTTACTAGATCAATGAATTTATTAATTGCAACAGCGTGGGAGTTATCTATGCTATCATCTGTGATTGTGCAAAGGTATATATTGGTAGCACAAGGAGATGCTTGAAAACAAGAATTCAGGAGCATAGACGCGCTGTAATCAATCATGATACTAGGTCACCTCTGTTTGTACATATGGAGAGTCAGCACAGCGCTCTGAAAAGTTTTACATTTCATGGTGTTCAGGAGGTGACCCAAAACATAAGAGGTGGAGATTGGGATCTCAGGATCAGACAAGCGGAGGATAGGTGGATTTGTAAATGTAGATCGGTGACTAAGGGATTGAACGCTGATTTGGAATTGCATTACTTTTTGGTTTAATCTACTCCGGCTGCCATTATGATCAATAGTTTGCAGGGCACTTGGTGTCAAACATGTGTGGTATGGACAAAGGGAAGTATGTTTGTGGTATTTGTTCTTGGTGGAGATTGACGTGTTAGCTTTTAGATCGGGAGTTATCTGATGGGTAGCTGCAACAGAAACAGGAATGGTTTTGGGGACAGACCAGTATATTTAATTGGTCAATTTATCATTGATGGAGGAGTAGTATTTGTTGAGTGAGGGATTATGACTGAGAGGCCTGAGTATCGCACAGGAGAAATAATGAAAAAGAATATTCAGTTTTACAATTGAGATGTGAGGAGATTGTATATCATGCTGGTTGTTAGTACTAGGAACCATTTGGCAAAGGGAAGGAGGCGTTGCATTCATTTGGGCATTGTTACACTTTGGTTAATGACAGGTGAATTAGTTTAGGGACACGGTTAAGAGATTGCATTTTATGAAATATGATGCTGGGAGCTAATGTTAGGAACCTTTTGGTAACGTGGAGGAGGCGTTGTACACATGTGGTCTTTGTTACATTTTGGTGTAATGACAGGTGAAGCAGTTTTGGTACATGGAAAATGAAGCATAAAGCAAACGGCGGTGCGAGGAGCACTCCTTTGTTTTGATTTATCGATGTTATTTTAAATATGGAGCTTCAACTTGCGAATCTGCAGTTTAGTATCACTTCCGGGCACGTCATGATGACGCGGTTTGTTTGTGCCAGTTTACGGAAGTTGAATACGACGATTTTTAAATTCGCTTGAAAGTTACAGGAGCTCAGGTTAACTCGGCCATACGTCTGAAACATGGACAAATAGGAATTTTAACTTTGCGCGTAGGTCCAATCAGCTACTTGATACATATACGGACCAGAGAGGGAACTGTGCCATTTTACGGACGTTCAATACGACGGACGTTGAATACGACAATTTTCCAACTCGCTTGGAAGTTACCGGAGCTCAGGTTACCTCGGTCATAGGTTGGAAATGTTGACGAATAGGAATCTTTGTTTTACGCGGAGGTCCAATCAGCTGCTGGATGCATATACGGACCAGAGAGGGAACTAGGCGGACACGGAGATTGACAGGAAGCGGGGCAACTCAACCGGTTATGTAATGGGTGGCGGACCTGGGAGTAAGCGCCTGGGCCGTACACAGATGGTAGGTAGTTAAAAGATAATTGAGAAGAAGATTCGACCGTGGTGATTGGAGGACGTGGTCTTTAAAAGGACTGGGATATTTTTTCAGACTCGCACTCCGAATTTATCGGACCGGGGGCGCGGGTCAGGAGGCCGTTTGTGATGATTTTATAAGGTAAGAGGTATATTCCACAGGGAGGTGTTATTGAGTTTAAGGCTAATGGATTTTGGACATTAGGAGATTATAATAGGATTCAGGTAGATTTTTTACGGTTTCTTTTTGGTGCAGTTTACTACGAAGGATAAGAAGGTATATGGTTATGTTGAACAGTAAAGGAATCATGCGTGTATTTGAAGGCTGATTCAGACGACAAGAGGGACAGCGTGGAGAAGATAATTTTAATTAAAGTGCAGGTAACAAACTAAAGGAGGGACCGTGGGGGGGACCGGCAGGCACTATGGGCGGCGGAGCTCAAGTGGTGAAATTTGAATATTGTTTTCTTGCTCACAGATTTGAACGAAAGGAATTGATTTGTTGCTATAGTCAATAAATGCCAGTGAATGAACTGATGACAGGGACTCTTTAAATTTCTTGGGGTTAGTAAATGGATCCTATCTTCCGTATTGATGGGATTTTGACCTAGAGGGATAGGCTTGGGATTTACAATTAAGCTTCCACGACTTTGGAATTTCTGGGGGCGTTGGGAGTAGGTGAAAAAATAGGAGTCATGGATAAGGTTGTTTATCTGGTAGATCATGTATTATAAGGGACTGACAGTTATATATTTTTTCCTGGTTCTTTTCTGCTTTCATGACTTGGGTATGGGACTTATGAGTTTTCAAATATGATATATCTTCATTTCATAGATTGAGCAGTAGCATTTTTGGTCGCCTTCTGGATACTTGTGAATTGGACATTAATCCATCCTTAAGTTAAACTACAGATTTGTGAGAAAGGTGAGCAATTGTACAATAAGTATTAATTGTATATCTTTAGTTCATTAGGAACCTTCATTGTTGTCTAACATAGGGTGATTCAATTACTGAGATCGTGAAAGATTAGACCTGTACAGGTCAACAATAGATATTTCTTCAAAATGACGGAGATAATCACATGAACTAACTAAGCGGCAAAATTCCCCCATGTGTTATTATGAAGAGTCATGGAATATTCTGCAAATCAGGTCTAGATTATTCATTAGGCAGAGGGCAATCTGTTGCAACACAATGAAGATGGGTGTGATATATGTATATATTTTTTTGATTACAATATGAAGATGGACAATTATGTTCTTGATATAGAAAATACCAATGAAAGTGTTTGTTTCAATTAAGGGTCAAGGTTGTTGAGCTGCTTTGTCTAGTTTGTGATGGTTTAGTTGTTTTATTGAATCAGTGATCATTTGTTTTTCCTTGTTTACAGCCCTGATGTTGTCCCAGAAGAGGATGAAACGCGTCGGCTGTTGATTGTATACTTAATACATTGTGAGCTGACTGACAGAAACATATGGTTTAAAATAAAAAGAACAATTATCATACAAGACTCGCCTTGAAGACTGTTCTTGAGAATCTATGTACAATTGTGATATTGTGTATTTGAACACAGAACTGTTTACTAGCACGCTCCTCCCCAATCATGATTTATGTAACCACCTAGGGTATCACTGCCGCTAGCACCAGCCATGTCATTATGCCTTTTTTTCACGAATATACACAGATTCAGCAAAAAGCATTGGCAAAGCTTATGTCACAAAGTCAAACCTATTGTATGTGCCACTCACTTGCTGATTGAACTCTGCTGCCTGTTGTGGTCAGGACGTTGTGAAGGTCCGCGCAACAAAGACCTCTGCCTTCCTGACTGTTGCCTCCCCTGACGAGGACTCGCTGGTGGGAGCGAGCTCTGCTATCGGCAGAGCTAGTCTAGCGCTCCCAGCTAGAGACCCGAGGGTAGAGGCTTGGGCGAATCACCAGCAGCTAGCCGGGGGACTGCGAGGACCAGCAATCTCCACGTTGCTCAGCTGGTTCCTCTTCCCCCGGCGGCCACGCCCACGGACACGCCCACCGCCGACCGTCATTAAAACCTTTCGTGACACCCGCTCCGCGGGTGCCACTCACTTGCTGATTGAACTCTGCTGCCTGTTGTGGTCAGGACGTTGTGAAGGTCCGCGCAACAAAGACCTCTGCCTTGCTGACTGTTGCCTCCCCTGACGAGGACTCGCTGGTGGGAGCGAGCTCTGCAATCGGCAGAGCTAGTCTAGCGCTCCCAGCTAGAGACCCGAGGGTAGAGGCTTGGGCGAATCACCAGCAGCTAGCCGGGGGACTGCGAGGACCAGCAATCTCCACGTTGCTCAGCTGGTTCCTCTTCCCCCGGCGGCAACGCCCACGGACACGCCCACCGCCGACCATCATTAAAACCTTTCGTGACACCCGCTCCGCGGGTGCCACTCACTTGCTGATTGAACTCTGCTGCCTGTTGTGGTCAGGACGTTGTGAAGGTCCGCGCAACAAAGACCTCTGCCTTGCTGACTGTTGCCTCCCCTGACGAGGACTCGCTGGTGGGAGCGAGCTCTGCAATCGGCAGAGCTAGTCTAGCGCTCCCAGCTAGAGACCCGAGGGTAGAGGCTTGGGCGAATCACCAGCAGCTAGCCGGGGGACTGCGAGGACCAGCAATCTCCACGTTGCTCAGCTGGTTCCTCTTCCCCCGGCGGCCACGCCCACGGACACGCCCACCGCCGACCGTCATTAAAACCTTTCGTGACACCCGCTCCGCGGGTGCCACTCACTTGCTGATTGAACTCTGCTGCCTGTTGTGGTCAGGACGTTGTGAAGGTCCGCGCAACAAAGACCTCTGCCTTGCTGACTGTTGCCTCCCCTGACGAGGACTCGCTGGTGGGAGCGAGCTCTGCAATCGGCAGAGCTAGTCTAGCGCTCCCAGCTAGAGACCCGAGGGTAGAGGCTTGGGCGAATCACCAGCAGCTAGCCGGGGGACTGCGAGGACCAGCAATCTCCACGTTGCTCAGCTGGTTCCTCTTCCCCCGGCGGCCACGCCCACGGACACGCCCACCGCCGACAAGTACATAATCACCATCATTTCAACCGCGGCGCGGGACGCGCGCGGGGCGGAGATCGGGGCGAAGACCGGGCCGTTTGAGGCCGTTCGAGAACGTGAGAGTCCGGTCCGGCCCACACCCCTAAGCCTCACATCTTGGATATTCAAACTCAGGTACCTACCATCTCTCCGAAGCCTGCTACAAACTATTACTGCCAACTAAAGATTTCCCGACAACTCATCTAGTGAAAATGAACACGAGATCAAGTAAGCAAAAGAAACTCAAAAAAAATGGGATAGGAGAAAAACTGTTAGGTCCAATGGATGATTTTCTCTCCAAAGCAAACACATTCATTGACCAAAGTATAAGTCTGATTGAGGGGAGAGTATCAACTGAACTCGCAATTGCAAGGCGATCCTCAATGGGACCACTGGCAACTGCAAGAACCCCAGATACACAGTCAGCCCCTACACAAACAACAGTGGCCACAAACAGACTTAGTCTCACAAATAATGTAGATCTTTCAGCCTCGCAACTTTCTGTAACATTTTCAGAAAGCGAGTTAGAAAAAACTCCCGAAATTTTCCCTGATCATACCCCGGAAGAAGTAAGGCAAGCGAGAGGGAGGAGGGAGGGAGCTATAAAAAAAAGGAAGGATAGGGAAAATCCTGACAACATCGTAAACACCAAAGTGATCGATCACATAGATCTGAGTGGCACTACAAACCCGGCAGCACTATCCCATCACACTGCTGCCCCAAGTAACAATGTAATAACGATCCATCAGCCACCACAGAATCTCCAAGATATTTCCATCTTAGAATCCTCGGTCCCACAAACAATGGGCAAGGAAAGAGAATCATCAAGACTAATCAAGGAGATAGCTTCCCTCCTAGATTCCTACATCCGCCCATTAGAGACCAGACTCAGTAATATTGAGGCCCAACTGACAAAAATCTCTGGTTGCCTTAAGCCAACACCTTTACAGGGACTGCCAAAAGTGGGTTCAAACACCTCGACTACTCTGCCCACACACAAGAAACCTGTAACCTTAGCTGCCCCGCCGCCCAAACAGCAACCCATAGTGAAAGCTCCTACAGTACCAAAGGTTTCCACAGTACAGAAACCCACCCCTAAGGTTCTGACCATTCCCCCACAAATTAATACCTTACCTAATACATCTGTAGTAAATACGCCAACCGCAAACACGCCGGCCCCCAAAACTCCTGCCACCAAAAAGACAAATCCCTCAAATAACAAAGGACCCCTAAGAGGGACCACTGATCACAGGCACCCCTTAAACATGCCACCTGAGGCGTGCCCATACGTGATAGTAATGACGGGGGTTCCCGAACTAACGGGAGAGGGGACGGAACCCAACTGGTCATTGAAGAACAAAGTCCAGTATTGGCTGAACACAAATCGACCTGTTCCGCCAACCTGGAAAAGTAGAATAACATAAGTCTGTAGGACCTCGTGGGTGGGGCATAGGAAAAAAACTATCCGGGGAGATTGTATAGTGATCACTTTTGAGGATCCCAGCATAGTTGAGTATATCTGTTCTTGGGAATATAATAACACCGCTGGGGGGATTGCTACTAGATCCCTCTCCTATTTTTACCCAAAAAGATATAATAATAACCATACAAACGATGTTGATAACATCTGGCGAAAACCAATTCCACAGCCATGGGAACTAGACGTCGCCGGCCCAAAACTATTTCAGCGACACAGTGACCCTGATAACTCTTGGTGGTCAGTAAACCAGAACTACCAACAAAAAGAAGCCCCGTGGCAGACTATGGGTCCACAAAACAGACTTAGAAATTGGGACCAGTGGGAGAGACCGCTCTATCAATCCTATAGACCCACCTATAGAGACACCACATATGGGCAAAACTGGCCAGGCATACCGACCATGAATCGGTTTAGTTGCCTGGAAATGGTCGATTGACCAAGAGTCAAATCCCCGGAGCCCCTACATACAACCCCGGCCACATCCAATTTTACCCCAGCCCTATTAGAAACCAAAAAGGCAGACTCAGAAAAGGAAACCCTACAGCTCCCGGTGATCTTTTGGAACGTGGCAGGCCTCCGAAATAAAATAGAGGATGGTACGGCCGCCCGTTTCTTGGAAGTTGCTAAAATCATATGCTTACAGGAGACCTGGACCACGACGCCCCTACATCTTGTAGGATACAAGACATATTCATCCCCCGCCCTTCCAAGTAGCTCAGGTAGACCTAGAGGGGGGCTGGTAACCTACATAGCGAACACAATTCCCGACATGAAGGTTTCAAAGGTAGATCTATTACCAAAGTTCCAGTTGCTTACTCTCACAACTGGGAAAAAACTTTCTATTACGATAATCAACTTATACAATAACCTAGATGACGATAATTTCATTAACACCCTCTCCCTAATTCAAGAAAAAGTCACCCAACATAGGCACCCCTACGAGAGTATGGGAAATGCTCATATAATCTGGGGAGGAGACTTCAACTTACACCCCTGCCCGAACAACCAGACCTGTGGATTGGTGGACGAACACGAGAACCCACTCGTCCACTTTATCCACTCAAGAGCGGGGCTAGCTATGAACAAGACACTTTCAGACCTGGATCTTCAAATAATAAACCCTACTCTACAACCAGACAATAAATTAGAACCTACCTATCGAGGAAGGGGGCACGAGACCACCGTTGATTATGTCATTGTTACAGAAGGCCTAAAAGAGCAAACCAATAACTTTACAATCCTGGAAAATACCCTCAGCGACCACTCCGCTTTAAGCCTGAATCTACAAATGAATCAACCAAGATCAATGATGGCAACAATAGCAAACACCCTATCACAAAACAGACTCGAACTGGGTAAAAACAACGGATATACCATAAAATGGGAAAAAGTGGACCCCAATAATCTCACTAACACTTTAGTAAAGTCCGTTTATAGCAACATTTTGAGTTGCCTTGACCCACACGCAGAACCAAAGCAAATCCTGGAAAACTTCAGGACGATACTAGAACAAGTTAAAAAACTGTTGACCAAATCATCCAAACAGAATAAATCAAGCACCACAGGTTGGTTCAACCACGACTGTACCAAGGCACAGACCAACCTGAGAAAAGCACTCGGAAATTCAAATAGATATAAAACAAAGATTTAACATCTCTGGCGGGAGTACAATAATGTCAGAAAGGCAAGGAAAAAGGAGCTGAAACAGTCCTTGTGGAACGCTCTGCACAAAAGTGCACTCTTGAAAGATAGCCTGGCTTTCTGGAGAATTGTTAAGTCGCCCCTGTTAACGGACTCCAACATCCCACAGATAGACGTGGCCATCGATGAGGAAACATGGGTGAACCACTTCTCAAAAATTTTTGAACTAACATCAATAACAGAAGAACGTCATTTTAACCTCCCACCTGTAGCATTTCCAATACCAATAGATTTTGAACTACAGGATGTTGAAATGGCACTATCAATGAGCAAGAGTGGTAAAGCACCCGGCCCCGACGGGGTCCCAGTCGATCTATTTAAACATCTTCCTGATCTCTGGGCACCAATACTCACAAGAGTATGCACAGCAGCAGCGAAACTTGGCCTACTGGAGTCGTGGTCATGCTCCATCATGGTCCCTATCTTTAAGAAGGGGGACCGTCAAGACACGAAGTGTTATCGACCAATATCGCTGCTTGACTCCCTGGGCAAAGTAGTGGGCAGAGTTGTCCTAGAAAAACTACAGCAATGGGCAAAAGACAAAAATATCCTTTCGGATCTGCAGTTTGGATTTAGGGAGGGCTTTGGTACAGTCGAACAGGCCCTAAATCTAAGCTTGCTAGTGTCAAAATACATCCATGCTAAACCAGGGTCCATCTATATGGTATACGTGGATTTGTCCTCCGCGTTTGACTGCGTGTCACACGCGAAGCTCTGGTCACTGCTGAGTTCATTAGGGGTTGACCCTCCCCTCCTGGATTTTCTGAGGGAGTTGTACGGTGAAGCCTCGGCAAGAGTGAGATATGGGACAAAAGGAGAGCTGACTGCACCGTTTAGGGTAGAGCGGGGAGTAAGGCAAGGGTGCGTCCTGGCCCCCTTCCTCTTCTCTCTGTATACCAACGGCCTAGAGGAGACTATGTTGAGGGGGGGGCAGGATTTGCCCAGAGTGAAACATTGCCCGATCCCCGCTCTGCTTTATGCGGATGACGCAGTCATCTTAGCACGTACCCCTATCGAACTTCGCGGACTTCATGGGTGCTTTGGACCTGCATATCAACGTCAAAAAAACTTTTGTCATGGTAGCGGGTGGACAACGAAAAGCCACTAAGTCCATCTTCTTGAAAAACCAAAAAATCGAAAAGACCTCGCAATACCCATATTTAGGCATCATGATCGATGATAGCCTAAACTGGAAAGCAGCGGTTGAGGCTAGGAGACATCTTTTCGAACGAGCAATTCTGGCGCTGATGAACTTCTCCAATAAACTTGGAAAAAGACCATCAGTAGAACTGTTACAGATTTACGCCGCAAAATGCCAAGCCATCGCACTATACGGTGCAGGGATTTGGGGACATACAGCCATTGGTTCACTCCAAAAAGAAGAAAACATCTTCATGAGATTCCTCTTGTCAACCCCAAAAGGCACTTCCATCTATGCCTCACACATGGAATTGGGAATCCCATATATTGAAGACTTAATAAAGATCCAACCACTTTTACTTTGGAGGCGCGTCTGGCTGTCGGAAAATAATAGCCTGACTAAAAATATTTTACTGGACACCATGGAACTGGACCATGTACAGAAAATAGCATGGCTTTCCTATGTCAGACATTTCTTTTCCGACTTAGGATTACAAAAGTACTATCATACCCCAGAAAAACTAAAAGAAATATCCAAGAAAAAACTGAAACAAAATCGCGCTGAGCCACCTAGAGTCCTTGAGACTGACTTTGCTGACAACCAAAAAATCTGTGATTCATGCGAATATGATACAGCATTCCCCGAAAATCCAGTTATATTTGACCCTGGAGCTTACAGCATATGACAAGATGCTCCTAACAAGGTTCAGATTGAATCTTTTCTATAGACTAGTGACATTTCCCGAAAAAACAATTGGAATACTAACATGGACCCCTGCCCATGTGATGATCTGTCCCAACAGTCTACCATTCATACAATTTTGTTTTGCAAGTTCTTCCACACCCATCGAAAAATCTGGATAATCCCTCTATTAAAAAGATGGGGTCACAGACAATGTCGTCCAGCCATGCTGTGAAACAGTGAAGGTATCGGATCCTACATCTGACCAGCCCGGATCTCAACAATAGGAAAAACAGAGCAAGGTGGCTGGACAGGATTATTCAAAAAACCATTCCCCAATCACACAGCCAATATGTACCGTGTGACCACTGGATTTGTATTCCAAACAAATTTATTTTCTTTTTCACATAATTTCCACACACTATTTAAGAAAAACAGGCACAAACAGAACCACTGTCAGATCAAAAGGTTCATATATACAGTATCTACAAACATACACATTTACGAATTTGCAACAGTGAATTAAGCAGAATTGATTGAACACACCAAAAAAAACATTAGAATATATAATGGTCCAATTGAATTGCAGTTATATACAGTGCAAAAAAATACATGAACAAAGAACAAACACCAGTCCTAGGAACTAAAAAACCAAGAGACAAGCGGGTTTGAGATCGAAAAACCAAGCCTGCCTGTCTACAAAAGCCTGTGGTGTGATGTTTCTATGGGGTTGCAGCACTAGGGTCCACAATTGTGATGTAATTTATATCCTAGCGGCACCCTTTATTGTTGCCACAGGGTGGTAGTGCCGACGCGTTTCGAACCTGGATGTTCTAGGTTCTCTTCAGGACAGGGACTGGGGGAAAGATTCTGCACGGGGGCACAAAGGTTGCCGTAGTGTAGGTATAGTGTAGTTCGCAGTCAACCCTGCAGTATATGCAGAACAGAACTGAGGGCGTGTGCCTTCGGAGAGCGTTCAAATAGGGAGGCAGCTCACATTATTGGCGCAGAAATGAAGGACGCTGGGGGTCGCGTAACTAGTTAGCATGGAGGAGTCTCGTTCGTTATCGGAATTAACCAGACAAATCGCTCCACCAACTAAGAACGGCCATGCACCACCACCCACAGAATCGAGAAAGAGCTATCAATCTATCACTCCTTTCCGTGTCCGGGCCGGGTGAGGTTTCCCATGCTAGCACTTCAGACTTTGGACTCCGAATGTACTTGCTACCACGTACTCAATTTTTTAAAGTGTATCATGAGGCATAGAAATAACTTGTGAAATAGAAGAAAAAATCAGAAGGTTACTACTGCCCTTTACCAATTTCTTGCACAGTACCTGGTCGTATGCTTTTAAAAAAATTCTGTGTATTTTGTATGTTATGATAACTTTTATGGTTTTGCACTGCTAAAAAACCGAATAAAGATTATTATTATTATTATTATTATTGTATGTGACATTGCTTGATTTTTTTTAGCTTCAACCAACTTCCAAACAATTGTTATGCAGTTACTGTGCAATTTAAGAATTTTTTGAGGTCACACTAAGCACTCTTAACATATGCTTTTCGGTTTTCAGCTTGAAGATGCCTTTTTACACCAAATCTGTTTCCATTTGCATTGGTCTATAAATCAAGCTAAAGTGATCACCCCAGACTTTGAAGAGGGCATACCAGGGGCGGTACAGACAGTGCAGTGTACAGTTTTGGGCATTTTCGCAGTTGCATATTTCCCATTTCCATTCGTGGCACAGGAGTCTTTGTGACTTGCATCACTTGCTTTTTGTAGGTAAGTGCAATGATAGTTTTGCAACTCACATCTCCTTGTGCAGAGACCCCCATGTAGACATTAGTCATCGAGCGAGCATCATGGATCAACTAGAGCACCAGGTTACGTTTTACCTAAGATGGGCGAAGGTTCTCAAATATAAGGGCAAATGATAGCATACTTAGTAATACAGTAGTTTTTTTTCTGTATTTTCCCATATTAGCTGAAATCCCACCTGCGGAATTTACTTTACAGGAGAAAATCCAGCAGAGGCAATTTCTGCTACTTCAGAGCTGTGGTACAAAGGGATTTTTTCTATCATGTTGGCACAAAAAATTGCATTTTGAGCAAGTACAAATTAATCTCCTTATTTCTGCTACGCAAATTTTGCCATGTTTGGTAAATTTGCTTTGCAAGTGTATTCTTTTATATAATATTATATGCTTTTGTGACATGGTGCTAAAAAGTCCAACTCTTTAGTAGTAAAAGTGCAAATAGGGCCATCTTTTCCATTCGTACTAGTTGTACATGGTTATTCTCTGAACATTCCAATTTTTATGGTCTAAATTGACAGCGCAGCAGTTGTCATATAATTATTGGAGAATCCAAGGAAGAGATGATGACACAGATGTTTTGATTGGGCAGAAGTTGTGAGCTTACACAAAGCTGTGCCCATTTTATTTATCCAACTGCCTGAGCTTTACAGGGGCACTCACATGCCATTTTAATGCTTTTAGAGTGTCTTAGATAACTCGATAATTTAGGGCATTTTTGTTCTGGCAGCTGCAGAAATCGGAAGAGGGTAGTCATTAACATGAAAGAATTTTTAGGTATACCTTGACAGTACATTCATAAGTCAGCCCAATTGGCATTGCCGGTGTTCGTAGAATTTTGCGGAAAATACATGAGTTTGTAATAATGCTGCAGTACTACTTAAAGTACTTAAAGTACTTCAACCTGCCTTTGTGACGAGGTAACAATTACAAAGGGTAGAATCCGGAAAATACAGCAGACTTTTGAAAAGGGTCGTTTGGATCCTTAACTGAATTGTAATCAAACACAGCCAAGTTAATTCGGCACTGCAACCAACTCTTTGCAACTTTAATATAGATACAGCATTTATTATATGATCCTTCTGAACAGATTTTCATAAACACTTATATTATTTCACTCTTTCGAAAACAAATGTGCTTCACTTTATATGTGTTAATTCTCTAATTCTTCTAAATAAAAACTTCCTTGTCCGGCTGGACATTGAAAAAATACACAGTCTTTATTTTTAGTCTGTGCCTATCCCAATCCAATTTGTTTAAGCTAAAGGACCATTGTTTAACAAAAAACTAGTACTACCCAGGGTCCTTTGCTACCTATACGGGTTCCCTTGTTCAAAATACTAATAGTTGACACTGACAGCAGGTGAACCAACTTCCAGAGTTGCTGCATTAAGCCAACACAGCTCCTAACTACTGCTGAAACTTGCTGCTTTAGTGACAAATCAGTGTCCAACCTGATACCTAAACTCTTAACTACGGGTACTGGAGAGGGCACTGTGCCTAGCTCTAGAGGCCAGCAACAGCTGGACCAAGGTGAAGCCTTTGCGGACAGCACCAGGACCTCCGTCTTATCTGAATTAATCTTCAATGAATTGAAAGTCATCCGGTTAGTGATAAACCGGAGGATATTCTGAACATTGACCGGAGAGGAAGTAGTATTATCAATACGGATGATCAACTGCGTGTAGTCCGCATAGTTAAAACTTGACAGTCCAGTTTGGATAATGCATGAATCAATGGCTGTAGGTAGATGTTGAATAAGAGGGGGGATAAGGCTGAACCTTGGGGTACGCCCCACCCTAACCTACCAGTCTTAGATGTATGCTCTCCCATCTGGACTCTCTTGTTATTGTTAGTGAGGTTTTATATCGCGCCTAATCACCTGCAGGTCTCTAAGCGCCTGGAAAGATGGTAACAGACAATAACTTAGCAAGATGAAAGCTGAGGTCATAGCTAGATTATATTGTGCTCATGCTTTTGCGGAACAGAAATGTTTTTAGGCTCTTCCTGAATCGTAATAGATTCCCTTCCCGTCGCAGCAACTCCGGCAGCCTGTTCCATAGCTGAGGAACTAGCACTGAAAAGGCTCTCCCTCCCTTGGTCACTAACCTGTAGCGAGGGCAGACCAGTGATTGGGAGTCTGAAGATCGAAGTGTTCTCATAGGGCAATAAAGTTGCAGACGATCTTTGATGTAGGTTGGGGCTTTGCCATAGATTGCCCTATGGGCCGTGCATAAGTTCTTAAATTCCACTCTTTCTTTAATGGGGAGCCAGTGCAAACTTTGTAGTAGGGGAGTGGCTTTAGATCTCCTCGGTAGCCTGAAGATCAACCGGGCAGCGTCATTCATTATGACCTGAAGTCTACTGGTCAGAGTTTTAGGTAAGCCAAGGTAAAGGGCATTACCGTAATCAATTCTGGAGATGATGGTGGCCGCTACTATTGATCGCATCATGGGTTGTGAGAGGACAGGAATTAACTTCCGCAGTTGCCGAATGTTTGTGCAACTTCCCACAACCGGGGAGATCTGAGGGGCCATTGACAGATCATCTCTCTCTGAGAACGATCAACCAGAAAAGAGGAAATCCAGCGGAGGGCAGTCCCCGATACTCCCAACCGGCCGACACGGGCCACCAATTTATCAAGGTCTACCGTGTCGAACGCGGCTGAGAGATCAAAAAGGATAAGAGCAGAAGGGATCTTCCTATCTGCTGCACATCGTAGATCATCTAGCACTGAGAGCATCACTAATTCCGTGCTATTGTGTGCTCGGAAACCAGCTTGTCTGGAATGGAGACAGTTATTGTCTCCAATATAAGATGAAAGAGCACAGAGCACATGTTGCTCCAAGATCTTAGCCATAAAAGGGAGGTGAGAGATCGGTCGATAGTTTTTTAGATTTTTAACATCTGCTCCCGTCTTCTTAAGCAGGGGGGTAACTAGAGCTTCTTTAAGTTTCAGTGGGACCATCCCACTAGCTAATGATGTGTTCAGTAAAGTCAGTATATCCCCTTCCAAAACAGGCATGATAGCTTGAAACACTTTAGGAGGGCAGGGATCTTCGGGCGAGCCAGATTTAATTTTAGATGTAATACGAAATAAATCGTGAGACCCAGGGGGGGAAAAATCCAGCAAAGGATTATTTTGTAGCATTAGCAGTTCCTCTTCTGGCGGAGGGACAGAGGTGAGGCAGGAGGTATTTATATTAGAAATAATATCCTTGACTTTAGTCAGGAAGAACTCTTGCATCTTCTAGCACTCATCCTGGTCAACATCTGGACTGGGTACTTTAGCACAGCTTAACTTTCTGAGGACTTTAAAGGATTCCTTTTGGACATCAACTGCATTCTTTATCGTGAGTTCATAATAGCTAGATTTAGCTTTAGCCACAGATGATTTACCAAATTAGCATTATATATGGATTTAGAAGCGGAATCCATAAGATGCCTCCAGAGGCGCTCAGATTTGCGAAGAGCTTGTTTTTCCGTTCTCAGGGCTGGAGTGTACCAGGGCGCTCCCTTACTATTTCCCGAAAGCCTAGTCCTTACTACTGGCAATAGACGCACGTCGTTGTCTTCCTCCCTCCTTTTTCAATCCTTGATTAGTCCTCATTTTTTATATAGGTTGCCCTACATAAACAGAGTACCATTGAAAGAAAGAGAACTAAAATATCCACCGAAAGCTGGACGAAGACACAAGGTATGGGGCTAATTTAATGAACATATACAGTTGTGGCTTGAGATCCGAATTGATTCCACAACAACCGTATCCTTTTTCTAACTAGGTTCCCTGACATAGTGATCACAACCTCCTCTCTCTACGAGGCGCCGGCCGGTGCACAGTGAGGTAGGTAGAACTAAGGGACGCTCCCTTAAGTATCTCAAGCATTTTAATAAAACGTAGCCAAAATCTTTTACACAGTCCTTGCTTCGTTTACTTTAGAAGTAAAGCTTAAAGCAGCGTCCCCCAGGTCCACCAATGAAAATACGTTCTGCCTGAAAGACACAGGTATATTCTATATATTTTTTTAAGTAAGAAAGGTAGTCCACTGAGGCAAATAGGTTTTCAACAAAACTTTATTGTTTTTGTGTCCCACTCAGACAAATAACAAAGCCCTGATGAGGGTTCGAAAATTCACTACTCGAACCTGAAACACGTCGGCACATCCACAAGAGCCAGTTATATCATTGAGTGATTGATTTGTAATACATTATACTGTGTTTCGGCTCTTGGTTTCACGTCGCTTGTCTATAAATTTGTTTGTCTATAAATAGGAATTTATTTGTAAACACTGATGAAATGCATTGTTTTAATGTGTACTGTTTCTGTGTTACTGTAATGTTGTTTTGATTTATCTTTTCGTTAAAATTGTTAGATATTGTTTAAACGTGTATCTATTTCTGCCTAAAAACAAAATTTCTCCAAAAACTAATTTAAAAAAAACATGAGTAATAGGTATAAATAAAAGTACCTTATCAGGTTTCATGAAGTTGTACTTGGTTTCCTTTAAATAAGTTTCACACTAAGATATGAGGGTTCGGGCATTTTCTTTGTTCTCTATAGTCTAAATGGTCTAGCCCCCCCCCCTCAGTCCCGCCAAGGACCTAACTCCTTTGTTCAAAGGCCTCCTTACTACTGGCACAGCATGATCAACCGCGACCAGCACGTCAGTTACCAATTCTTTATACATTAAATCCAAGTTGGTGGCCTGGGTTGGGGGAGATTCAAGATCCTCTCTGTGTTTCAGACAATTGTCCAAGACCAGTATGCCCTTAATCAAGAAATGATCAGACCAGCTACAGGGGCTATTGACAAGGTGTGTGGTTTGTAAGAGATTTGAGGTCCAGATCAGATCCAAAATATGACCTTTATCATGAGTGGGATGGTTTACAATCTGACGAAGGCTCATCGTAATCATGAGGTCATCAAAATCACTAGCCAACGGGTCTCTTGGGTTTAGATCCCAGTGATAGTTAAAATCACCGAGAACCAAAATTTGCTGATATTTTGAACAGATGTTAAACATAATTTTATAAAACTGATGATTAAAATGGGGGGGTCGGTCGTGGCGGGCGGTAAACAATAATCACAACTAAACAGGCAGAAGCAAATCCTAGCCTAATCCCCAAGACTTCTGCTCCATCAAGGCTTTCCTCAATGATTGTCTCTGTGCTGTAGGAATTACGAAGAAAAAGAGCTACACCTCCCCCTCTTTTATTCTCCTGACGATTATATGTCAAGGCTCTGAATTGGGGGGGCAGGGAAGCTACAATGTCAGGCCCTGACCTTTCATTAATCCAGGTTTCTGTAAGTGCCAAAAAGTCGAGTTTCTCATCCTGTAGTAGTGAGAACACCTCGAGAGAATGTTTTGCAAGGGACCGGGTATTTAATAGGGCAAAATGTACTTTAGACCAAGTCTCTAAGGAAGCCTTACCGGCCTTGCTATCTGATCCTGACTTCGACACTCCATTCAGTGGAACGCTAAGACCATCCGCTAATAAATTCTCTTGATACAATGATTCCATCACCGAGTTCTTTAGTGAGCGTTGGGATGAGGTAGAATGCAGTAAAAGTAGATCCTCCCGGTTATAGGTGATGGTATGGCCAAGAATTTTGGCCACTGGACACGATTGGACGCGGACGGGCGCAGACGGGCTTGCCTTTGGCACGCCCGCTGCGCGCGTTCGGGAGAACATGAAGGTAAATAGTGGCAGGGAGTGGGAGGAGCCGCGTCCCTCCACACAATCGGCACGGCAGCCGTGGTGGACCGGGGAGCGGGAGCAAAACTGTCAAATATGCGGAAGCGTTTATTAAAAGTAAGTTTAAAACCCCCGGTTAGTGTCCCCACAGCGTTCTCTATCAGCAGGTAACCAGCGCTGCTCTAAAATTGCTGCAATCAAATAATGAGCTCTAACAATTGTTGCCAGCACTAAGTGCGCGAAAGGCTGTGTCTAAGCCACTCGCTCATGGGTGCCTGCCCCTTAAGTAACAGAAGTGGGAGGAGCCGCGTCCCTCCACACAATCGGCACGGCAGCCGTGGTGGACCGGGGAACGGGAGCAAAATTGTGCAAATATGCGGAAGCGTTTATTAAAAGTAAGTTTAAAAGCCCTGGTTAGTGTCCCCACAGCGTTCTCTATCAGTAGGTAACCAGCGCTGCTCTAAAATTGCTGCAATCAAATAATGAGCTCTAACAATTGTTGCCAGTACTCAGTGCGCGAAAGGCCGTGTCTAAGCCACTCGCTCATGGGTGCCTGCCCCTTAAGTAACAGAAGTGGGAGGAGCCGCGTCCCTCCACACAATCGGCATGGCAGCCGTGGTGGACCGGGGAGCGGAAGCAAAACTGTGCAAATATGCGGAAGCGTTTATTAAAAGTAAGTTTAAAAGCCCCGGTTAGTGTCCCCACAGCGTTCTCTATCAGAAGGTAACCAGCGCTGCTCTAAAATTGCTGCAATCAAATAATGAGCTCTAACAATTGTAGCCAGCACTCAGTGCGTGAAAGGCTGTGTCTAAGCATATCACCATCTTACAACTTTTGTTACATCTTTTGGTGTTTATAGTTATGTAAGTTTGCCATTTGGTTTAGCATCATCGGCTAGTGTATTAAAAAAATTAATTAATATGCTATTTAAAGATATCCCTGGAGTAGAAAAATTTCAGGATGACATATTAATACAGGCAGAAAATGAAGAAGCGCATAATGAAAGATTAGACAATTTTTTATCTATCTTGAGAGAAAAAGGAATGACTGTTTCCAAAAGTAAATGTAAGTTTTTACTAAAAAGCATTGAATATCTCGGACATTTACTAACTGGTGATGGTATCAAGCCAAAAAATTACTTGATTAAGGCTATTAGAGATTCATCTAGACCATATGATAGAGAAACATTGAAATCATTTATGGGTCTTAGTGAGTACTATTCTCGTTTCATATCAGGATATGCTGAAATAGTTGAACCATTACGATAACTATTGAGAAAAGTGAATACATTTGAATGGACACAAGCACAATATTCGGCATTTAAAGCAATGCAAAATGCAATTGCAGAGGCACCAGCATTACATCCATACAATTCAAATAGACGTTAATATAATAACAGTGGGTGATAGTTGTGTTGCTATTGGTGCTGATTTTAGCCAGAAGAAAGGTGATGAGGAAAACACCATTCCTTACATATCCAGAAGACTGAAAGGTGCAGAAATATATTATAGTACCATAGAGCGAGAAACTCTAGCTTGTGTCTGGGCAGTCGAAAAATTGAAAATGTACTTAAGGGGCAAATAATTTTAGATTGTAACTGATCACAAGCCACTAATATACATGATGAATGGTTGTGGTAGAGGAAATGGTAGATCATCATCTAGACTAGTCAGACTACTATCTAAACTGCAAGAATTTAATTTTAGTATCAGACACATACCTGGTGGTCAAAATAACAGAGCAGAATTTTTTATCCAATTATCAGTACAGGACACAGAAGATTGTAAAGATGAAACTGAATGTTTTGTGACATATTGATGCGTTCAACATGTGTGAGGGTGTTGTGACAGAGTCAGAATGGAAAGACAGTGTAGCGAAGGACATGACCATACAGAAAGTAATTGAATATGTAACTAGAAAATGGCCACCACATAGGAATTTGTCACTAGAGTTAAAATGTTATCTACAAGTAGCGGATGAATTGAGTGTTGTAAATGGATTTTTGATGAGACATGATTTGTTCATTCCACCATTCTTTATGAGAAAAAACAGTATAGCTCACAGGAGTCATCCAGGAGCAAGTGCCACCAAGAACTTATTAAAACAACATTATTGGTGACCTAGCATGTATTCAGAAGTCAACAAGTATGTTGATTTTTGCAAAGAATGTTTGAGTGCAGATAAACACTGGAAAATAAGGAAGAATGAGTTGCAGTTGGTGGAGATACCCGACGGACCATGGGCCAAGGTAGCCATAGATTTTTCAGGACCATTTACTAATCTTGATGCCAGTAAAAAATATTTGGTTGTGTTGACAGACTACGATTCTAAATGGATTCACTATGCTTTCATCCTTAACATTACTACAGAAAATGTAATTGATTTTCTTAAGAACATATTTTCAATCGAAGGTCAACCAAAAGTAATTGTTTCAGATAATGGTACACAACTTGTTTCTGACAAAATGTAATTTTTTTTAACTAACTTAGGAATAAGACAGGAAAATACACCTCTGCACAGTCCATCCTCAAATTGACAGGTAGTGAGAACACATTTCTAAAAGAAGGAATTCAACTGGCTGTTGCTTCACAATTACCAGTCAGAGAGTTTTTAACCCCTTCGCCGTGGGTCAAATTCCGTCGCGGTGCAAGGGGGCGGGGTTGGCAGTGGCGCGCCCATACTCAGGACGGCTCCCAGCCGTCATAAATCACAGTGGGCGTGTGCTCATGACGTTCGGAAGCCGCCCGAACTCCACCCACTGATTAATTATTTCGCACAGGCGGGGAATTAATACCGCGTGGGCGGAGCGGCAACGTTCGGACAGCTCCCGGCCGGGAGCCGTCATAAGCACTCAAGGAGTTAACATAGAAAGTAAAGTTTTAAATATACGGTGAGTGAAATTACTAAACAAACACCATGTTATATTATGAGAGGGAGAGACTGTATTACAATGCTCACAAATAGGTTTGAATTCTTATACAGCAAAAGTGTGAAGAGTAACAGAATTAATGTAGAAAACTCAGGAACATCAAAGAGTAAGCAAGAAACAGAGTGATGTTACTAACAAATTTGTGATCAAGTCAATTGATAAGAATGATTGGGTCATTGTAAAAATACCCACATGGGTACAGAAAGGAGAAAATAAGTTAAAAAAAAAATAAGTACACTAAGCCTAACAAAGTTATAGCGGATTCTAAATGTTCTGTTTTCCTTGGAGAAAAAGGGTGGCGGAGCAAAAGTGATTTTATCAAACTCAAACCAGGACAGAAAGAAATATTATTGTCTTGGAAGGAAAACTGTAATTCTAAGGAAAAACATGATTCATGGGTAGACTTTGAATTCAGTAGTTTTGAGAAAACTATGGAATCTGATTTTGACAACCTAGAGGAAAGTTTTAGTAGAGATGTTCCTAAAGGAAGCTCAACCTCAAAACACGAGTTACTATTCTGAAACTATCAACTAATTCAGTGCATTTTAATTTGCTCTAGCCAGTCAGTCTAGTGAACCTGTTGGAGAGGAATCTGAAAATCCAATATCAAATAATATAAAAGCAGATGTTAGAAATAATTCAGATATAAGTTGTAAAGGGAGAACATCTAGAAGAAATGTTAGAATGTCAAATCGTTTTAAGGATATTGTTTTGTTTTAATTCTTTTTTGTTTTCAAAGAAGGGAGGTGTAGTGATTGTGCTTACATTTGCTATGCTTGCTCATGCAAGCGCCGTCCTAGTTGTATAAGTGCTTGGCATAATACATCTTGATTGGTAGCGCTGTATTAAGATGTAGCTATTTTAGAATGTTCATTTCACATATATATGACATATTAGACTGTTTGCAGCATTGATGGAGCAAGGATTCAAGAAAACGAAACTTGCTCAGAACAAAACCTTCATTAACTTTTACTAACCTTTAAAAGTTGTAGATGAGACGAAAACTAATATACACCAAACACCAACATGTGGGAGAAAAGCTTTATGCATATTTAATTAATGTGGAAGAAAGTGCAACGCAACTAAAACTGCTTTAATTTGTAAAAACGCTTTGCGCATGTGCAAACTGGAATAAGGTAGAGATAACGTGACTAACTTGTTTTTGGAGGGAAATCTTTGCGCATGCGTTAAAAGGACTAACTTGGTCTTGTGGAAACGCATGCCTGACATCTACTTGCCTGAACTAAAAAGAAAGCCCCTTACGTTAATGCTTTTCCCAGGAAAATAATAACATGGGATAGAGTAGAAGTGGATGGTGAACAGTGAGAATTTTATAATTGAGAAAATAACATCTGTTTATGATTCTTTTATCAATAGTGTACATTTGGGCCTGCTTCGCTTATGACAGGGAGAGAGAATGGAGTCAAATGCTGATGAGGTTGCGCATGCTCAATAGATTCGGAATATGACCCAATGAAAGAGAGAGAATTGAACTGCTGCCAATAGATTCGGAATATGACCCAATGAAAGAAAAAGAATTGAACTGCTGCCAAATATTAAGGACAGAAGACGTGGGAAAGAGAAGACGTGTATGCCTCATCTATGGAGCCTACATAGAAATTGTTATTTAAAATTGCAACAATATATGAATGTGAAAGGAAGCATGAATGAGCTAAGGGGGAGGGTTTGTGAAACAATGATACCTTAAAAAAATGGATGTCAGCAGTGTGATGAAAAGTCCCCTAGCCCTGTCCAATCATATTCTGTATTTTAATAATATTTGCAACTATTGAGGGTGGGACATGCAGAAATGAAGACTATAACTAGAGTGACTTTAGAATGTTAGTTAGAGGTTGTAGGAAAGTTGGTGATGCGATTGCCAAGCCAAGAGAAGCATGCTGCTGCTGGGTCAAGAGAGAGAAGCTGGGAAGATTCAGATCTGAATGATAACCTGATTAGATTCGAAGAATCCAGGAAAACATCGAGTAGGGAGAGTGTAAGAGAGGGATGCGTCCTGGTACGTTGGTTTATACAGAAGTCTAATAAGTATCTGTCCTGTCGTGATCCTGTCCTATAATCTTTGTCTCCTGATTCTAATTCTTTTGGCCGGGGGCGTGGTCTTCAGTATTTCAAATAGGTAAATATCATTCTGACTCATAATTTGCATATTTCTTTGCAAATGTATTTTTGCCTCTGAACCCTTTTGCCTCTTCATCTATCCACTCTTTTGCATTGATTTATTAAATGATTTTGTCATTGATTGTATTTGCTAAATAATTTATCTCTTCCACATAAAAATGATGGCGTTTGCACAGTGAATTTGTATTGAAAGAGCGTTTCACCTTAATGACTGAAGTCTGAATAAAATGTATGACTCTTACCCAGAGTCTGTGGTTATTTCACTATAATATATGAATTTGTTAGAAACCTGTTAATATCACCATCAACTAAGTTAACTAATGGTCCATTGACCTGATGAAAGACTGTGGATCCTTGCATTATTAGACTATATATTTGTTTCGAAAATTTCAAGCCAACATGAAATTAACTAATCGACATCTGAATGAAATATAAAACTTGACACGCAGCGAGTACCGAGGAAAAGTGATACAATTTTGGGTAAATGTGTATGGGTCTCCTTGAATTATATGGAATAGTTATCCCTGGCTCATCATTACTGTTCTTGAGCCTGCTTTATTCCACTAGCGTGTGGGCCCTTTTAAATGTTTTTACTTAAAAAAACACCTTACTTTACTTATGCAGCCACGTCTTTGACTTAACAAGCATCTATTACGTTACAAAAGGACACATTCATATTTTGATAGGGAGATTACGCGGATTTGCCCAGAACCACAGGATGTTAAACCCACGCCGAGACTCGAACCAGATACCCCAGCGGCCAACGGCAGCAGATCAGGTCGTTAGGCCACATCCAATCGCACTTATACCGAACGAGTTACTCAAGCCCGCTGAAGCTCCAACGGCGTCAAAAGCGCTACCACCACGGAAGCTGCAAGCATGGAAACTGGAATAAAAGAAAGAAGATGTTTGAATTTGAAGAGTCCAAAACAAACCGAGGAACAGCGCACGCCGATAAAACACACACTGACAGACGCAGAGCAGAGCGTGTCATGGGGCTGGCCACGGAAGTCAAATCCGACTTGATTTCCGGTTTATGGCCCGCCCCCCTCGGGCCGCTGAGTGTCCTAGAGAAAGTAAACAGTTCCGGGGGAAGGGCGGCACTTTTTAAAAAGTTCCTGCTGCGGGTCTGGGTCCGCGAGCCGGGAGGTGACAGCTCAGAAGTCACTGGCTTCGCCGGGGACTTTGCACCGGTGAGAAGTGAAAGAAATAGGCATAGAGAAAGGACTAGAAACTGTTTACTTACACGATGTTTCAAGGAATAAGTGGAAACATATAGAAACAGAGGATCGCCTCAGTACTAGGAGGATTTTTTTATTTACATATATATGTGTGCATATATTTAATTGGGTGGGCACAGCCTGACTAATTGAACAGTAGTTGGAGGATTATTTTGCAATGCCTTGTCAGGGGTACTACGCAGTATATAAATGCAATTGCATCATGTGATTCTGAAGCGATTTTGGTGTTCACAGGGAAGCGCGTGGAGGGTTTTTTTGATAGGCTAAAAAATTAGCGATAACACCGTTTTGTTTTGCAGCCAGTGAAGGGAGCTACTGTGCGGGAATAATCAAGAGAAGAATACTTTGCAAACGATATGCGTGATGCACGTGGATTTAAATACGCTTATCTTTGGGGATGTGCTCACTGTAACCGTTTTAGATCTCAAGCGTTATTCACCACATAAGATCACACTGCCTTATTTATGAGGAGGCGCGATCTACTGCTAGGGTTCCTACTGAAAGTAGAAGGACATTGAAGAGAAACTTTATGATCCATGTAGTGCCTGGTGTGCCTGTGATGCATCGGAATTATGCGATTGTGTGGCAGCTGCTTTTTTTGCATCCATGTAACTTTATCAGATTTACAACATAATCCATCATCTGGTGCATAATCTGCGGATTTTAACTCCCAAAAATTGTTTGTAGCTCAAACTGTTCAAAAGCTACAAATAATGGAGTGACGTTTTGCCGTGCACTGGAAAGCACTTTTCATACGTTGATTAGTCACATTTCTGTTGCTTTTTGCTATATTTGGTTAAACAGGTGCCAATGAGGTGCAACCAAACTGCAGACACTGTAAAAATGACAAAACAATGAAAAAATACTATCACATAATGTGCCGTTTGACGCCACATGATTTTATTTTTCTTATCGCATGACTTTCTCAACCCTGATGCATAATTTGTTTCTTCCCTGCTGTATTATTCCAGTCACCCTGTACGTAAAATGAAATGAACTAAACTACAGGTCTAGTAAAATTAAATGTTTTTCGAGCCCTGCCTCGTCCTCGAGTGGCCCCAAACCCCTGAATGAAGATCTTGCCTTCTAACCGCATTTGGCAATGAGTTGTTAAATATAACTTGTGTAATGCTGCATCGGGGCTCTGGCTGCTCATGGGAGCTCTTTCTAACATAGGCGGAGAGCTCTCTAGAAATGGTGAGAGACTCTGTGACCATGGAGAAGTTGTGTGAGGTTATCTATCCTCCAATCAATGTCAGTAGCTGCTGGGCAGGAAGATCCCAGTGAGGAAGTTGGGCAAAGCCAAGGAGTTAGCGGAACACTCCGATAAAATGGAGCTGCTGTGTTGAAGTGCAGTATCCAGAAGATACAGTTCCATTGAAGTAGCTGAAGCAGCAGCATTGCACTGCCATAGAAAAGTGAGCAGTCTATGGTTCAATTCCTGCCATGTTTTCGGTGACGAATGCTGTAAGAGTATCTGCCTTAGCTAGGGCGACATTATCTGGGAATGGGGTGAAGCTATGGATGCATTTTATTCACTCATGTTAGGGCTTGCGTAGTCTGCAAGGTTTCTGGAGGGTTCCGTGGCAAAGGCGGGCCCTGCAGCTTTATGAGACATTGTGATGTGGTGCACAGTCTTAAACTGGACCTCTGCTCCTAAGTTGGGGACTCAACTACAGTTCCAATCCTGTGGCGTTGGAAATTGTAGGCTTGGCATTCAGGACCTGTGCATATTGCTCCACAGGTGAAAGAGATGCCATTGGACTGTAGACTCTAGAATTATAGTGCACTGCCACAGAGGCGAGGAGGAGAGGCTAATTGTTGTGAAAAAATGCCATTGAAACAGTTTTAAAACTCCATAATGTATTTAAGTCATGGTCCTTCTTAAATAGGAAAAGGACTGGTAAGTGACAAAATACAATCGGTAGAGTATGAAAGATAAAACTTTGAGGTGTAGGAAGGATGCTTTGTTCCTGAATTTAATTTTTAGGCTAGGGCTGCTGGATTCATGTTTCCTACTTTTGCGGGGTTTGTGGCTTCTTTGCAAAAGAACATTAATTTCTAGGAGTGTTTAGTTCCCAATGTATACAGAAGTGGTGCTGGAAAGTTAATTCTGCATGGCCATGTTGAAGTATGGCTCAATGGCTAGAGCGGCAGACCCTGATGCAGAGGTCTGGCCCGGGACCAGGGTTCAATTCCCCGCCTCGGCGGGTCTTGGGCTCAAAATTCCACTGACCTGATAATTCTCGCCTCGGTGCCTATTCCAATCATGGAGTCCCACTCTGCAGCTCTGGGCAATAGCTTGCTTAATCTCCACAACTGCCCCCACAACGCTAAGGATGCCTGGCCTCCACCTTGGGGGAAAGCCAGGATGGGTTCCACAGCGGTATTCGTACAAGCGCCTTGAGACCCTTGCGGGTGAGTAGTGCGCTATACAAGTATCAATTTACATTTACATATACATAGTGCTATGTTTTGCAACGCTTTTTCATAAATGCATGTGTTTGTTATGCATTACACATATGGATAGCATGCAAGTTAAAGTATTTTTGCTGAGTGATGCACTGATACATAGCAGAATATGGAAGGACGGACATTAGCCTGTAACCTTGGGGCCTACCATGAAAAAAACCTACATGAGTGGCTCCAGTCTCTTATATAAATACCCTACCCTCCAACTATCACAATCCCAAAGCGAAAGACCGAATAGAACTATGAGGTTTTTTATGTGAAAGATGTTTAACCTTTTACTGTGTGCTACTGGGTAACTTAGAGGTGGAGAGAATTGCAGGAGGGGCAATCATGCACACATATGACATCGTTTTTTACCCTTGGTATCTGAAAACCTGATCTGGAGATGTAGTTTTTCGATTGTTGGGTGAATCAATAAAGGAACTGAATACTTTGTCTATTTTTTGTTTTGTAGGTCATTTTCCCATGGCCGTATTCATCAAGAGGTCCAGTGATTTCTTTTCACGCAAGATCGAAATACAAGAGGTGTGTACTCTCCTAGAAAGATGTCCTCTTGTCTGTCAGAAGAACAGAGGAAGAAAATTGAGGCGAATCGACAGAAAGCTTTGGCCAGGCGTGCGGAGAGGCTTGCAGCACAACAGCAAGGAGCACAACCTACACAGGGAGGCAAGTCAGTCGAGAGTGTTGCTACTGTCCAAACCACTAGCAGAATCACTCCAGGTCAGGAAATAAAGCACCAGCAACAACAAAACACAAGACAGGGGCATGCTGCTGAGAACGTTCACCAGTTCCTGTCAAAACCCAGCAACCAAGTTTCTGTGTCACCAAAGAGTTTTAATAATCTTGGGGTTTATCATTCATACCTGCCACAGCCTGTTTCTAGCTCAAGTGGAGTGCAAGAGCAGAAAAATGGTGCTGTGGGCTCAAGTCGAGTGGCGCATAATCATTCATCTGTGGCCTTGACCACTGCGCAGAACCCAAATGAACGTTCAGGTTTGGAACTTGCGAACAGTGTGCAGAGAACTGGTCTTCCTTCCAGCTCATGGAAAGAGATCAAGTACCAAGCAGCCTTCAAGACTGTTCATGAGTCTTCTGTTGTGTGTCACGATAATAGAACCCTAGATTGGAAAAACAAAAACAGTGGACACTCTGATTCTCACTTGGTTCAGCAGGCTGGTAGTGATTCTGAGCAAACGTGGGGCAACTTGGAAATAAAGGCAGATGTTGTCAACAGTGATTTAGGAACATCCTACCACAAACCTGAGGGAAGCTGTGTTTCAAAGTTCTATGGTGCAGGACCAGCAACAAAGCCTGCCGGGCCCAGCATCGCTACAGCTTACAATGATTCTAGGGGCCAGAGCACTGCCACTAATGGAAACAGGACAAGCCCTATTAAGAAAGTACAAAACCTTGTCAAAGGAAAGTGCCTGATGCATTCTCAAGACCGTTTCCGCGTGGAAGTGGGATTCAACGCAGATCTCATTACTCTGTTTAAGAGTATTCCAAGTAGGAACTACGGTAAGTACAGTTCTCCTTCTCATCTATGTTTTTGCACTGCCATTCCCCTCTACATTCTAGTGCCATTTTGTTGATTTGGTGCGTAGTGTTTTGCTTCTATTGGAGTTATAACTTTTATTTGTACGTTGATCACAGAAGGAAGGTAAAACCACTGGCACATTTAATTTTTGGTTCACAAATATCAGACATATTTTTATAGACGGTATCTTTAGTGAAGAATAGGAAATTTCCTAGTTATCACTAAGGAAAGTTTCAATTCTATTAAGGACGCGGAGGCGAGGATTACGCATAGCCTTTCTTCATTTTATTGACAGCAAGTTGAAAGGTAACAGAAAAAAACACAGGCTCCGAACTACATAACCCATGAGGCACAGCGGTAGCCATGAGAGGCAGTCCTCCAATCACAGTCCAGCCAAATACATAAAGAGACTCCCGCGACATAGTCCTTCCTCTTTCTTCATTGGTGCCCCGTCAGTTAAGTCCCTTCTCACTCTATTGCGTATTTCGGGATTGTGGCGTGGGCAGTTTATTGTTGACAGTTATTTGAATATTTGCTTATTTGTTATTGCGGGGTTTCTCCCGCTTTGTGGTAGACGCAGTAGGCTGTGGCTTGAGCGTCTTTGTAAATGCGCTTGCGCTGTGTGGTGCCGTTTTGAGGTCGAGCTGCCGGTGCTTCAACTTCCCCACAGCGCCCTTTGCTACGTGTGGTGAAAACGCGCAGAGGCTTTGGCACTTCGTCTTCTTCTTTGTTCTGCCTCCCCCCTTCACTGACACCGCATTTTGCGGTACGTTTTGACGGGCTTTGCCCAATTTGCAGCATTTGGTGGTTTATTTTTTTTTCTTAAAAATAAAAAAATTACCTTTCAACTTGCTGTCGATAAAATGAAGAAAGGCTATGCATAATCCTCGCCTCAGCTTCCTGACAAAGAATATATATATAGATGTGTGATGAGATCCCCTATTTTTCCCATAAAATAGAGGTGATATGACAATTTTAATGACAGGAACATTGGCGAGCAATACAGTATTCTCACACACCCCTAAACTAGTTAATCCTGTGCTGCTCAGCAATTTCCCTGCCATTACTACAACTGAGGTTGAGTCTCTGATGTGCCAGATCAAATCTGGAAATCCATCTGATTTTATCCGTAAGCGGCGATTTGGGTTGCCTGACGTGTGCACAGCGCTCTGCCATTTTTATTAGCGATACCTTAACTGTGTTCTTTTGTACTTTTTAAACTTACCTGGCATCACTCACGCTCTCGACCCTGTTCCTCCGCGGCATAGTGCCGATTGAGCGGAGGATCTTCTCACAAGCGTCACTACCTTCCACAACTTCCTGCCTGCTCCACTACTCACGCAGGTTAGCGAGCTAGTTGTTCTCCTAATTAGGCCTACTTAAGATGGAGACCAGACGGAGGCGCAGCGGACGGGCGCAGCGGGCGCGCCAAAGACGAGCCCGTCAGCGCCCAGCCGGGTCCAGGGGCCAGTGATAATGCCCGATTATTCACCTACACTTCCTCTGACCTCCATAAGTTACAGCACATTGGGCCTTTGAGCCTCAGTGCTAGGAGGGCTGCTATGGACTGCGGTATCCTGGCTCTTCGCGACGTCCATTCTGTTCCACTCGCCGTCTGTGCTCCCTGCCAGTCCTTTGAGCCCCCCCAACTGCCCCCGGACCCCTCACTCCCGGATACTGATTCTCTTGTTGTTACTTACCTGAACACCCGTTCGATCGATCAATCAATCAATCATAGACATTTATAGAGCGCTCTACTTACCCGGAGGGTCTCAAGGCGCTGGGGGGGGGGGGGGGGAGGGGGTGCTGCTACTGCCCGAACAGCCAGGTCTTGAGCTTCTTCCTGAAGGCGAGGTGGTCTTGGGTCAGGCGCAGGTCGGGAGGGAGGGAGTTCCAGGTCTTGGCGGCCAGGTAGGAGAAGGACCTTCCTCCTGTTGTCGTTCTTCGGATGCGGGGGACGGCGGCGAGGGCGTGACTGGCTGATCGGAGGTGTCGTTTGGGAGCGTAGAAGTTGATGCGGTTGTTGAGGTAGCTCGGGCCTTGATCGTGTAGGGCTTTGTGTGCGTGGGTGAGGAGACGGAAGGTGATTCTCTTGTTGACCGGGAGCCAGTGTAGGTTTCTTAGGTGTCCGGAGATGTGGCTGTGTCGTGGGATGTCGAGGATGAGTCTGGCTGCGGCGTTCTGGATCCGTTGGAGTCTCTTCTGGAGCTTGGTGGTGGTTCCGGCGTAGAGGGCGTTGCCGTAGTCCAGTCGGCTGGTGACGAGGGCCTGGGTGACAGTCTTCCTGGTCTCGGTGGGGATCCACCGGAAGATTTTCCGTAGCATGCGCAGGATGTTGAAGCACGACGAGGAGACTGCGTTGACTTGCTTGGTCATGGAGAGGGAGGAGTCCAGGATGAAGCCCAGGTTGCGTGCGTGGTCTGTCGGTTTGGGTGCAGTTCCCAGGGCGGGGGGCCACCAGGAGTCGTCCCAGGCGGAGGGCGAGGATCCCAGGATGAGGACTTCCGTCTTGTCCGAGTTCAGCTTCAGGCGGCTGGTCGACATCCACTCAGCTACTTCTTTCATTCCTTCGTGAAGGTTGGCTCTGGCGGCGGCGGGGTCGTTGGTCAGGGAGAGGATCAGCTGGGTATCGTCGGCGTAGGAGATGATGTTCAGGTTGTGTTGGCGTGCGATGGCCGCGAGGGGGCTCATGTAGACGTTGAAGAGGGTTGGGCTCAGCGAGGATCCTTGGGGTACGCCGCAGATAACTTCGGTGGCCTTTGATTTGTACGGTGGTAGGCGGACTCTCTGGGTTCTTCCGTCGAGGAAGGAGATGATCCATTCCAGTGCCTTCTCCTGGATTCCGACGTTGTAGAGGCGCTGCACTAGGGTGCAAGGCAGACGGTGTCGAAGGCCGCGGAGAGGTCTAGGAGGATGAGGGCCGCTGTTTCTCCGTTATCCATCAGGGTTCGGATGTCATCGGTGGTAGCGATGAGGGCGGTCTCGGTGCTGTGGTTGGCTCGGAAGCCAGACTGTGAGGGGTCGAGGGATCCGTTCGTCTCGAGGAAGGCGGCCAGTTGCTTGTTGACGGTCTTCTCGATGACTTTGGCTGGAAACGGGAGGAGCGAGATGGGGCGGTAATTCTTGAGTTCCGTGGGGTCCGCTGTTGGTTTCTTCAGTAGAGCGCTGAGTTCGGCGTGCTTCCAGCTCTCAGGGAAGGTGGCGGTGTCGAATGAGGTGTTGATGATGTCCCGCAGGTGGGGTGCGATGACAGCGTCGGCCTTGTTGAAGACGTGGTGAGGGCAGGGGTCGGTCGGAGATCCGGAGTGGATGGAGTTCATCATGCGGACGGTGTCTTCAGTGCTGATAGGAGTCCAGGCGCGGAGGGTGGTGGTGGGGGGCGGTGGTTCGGTTGAGTCGGACGTGGCGTTCGTCGGTTGGGTGTTGAAGCTGTTGTGTATGTCCGCGATCTTGTTGTGGAAGTAGGAGGCGAGGGAGTTGCAGAGTTCTTGCGATGGGGTGATGTCGTTGTTTCCGGCGTTGGGGTTGGAGAGCTCTTTCACGATGTTGAAGAGTTCCTTGCAGTTGTGTGCGTTGTTGTCCAGTCGGTCCTTGAATGCAGTTTTCTTGGTGTCGCGGATCAGCTGGTGGTGCTTCCGGGTGGCAAGCTTGAGGGTGGTCATGTTGTCCGGTGTTGGCTCCCTTCTCCAGGCTTTCTCGAGGGCTCGGCAGTTCTTCTTGGAGCTCTTGAGTTCGTCGGTGAACCATGGGGCCTTCTTGCTGCCGGGTCTGCTGGGCGGGGTCTTCAGTGGGGCGAGTTCGTCCGCGCAGTTGCTGATCCACTTCGTGAGGTTGTCGGCGGCCTGGCTGGGGTTCGCTGAGCTGGCGGGAGGGTGCTGGCTCAGGGAAGCGGCGAGCTGGTCGTCTGTGATCTTGCTCCAGTTTCTGCGGGCGACCTGTTGCTGGTGGTGGTGGATCGTCGTTCTTCTGAAGGTGAAGTGGACGCAGCTGTGGTCCGTCCAGTGGAGTCCTGTGGCGTGGCTGAAGGCGATGTCTTTGCTGGATGAGAAGACGGCGTCGAGTGTGTGTCTGGCGAGGTGGGTGGGGGTGGTCACCAGCTGCTTGAGTACGAGGTTGGCGAGGTTGTCGAGCAGGGTGGTGGTGTTGCGGTCGTTGTTGTTCTCCAGGTGGAAGTTGAGGTCCCCCAGGAGGATGTAGTCAGCGGAGGGGAGGGCATGCGGGCTGACGAAGTCGGCGATGTCCTCGCTGAATTGTGTGCGTGGTCCCGGGGGTCGGTAGATCAGGGTGCCTCTGAGGGTGGTCTTCGGGTCGGTGTGGATCTGGAAGTGTAGGTGTTCGGCGGTAGTCAGGATGTCGTCGGTGTAGGTCGTGATGCGGATGGTGTCCCTGTGGATGATGGCGATGCCTCCTCCCATCTGGTTGGCGGTGCGGTCCCTCCGGGTGATCTTGTAGCCCTCTGGGATGGCGATGGCGATGTCGGGCGCTGAAGAGGCGTTCATCCAGGTCTCCGTGAGGAAGGCAACGTCAGGGGCTGTGGTGTCGATGAGGTTCCAGAGTTCGATGGCGTGTCTGTGGACTGAGCGGGTGTTGAGCAGGATGCACTTGAGGTGGTTGCTGCTGGTGTTCGTCTTGGCGGGTGCTGGTGCGAGCCAGGTCCGGATGCAGGTGAACTTGCAGGCGGTGCAGCAGAAGGGTCCGTGGGAGCGCCTCGGGGTGGCACGGTAGCATCCCGGGACTCGTCCGTCGTTGAGTGCGATGAGGGTGGCGGCGTCGTACGTCCGGCGGGTGGGCTGGGATCTGCGGGGGCCAGGGGTCCTGGCACTGGGCGCGGTCCAGGCACGGACGGGCGCAGACGGGCTTTTCTTTGGCGCACCTTCGGCGCTCAGTCGGCGCTCCCGCTGCGCGCGTCCGCTGCCCTGTCGCTGAGGGGGCGTCATAAGAAGGGTCCTGGGAGGGCGGGTCAGGCGGGAGGCGGGGAGCGCGTGGGCCTATCGGCAGGCGGAGGCGGGGTCGCGTCAAAAACCGGCGCGAAAATCCAGGCGGCCGGCCCTGCGGCGGCTGGGGCGCCGGGCTGGATCGGCGATCGAGGCGGGCGGCCCTGCGGCGGCTTGGGCGCCGGGATGGATCGGCAGCAGGCAGGCAGGCAGCAGGTAAGAGGCAGGCAGCAGGCGGGGAGCGAGGGGGCAACCAGGCCGAGGGCACAGTGGTCGTTCGATGGTAAAGCACCAACTTGAGATTTTTCAGCTGCTGGATGCTAATAACATTGATATCCTCCTCCTGTCAGAAACCTGGCTGACGGATGATTCCACTCCTGAAATTCTTGCAGCAATCCCCATTGGTTATTATATATTGCAAACAAATCGGCCCCAGGGTAAAGCGGGTGGAGGGGTTGCAGCTATTATTCGTCAACTATATAAATTTATGATCCTCGAAAAAGTCACTCTCCCTAGGGTCGATAGTCTCATTCTGAAATTTTATTCCCCGAGGTCCTCTTTTGTCTGTGCGCTTTTTTACCGCCCCCCTGACCACATGCCTCTCTTTCCCCAGCTCTTTGGTGACCTCATCTCCCAGCTTGTAATCAACCACACCAGGCTCATCATCATTGGGGACTTCAACTATTGGCCCCTCGATGATGGGGAGTGTCACCTCTCGGTGGAATTCTCTGATCTTTTGCGACGGTTGAATTGGTTCCAACACGTCCATGTGGCCACTCACATTAAGGGTCACATTTTGGACCAAGTATGGACCTCTAATATTGACATCACCTCTCCCCTTAATTTCCCGCTGTCTTAGGTCCGATCACACTTCTATTTCCTTTACTCTGGCCCACACCGCCCTCACCCTCCTGACTCCGACCACTAACCTTTCAGCTCGGAACTGGAAATGAGCTAACATGGAAGAATTCCACTCTCTACTTGCTGCTTCCGCCCCCAGCGATCAGGCCTCTATTACCCTCCAGGCCTCTCGCCTTGAATCCTGGCTTGTATCAGCCAGTGACAAGGTTGCACCCTTTAAGAACATAAAGTCTAAACGCCCCCATGACGCTCAACGTTGGTTCACTGAACAACTAAAGAAGGACAAATTGACCCTCCGCCAAGCCGAGCGCCTCTGGTGACGCACTTATGACCCTGATGAATAATTTGTATACGTTGCCCTGCTCAAACTATACAAAAATTCCATTCTTCAGGCCAAAACAGCATATTTTTGCCAAAAGATCATAAACTCTGCGTCTAAGGCAAAAGATATCTTCTCTATTGTGAACTAGCTTACACAACCCGATCGGGTGACTATTCAAGCTGTCCCCTCACAAGCACTTTGTGATTCACTCAATTCTTATTTTATCGAGAAAATCATCACTATAAAAAATAATATTCCCACCCCTTCCTCCCCCTCTGCCCCGGCCTTACCTTGTAAGAACTCACTCTCATTGGATGTTTTTCCCTCAATTTCCAAAACTGACTTTGTGACACTATTGAATAAAGTGAGCTCTGGTTCGCCTAATGATTGCTGTCCCCCGCAGATTCTTAAAGAAGCCTGCCTTGCATGCCCTGACCCACCGCTCGCACTTCTCAATGAATCACTTGCAACAGGAATAGTCCCCGATTCCTTCAAACATGCTGCAGTGGTCCCTATTCTGAAAAAGCCTAATGCTGACCCTCTGGTCTTAAGCAATTTCCGTCCCATCTCCCTGCTTCCTTACCTTGGTAAGATCTAAAAGACACATGTCACCAACTGTCTCAGTCTATTTATTGAGAATTCCCAGTTTCTTGACTCTCAGCAGGCGGGCTTTAGGCCAGCCCATTCCACCGAATCGGTCATCCTGGCGGTGATGGACGAGCTCAGGAAGGGAGCTGATAACACCTTCCAGGCACTTGTGCTGTTGGACTTATCGGCGGCCTTTGACACGGTCGATCACGAATTGCTGATCGACCGTGTCAACAACGCTGGCGTTCAGGGTCGGGCACTTGAGTGGATTAGATCTTTTTTACATCAGCGCACCTAGGCGGTCCACCTATCCACTTTTGCGGCACCACACTCCAGTTTGACCTGTGGAGTCCCTCAGGGCTCTGCTCTATCGCCCCTTTTGTTTAACCTCTATATGCAACCTTTGATTGTTTCCCTACGCAATAGCCCGGTTATCGTCTTTAACTATGCCGATGACCTTCAGCTGGTCTTCAATCTTGATTCCACCACCGCATCCCGCACTCATTTTCAATCCACCATGCTTCCCATCAGCGAATGGATGTACCATAGCCAGCTGAAGCTAAATCCCGATAAAACGGAGCTTGTTCTAACTGGGGGACCTGCCAACCCTTGGAATGCTAGCTTTTGGCCATCCTCTTTGGGCACCCCACCACACCCTGCTGACTCAGAGTCTGGGTGTCATTATCTGCAAAGACCTTTCAATGAAACCACAGATCAATGCAGTCATCTCGGCCTGTTTTTTTCACCTTCGCAGGATTAGCAAAATCTGTATGTTTCTTTCCATGGAGGCTCTCACACTTGTCATCATGGCCCTGATCACCTCTCGTATCGACTACGCCAACCTTCTTTATGTTGGCATCCCTGCTTACCAGCTCAATCGTTTGTAACTTGTGCAAAACCAAGCAGCTAGGCTAGTCTTTCGTCAGCCAAAACATCAACACGTTTCCCTGTTATTGAAGAACGTTCATTGGCTTCCGGTCGCCAAGCGTTGTATTTTCAAACTTGGCTGCACCATTTTCAAGGCATTACATGACCAAGGTCCTGCCTTTGTAGCTTCTAGGATCCACCGGTATGCCCCTTCCTGTGATCTGCGTTCCTCTTACCATAACGTGCTTATCATTCCAGCATTTAAACGGAATAAACACGGTGGCCTCTGTTTCTCACTTTTGGCCCCCAGGCTATGGAACTCACTTCCGAGTGAACTCAGACTAACTCCTAGCTATGCTTCCTTCAGGAGCTTACTCAAAACTCATCTGTTCCGGCAGGCCTACACGTAATTATGCGCCCACCCTCTCCCCGTTGTTCTTAGCACCATGAAACCGTTTGGTGTCCGTGTGCTGTATAAACATTTTTAACATATCCCAGCCAAAACCATCCCCCTGCTGGCCAAACAACTCGGCCCCATAATGCAGTCCCTGGTCAACCTGTCCCTCACTGAGGGCATTGTGCCGCATGAGTGGAAGGTTGCCCAGGTGAGACCCGTTCAAAAGAATCCCAGCACTCCATGGTCCGAGCTGTCCAACCTCCGCTCCATCTCACTTCTTCCATACCTGAGCAAACTGACTGAAGAATATGTTAATACGCACCTGTCGAACTTTATCGAACAAACTGGTTGTCTTGATCCCTCCCAATCCGGGTTCAGGCCCAGGTACAGCACCGAATCCGCACTTCTTTCAGTGACTGACAACATCAGACTGTTCCTTGATAAAGGAGATTCTATGATTCTGGTGCTGTTGGACTTATCCGCGGCGTTCGACACAGTTTCCCACGACATCCTGCTCAAAAGGTTGAAAGACGTGGGACTAAAAGGGTCAACTCTGTCGTGGATGAGGAGCTTTCTGTCTGGTCGCTCGCAAAGTGTCAACCTCGGTCCTTATTGCTGTACTCCCATGGAACTGACCAAGGGGGGGCCACAGGGCTCCTGTCTGAGCCCTACATTATTTAATATCTATGTCGCCCCTTTGGCCAGTCAGTCTCCTAAGGACCTTCGGGTTCACCCCCGTTTGCTATGCTGATGACACACAGCTCATTTTTCCAATCAGCAAACTAACTACGATGGTCCAACGGGCCTTCTCTGATGGAATACGAGATGTGTCCCAGTGGATGGTAAACAACTTTCTGCAATGCAATGTAGGAAAAACAGAAGTGATGCTGTTCGGTGATGCTCCCCTTATGTGGACCCCGGAATGGTGGCCTTCAGATCTGGGCCCCAATCCCGCCCCTAAATCGGTTGTAAAAAACTTAGGCATCCGATTAGACCAGGCCCTTAGTCTAAAAGAGCAAGTTACACAGACTGCTGGCTCATACTTCCACATAATCGGAATGCCCCAGAGAGTTTTTCCATTACTCCCGGACTCTACCGGAAAAACTTTAGTCCAGGCTTTAGTCATCAGTCGCCTGGACTATTGTAACAGGCTTCTGAACTCAGCTAATGACTCCCTACTAAGCAGACTTCAAATAGTCCAAATTACTGCAGCCAGATTGGTCCAGAATGCACCTCCTAGGTCACCATCGCGCCCTCTACTAATGAAGCGCCACTGGCTGCCCATCCGCCAACTGATTATGTTTAAAGTCTGCTGCATTACCCACAAAGCTCTACACGATCTGGGCCCATCTTATCTGGCCGACAAATTCATTCCCTACACCCCTCTTATGGAGCGAGTGAGTAGTGTACTAGGGTAAATTTAGTGTCCTCCCACATCTAACACCAAAATCCAGTTTGATGCAGTTCCTGTACCCACAACAACCTCAGAGACCGAAGTCAGGTAGAAAAAAGCTGAGTTGTCATCAACTGGACAACAGACTTAGTTTGAACTCTGGCCTTCGTCCTTTGAAGTGCTTCCCAAATCTTCTATGTAAACCCAGCAGACCTGTCCACCAGGCTGAGACACTGAAGACATTTAAATTGCAGGCTCAGGATACACCCTGGTACTATATTGTAGGAAACTATAGCTTAGTTAAATGTGCTGATCAAGAGTACCAATTTAACCACTGGTAAGCAGGGATAAAGTATACAGAGTTATTTAGTCAGAACACTAAGAGGGACTAGGAGTTTACATAATCACAAGGAGTATGCAGTTCCTTTTGAGGTAAGGTAAATAACAACAGTAAGCCTGTAGGGAGCTGAGCAAACAGATTGGGGGGGATCTGATTGCTCAGAAGCAAGAGTGCTCACACACCCAAATGGGTGTCATGCCTCATCACCAGGCAGCGCTTCTTTGGGCCTGCTCTGCAATTCCCAACGGGCCCTTGATGAGGCTCCTTGCCGGAGTTGTTTTAAAAAATAAGACGCAGTGGTGAAGTGTCGGTGGTGGTGCTCTATATGTATAGTTTGGTGTGAACTGATTTAAAAATACCTAAGAGGTACCAAATTAATTTTTAATGTGGCGGTCCTCTTGTTACGAGTAAAAACAATTTATGGCGGAGTATGAACATTGTGATTCAAAACAGTTAATAATGTAGCATGCATAGAGGTCGACCTGTTTCTTGCGAGAGTTGATCAGGACCATTAAAACCTAATCTAAGGGTGACTGGGGAAGTGAGTGTGATAATTACACAGAAATATCCAATCACCACAAGAAATAATGTAGTCCTCTGCATGTAGGGTATACCTGCGGGTATCTAAAAGGGTGGATGGTGACAGAGAGGGTAAGCTGCTGCATATCGAGTGCGCTAGACACCTTTTCAGTCCGCAGCTGGCGCAGACTCTGCCATCACCTCTGAGACCAGTAGTTTACCGAATGTGGGTTGGTTTTTAGAAACTAGCAGCAGGCTTGTTGTTTGTAGCCTGCTGGAATCTCATTGGGTACCTCCTCAAAATAGCAGTGCCACCACCAGTGCTGTCTCTTGTCCATCAGAGTGCTAAGGCCACAACGACAAGCCTTAATGTTGAGAGATTGCTCATGCGCCGGAGCATCCTACATTGGCTGCCGTTGGCCCCATCACTTCCTCTGTCGTTTTCAGACCTCACTGACCCCACTGTGATTAGATCCTTGGTCTGTGAAGCTGGCTGATACTGTGGCATGTCAGAGGATGGCAAGTACTTTGGTGAAAGGGACTCCAGAGGAGTACACACGTCCTACAATTTGAGAGGAGCACAGGAAGCAATCTTGTCTAGAGTATGTGGGGTGCAGTGGAGCAGAACCAAAATTTTAAATTATAGGTTTTATTTAGTATAGCAAAGTGCCTTTCAGTTACTTCAGAGTACTGAACAGATGCTCTGAGCAATTGTTCATGTGCGAGTTGCCTAGAGTTTTAGTAGTAAGACCATAGGTATCACAGTCAATGTGCAAATACAAGATACAATACCTCTGGAGGCTCATTTACATTCTAGAAGTGGCCCACTATGCCCGGCTCACATAACCAGGTATGTGCCATTATGATACGGTATTCACTCCTACATAATTGCTTAACTGGCCAAGTTTTTAACTGACATTACTATCTGACACTTATTTTCAAAAAACAGAGGTCCTTAGTAAAGAAGGGGAAATTCAGATAATAAATATAGACTAGATAGAACTATATTTTTAAGAATGCCCAGCCGGACACTTTAATTTCTTAATAGCAATAATACAGAACAGGGGGAATAAAACACAAAGTGTGATGAACGCGGGACACCAGCCGATGTCCGGCTAACACACTTGGGGAACAAACACAGGGGAAGGAATATTCAGCCAAAATCGGGTTATCTAACAATCAAAATTACAAGAAGATAATCCACAGTATACACATATGCATATTCAATTTGCGTGTTAACTATGCATTTAGTGCATTTGTTGTCGACGACGTTTCGAACCTCACAGCGCTCCTCTCTCCGTGAAGGCTGCCTCACGCCGTGCAAGGACCCCCACTGTGGACCTGCACCTCTTTGACTCCCGGTAAGCTTTTTGCAATTGCGGCTCTGCACCAGGCCGGAATCCCTCGGCCCCCATTACTGCCAAATGCGGCGCTGCACTAGGCTGTCATCCCTCGGCCCCATTACTAAGTGCCTCTATCTTTTCCTGCCCACAAATCTCTGGACCAAGGCACCGTTCCCTTGGGTAAGCTTCTGTCTGTTCAGCGGCAGCTATCTTATAAATTCCCCTGACCCTAGCCACCATAAGTTAACCTTCCCTTAATCCCCCGCAGATTCCTTTCTATTTACGCTGATTCCACCCCTTGGAAAGTTTTTATTTCCCACGGGTGACAGCATGTGGGCGATTACCTAGGATTTCGAGTAATTGCCTTATCCTCTGTTGTTCATAGAAATTCGCTTGAAATATTGCCCACTCTTGGCTAAGTGATTTTCAGCTTATCCCGACTGGTAAGCTCATCACCCTTAGCTGCTCGCTATCCTTCACAGTTCATTACGCCATGTATGTATCTTTGACTGCCTTGTCTAGCGACACTCGTTATCCTTTACTCCCTCACTCTTCATTGTTCGGATAATACCCATCCCTCTTTTCTGTTAACGCGCCGATCACACCTGAACCAGACGCACCTCACAATTTGCGTGCACCTGCCGCATTGTACCAACCACCCCACCACCTGCACTATTCCCATCACCGCCAGCATGATGTTTACTACGAGCCTCATAAATGCGAATCCGTCGCTTTAACAATATGCAAGTGGACGATCAAACTCTAGAGGTAACAGTTCTCGACCATAGTAAGGAGACATGTTAACTAACACAGGTTCCAAACTACATGCATCTTGTTTGCCTACTTACCATTAATTGTTGTCTGATTAAACCCTACAGGAGAACTATCCGGACATTAGTCAACCATGTATTTCCCTTGAATATAGGTTATAAATTTCTGCTTTTAACCCCCCCACCTACACTAAACGGAGCACAGACTAGGAGATTAGAAGTGTGCTAAATTAGAGTTAGAGGTACTTATGGTGCTAACACACACCCTCTAACCAATGGCCATATTTTTGATGGGCAGAAACAAATTGAACTTTTTTTTGTTATTTTTTTCCAAGCAAGGCAGGTTCCTCTTTTAATTGATATATTAAGTATATTATGTATACGTGGCATATTGTGAAAATGAATGTTTCCTCCCCTTTTTTAAATATTTGTTTATTGGCATTTAAATTTTAATCTTGTACATCAAATTTGTGTTCCGAAAAAAACATCATCTGCATTTTCAGTCTAATCCTGTCTTACAGATGCTTATACATACAAATTATAAATAGCAATATGACAGGAATGTATCAGTACAGCACATAATAGCGTTGGATTTTGGCACTCATGCTTATTAAACCTGTTCTCATGGGCATGTACCTTCTGTTTTGTCAATCGGATATAGAATCTCTACTGCACTATACTTATGTGATTGTGCTTGGTTTGTAGTAGGTGCTCTGAAGTTAGCCGTAATGTATAAAACAGTTGTCTAGTGGGTAGGCCAATGTCTGTGTAGGAAAGTAAGATCTGCTTCTTATGGTTACCCCCACATTTTGCTTTGACTAGTCTGACCAGTATCCTGCTAAATAGGAGCCCAGTCCATCTGCTTTCTCCCAAAATGTTATGCATGTACTTAAGTACATTCTAGATTGGATACTGGGGTACCCTTGTCAGTCCCTAGTATATGGTACACATGTACCCAGGGCATAGGTACCCCAGAGGCCTCCCATGGTATTGAGCATGAATTATGCCACCCATGAGAGGCCATGCAAAATGGAACTACAGGTCTGCCATTGCAGCTTGTAAGCTGGTGCTTGCACCACTCACGATAAATATATGTTTACTAAATAGTTCACTACACTTAAAACTTATAAGTCACCCCTATAGCAGGCCTTTACAATCCTGAAGGCAGGGTGCTGGGTTTTACATGAGGGTGCCCCTGCATGAGCAGAGCCCCTCTGCAGCCTTCGTAGACCATTCTCCTGGGTTGTCTGTGACACAGCCAGACATGTAGGTAGAGGTGCATTATATCCTTGTGGTAAATGCTATCTCGAAAATGACTGAAACAAAACATGTTGTGTTTGGTATCAAACACCTTGGAATCACCTCCCACACCGGTAACTGGTGTGAGAGGAATGATTCCACCCTTCGAGCTTCATGGGGTCATTGGTCTTTTCGGTACCAGCCTTCTTGACCCGGGTAACTCAAAATGAGATACATTTCTGCCCTCCTGCTGCTGAGGCAAGCTCGAGCAAGGGAAGGCAGGATAATAGGCATCTTGTGACATGGAGGTGTGACCAGTCTGCACGAGGGGCACACTTGGTGTCCATGTGCATAGTCCAGCTCAAACCAGTTTTGGGAGCAGTAGGCTCCTGCTCTGGCGTGAAACCCGGACAGAGGAGTATCCTCCCCGCTGACCTGACCCTCCCCTGGGAGGGTCCCCTAAATCTGTCCTCCCTTGGGTACAAAAGGGCTTACCTGGCTGTAGGACCCTAGATTTGACGTGGACAAGATTCTGGACAAGAAACCTCTGACCTTCAACCTTCTGGACACTCTGGACTTTGCTGGACTTCTACTGGGTCCGACTTTGTCTACCTCTCCGTCCAAAGCATCGTCTGTGCCTGTGCACCATTCAGGCTCCGTGCAGGACCTGTGGAGCATCAAGGACAACTGAAGTATCTCCCTTTGGGTGAAGGAGTCACTCCCCTGCCTTTGCAGGCACTGTGACGCAACTGACCGGTCTGCTGATCCTGAGATCCTGCAACACAGGAGGTGGGTTTCTACGTTCCTTGAGGTCGAGCTGCCCTCTCACCATGTTTGAGTCCAGTATCTCAATCAAAATATTCTTTCCTGGAAGTTGGCCTCTACTTTACACTGGAAGCCTACAGATGTAAACACAATCCTGCATTATCAAATTCTCATCCAAGAAATTTAAAGGACAACCTTTCTTATGGTCAATTGTTGAGAATTCTCAGAAATTGCTCCAGGAAAGAAGATTTTGAGATTCATTTTGAGATTAATTTAATTTCATTTTGAGATTCATGCCATGGCATTCTGCGAACAATTTGAGTACAGAGGCTACCCAAAAAGATTGCTCAAGCGTGCTATCAAAAGAGCATGGTACACACCACGAGAGGACCTGTTTACGAAAAAATCCAAACAACCTCCGGACAAATTGGTTTGTGTGTCCACCTACAGCCCACACACAAATACATTTCGCCAAATCATTTTGAGAAATTGGCACCTCCTCCAGAACTTAGATTGCTCTTTCCAATGACCATTTTTTGCGAAGAAAAAGAACCCAAGTATTGGTCAAAGTATTGTATGAGCCGATATGACCCAGTCAAGTAAGAAGAATGAAGTGTGGCTCAATGGTTAGAGCGGCAGACCCTGATGCAGAGGTCTGGCCCGAGACCAGGGTTCAATTCCCGCCTCGGCGGGTCTCGGGCGCAATTTCCTCGGACCTGATAATTCTTGCCTCAGTGCCTATTCTAATTATGGGTCCCACTCTGCAACTCTGGGCAATAGCTTGCTTAATCTCCACAACGACCCCAACAGCGCTGGGATGCCTGGCTTCACCTTGAGGGTGCCCAGGAGTGGGCATTTCGCAGGGAAAAGCCAGGAAGGGTTCCACAGCGGTATGCGTACAGCGCCAAGACACCTCCGGGTATAAGTGCGCTATACAAGTACTAATTCATTTCATTTCATTTAAGAGCCCAATGGGGAATGAAACCGATCGAGGAACATCACAAGTGTGGAAACTGTTCCGTCTGCGAACATACATTTGAAGGATCTGAATTCACACACGACTCTGTGAAATGGATTCACAAAGAATTCTCCAACCACAAAACAAAAAATATCATCTACGCAGCCACATGTCCATGTCGCAAAATATATATTGGAAAGACAGTCCTATCAGTAATAAAGTCGACCCCTCGAGGAGGCGATGTTGAAACAGCTTTATGACAGAATGAAGCGTACCTCATCTTATAATTTAACAGCAGCTCAAAAGGTTTGAATGAAATGTCTGAACTGTCAAAGATTCAATAGATGGAACTGAAGGATCTGTACTACATCTCCCATAATGCAACACAATAGATATACATAAATAAATAGCTGATCTATAAAGTAGCGCTCAGTACTCGCGCAGAATGTGGAATGCCCGGCGATAACCAAAAGTTATAAAGTACCAGCATTGAAAATTGGAAGATGCTTGTACAACAACATCCAGAAATCACTCTGCCCATTTTTCCCTGTTTTCCTTAAAGAAAACTGACCATAGGCAGCATGCAACCGGAATTGTTTGCGTAAGCTATGATCTGGAATCAGACAGCACTCTGGCCTGAATCAAGGAAGACCGGCAGAAAGTGAAGCTCTTTGGGTGCCAAGTTAGTCTGTGGCATTTAGCTAGTAGGCGCGATATAGATATACATAGTTCCAAGAGATAAACTGCATTCCCTCGCATTATTGTTCACAGAAAGGAAACGATTGGCAACTCATGGGGGCCCCTGCACCTGAAAAAAGAAAAACACTGTATTGCAGCTAAAGTAAGAGACTCCATTGAAGTTTTATCTATTGCGGAAAACACTTCCTGTGGAAATACTAGCTTGGACCAAAATTGGAGAGCAATAAAACTGCCAACCCAGTTTAGAAAAATTAGCCCACACTCTTCAGGTACTTCATAAGATTTATTACAAACCTACAGGAGACACAGAGAATGTTTTGAGTTTAGTAATCACCACTTTTATCTTTATTAACTTTTAGATCACACCATGTCACAGCCCTGAAGAGAGTCCCATGAATCAATCTGGGACTTGAAACGCGTTGGCACTACTTCTTCTTCTTCCGTTGAGGAATGAATGGTCATTGAACTGAGACAGTGTTGAGGGATATGCATTGTTGATTTAACCCCAACTGTACAATATTTATAATTGGTGCCTGCCTTGAAGTGGGAGATGTTTCTAGACCCCCCCCCCTCTTCCTCCCCATGAGGTGCCGAGAATTTCCTGCCTCCCTGTCCTGACCCGACATTGTCGGGGGCTCAAATCACTAGTGTGAAAACCTTTGTCAGTGTGCCGAGACAGTCTTTTTAATGTTCAAGATCTGTAGGTGACAGCTCTGTCCTCCCTCACCTCAATCATAGATGGTCCATCCTGACAACACCTATTCTCCCTTTGTCCCACTGTCTGGGAGTAATACACAAAGACCGACTGCCAGCTACACCTAGTCATGTGACCCAGAATAGAGCCTGCAGGCAACAAATGGTTGCAACAAGAAACTGCCAACTTTCTAAAAGTGGTGCAATAAAAAGCCTTGCTACCATTTCAAATGCTGCTATCCTCTTACACCCACCAAAATTTTATTTCTTTGATCGTGGTTATTTATTTAAACATGACTTCATTTGTTTCATTATATAATTTTTCCATTTACGTCTGAAATAACGGTACACTGCTTCTCACAGACCAGTCAAACAGTTGTGTACAAATACGATTTAAGACCCAACTCTTGAGATAAGGTCTTGACCTGTGGAAGACTTGGAAGAAGAAGAACTGCTGCCTGAGTGAAAAGGACTGGAACTTCACCTTGAACCCAGGACTAACAGAGTGACTCGAGTGCTAGTTGGCTGGCCTCCTCATCAGAGCCTCGGGGACAGAAAAGGCTCCTGAATGTTGAACCTTGCACCTGGACTCTGCCTGAGTCTTAGCCAATCAAGCAGTGCCTCTTCAGACCTGGACTTCTATTGTGTTGTGTTTTCACTTTTTTGCTGTTTGAAGTACAGCACAATTACTTTACACATTGCCTCTGAGTTAAGCCTGACTGCTTTGTGCCAAGCTACCAGAGGGTTATGAATAAGTTAATTTGGGGTTTCATCCACTCCGCCCCATCAGGAACACAGCTTCTCACATAGATAAGGAGTGATCACAGTGATAAAACATCCCACTTAGTGTGGGGGAGGGGTCAGTGTCGTTTTGAATCTGAAACTCACTCTGAGAACATTATTAATAAAGGTAAGCCATCTACCAGATTCTAGGGAGTGTCTATATTCTCTAAAATGACGCAGTCTTGGGGGTGGGGAAGGTGTGTTTATGTGTATTGTATGTATATCTAATTTCATTAGGGGCAGACTGTGATACTTTTGAAACTACCTCTGTCTTGCTCTCCCTTTTGTAGAGCTCCTTATTTGAGCCTCAATCCTCTTCACCATGCTAAGCCGATCGGCTTCCTTAGTTATGGGAATCATAACTATCCTTGCCAAGTTGACATTGTCCATTGGCCCCTTCTGGTGAACGAGTGATGTGAATCTTACAAGGCTGTGATGACCTGCAGGTGCATACCAGATTAACTGAACGCTGGATTCCCTGGCTGATCCTTGGAGAGGCTAAATATGTGCGGGTTCGTGTCACATAAGGTGCACACTATCATCAGACCTCCCCTGCCACTATTGGACCATATTACAAAAGCTCGTAATGGCATTGTCTCATTAATTATTTCTTGGGACCAAGCGTCAGCGACGCAAACATTATTTGCCTTCTTACCTCCAGAAACTGCCTGTTCTTATTCTGCCTCATCCTCCTAAAGTGCAGGAGTGTTCTGTGGCACCTCTACGAGGGTTACTCTGCAACCAGCTCTTTGCCAGATTGGGACAGTAGAGTGAATCTTTTTTCACTCTGCTCGCCACTTCCTCTAATGGCAGGCTTTCCTTAATATTTTTCACTCTATCTTGGTTGGGGCACGAAAGTGGAACTTACCTCCGTAGAAAAGAAACCTTGGAACTGTTGAAACTGGCTCTGAAACTATGAGCAACTGGGAATAAAGGTTCTGAAATATAATCTTTCAACCTCCTCTTCAAAACAAAGTTACAATGATATATTTTCCCCCTCAAGAACAAGTTTTTAATCAGAAGTAGCTTGGTATATGCATTTCAAGTTCCTGCCTCGAACCGTAAAGAATTGCTGCTATGTTATGTTCATTTAATATGCATATTGAAGTTTTCTTCTAGATGCTGAACCTATATAATATATACTGTGCAAGGATGGGTAGTTGATGATTTTTTTGGGGTTGTTTCTGTTAATCAACAAGACGACTAAGTGATTTAAATGGTCACCAGTAAAATCAACGGTGTCCTAATTGCAATTTTTGAACAGAATAAAGTCACCTCAGGCTCCATCTCTCCGTAATTGGCAGAAATTATTTTCTACAAATTGAGTCATAATCAACAAGGGCTGTTTATAATGCTTTGAGATAGTAAAAACCATCTGAAGTACTATATAAAACCCACTTAAAAACACATATTAACAGTCTGCCTATAAAACAAAGATCTATAATAATGTACCCTATTCATGTTACAGATCCTGCTGTCAAAATGTGGAATTTCGGCTTGGAAGATTATAAATCTCTAAGTAAGTAATGTTGCCATAAATAAGACATTGATTTAAACTAATGATTTTCTCTTAGGTGCTAGAGGTAGGCCTCAGATAAGTTAGTGGAATGTAGGGGAATGTTGGACTAGGTGACTTTATCAAGATCCACAGGTAGTTGAAGCAGGTCCACTTTTATAATAATATGTATTTGTTTAAGTCACACTGAACTGTTTGGTCATTTAATTGGGTTGATTGACCTGATCTTTTCACAATGCATGCGAGATGTGCTTACATCACTTGTTTATATATGCCTGCATTGAGCCCTACGCTGGGTCACAGTTACCACTACAGTTATATCCAGGGTTTAATAAGCAAGAAATGTATACTGTATAAATGTAGGTTTAAGGGTAAATCTTAAGTCAAGAAGTAGACACAATTCAGTGCATTTACTTACTGATTGCATCAGGGGTCCTCTTAAATGTATGTGTCCAATACGGTGTTCATGTCTTGAACCAGCTCAGACCATGCCCAAGCTAGACTGAACAGTTTTCTTCTTTGACTGTATTTTGTGGTCAATATGGTGGACACTGATGGTGTCCATGAAATGCATAGTGAGCAAGCCATATATATATATTTTTTAGAGTTTTATGTAGCGCAAACTAGACTTGAGACATTGGTTATCAGAGTGCTTTACATGAGCACCAGTTTCGTTAATGAAGAACACATTCATTTTTTTTGTCAGTCACCTTATTGACCATATTGATTGGTATCTTCCCTACAATTGCCACTACCCTTGCTCTGTTTGCGATGTCTGTCTTCTCTTCTTGTGCCATTTCTGGACACCGGATAGGCTAGTGAAATTCATTTGAGTGTAACATAAGGCTTCACTGTACCTAGATTAGTTTGATTGCTCATCAGAACATATTTCAAGCATTACAGGACCTCTGTATCAACAAAGCATGACCGAATATCAATCCCAAAGAAGATATTGCACATATAAAGTACATAGACTTCCCAAGTACTTTACATAATATCCCATATATTGTCATTTAAAACAGTCACCTGTACTTTACTTCCTGGTAAAACTCCATGCACCAAACCTCATAAAATGTATTACAGGTGGGAAGCGAGCTGGCTCTGTGGATGGGACTCCTTGGTGCCTTTATTATATCATTTTCGGTTTTATGTAGCTCCAACCAGAGCCACAGAGTGGTTTACTTAGGCATAGGAAGTCACATAGAAGACATAAAATACAAAGTACGCTGTATAAAAGTTAAAATGGGAGTAGGCAGTCAATGGGAAAGCCAGGGCCTTACAAAACTTAATAGAAACATAAGGGGTCCACACAGAGATCTACAGTTTGCAGCGTTGAATAACCTCTGAGAGTATCACAGTTCATAATAAGATCGAATACACAAGGCCGGAGGATTCTTACAAATTTATAGTTTAAGAATTTTCTCTGGTTGGATCCAGCCTTACAGTTCATACTCAGTCCTGAACCCAGTGACAGGTGCATGTTAGAAAAAGTGGCATTTTACCTTTTTTAGTAGGTAACATAGGAAGGGTTCTTCCTTCTAGAAAAATACATTGGATTCCACACTTATGGAGCCCTCTCTGAGAAAGCTTGCTTTTCTGAGTGAAAAGGTATCCAGATGGAAAGACTAACCTTCAGATTTCATGGGAACCAATTTCCTGGCTAGGTAGTTTATAGCCCTTACATTTGTCTTCTAACTACTATAGGAAGCTGTTTGAGAGCGGTCATGACTATTGTGGTGTTCTGATCTTCTAATTCCAGACAGTAGTAGGGATGTCAATCAGTAGTGAGTTGCCATAATCAACCCCTTAGAGGACTAGTAATTTAATCACTTCTCAGATAGGAATTTTATTCTCCATAGTAGGACAATTTGGTATTGTGCTCCTCTTATTTGAGAGTTTATCTAGACCTGCAGTTTCAGGGTTTTGACCTAAAAGAAGCCGCCTTATTTAGTACATTTGACAGTGGATGGCTTTTTGTTAAAACTGAGTGAAGCCAAGATTTCAAAGGTACTGGCAATTAAGGGGTATGGATCAGCAGAAACTGTTCTTTGTGTATAAAATTTTTATGTTGGTGGGATATTCAACCTTGAGAGTCTGTGCCAGGTCAACTATTTAGTCTGGAGAAACATTCATATATAGCTGAGTTTAGTTAGCGTACAATTGATGCAAGATATTGGATATATCATGGAAAAACAAGGGGTTCATTAGTTTCATTAGTTCAAAAGGGTAGGGGAAAAGATGGAGCCTTGTGGCACTCCCTGTGCATAAAAATAGGACTGAAAATGGAGTTGGATATTCGTATTTGATGGGAGCGATTGTCTAGTCTATTAACTATACCACTGATCCCCATCTGTTGTGGTCAAGAACGAGAAGAGAGGATTCACATTTGTGTTAGATGTGCAACACATCATCCACGATTTGTATCACTGGAGTCCCTTTGCTGCATACAGAGCTAACTTCGATTGGCAATCGTCAAAGAGGTTGTTTTCTTCAGTGAGTCCGTATCAGCACTGGGCATTTTAAGTAATGGTGCAACCTTCCCTTTTCTCTGGCAGTCAGGGACTGTGCCTCGTATAAGTGTTGATCATTTCTTTTGAGTAACGAGTAATAGGGATGCTAATGTCTTTGACCAGATTGACTAAATGAGGAACTGAGAAATGTGGGAAGGATCTAAGAGCTGCAATAATATTTACTGTATCACTCTGATAAAAATGTTTTTAAAAAAAAGTTTTCCAAGCCACTCTAGTGTGAAGCCTTACATACTGGGTCACTTTTGTGGAAAATGAGAGAGAGCAATTTTGGGGGATTTCAAAGTAGTGGGCGAATTTGCTGCAATTCTTTGTTGTAAATGACGTAGAGAGTGCGAGAGACTGATGGGGCTGACGAGTTGGGGATTATAGACAATATTAAAACTCTTCTTAGAATGATGTTTTACTATTTTGATCTCTGTTCCGAAGAATGTCGCTTTTGCTTTAATATATTCTTCTGAGAATGACTGGCCATATTTTTTTAGTTCTTTTTATTGTTCCTTTGGCCAGATCATCAGCAGTCCTCCTCATAATTATGTTTAATGCTTTCTGGGTATGTTTGCCTGTTGTGCCAGGTTGTACAGTATGTTCAATCAGATCTTATTCTTCAGATGAACCCCTTCGCTGCTAGACCTTTTCCCTTCCTGTGCTAAGCCATTTTTTGGCGATTTGGGTCAGTGCGCGCTTAGTCCCCTGTAACTTTTTGACCACATAAGGTATCCACGCCAAATATGCGTCCTTTTCTTCCAACATCATGGGGATTCTAAAGATACCCAGGGTTTGTGGATTCCCTTGGAGGGGTCCCAGAAATTAAGCAAAATACAGTAAAAGTTTTGTTTTTTTCAGAAAAAAGGGGAAAACGGGTTGTAAATGAAAGCCTCTGGGGTTTTCCCTGCAAAAGTTATCAAAAAAGGGTTTCTGGGGCTGAAATCAGCATTTTCTCAGCTTTTAGGAAATGAGTCTTTTGTCAAGAACCAACATTTTTCACACAGTTTTGGCATTTTTCTGGGACATAGCCTATTTTTGCTATGTTTAGTGCTTTCAACTTCTGTGGAGTGGTGGAGAAGCAGACCCGGACAAGGGAGTAGTGGTAACTAAGTGAAGGCTTTATTGTATACAATTATTAAGCCATGTATCGTTGTGGAAATCGTTCAGTTCTAAAGGTTAGAACAAAAAGGGACAATTAACACAGTCAATCTTATCCTTCCGGTGAGGGATTGTGGGAGATGTAGTCCGCTTTTCACATTCTTTATCAAGGCGGTCGTTGCTCCCCCTTCTGTAGCTGGTTCGAGAAGGTAGTTCTCTCAAGAGTGCAAGGGACCGGAAAAGCAAAGAACACACAAAAAGGAACGGTAAGGAAGGTTTCTCCCTTCTATGAGTGGCGCGGGTAGCTCGGGGAGTGAAAGGGAAAAGATAACACCACTATCACCAGTGTCGCAAGCGTTTTTCTACTCCTCTTAGTAGGGTGTGCTGTAACTTAGTGAGGCTCTCCCTTTACGCCCGACCCTTAAGGATAGCACTATTATGCCCCAGCAGCCCAAGGCGGCCCGTACCTTGTCCAGCCACGTCCCTCCTGGGCCGTGGCGGGCGTCTTCGCGTTGCCAGCTAGGGTCTGGCTGCCCGTCTATTCCTCCTTCCGACTCCGCTTCCTGGAACGATCCTTCGGGTGCCTCCTCCTTCCCCGCATATGCTGGTCCGGCGTCGTCCCACGGTAGAACGGAGAAGGTCTCCACGAGTGTCTCTTCTTCCTTCCGGGATCCACGAGACGGTCCTAACGAACGCCGTCCAGTCCTGGCGTCTTCCGTTTTGAAGGGCTGTTCGTCATGTGACTCCGTCACATGACGGGCTTCCTCGGAAAATGTAAAGGCGTAGCCGTCCTCTGGCTGTAAACACAGAAGGGAGGGGGCGATATGAGGCAAAAAGTGTTCCGTCGAAGAGTCCACAGACTGCACATCCCCCAAACCTCCTTCCAGTTAATGGTAGAAATGAGTTCGAAAGCAATAATGGATCCTGGAAAGCTATACATTTTAGAAAAGTAGACACAATTCTGAATTCAGAAAGGGGTCATTTGTCTTAATCCATGAAGGTTTCTTTATAGAAACTAACAGTTGAATATTGGAAACATTTAAAATTAGTTGAAAAAAACAGCCTTTTGTCTCAACGTTTTTACCTGTAACTTCTTCTAATGTTGTCAGCTCTTTGAAAGCAATATACCGTTACATCCGTTAGACCTTCCTGGTTGTGGGGATATACAGGACTTGTAGTTTTGCCAAGAACTCGACGAACCCAGAGCCAAAACCTGAGCAGCAACTTGTAATAGTTTTTTATTATGTGCCGGGTAAAGAGCAATTATTCTGGGAAAATGTATACATGGAAAAATTGGTATGAAAGACACCTATGTATTTCTGAATTGGGTACAAATTATAGAGTTTAGAAACAGTATATATTTCCACTTTTTCAAAATTGGGAATACTCCTACTAGCATGAGAATTGATGGTCATTTTTCAAAATGATTTTTTTTTTCACAATGTCTTTCATTTTGAAGGGAGAAATGCATGAAAACTCAATAGGTATAACAGTTGATTTACAAATCTGAATTACCCTATGTCTCCCGATAAAAACGGTACCTCACTTGTGTGGGTCGGCCTTGTGCCTGCGACAGGAAATGGGGCAAAATGCACCGTGGTCATACCTCAATTTCGCAGTTAAAAATTGACAATTTTTTGGCAAAGTGCCTACCTGTAGTTTTTGCACCCTAGCTCAGCCGGCACCTAGGGAAACCCAGCAAACCTATAAATTTTTGAGAAGTAGACACCCTGGGGAATCCATGATGGGGTGACCTAACTGCTTCACACCAGGTTCTGTTACCCAGAATTGCTTGCAAACCTAAAACATTGTACAAAAAACACATTTTCCCCACATTTCTGTGGTGGAAAGTTCTGGAATCTGCGTGGATCCACAAATTTCCTTCCATCCTGCGTTCCCCAAAGTCTTCCGAGAAAAATGGTACCCCACTTGTGTGGGTCGGTCTAGTGCCTGCGACAGGAAACAACGCAACGTGGTCACACCTCAATTTCGCAGGGACAAATGACCATGTTTTGGCAAAGTAACTAGCTGTAATTTTTTAACCCTAGCTCTGCCGGCACCTAGGGAAACCTAGCAAACCTATACATTTTTGAAAACTAGACACTCAGGGGAATTCAGGATGGGGTGACTCGACTGCCTCCCACCAGGTTCTGTTACCCAGAATCCCTTGCAAAGCTAACAAATTGACCAAAAAAAACGCATTTTCCTCACATTTCTGTGGTGGAAAGTTCTGGAATCTGCGTGGATCAACAAATTTCTAGCGGCCCGCGTTCCCAAAGTCTTATGAGAAAAATGGTACCTCACTTGCCTGGGTCTGCCTAGTGCCTGCGTCAGGAAAGGGCGCAAAACGCAACGTGGTCGCACCTCAATTTCGCAGTGATAAATGGGCCTTTTTTGGCAAAGTGCCTGCCTGTCGTTTTGTAACCCTAGCTATGCCGGCACCCAGGGAAACCTAGCAAACCTATACATTTTTGAAAACTAGACACCCAGGGGAATTCAGGATGGGGTGACTCGACTGCCTCCCACCAGGTTCTCTTACCCAGAATCCCTTGCAAACCTAGAAAATTGGGGGGGAACTGCCTAGTGCCTGCGTCAGGAAAGGGCACAAAACGCAACGTGGTCGCACCTCAATTTCGCAGTGAAAAATGGGCCTTTTTTGGCAAAGTGCCTGCCTGTCGTTTTGTAACCCTAGCTATGCCGGCACCCAGGGAAACCTAGAAAACCTATACATTTTTGAAAACTAGACACCGAGTGGAATAAAGGATAGGGTGACTCGACTGCCTCCCACCAGGTTCTGTTACCTTGAATCCTTTGCAAAGCTAAAAAAGTGTACAAAAAAATGCATTTTCCTCACATTTCTGTGGTGGAAAGTTCTGGAATCTGCGTGGATCAACACATTTTCACCCACCCAGCTTTCCCCCAGGTCCCCCGATGAAAATGGTACCTCACTTGCTTGGGTAGGCATAGTGGCTGCAACTGGAAAAGGCCCAAATCGTACGGTGGAGACTTACAAATTACCTATAGCAAAACTCCCTTATTTTTTCGGGGGGGTGGGGGGGGACCTGAGTTTTTTGCCCCATGCTCGGCGGCCATCTTGGGAAATTACCAAACCCAAACAGTTCTGAAAACTAGACACCCGGGGGAGTCCAGCGAGGTATGGCATGCGCCGGTCCCCCAACGTTTTCCTACCCAGAATTCCCTGCAAACATTAAAATTAGGTTAAAAAATAACTTTTCCATACATTTTTGCGTGGGATATCCGTACCGGCACAAATGTCCTACCACCTAGTCACTTGTCACTCTTTCCTCCTGTAATGCACTGTTTGCTACCTCATGTATTTTGTTTGCTCACAATTGTCACTATTACTTCATGTAACTTATCGTCTGATTTTGTAATTATTATACGTCACTTGTGTGGGTTGGCCAAAGCACCTAGAATTCTACTGTTTTGGGGTCATCCTAGTCACAGGCCTTAAACCCACCCACACATGTGAGGTATCATTTTACTCGGGAGAACAAGGGGAACGCTGGGTCGTAGGACAATTGTGCCGGCACGGAGATCCCACGCAAAAATGTATGGAAAAGTGTTTTGTTAATCTAATTTCAAGGTTTGCAGGGAATTCTGGGTAGGAAAACGTTGGTTGACCCATGTATGCCGTACCTCGCTGGATTCCCACGGGTGTCTAGTTTTCAGAACTGTTTGGGTTTGGTAGTTTCCCAAGATGGCCGCCGAGCCCCGGGCCAAAATCGCAGGTGAAGCCTCCCCCCCCCCCCAAGTCACCCCAAAATAATTTATTTTTTCTATAGGTAATTTTTAAGTCTCCACCGTACGATTTGGGCCTTTTCCTGTTGCAGCCACTATGCCTACCCACTCAAGTGAGGTACCATTTTTATCGGGAGACCTTGGGGAAACGCTGGGTGGGGGGAAATTGGAGGACCCACGCAGATTCCACAACTTTACCACACAGAACTGTGAGAAAAAAGCGATTTTTTTTGTTGTTGTTGCAAACTTTGAGCTTTGCAGTGGATTCTGGGTAGGAAAATGATGAGGGACCCTCGCAAGCCATATCTCGCTGGAGTCCCACGGGTGTCTAGTTTCCAGAAATGTGTGGGTTTGGTAGGTTTCCCTAGATGACCGTCTAGCACGGGGCCAAAAACCCAGGTAACCCCCCTTGCAAAAGCTGGTGATTTTGACATAGGCAATTTTGAAGTTGCCTATGTCAAAACCACCAGCTTTTGTACCTCCATATGTGCACATATTGCAGTATATTACCTCTAAATGTACTTTGTTTTCCCTTGTAACCTGCACCCTTGTCACTCTTTCCTCCTGTAATGCACTGTTTGCTACCTCATGTATTTTGTTTGCTCACAATTGTCACTTTTACTTCATGTAACTTATCGTCTGATTTTGTAATTTATTCACTTGTAATTTTCTGTTCCTATTGTGAAGCGCTCTGACGCCTTCGGGTAAAGTCAGCGCTATATAAAAACGCATAAATAAAACAAATGACTCGCAGCTCGTGAGCTGTAAAGCCACTTCAAGGCACCAACCGCTTTACAGGCCATTCACACACCTTTCATACCTGACACACAGAAGACCATTCACACCACCAGGCACAAAAGCAACACATAACAACATTTACAAAAAAGTGACAAGGTGCGCCCTGCTTAAAAAAAACCACAAAAAACAATTACTACACAGACATCAAGTCCTCAAACACACACACATACTGGTTGGATTTGGCACGAGGGTGAGTGATGGTTCCGTGTATACCATTGTATTAGCAAGTGATTTCACAAAAAACTAAATACACTGTTCATAATGGAAAGGACGAGAAACTGAACAATTGACTCACAGCTCGTGAGATGTAAAGCCACGACAAGGCACCTACCTTTTTTACAGGCCATTCATACACCTTTCATACATGTGACACATACAAAACATTCACACCGCCAGCCACGGACCCATCACATTACTACACTTCCACCAGCAGACAACGCCAATCAAGGGCCCATCACTTTCACACGTCCACATTCCTGACACAGCAACTACACAAACTCATGGATTGCATGGAGTGGCGCTCAGCTAGCACTGTGTGTAGTAACCAGCATTAAGTCACTTCCCACACACTGCCAGCCGAGCACCAGACCACGCACACCGCCAGTCAAGCACCAGACCACGCACACCGCCAGTCAAGCACCAGACCACGCACACCGCCAACCAAGCACAAGTCCACACACACCGCCAGGCAAGCACCACTCCACACACACCGCCAGGCAAGCACCACTCCTCACACACCACCAGCCAAGCACCAGCCCAGGCACACCACCAGCCAAGCACCAATCCAAACACACCACCAGGCAAGCGCAACACCACGCACACCGCCAACCAAACACCAGACCACGCACAACGCCAGCCAAGCACCAGTCCACACACACACCACCAGGCAAGCGCCACTCCACACACACCGCCAGCCAAGCACCAGCCCAGACACTCCACCAGCCAAGCACCAATCCCAACACACCACCAGGCAAGAGCAAGACCACGCACAATGCCAACCAAGCACCAGACCACGCACACGGCCAGCCAAGCACCAGTCCACGCACACGGCCAGCCATGCACCAGTCCACACACACGGCCAGCCAATCACCAGTCCACAGACACGGCCAGCCAAGCACCAGTCCACAGACACGGCCAGCCAAGCACCAGTCCACAGACACGGCCAGCCAAGCACCAGTCCACAGACACGGCCAGCCAAGCACCAGTCCACAGACACGGCCAGCCAAGCACCAGTCCACAGACACGGCCAGCCAAGCACCAGTCCACAGACACGGCCAGCCAAGCACCAGTCCACAGACACGGCCAGCCAAGCACCAGTCCACAGACACCACCAGCCATGCGCCAGACCATACACACCGTCAGACAATCGACACTACACGCAAACCAACATCATACTTTCGTTTTTTTCAATATAAATAAAAAGCAAATTGATACAAATCTACTAACACAACAACTAAAACTAAATACACTACACAAATGCAAACTTTGAAACTGAACAAAAAGTTTTAAAGAATAGAGACCAGGCAGTTCACTTTACCACTCATGGATGCTCCCAAAAATTCTTTTGCGTGTGGTACATTCTAAAACAAGCAGGTACGCACAGCCCAGGGTTGGGACAGTCGGGGCAGTACATACGAACCTCCTTCCGCAAACCTCTTCGCCAACAAACTCTACATCTCTGACTGGGAAAGTCTTTTGAGGATGTAGGAGGAATTTGATCAGGAAAGTGGCGATCTTTCAATCTGTCAGTGACAAAGAATCTCCTTGTCTGATTCCGTCAGGTTGCACAGCTCGTCTTTTTAATTGAATCAATTGAATCAATATTTTCGCTTTTCTCTTACTCATTCTTCGTTATTTTAACTGTAATAATTCGTTTCTTCACTTGTATTATCAATTCATTTTACTCAATTATTCGGTGAACGGAATTATTTCACAAAAGCTCAGGAGTCCAATGTGGGTTCCACATCCCATAATGTTTATTAAAACGGCCCAATGCATTTCGGAAAAAGCTTTTCCTTCTTCAGGGGCATCTACAAATATATAAAAAATCAATTTTAACTGACCGGTTCACTTTTGTTAAATGCTTCGTTACAAACATCAGTCTTTCAATCTGGCAACATCCTCCACCACTCCAACTCTAGGAACACTTGCCTGTTCCACTAAAACAAGGCTGCCTATTACAGACTCCTGAAACTTTACAAAAGTCATCTTGACTGAGGACAAGATTGCTGGAACACAACAAAAGCATTAAAGGTTGCCAAGTGGAAAAGATGGATAGCCAACTTCTTGTACCAAATGTAAGCCTTACGAAGAGCAGCATACGGTTCCAACCTCTGATCTACTCTGTCAACACCACCCATGTGCCTATTATAGTCTAAAATGCACACAGGTTTGCATGCTTCTGCAACCTGACCCCAAACAGTCACCGTTTCAGTGCTTTCATCATGTATGGAAATCAACATGTAGACATCTCTCCTGTCTGAAAACTTCACAGCTAGAAGCTCCTCCCAACGCAATGCACTGCACTGTCCCCGAGCAAGCTTTTGACAAACAAGTTCTTTTGGGAAACCTTTACGGTTAGAGCGGATTGTGCCACAAGCAACAGTGTCAACTTTGGCCAATTCCCTGAACAACCGCTCACCAGGGTAGAAGTTATCTACATATAAATGATGGCCTTTGTTAAAAAATCCTCTATCAAGTTCCCACACAATTTTCTCAGTCACTCCAAAAGTGGACGGACAACCAGTGGGGTTAATCCTGGATTCCTTACCGGTGTACACCCTGAAATTAGAGACATATCCAGTCCGACTGTCACACAGCATATAAAGCTTAATTCCATAGCGTGCCCTCTTACTAGGAATGTATTGCCTAAATACCAAGCGGCCCTTGAACAACAACAAAGACTCATCCACTGCAATTTCTTTCCCAGGAGCAAAGATCTCAGGAAATCAATCAACAAAGTGATCAATGACAGGCCGAATCTTGAAAAGACGGTCACAATCAGGGTGATCTCGTGGCAAAGCTAAACCATTATCAACAAAATGCATCATCCGAAGCAGAAGCAAATACCTATCACGACTCATGACTGCCGGACATATAGCTGTTGCCATCCAGGAACTAGAAGACCAATATGAAGCCATTGATGGTTTCCTAAGCAAGCCCATCAAAAAAGTTAAACCCAAAAACTTTTTCATCTCCTCCAAATTTGTGGAAGTCCACCGGGTAGCTCTAGCGTGGGGCTTAAGGCTGGCACTGTTCTCCCTCAAACTGTTCTGCATACAAATTAGTCTGCTCAACAATCTCTGCCAACAACACATCATCCATAAACAACTGAAAAAAATTAATCAGCAAAAAGTTTTCAGTGTTCACCCTACACCCTGGAACACCAGTAAAGTCTGGCAATGCCGGCTGCACCATGCCTGGGGCAACCCAGAGGTCAGAACTTTCAACTGAAAGACTTGCAACCCCCTGCTGCTGTCCAGCTGCCTCTTGCCTCACTGTACCAACATGAAGTCTAGCAGCCCCAGGCTGCACCCCAGATGCCTCTTGCCGCACTATCGGCACAGCAATGTCCTCCTCTAACACAGGCACTTCATCCACACCAAAAGTAGCTTCATCAGCACTCTGAGTATGCCATGTGGAGAGAAAACTCACTACTAGAATCTTCACCTCCCACCTCTGCCTCAGAGTCAGAGTCAGTCTCAGTACCATGGTCCGAGGAAGAATCAAAAAGCATTCCAACAACTTGCTGAGCAGTAATCCGGCGGCTAGCCATTATCCTCACTAAGAAAGGAGACTGCACAAACAACTCAACAACCAACACTGTGCAAAGTAGGTAAAAAAATGTAAGCCTTTATCACAAAGGTCTACAAACTAAAAAACTATACAATTCACTTACAAAATACAGCCACATTCACCAGCACCTACTCTGCAAAGATACAGCAAATAGTCAACTTTTCCCACTAGAAAGAAGAAAAAAAACTTAAATCTACAAAAAGCAAAATACACATCAAGCACAAATGCAAAACATGTTTCACAATAACAAAAAACAGAAACCAAACATACTCGTATTACTACACACTTTGCAAAAAAACATTTACATTAAAATTGTACCAAACACATGCAACTACACAAACAGCAGAACCACCAGTAACGAAACTGCACACTGCAACAGTCTAAAGAGAAAAGAAAACATTACACTTTACAAAACAAAAACAATACACATTACAACAGGCTATGTCACAGGGTATGTCACAAATGGGGTGTCTGTCCCAAAGGGGGGCAGAATATCAATCTTTTTAAATTTGGGGCCCCTGGAAGCAACCCTTGCCCAAGGGGTCGCTTCCATTTAAAAAAAAAAAAGATTTCCCAGGTGTCTAGTAGGGTTTTTTGCTCCCTCCTGAGGGCAGAAAGGCCAAATTAAGGGGCAGAATATATTCAATAAAAACTATGGGCCCAAGGAAGAGACCCTTGGCCAAGGGGTCACTTTCATTTTGAAAAGCAACAAAATCCCTGGTGTTTAGTGGGCTAGAGGGCTTTTCTACCACCCCACCCCCCACCCCCCCCGGTCCAGAATCGGAAGAAAAACAACCGATCTGCCCCTGGAAGCGACCCTTATCAAAGGGGTCGCTTCCTTTACAAAAAAAAACCTGGTGTCTAGTGGGCTTTTGTACCCCCTCGTGCCCCCCCCCCGGTCCAGAATCGACCAATGCCCCCGGGGAGGGGGGGGGGAAGAAAAGTCTAAAATAATAATTTTGCCCCCCGGCAGCGACCCTTGCCGAAGGGGTTGCTTTTTTAAAAAAAACAAAAAAACAATCCCTGGAGTCTAGTGGGCTTTTCTGCCCCCCCGGCTCCCCCCTGGGTCCAGATTCGGTGAAAAAACGCCCGATCTGCCCCGGGGGGGGGGGGGGGGGGAGACAGAAAATTCTAAATTAATGCATGCCCAAGAGGAAGCGACCCTTGGCCAAGGGGTTGCTTCCTTTTTATAAAAAAAGACATCTCTGGTGTCTAGTGGGGGCATTCCTGGACGCTGTGCGCGATCCTGCACCAGGAATGCCCTTCATTGAGACACCAGGGGAGAGGAAACAGTGTTTCCTCCCCCTGATGCCTCAAGGCACCAAGAAACGGGCCCCACCGGAGAGCACAAACCTGACTTGTTCGCTGCACGCGCTGGAAAGAAATGGCTTCCAGCACGTCCAGCCCTTCCTGATGACGTTGGCTTGCTCTGAGCGCGCTGACGTCACCAGGAAGCGTGGGGGGGGCCTTCTAAAAAGCTCACGATCGATGCCCCAGGGGAGGAGCGCCAGCGCTCCCCCGGAGGGCTGTGCTGATGACGGAGCGGTTCCGTCATCAGCACAGCCCAACCGATGCTGATGACTGAACCGCTCAGTCATCATCATCGAAGGGGTTAAACAGGTTGTTGTAACAACAGTCTCTGACCCATTCTAAGGTCTTTTTGGCTGACCCATTACTTAAGTAGCAGAGAATAAGAGACAGAGAAAAGCATAAGGATGTGATCATATCAGTCGACTGGTCTAGAGATTCAAACTTGCTGATTCTTTCGTAGCTTTTAAAATGTTAAGAATTGACCTCTTCACATAGGTGTGTTTTGAGCAAAATTGTTTGAGGTTGTCGTTGAGCAAAAAGAGAGACAGTTGAGAAGGAGCCAAATCATTGGTTTCATCCTAGTAAATGTTGAGGTCCCCAAAGAGATATTATTTAGGTTTGGAGCTTTGTAGTATGACTTACATAACATTTTCTGTAAACAAATGTATCACCTGGAGGATGGTATCTGCTGTGAAACATGGTTTCTTGTCTTGTGTTTTGACTCCTGCCTACCTACTCAAGATGAATGTAAGTGTCTTGGTGGGTTAAAGTGTAGTACTGGATAGAGGAGTCGTTTGGTTGGACATGTGTTCCAAAAAAGTATGGTTGAGTTGTTTGACTGGATTATATTTGCAGTTTCAAGTAGGCGTTTGTCCTCTTATTTTCAGATATGTTTGAAAAAGGAATATAGACTTTTCATGGTAGGTGAATATATAATTTCAAACTCAAAGAGTTTAATTCGATATCTGGGCCTGAATAATGGAAAAAGGTAAAAGGGTAGACCTGAACCTAGTTTTAAAGCTTTATTCCTTTTTACAATTCACAAACATTCCTAGAAGCACATCTGGAAAGCTGCATTGGGTGCATATTTCTAGGTGGAATGTTACGTGATTTCTCCCCTGGGCTCCTATTCGCTCAGTGTGGCAATCTACATAACATAAGCACATGGATATGGTACCTATGTTCAAGTGAACACATTGTTCAGTTTTCCCCTCTATAGGGACAATATTTTTCTCTATGGAGATCGCCCTTCCCCTACCCCCAACCCCACCCAAATCTGTGGTTAACTTGTTCCCTTTCATTTCCTGGAAAGTAAGTAACTCTTCCCAGCCCTTGCTCATGATTTATTGCTGTGGGGTTTCTGTGTACTGGTGGTGGAGAATCTGTAGTTGTATATCCATTGACACCTGACGGTAATCCTTTTGTGAGTTGTCAGGCACGAAAGCTTGCAGGGACTCTCACAAACAGATGCCTAAGACAGACCCTCATCAGCTTTGCCTGTGGTTCCTGGGGTCTAGTCACGAATCTTAGGCCTGCAGGGATTGTGCATTGATTTACCCGAAAGCCATCAAAGACCACATGGTGAAACTCTACATAGCAAAACACCGGAAGAGTCCAGGGCGGGAATACTTCAAGTTAAAAGTTTGATCCCAGCCCCATTACAGATTCAGAAGTTACAGGAATTGTTCAAGGGGTCATTCTTCGTCTCAATGAAAGTCGTTGGGTACGTTGAAGAAAAACACAGGAAATCTTAGTGGGGCACAGCCCATTCCCCTCACTTTCACTTCCACTCTCATTAGACGCCATGGGGCCATCCGATATGCAAAACCAATCCAAGAGTTCTGCGAGATCATGCTCCGACTCTGAATCCTTTCCGACTCCCTCTGGCATGTCTTTGGGTTTCTAGGACCTGAGCTGCTTCATCTGGGATACACCCAGCTGGTTCACCCTCTGCAAAGATTGGGACCTCAATGCCCAACACGGGGCCCCCTCCAACACTCCCCCCGGTGCCGCTTCTCAGAACTTTGACACCAATACTGACTCCATTGATTCTGGAAGACTAAGTACCTATTCTACTCTCTGACTCCAAGTTGGAGCCGTTTCGACTTCGACCATGCCTGGCCACTGTTGAGGTGCTGCTCCCTCCACTCTAACCTTTACAGGGGTGAACACATACTCTGCATTCCCTGTTTGGCATGGATTCTGAAAACAATTATGATGCCAGTTACGAGATTGACCTAGCTGTACCAAAGAATTGGTACGACGAGTTACCAGAGGCTAGTGACTTTGATACATCCCCTGAGTTGGGACTCCTCTCAACCTCTGGTCCTGCCATTGAGGAGAGTACCTCTTGCACTAGTGGTCATGCATAGGACAGCCACAGTCCTTGACATCGCGCTCCCCACCTTGGAGGTGAAGACCAATGTTCTTAGTGAAGGGGAGAGGAGTTGGCCTAACGGCTAGGGCGCTCAACCTCGTGACCTGGGGAACTTGGTTTGAGGCTCGGTAATGATGCTAAACCTCCTGTGATTCTGGGCAAATCACTTAATCTCCCTGTACCTAACAACAATGAATGTGTGTCCTCATGTAACGTAACTGGTGCTAAGTAAAGCACTCTGATACCCCATTCTGGTCAAGTTCGCGCTACATAAAACTCTGCCAAAAAAAAAAGTCCTTCAGCAGGGGCAAACCTCCACTGAGCCCCTCTTACCTTTTTAATAAGGCCCTACCATGCCTTTTGATAGGGCATGGACTGAACCTTGCTCAGGCACCCCGGTGAACCATCAGATTGCACAAAGCATCCACCCTGCCACGGGAGACCCAACATTTATATCTCCGCACCCTTGAAAGTTTTTGGTGCAGGTATCTGCTAACAAAACTAACCCTAACACGTTCCCAATTACTCCCGCTGCCCCCCCCCCCAATAGGAAGTCAAAACGGGTGGTCATTTGGAAAAACAAAGTCTTGTCGTCTACCAGCTTATGTTACGATATGAGATTGCCAGCTGTCTCCTGGGGCATTGTTTCCCTCTCCCTTCCGTAGTCAGTTCAGTGGCTGATGTCTTCCCAGGTTTTCTTAAAGATCTCGGACCTGTCCTCGCCCAGGCTATACAGGATAGTTGTGGCTAAGTTCACAATTCATTGTGGCTTCAGACCACTGATTCCATCCGGTGGACTATTGAGTTGCTATTCGACAGGACTCATCTGTTTGGTTTCAATGTAGATCCGCTCTGGAGCGATTCAAGTAGAGCAGGGTCACGGCTCACTCCCTTGGCTTATGTGCTCTCCCTCACCAGCTGCATCAGCTGTACCGCTGCTTTTGCGGCTTAGACTGAGGTACCACATGCCGCCAACAAGTACAACCTCCACAAGGCAATAAGTAGTTTCATGGTCTAGGTTGAATTGCCCGATGCTCGTGACACCGCTCCAGTTGCCTGCATGGAGGTGACTGGGATTCGCTTTTGGGGGCTGCGGTGGTGGTCTGCGGGCTGCCGGACGCTGCCCCCCGGCACCTACCCTGAGTGCAATCAAGTCACGGATGGAGGTCCTGGAGAACAACGGTCCTGTCGGACGGTTAGAGGGGACGCAGTGTTATTTCCCTGAGGTAGCAGAGGTGGCCAAACGCTCGCTGGGGGCCCCGGGCGTGATATCCTGCCCTTAAGCCCCACTCCCCGGGTTGGTGCAGCTGCTCCGGCGGAGGAGATGAGGCAGAGTCAGTCCCAGCAGTGGAGATTGGGGACGCTCTGCCTCATGAGACGTGGGGCGCAGGGTGCCCCTCTACAGCTTGGTATCCATGTGGGCGCACACAGAGCGTCATTTGGGGCAGGTTCTGGTCGGTGTTCCCCCCTTGGCCATTTGCGAGCTGGATTGTGGCGCCCGGGGGCTCCGGCCCGGCTGCCCGATGTAGCATTGCCTCCTGTTGGGGACCCTCCAAGATGCATGGGGACAGGCGGTGAGGTTGCCGATGACGGATACTGGGGGCCCACGAAGCATATAGGAAGAGCGGCGGTCTCGGCCGCCGGGCAGGCCGCCTATTCTGGAGCTATGTTCACGCCCCGTGGTGCTTGTGAATTGAGACTTGAGCAGCTTGGTGAGGGTGGTGCCCAAGAACTTGGCGGCGTGGTGGGCTTCGACGGCCAGGGTGATGCACGGTTGAATACCATTGCGGATTGTGGAGGATGGTGACGCCAGGGGCCTCCGTGCGGGTGGCGCCCTGTTTCGCTGTGGTTGATCTGCCTGCCTGGAATCGCTGTACGACGGGCTGTACCGCCAATTGGAGAGGCAGGTGATACTCTGATCCCGGTGCCCCCCCCCCCCCCCCCTCCGCTGTTACACCACTCGCTGGCGATTGAAGGGGACGCGGAACCGGTGAGAAGATGGCTACCAAGCCGGAGACTGACAAATCCTCCTCTAGGCCCTCCAAGGGTTCCAGGGCCGTCCAATCCAATAAACGTGACCGCTATACCTTGCCCAGGGGGTCCCCTATGGAACTGAAGAAGACTCGGCAAGCGGGAGGCGATGTCGCATACCCTCCCACTGAGTCCACCCTGACGGATGTTATGGCTGCCATAAACGGGGTTCAGGCGTTCCTGGGGCAGAAAATGGAGGCCCTTGACGACCAGCTGGACGCGGTGACAATTGTGGTGAATCTTATACGGGCGGACTTGTGAGAAAGTCAAATCACTCGAGCTCAAGACTAATAGTCTGATTGATGATGTGTCGTCATTGCAACAAGAAGTGAAAGATTTGAAGACCTCGAGAACTCTGATGGATCGTAAGCTTGACGAATTTGAGGGGAGAGCTAGGCGTAACAACATTCGCCTTCTTGGCGTACCCAAGAAATCGGAGGGTGTGGCTCCTGAACTGTTTGTCGAAGATCTTCTCCTCAATCACCTTAAGCCCAAGGGACTGCGTAATCTCTTCACAGTTGAACGCAAGCACAGAGTGCCGGGGGGCAGGCCCAGACCCGGTGCCCCTCCCCGCCCGATGATTGCGAGGGTCCTGAACTTCCGAGACAGGGATGCAATTCTCCAAGCGGCTCGAACAGGACCCCCCTCCGATATGAAAACGTGACGATTTCCCTCTTCCCGGACTTTACCCAAATGGTTCAGAAACAACGACAGAACTTCCTGCCGGTAAAGAAGAAACTCACAGACAAGGTATTGAAATATGCAATGATGTTCCCGGCCCGCTGGCGGGTGGAACTCAACGGCAAGGTCTGGTTCTTCGATAACCCGGAAGTGGCATCGGACTGGTTGGATAGTATTCACCCGAGCAAATCAGAGGATCAAGATCGTGGAGGAGATGACGAGCCACAGGAACGCGAATAGATAAGACTTGGGGTGTTAATGTGTAGTATGTTATCCAGGGGGAGGAGGCGGTTCCACTGCTATTTCTCTTGTGTTGACTTGTTTATTGGGATTCAGCGTGGGGAGTTGAATGATTGTTTTTGGGGCTGGGGAGGGGGTGTGGGGGGGGCTCTTTTGGTCCTCTTCCAGCTTCTACCTTTAGTTATTTGTAGGTTAATTTTTGGGCGACGGGCACACTGCTAGTTGGGGATGGAGGACAGCCTAATGCAGGGAGGGGGGAGGGGGGCTAAATGTGAAGGGGTTTGTTGTAAATGAATCTCGGACCTTAGTATAAATTTCCCGATTCATGCCCTTATATAGGTATACTTTATCATTTCCTTATATAGGCATAGAAATCATTACCATATTTGGCCTAAACCATACAGCCCAAATACGGCATGGATACTTCCACTAAGCTCCAAGAATTAACGACATTTTCTTGGAAAAACCCGCCTTCAGCAGCTCGGGACTGCCCCCTGCTTGAATATTAAGTTCTCCTAGAACTCCCGGGGTTTTCCAAGAAATGAGCCTTTGAATGACATTATTAAGTCCAAACATGCGTCAAACTCGGCACCTTCAAAGTATAAATATGCCTTGATTTGCCTAAAAAAACACATGGTGGTTTGGAGCAGATAGACTGTCTACTTGCCCGACGCCCTGCAGCAGCAAGTGCCAAAGTAAGCCGACTCTCCAGCAGACGCACTGCGAGACTCTGTCATTTCTCCTGCCGAGAAATCCAGCTCCAGTGTTTCCAGGCTACCCTTGCGGGTATCTGGGAAATCCAGTCCCGAGAACGAGATACAAGACCTTCTTCATTCTAGAACAAAGATACGGAGCTGATTAGACCTCTTAGAGAATTATCGGAATCAGATTCCTGGCAGAGAACTCCTAGACTTAAACACCTCCTCTTATACTCCCTCCCTTTTACCAGACCTAGGTTAGGTACACCTGGGTAGGCATATTCTAGAAGCACCAGTTGAGTATTTTAGTCATCCTTTTATCGTTGTATGTATTTTTTGTATATTATAAATTTTGTGCACTTTAAGGGTTAGAAACCACATCATGCTTTTACAGTACTACTTTATAATACTGTTCGTATTATATGCATTGTAATTCATAATAAGCTTTACTATTGTAGCAGTTCATTTTCAATGCTTGAGAAAGAAGACTGTTCAATAAATACCTTTTTATTGAAAATGCCCGTCTCTCTATTTCTCTTGCACCTCTGGTGAAACTAAGTATGCACGATTGACTGAGCGAAATAGTTATCTATTGATTCCGCGACTCTAAAGATTTGATTTCTTATTCTTGGGAAACAAAGTTGTCATGTTTTATGCGGTTGTCAGAAACTAATCCCTTCTTGTTTATTCGAGAACGTTTCTAGTGACCTCTGAGCTAGCTGGCACTCGCAATTAAGTCTAATATAACCGGTAGAGACCTAGTAGACCTCAGTCCTACGTCTAAGCTACAGGATATATTATTCCAATGCGCAGAGCCTATTGGGAATATAGGAACTACACTATATGGCGTCCAACGTTTGGTAAGGCGATAATTTAACGCTAGATATTAGAGTAACTCAGTCGTGCTTTTCACACAGACCCCTCTTTCCCGTAAAAACTCCAATAGACGTCTGGAGTGGGTGAAAGGGCATAATATCCGCCAAAACTCAGTAGGACAAGAATCCTATGTATTAGTTTTTGGTTTAGTCAACGTTGAAGGATACAGTGTTCCAAAATATTGTGCACCTAATCTTTGTTTCCTAGAAAATTGTTCTGCAGAACTTTTAGTAAATAAAAATGTCGGAGAGTGACGATGAAAGGGAGAGAGCTAGATTAGCAGTCTTAGATGACACAACTCTCCAACAAAATGACCCGGATGCTATATTCATCCCGGCAAATATAAGGAAAACCATAATTATAAAACTTATAGAAAATGGGGTATCATCGAGAAGTGGTAAAGTTATATTTGTGATAGAGGCACATGAATATCGTCAGACAGAGGTATTCTATTCATGGATTACTTTTCCACAAGCAAGTCCAGTAACACGGGTGTTCCACTACTATAAAATAGAGGAACCTCCAGCGGAATACGTTCCTTTCGAGGACGTTGAAATTCCACTAACTTACCAAGAGCATCAGCTCTGGTTTAATGGCGCCCTAAAACATCAAAATCACATTACCAGGCTCGGTCCACTAGGTAGACCAGGAGCTACATGGCCGGCCACATCCTGCAGTACAAAAGGGGGTGGTGATGGACGGAGCATCTGAATCAATCAAACACTCACACCCAGTCAAAAGATCTGGGTTTAATCCATCACCGTTCTTTAGCCCACTCTGCCACCCCCGTTCAGACATGGCTATATGCAAATCAGTCTGACCCTGTGCCTCATGGGAACAGTCCAGCCCGAACTGCCAAGCCATGTCTTCCCTGGACCGGAAACAAGCTTCCGAGGACCGGTTTCTGGCATTCCAGCCGTCTTCAGCCCGGCTTGCTTGAATCCAGTGGCAAAGTGAGCAAGGGACTCACGTCTGAGCATACCCTGCCACACTTATAGCGGCCAAAAATGGTACAAAAGGGGGGTGGTGATGGACGGAGCATCTGAATCAATCAAACACTCACACCCAGTCAAAAGATCTGGGTTTAATCCATCACCGTTCTTTAGCCCACTCTGCCACCCCATTTCAGACATGGCTATATGCAAATCAGTCTGACCCAGATCTTTTGACTGGGTGTGAGTGTTTGATTGATTCAGATGCTCCGTCCATCACCACCCCCTTTTATACACCACATCCTGACATTGAAGAAATGTCAGATAGAGAACTTTTAGCTCAGCTAAAACAATTAACAAAAGCATATCAGCAATTGGTTCAATTGAAAGTCCAACCTGCTACCAGAAGTTAAAAGAAACAGATATAGCAGACCAACCATATGAACTTGCTAGAAGTATTGAAAAATCATATGAAGAATTAGGTAGAGATAGTTTGAAGCCCCAACTAACTGAAAATCCTGAAAAAACATTTATTAAGAATAATCTCACTACTCCAAAGAAGAAGTGGGAGAGTAATAAGCAAACTCTTCCTAGAGAAAAATATTCACAACCCAGAGGAATGGCTCCCCAACAGAGAGACAAGTCTCCCCAAAGGGAGCACTCTGAAAAGAGATATAATCTTAGGAATAGGGATAATTTGAAAAAACCTGATAGATATCAAGATAATGATACACGTCCCTCTCGATCTTTTCAGACTTCCTCGCAGAAATCGGAAAGAAGAGGCCGGTCAGAACACAAGGAAGATTGCGTCAAGTCCAAAGACAAGGAACCCGTTCTCCAAAGTAAAAAAGCTCAGTTTTCCAAAAAGAAGGTAGCAAGCATAAAAGTCAGACATGCCGAGGATCTTGAGGACACAACTCAAGAACAGGGAGTGGGCTCAGACAATGCTAGACAGCGCAGCAGAAGTAACCATAGTTCGCAAGATCCTGAAGGATCATCTGGAGACAGTGGACTTGAATGAATGCATTCAGGTTGAAACTGCAGACACCAGGGTTAGTATACCCCATAAGTTATATAAAGTAACACTCCGGATGGAGGGGGAAATAACTAGAAAAATAAGAGCACTCGTTTGGGAGAAGCTCTCTAAGGGCTATGACATTCTTCTAGCTGAACAAGACTGGCCACCTGAATTTGTCAGGGAGTGCCCACATGGCGAAGAGATAATTATGCCAGCCTTCTCTAATCACATTCCAATAAATAAATATACATATGCCAGAAAATGGGCAGTAGCCCAAGCTCCAGCATTATATAAATATCACTCAGGATGGGATAAGGATTCTCCTCACCATAAAATCCAGTTAAAAAACCAGCCCACTGCACAAAGGCATTACCCGGTTAAGCAAGAAGCTAAAAAAACAGGTCAGGGAGATTTTAAATCAACTTGAAAACCAAGGGGTGTTTGGAACATGCACCTCATCTATCAACAATCCTTTGTTTCCTGTATCCAAACCAGACAATTCATATCGTCTAGTATTGGATTACAGACACCTAAACTCTTGTTGCAAAACATTTGCAGTACAAAACTCACACAGTGCAGCACTGATGAATAACATTGTGCGCAAAAAATATAAAACAACATTAGATATTTCAAATAGATTTTTCTGTCACAATATTGCACCAGAAAGCAGGCATTTGACCGCTTTCTCAATTTTGGGAACACAGCGACAATTTTTTCGTCTCCCCCAAGGATTCAAGAATAGCCCAGGGTTATTTTCAGCAAGAGTAACGGAGTTACTCCAAACGTACGACGATGAGGCACTATCTTATGTCAATGACATCTATCTTACAGATGACTACTTGGACAAGCACTTGAAAAGAGTGAATACCATAATACTTAGGTTCGCTTCTGAGGGGTATAAATTCCATTTAAAAAAAATCAAGAATTGCCCACCTCCATGTCATATTCTTGGGATATGAGTTGTCAAGTGAAGGCAAAAGCCTAGCAGCAAACTTTCTAGAGAAATGTGCGCAGCTCCAACCTCCAAAGACGCTGAAAAACTTAGTCAATTCTAGGTTTCCTGAATTTTGGAAGAACTTACGTTCTGAATGACGCAGAGAGGGTTATACCTCTCTACGAATTAATCAAACCTGATTTTAAACCATCACATTGGACTCAAACACACACAGAAATTTTGCTTTCAGTCCAAACAGTCATGTTAGCAAAAACTAAACTAGACACGCGAAAACGTGCGCAACCTAGTAATCCGAGTCATCCCAGGAAGATGCAGATTCACGTACCTAACTTTTAATGAAGGAGAAACGGTACCAATAGCTTACAAATCACACTTGTACACACAAGCAGAAATGAAGTTCACTTCTACAGAGAAAATTCTGACAGCGGTTCAAACTGCTGTAGCAAAAGAGAGAGCTCTCGCACAGGGTAAACGATTAATGATCGTTACACCTGCACCTGCCTTAGAGGCAGTGACAAGAGCAAGCATTCCTAATTCAAAAGCTCTACATCCGAGATGCATACAATGGGTTAACTGTCTTGCTGCAACAGACGTCCAATACTTTTTTGACCCTTGTCTAAAGACACAAGAATTTCTCCAATATGAACACGAATGTCCTCTTCCGACCGAAATTCTTCCTCTTGAACATTATGACTGTATACTATATACAGATGGATCAGCACAGCCCGCAATTGGGGGTAAACAAGCCTATAGTGCTGCGTGAGCGATTGTTAAAGGTCGCTGGCGCGAAGGCAAATTTAGACCTATGGTCACAAAAACTCAGTCACTCGGAGACTGTACAGCTCAGCGAGCTGAACTACAGGCTTTCGAGATGGCGCTTGAAAATACTGATCGCGAATTCCCCACACTCACAGTGTGTGATTCGTATTACTGCGTCCAATCTTACAATGAGTATCTGCATAACTGGGTTCAAAACGGATTAAAAGACGCTAAAGGTGGCACAATCAAGCATAAGTTGCTTTGGGAACAAGTAGTTCTTTTGCAAAAAGAACTACAAAAGACTCATGTGATACATACACTGAGTCATCAGCGTGATGGCGTTCACGTTGCAGGGAATTCATTGGCTGATAAAGTTGCGAAGTCAGCTGTGCAAGCGGCTTCCATAGCTACAATTAAACGCTCAAAAAGATTGATAGATGGTGAAACGCTATTAGCAGTAAAAGCCTCAATGGATGGCAATCAAGCAGTGTTACCTCTACAACATCCACTTGGAAATACATACATAATTGATGCAAACTCTGTTCCTTTTGCTCAAATCCCTGGAGTGGGTGACAGAGTAATTCCAAACAGGAAGCGGAGAGTGTTCTTGATTCAAGAAGCACAACTGGGAGAGGGTCTGAGACATCAATGGATCTTGAAATCTCTAATAGAGTTAGAAAAAATTTACTGGTGGCCGAGACTGGGAGTTGATGTATACAATTTCGCAATTAATTGCCCAGACTGCAATAGAGATCGCAGTAATGAACCGCCAAAGACACCTGACTACAGTGTAGCCAGCCAAATAGACACCTCTGTTAGACAGCATTCGGCTATCTACCCGCAGGCGTCCCCACAGACAAATTCGGCCCCACAACTACTAGGACGAGAATTATTTGGTTATGGCCCCAGCGCTCGGCTGATGCCAGAACTGTTATAAAGAATTTGCGAGTCTTTATCGGCACATACGCAATAGGCACGCTACATTCTGATCAGGGTCCTGCGTTTAGCTCTCGAGCTTACAAAGAGGCCATGGTTAGTTTGGGTGTTGCATTGCGGTATTCTAGTCCCTTCCATCCTGAGGGTAATGCGGTAGTGGAAAGAAAACAAGCATTTACAATGCAATGGTTTCGCCTTTGGAAAAGTTAGAGTTATTGGCATTGCTCATGACATTTCTTTTTTTTTTTTACTTATAAATAAATGGCATTGTTATTTACATTGCCAACAGCTCTCTCAGCCCACACAGCCCACACAGCCCACACAGCCCTCACAGCCCTCACAGCCCACACAACTCTCACAGCCCACACAACTCTCACAGCCCACGCAACTCTCACAGCCCACGCAACTCTCACAGCCCACGCAACCCACGCAACTCTCACAGCCCACGCAACTCTCACAGCCCACGCAACTCTCACAGCCCACGCAACTCTCACAGCCCACGCAACTCTCACAGCCCACGCAACTCTCACAGCCCACGCAACTCTCACAGCCCACGCAACTCTCACAGCCCACGCAACTCTCACAGCCCACGCAACTCTCACAGCCCACGCAACTCTCACAGCCCACGCAACTCTCACAGCCCACGCAACTCTCACAGCCCACGCAACTCTCACAGCCCACACAACTCTCACAGCCCACACAACTCTCACAGCCCACACAACTCTCACAGCCCACACAACTCTCACAGCCCACACAACTCACAGCCCACACAGCCCACACAGCCCTCACAGCCCCCACAACTCTCACAGCCCCCACAACTCTCACAGCCCCCACAACTCTCACAGCCCCCACAACTCTCACAGCCCCCACAACTCTCACAGCCCACACAGCTCTCACAGCCCACACAGCCCTCACAGCCCCCACAACTCTCACAGCCCCCACAACTCTCACAGCCCCCACAACTCTCACAGCCCCCACAACTCTCACAGCCCCCACAACTCTCACAGCCCCCACAACTCTCACAGCCCCCACAACTCTCACAGCCCTCATAACTCTCACAGCCCACACAACTCTCACAGCCCACACAACTCACAGCCGACACAACTCACAGCCCACACAACTCTCACAGCCCACACAACTCTCACAGCCCACACAACTCTCACAGCCCACACAACTCTCACAGCCCACACAACTCTCACAGCCCACACAACTCTCACAGCCCACACAACTCTCACAGCCCACACAACTCTCACAGCCCACACAACTCTCACAGCCCACACAACTCTCACAGCCCACACAACTCTCACAGCCCACACAACTTTCACAGCCCACACAACTCTCACAGCCCACACAACTCTCACAGCCCACACAACTCACAGCCCACACAACTCACAGCCCACACAACTCACAGCCCACACAACTCTCACAGCCCACACAACTCTCACAGCCCACACAACTCTCACAGCCCACACAACTCACAGCCCACACAACTCACAGCCCACACAACTCACAGCCCACACAGCTCTCACAGCCCACACAGCTCTCACAGCCCACACAGCTCTCACAGCCCACACAGCTCTCACAGCCCACACAGCTCTCACAGCCCTCACAGCTCTCACAGCTGTCACAGCCCTCACACTTAAGTTTTTAAGGCACTCCTGATGCAGCAATATTTTACCTGAAAATCCCGAAAGCATGGAGTGTGATAATTTCCGGTTATGGTGTTACCCTTCCATTAGGAGACTGCCCTGAGGGTTTTAGAGTTATTGCTGAAATTGTTATTTTTACATTTCAGCATTTGCCTTCGACACTCAGGGCTATATTACATGGACACACTTTGCCAGGTCTTACCTAGTGAAAAGTGTCCTTGAATAAGAATCAAGATTCCGCCTTTTAATTGTAGCTCTATATGTACATATTGTATTTCAATTTATTGCTCTCAATATCTTCCTGTATCTTTTTACTCGGCTGAGAGGATGTCATTATCAAACCTATGTAGAGACACAATGACTACAGCATTAGGAGTAACCTAAAAATCAAAAGAAAAGTTTGATTCGCTTTCTAAAAGTCAGTGTGTGAAACACAACAGGCCTGAAAGCACTCGTCTGTGAGGTCACTACCTCTTCCAGGCTCATCACAGGTGAGTAATGTTAAACACTGCCAACACTGCGAAAGGAAGAAAATAGAAAACCCCTTCCACTCCTAAATCAAAGAACACATTCCTGAATTTCCGATTAAGGAAATTTCACCCGAAAATCAAGACAAGAGCTACACTGCTAAGGAGCACCTGCCTTTTAACTGCAGTAAATTGAGCCTGAAATGTTGAGCTCTCAGGACCATTATATTAAATATGGCCTTACCAGGCACCTGTCAAAGATGATGAATGGATCACTGTATTTTTGGAACCCGTCAAAGTTAGATTAATAAGAGAAAGAGTGCAGAGTGTTTGATTACCCATGCTGGCTGAGACACCACTTACATGTAAAATACAGCAGCAGTGGTTCCACGCAGGCAGTGGTTCCAGGCAGCTTTGTGTCGGTCAGAATCTAAGAACGAAGCAAGATCGTTCTTAGGAGAGTCCAAGTCCACAAGGGAGGTGGGCAAGCGCATAGAAGGGAGCAGGGATGGGGTATGTGCATCTTACCAGCCTAAAAAAAAAACTTGCCATTTTGAATCGGAGAACAGGTGAATGAGACTGACAGGATACCAGTTCTCCGGATGGAGTTTTTTTTACTATTATTATTATTTGACATTTGCATGGTGCGTGGAGTGGCACGGTCTGATATCACAGCACTATGGGTTGTTCAGGGATAACTGGCACGTTTATGAGGTGGCCCCTTGCAAGCTGGTGGCTCTCTAGGATTGTGGGCATGCGTGAACGTCCAGTAGTGTGAGTAGTGCCACTTTACAGAACTACTTGAAAGATAAATAGCATGTTTGCTCTTGTGAAAATGATATGGTTTTGGCATTTTGCAAACACCTGAAGAGGTGGTGATACAATTCTATGACAGAGAAATGGTGCTCGCAATGGCAGTATTTGACAAGAGAAAGGCCTTCACTGTGAAAAGGGAGAGGTGGCTGCTCTCCCTCTCTCTCGAGATACCAAGCAGCTCAAAGTCTCTGTGAACACGTTGCTGCTAGAAAAAGAAAAGGCAGGCACTTCTTGGCCGAGGACGTAAAGAATAGAAGCGGAGGATTTTGATTTGAGGCAAAAACACTAGAGCAACAAGACAATGGAGCAGAGAACACCAATACTTCAACCAGGGGACATGATATCCCTTTCCAAGCAAGACATGCATCAACTGTGGGCCAGGGAACACACCACAACAGAATGGAAAAGAAGCAACTCTATAACACGCAATGCACTAATAATGAAATAGGGACGGGACAGAAGGAAGCAGACATCCAAACAGTGCTCAACACTCGAGTGGCTGTTGGTAGGAGGATGCAAGACCAGACTGGCCTCCCCTTCCCCCCCTCCCCTAACGGACCCTGCATAGTGTCACCAGGTCACTGGCAGGATAAGGAAAAGATTTAGACTATGACAGAGAACACACTGACAACAGGAACGTGGGTGTCCGTTTCGGGGACAGAGAGAGACAAAAAACGGAGGAAAAGGGCACACAACGAGACCGTTACAAGCTGGGTAGGTCAGGAAATACGTAAACACCAGCTCAAGGAATAAGCACACAGTCTTGGGCTCACAAAAAGCGCCAGTAATGAGTTGGGCCAGTGAATACACTGACACTGCCCCAGAGCAAGGAAACATGCTGGCACCAGGCTATAGAATACAGAGGCACCAGGCCACAGAATCCTACAGCGCCAAGAAATCATTAGTTGTGCAAATGCTGCACTACTCAAAAGTTGTATAATTACATAACAATGCACCATCTCCTATACTACCACAACCTTTCATAAGTGCAAATACATTCACTGAAGCACAGTCATCCCAGAATGAAAACTAAAACACACAATGCACCCTGGTTGACTCATGCATGAACTCACCTTGTAGCGCAGCGCCTGGTGGATGTCAGCAGCCAGCTGCCCCTTCCACCATTGCCCCTCCAACTCCATGGCATGGGAGAGGCGCAGCTCCGGGACACCCGTGCACCGCTCCGACCTGTGTTTTCAAGAAAGACAACGGAGAGTGAAAGGGGAGGGGGGGGCGGGAACGGGCACACGGGGAGGGGTCGGGAACGGGCACAAGGACAGGGGGGGGGGGCGGGAACGGCGGACAAAATACGTAAACTTACAAAGTGACACCCAAATACGAGCGGCCTTACCCCAAAAATGTATATGGTCATAATAACACACCACAATGAAAAACATAAGGTAAAATATACCGACACAAACAACGCAGACACCAGTGCCCGGAACACGACAACACACCAACTAACGTTTTCAACGTGCTGGCTTTGGAACGCAGTTTAACTACCAGGAACTATTGCAGATTTGGAAACAGTGCTTTCAGTGTTTCTCCCGAACTCTCGCCTCATATATGAAAGCAAAGCATGTATGGGCCATGGAGGGTCGGAGCGGCCCAACCGGAATTCACACAAGAAAACACCAGGACCCGGTGAAAGTGTGGTGTGTGGCAGCGCAACACCTTCACCATCTGCCACATTCACAGCAGATTTGGCGCTACCAAAAGAAACGTTCCCTCTGAGTTTGTACAGCCTCTGAACCCACAACTGCAGGGCTGTGTGGTGCGCACCAGACATCGGAGCATATTTTTTTGTATCCATCCATCGACCTGGACGGATGGACAAAGATAGTGGGCACCCAGCAACCAAGGTGCGGTGCCCAGGAGCTGTGTTCTGGTGACCGTTGCCTGCGACAGACACAGAAACTACACCGAGACGTGCCCAGCGGAACTCATGATGGGAGGTCCCGCACTAGAGGGGTCTTGGGAGCAGAGCTCAATCCCAGTGAAATGATCTAGGGAGCGACCGACCCAGCCCGACGCCTCTTCCTGTGGCTGGACAGAGAGCTGATTGATCAGAGAGACAAGAGAGCGTGTGAGTGCGCCTTGCCTGGGCTGTTGACTGCTCACCGGTGGAAACCGCCCAGCTCGCCTCAGGCTCCCATCCACAGTTGTTCCTCTGCCGGCTAGCCCCTGCAAAAGCATCACCAACCCTGAAAGTGGTGCAACAGTGGAAGCCGGGCAGCATCTCCTACGGAGCTTTGTATGCCAAACCCCTGACCGCGATTTTGGCCCGCCCACATCGGTGCAGCCTCGCTGCCCGTATCGGGCGCAGTGCTGGCTGGCGGGAAAGACACGGAAGGGGGGGGGGGGGATTACCTTCAGAGAATCAAAGCAGGCAATAACTCGACCATTGTCCACATGGCAACTCCTTGACGGATGGGCAAACTTGCATTCTGCATCGGATCGAGAACAAGTACCTCTCTGGAATTCTCGACAGACCTCCAGTGTCAGCCATTTTGTATCACGGACCAGGGAGACGTTAACAGCCATATTAAAAATGAATTTATAAAGCAAGCAATCACACCCTTTCAAAGGCCAGTGTTACTGCTTTTAATGCGGGGTTACAGCGTGAATCCGAGTTAAAAGTAAGGGAAACAACTAAAGTGTTGCTTTGATAAATTTCAATGGGTAAGCACTTAGTTTTTCATATAATAAGATTGTATTAATTAAAACAATAATTAAACGTTGAGCCAATCACAAAATATAATTCTTATAACTGCAAATCAAATTAGAGGCCAGCTCTTAAAAGTGCAATTGTTGAACTTCAGATCGAAGAGTTGTCTGCGTACCACTGCCGAAGAAGTTACTGGAAAATTAGCTGGCAGGCTTTCAAAAACATTCTGTGCTCTCCAGATAATGGTTTCATTTATTCTTGCGTAAAAAAGCAGAAGTCGTTGGCAAAGAGAGCTTCAGGATTTTCCAATGGACGTTTTGCGCAGCAAGAAACTTTTTTTTCTTTGTATTTCCGAATAATTCTAATCACACCGTTCACGGAGCAGGAAGGCAGGTGCCGGCAATGCCGGACCAGATTCAGGGGCGTTCCCGGCTTTTGGCTGACGTAGCGTTACGTAGCCAAAAGCCAAAAATTCTCGGGAACGCCCCCGAATCTGGTCCGGCATTGACGGACAGGCCCGTCTTCCAATGGCTAGCCTCCATTTATGGAGCTAGCCAATGAAAGACGGGGGCCCTTCCTGTCTCCCGTACAATTCTCATTAGGTTTTCGCCTGCGCGAAAAAGCTGCGCAGAGCGCAGCTTTCGCCAGGCAAAACCTAAAAACGTGACATAAAGCAATCCATAACAGCAAAGGTATTAGGTTTGGGTGATGGGTGGGTCAAACATCTAATAAGTGTCCAACGTAGTCTTAACAATCTGCCAATAAATTCTCTTGGGGGAATCACTCCTTAAGAGCCACTATTTGGTACTAGAATGATAATCGAGGATCTCGATTGTCAGACTTCAGTGGTAAAACAGATCCCTTTGATGTCAAAGATCGTTTGGCTGTCTTACAGGACGAATGAAACTAGAAGAAGTCTGAGTAACACAACACAAAAGCCAACAGCCACTGAAGAGGAAAAGATAGCGGTAAAGAAGGAATTTGGGCCTTCTTACAGAAAAACAGTACCTGTCTTAGCAATCCAAGGAACAAGATCAGTAGTACTACCGCCCCTTGCTGGTAAAAAGGAGAACAGAGTCGTGTCCATCGACCTGGTAAAACCACAACATGTGGCCAATAATAAGTAGTAGGCCAAATGGACTCCCAAGATGTAGCAGACAGCCAAATCTTGCTACAATCCAAGAGGTTCAAACTGAAAGACTTATCACCTTTGATAAACCTGCAGTAAGAAAAGAAGGACTTTGCAACAAAGCAATGGAACTCGCGCCGCTTGAGACCCAAATATCTGTTCGACCAGAAACACCAGTCTACAATGATGTAGCACCTGGATACACTAACATGACAAAGGAGAAATCAGTTCCAACGATTTCAACAAACCCTGTGCCATTCAAACAATTGTCGGAAGTTTACTGTATGGGCTATATGGCAAATATTAGTCGAGGATCGGGAATGAAGGTGCTGAGCTGGAATGTGAATGGTTTAGGTGACAAGATCAAGAGAGGGATGGTTAGCCTGCTGATTAGAAGACATTCCCCCGACGTGGTCTTGCTGCAGGAGACACACCTGGTGGGCAATAGATGCATGGCCCTCCATAAAGGGGGATACAAGTTTGTGGCACACGCTAGGTTTACCACCGGTTCTAGAGGGGTCGGGATCTTGGTCAAGGACTCCTTTCCCCTGTCGGTCCAGGCTACATAGCTGGGTCAAAGAGGCAGGTATGTGGGAGTATCAGGGCTGGTGGAGGGTAAGACGGTCACCTTCCTATCTATATATGTGCCACCGGGCCATAAGGCTGATACCTTTCGAGATCTGAGCTCTATCTTTCTTACGTTGCCCCTTGGTGGCTTGGTTCTGGGGGGCGACTTTAATGCCGTACTAGATGGAGAGATGGACCGTAGCCCACCTCGGGTGCATAGGCAATCGCAGCGCTGGCTTTCGGAGTTCTTGGAGATGCTAGGGTTGATCGATAGCTGGCGGGTCCGCAACCCAACGCTGACACATTTCACTCATGTATCAGCAGCACACAGTAGCCTGTCCCGGTTGGACTATGTCTTGCTGCCGGCGGCAATGGCTCAATGATCCAAGATGTGAGGTACCTTGGCAGAGGTATATCTGACCACTCTCCACTGTGGTTACAGCTTACTCTCGGTCGTCCGGCGGTTGGGCGGGTAGCTCCTATCAGCGCCTGGCAGTTAAAGGACCCGGCTTTTAGGAGAGAGGTACTTCGGATGTTGGACTGTTACTTCCTAGAAAATGTGGGGACCGTTTCCTCAGCGCAGTCCCTCTGGGAAGCGTATAAAACAGTAGCGAGAGGTGAGGTCCTCTCTTGTGGCAGGGAAAAAGAAGAAAAATCAGGCTGAAGTAGCTCAGAAGGAGGCAGAGGTCATACGCTTGGAGGAGAGAGTTGCTAGATCATGTGCGCCTGCGGAGCTTCACTTACTGAGACTCCGACAGGAGAAATACAAAGGCCTTGTGAGGGATAGAGCGATTTATACAAAATAATGCTCTACAAAGCCGCATATATGAGCATGGCAACAGAGCCGGTAAATTGATCGCGTGGCTCGAGCACGGGGGGCGGGCATCTAGGCTGGTGCCTGAATTAGAAGTATTGGACTCTCACAGAACTACGAATCCGCAGGCGGTGGCTGACTCATTTTCAGAGTACTATAAGAAAGTCTATACTGCTGGTAATGAGTTTACCGAGGCTGGAAATAGCGAAATGATCAGGGACATTGTCATGCCGGGATTATCGGAGGAAGATAGGAACTACTTAGACTCCCCCTTCTCTGATGATGAAGTGGCGCAGGCTAGAAGACAGATAAAATCCGGTAAGGCGACTTGTCCCAATTGGATACCGATCGAGCTGTACAAATTAAACGCCAACAGACTCGCCCCGCATATCCGGGACATGTTTCTGGAGAGTAGGGAGGGGGGTCAGCTTCCATATGACCAGCGGGTGGCTAACATAGTAGTCATACATAAAGTGGGTAAGCCCAAGACGCAATGCTCCTCCTATAGACCTATTTCGCTCCTTAATGCGGAGCCCAGTCCTAGCGAAATTACTGGCCACTCGGCTGGTCAAGATGATAACGAATCTGATCCATCCGGACCAGTCAGGCTTCATGCCGCGTCGCAACACAGCGCTGAATTTGCGGCGGTTGCACAGAGTCCTTGAGGGCTCGTCGAGGATACATGAACCGACTGTCTTGGTGTCCCTCGACGACACAATGGCGTTTGATAGGGTGGAATGGAAATACCTGTTCGCTGTGTTGGCGAAGCTGGGCTTTGGAGGGGGCTTCATTGGGTGTGTGCGGTTGCTGTATGCGAACCCCCTGGCTAGGGTAGTTGTCAATAATTGTAAATCCAAGGGCTTTCTGTTGGAAAGGGTCACGAGGCAGGGATGCCCGTTGTCCCCATTGCTCTTTGCGCTTGCAATGGAGCTACTAGCGGCTTGAGTTAGATGGGATAGATCGATACGGGGCTTAAGATGGCAGCCTGACTGGGAAGATAACATTTTGCTATATGTGGATGACATTTTGCTTTACCTCACCAATCCCAGGGAGTCCCTGAGTAATTTTCTTGATGTGCTTGCCATTTTTGGTAGATACTCTGGATTGGCGATAAATTGCTCAAAGTTTGTGCTCTTTACCCTCGTGGGCGACCCGCGGGTGCTCCCGCAATCGTGCCCAATTCAGATTGAGACGGTAGGATTCAAGTATTTGGGCATCTATATCACGCTTGATTCACAATTGCAATACGCTAATAATCTGGCCTTGGATAGTTGTAGGAAAGATATGGAGCGTTGGAAAGCTCTCCCGCTGTCTATGATAGGAAGAGCCGCTCTCTTCGAGATGATGGCTTTGCACCTGTTTTTGTATGCACTACAGAATGCGATAGTCCCGGTACCTGCCTCCTATTTTCGGGAGGTTGAGACCCTCCAGAGACGGCTTCTGTCGGACGGTACACCCCGTATAGCGTTTGTCAATTTAACGCTTCCATGGTACGGCGGTGGGATTGGACTTCCGGATTTAAGGAAGTACTATTGGGCTTCGCAACTGGTTGCTGTGAACCACATTGTCTACGGACCCCCGGGTGATCCGGGTTATGAAATGGACCGGGGACTGGTTCCGGGTGGAAAAATAGACAGAGCTCTATACTCTAGACCGGAGAGGTTTGCATTGTTTGGCCCAACCGCACATGCGGTACATGTGTGGCACGCGGCTAATCGTTATCTAAGCTGGGAGGGCAGATTGACGTTGGCCACTCCCCTGTTAAATTCAGAGAAATTAGGTAACTTATTGAAAACTAAAGGGTTTGATAAATGGGACATTATCGGAATCTCCCAGATAAAGGATGCTTGGGAAAAGGACGCGGTACAAACATTCGACTCACTCCAAAAATTGTATAGTCTACACGACAATGAACACTATAGATATTGGCAGGTGAGACATGCCCTCATTGCCCACGTGCCTAGAGGCATGGTGCTCCAGGAGGCGTCACCTCTGGAGGACCGGGTGCTAGATGGACACATCCCCGAGAAAACTATTTCCCTGATATATAGGAAACTGGTTAATAACATGGAGAGCCCGCTGGGGCTTATAAGAGCCCAGTGGAGTGCTGATGGGTTGGAATTAGATGACGAAGAGTGGGTGGAGGCAGCTTCCTCCCCGAAGGTAGTGGCGATTCAGATGAGGCTCCGACTTGTGCAACTGAAGATATTGCATAGATCCTATATCACCGGCCCTCGGTTGGTGCTATTGGGACAAGGGTGGAGCGGAGAGTGTAGAAGAGTGTGGAGAGCCTGGCACCTTAATGCATATACTTTAGCACTGTGAGGTGATACAGAAATTCTGGGCGAAGATCCATGATGAACTAAAGGAAGTTCTGGGTGTAGAGATACGACCAGAAGCCCGAAGGTGTCTGTTGAACATGTGGGAGCCCACAGATCTAAACGTGTACCAGAAGCAATGGGTGACGCTGGCGAATATGGTGGCTAAACGAAATGTTGCGCAGCTCTGGAGAGCCAGTCAGCCGCCCGAGTTTCCAAGTGGGCGCAAGACCTTGACTGGTGTATGTTTAGAGAGAAATCGGTGTACATGGCCAGAGGTTGCCCGAAGAAATGGGGGAATAGCCACCGAGGTGAGATCTGTGAACCACCGATGCCACTGCTGGAATTGGAAGGGCAAGAATCACCAAGATCCTAGTATTAAACATTGTTGCATGTGATCCTATATCTGTCCATGAGAACCCATGTGATGCAGAATGTATAATTTCACCTCATGCCTTGGTTGTTTATTTGATGCTATTTTTTGTAAATATTTCCTTTGTTATTCTTTAATAAAAAAGAGTTAAAAAAAAAAGATTAGTGAATTCTAAGAGAATACAGAGAGGATGTAGATTGTAGGAGTAATGTATGTTGTCATCATTTAGACTCTAGAGCAAAAAAGTCCCGAAGCAAACTACGCTGAGAAGAAGATTGGAGCAGGAAGCTGGTAGCCGTTGGCAGTCTCTTCCATCTTTTTGTTATTTTATCCAATCCCCATACCCCCTCTAGAGGAGACATTGTATGCAACTTTTCTATAGTGGTGCGCTGGGGTTTCCCAGAGGGGGCATCGGGAATAGGCATCTCTGTTCCTGCGCAAGTACCAGTAAAGTGACTCTGACACCCTGCGGACAAGCTCGGCCAGTGGGGACTAGTGCATCACCAGTGGCTGTTACACCCGGCAGCAGCTCAACATCTCTTCTGTGAATGGGGAGAACCTTGGCTCGATCTGTTTGTTACCACCGAGAACAGGCAATGTTAGCTGCTCGTTGGAGTTTCCGCCTTGAGTGGAACTCTGTACTCCTTCATGCATTTGCGCCGATATCTCTCCTACCTCAAGTTCTCAAGAAGATCAGGACGGCCTGGGCCCAAGTCATCCTAGTGGTTTCAGATTGGGCAGTATAGTATCCAGAACTCCTGTTCTTGAGATTGAGTGTCGACGGCTGACCACAGTCACAATTCCTCCGGTCGTGGTTGATGTCATCTTGGCAGCCAGATATCCTTCGACTAAATGTGTATACACCTGTCGTTGGGACACACCTGTAGTTGATGGGGTGCTTGACTGATAAATTTTCTCCAGGCAAAGTTGTCTGACAATTTGATATTTGCTCTGGGCATGGTTTGGAGGTACTTTTTGGCTATTTTGACGTTACTCTATTATCCCTGATTGCTTAAGTTACCTGTTGTTATGCGCTTTTTGAAAGGCTTACTACATTTGTTTCCTCCCTAACTCATTCCACAGTGGGATCTTAACTTAGTTGTTGCATTTCTGATATGTACTCCCTTGAAGCTGCTTTACAGCTGCTCCTCACCCTCAAAACAGTGTTCCTTGTCGTTATAACATTGGTGTGGCATGTCAGTGAGCTACAAGGTCACTGACATGCCACACCTTGTGGGCACTGGCTTCTATCTTGTCCAAAGTATAACTCCGTTTCATGTTGGTCAGAACTTCACCATTCCAGTGTTCTTTGCTCAGCCTCACTCGTATAAAAAGGGGGAGAGTCTCTATTGCTTGCATCCCAAGGGAGTGCTGAGCTTTTACCTAGAGTGTACCAAAGAACACCAAGTGGATGATCATTTTTTGTGGCGTTCTCTGGAGCCAAAAAAGCAAGGCTTTGCTGAAGAGAACCATCTCCTGCTGGATCTGCTCGCATTAAGACCTGCTACGCATTGGCTATAAAAGCAGCCTCTAGAAAGGCTGCATGCTCATTCTACCAGGACTAAAGCTGTTACCACTGTGTTGGCACGCGGAATCCCCTTCCTGGAAAATTGAGAGACTGCTACGTGGATGTTCCTTGTATGTTCACGAAGCTCTATTGTCTGGATAGTTGGGTCCGCCGAAAGGGGCATTTTGCCTGCTTAGTCCTGCATGGCTTTGAATGTTTGTCCAGCCACAGACGCTCCTGCAATAGGTACTGCTTTGGTATCTAGTCAAAAGGTGTCCGTCAGAAGAACTAGTTACTTACCTTCATTAGTATTCTTTCTGGTAGAGACTCTTTATAGCCCCGGATTCTACACCGACCTTCCCATCCTCCCCATTCTGTAATTGGACTCTAATCATTAATAAGATCCCTAGTCTAGGAATCTGCACACTGGTCACACCAATTTGCTTTTGGGGGTTTGTGTCTGGGGCACAGACTCTTGAAAGCAACTGATGTCAGTGTGCTGAAGTGGTGCTTATATAGGCTCCGTCAGTCATTTCCAGAGTGGAACGGCATCAATGCGGAGCAGCACGACGTCGTCTACCGGCACACAGAGGTACTGCTGAAAAGTTTCTGGACCCAGTCTGGCACCTGAGTAATATTCAAACGGTGAGTAATTGCAGCTAAATAGAGTCTCTAACAGAAAGGGCTACCAAAGGTACGTAGGTAGAAGGCTTCTTTGAGCGACACGTGAAAGTAAGGTTACTGCAGGAGGAAAAAGCATTAAGGAGAGAGTCTGCAACAGAGTAGGATTTTTTATATTGTGTAAAGCGCGCAAACACAGAGGACGAGTTACAGGAGAATGAAAGAGAAGAAAGTAAGTTTATTGGGGAGTACATGAGGTAGAGATGGAGGAGAGCGGTTCTGGTTAACAAGGTTGGCTTGAAGGAGGAGTAGGCATATCTGGGGACCAGTTAAGTAAATTAATGTTGGGATAGATGCTATGCAAAGTGATTCTGCAAGTGTAATTAGACTAGCTATTGTATTACTTCATCCTCTGTTGAGGAGCTGGGAAAGGTGTCTGTATGACCGGCCTTCTCACGGGTGGAAGAGAAGGGAAAAGGGGCACAGATTGTAGATAAGTTGAAGGTGATGGAAAGTGGGGCAGGAGAGGAGATAATAGGAGTGCTAGTGGAGATGTTGGCCAGTTTTCACCTTGCAAGGGCTTCTTTTTAATCACTAATCATACTTGTGTGGGGATGAAAGTAACTCTAGCAGCATAGCTTCCTCAGCTTTAAGACATGTGTGGTGCCTTGAGGTCGACTTGAAGGAAGGTTGCAATAACAATGGACTCTTAGCATGGTATAGACGCTTCCAGCTTTCTCTTCTTTCCAGGTTCCGTTTCTGTTACATGGCATGGGTGTGGAAGAGGTGGAATCATCATATGCCCTGGGACATCCACCCACCTATTATCCACTCATGTCCTGCACGTTGCCACCACTTATATTCAGCCCTCTTCACACGGCAAGTCTTTCTTGCCACCTTGATCCTTTTTGTTCTGTACTGCCCAGGATCTTCATGAACCACAGAAGGTTGGGGATTTCACCCATTGTTGTTGTGAATTGTTTCTGTTTAACCATTCCTGATTCAGTCAGTCATCAGCCGCCAACCCCCCTGCTTTGTTCTGAAGCGTTTTATAAAAATTACAGGTGGTTGCGGGGGAAGAAAATAAATGTTACCACTTTCACCAGCCATTATCTCAGGTTTATATCTAGGTTTATAACTTGGTCTGAAAGCAGGGATATTTTTAAACTTGTCCACTATTTGAATTTGAATTTGAATGTGTTTATTGCACAGTTAATAAAAAAAAAACTCACAATATTACACAAAGATAAAAAGTCTTTTGACTGTATAAAACTTTTCCAGATAAAAAGATATTGCACATTAGTAAAATCTCAAGGAGTCTATAATCAAAAACTTGTCCACTATGTGGTGTGATTTCAATAAACTGTCCATGCTGCGCAGCCACAATGCAGTGTCCATTGGAGGTTCTCCACAATGGCTGACAAAAATTCACATAGAAATTGACAGACCATTGACATTACTGTATGACCTTTGATCTGCTGTCATACCAGATAAGCTTTGCACTCTTTAGTTTGCCAAAAGTTTAGTTATTGCCGAAAGAATCATCCTTTGTTACTGTAAAAGTTCAAAGCTGCCCTTCACATATGATTTAGTTGCTAACTTGAACACACAACAGAATCTGGAAAAATTCACCTGTGGGCTGAGAAATGCTGATCTCGCTTTCACTTCCATGATTCCAGGTATTTGAAATGCTTAACCCTTTCTATGAGTTATAGTCACTCTTTGGTGGTAAGAATCTCTTTTATAAGTTAATACTGGTCACTCTTATGTTTGAATTTATTCCACACTCCTTATACAATATAGTACTTTTATTTAACCATATTTATCAATAGTTTCTTGAAGTTGCTTTGTATTTGCATTCTTTTTGTTCCATTTCTTCTTTAATTATTTATTACACTGGTTCATGGAACATTGGAAAATGGGCTAATTTTACAAAATCTATCCTAAAGTTGGTTTAGTTTAGGTTAACAAAGTCTGATACTCGCATAAAAATCGTCATTCAGAAAGAGGCAATAAAAATCAACTTGTGTTTCTTGTAAGACACTTTGATCAGGGGTGTTAGTTTCTATGCACACAGACATCCACAGCCCCCCCACATACTCACCTACTCCAGTCCACACAGCCATCTCCATGTACGCACAGTCCGTCCCCGTATCCACCTCCGCATATACACTTGTACCCTGCTATAAAGCGCTGTTACCCTTGGATCAGAGTCTTGCTTGCACTAGATCAACCTGTAAAGCAAATTTATAAAGAAGAGCACCTTCCACCAGGAGCGGGCTGAATGCTCGCCTCTGCGCGCCTTCCACTTTCTTCTACATGGGCTCCATTCTCAAAACTATGGAATACCTTAGAAATCGGCTCACTGTAGTTGTTAGGGTAGGAGCTCATTCATATGTTCCCTTTTAAGTGTCTAAGGGTAAATGTGTATTCTAGAGGTTGAAGTGTGCATTACCACATTGCCTGGCAGTCAGTGAACTACAGAGTTTAGAGGCCTATTTATTAAACTTAAGTTTGGAAAATGTTTGTGAAGTATTAGCTAAGAATATTCCATGATGGTCGAGAGGCGAATGCATTGTTGCTCATAGTGCTTCCAGCGGTAAGTTGTAGCACCTGAAATTCCTGCAGTGAACAATGGAGAAACAGTGCAATGTCCCGACCAGTGGTCTTTCTCTTCCTAGGTACTATGCAAGAACAATTAAAAAAAAAAAAATCTTTAAAAAATGGTAATAAAGATGCAATAAATGCAAACAAACGATGGATTTAGGCCCAGATCTCTGTACTGGGGTGAATGTATGACATTGTTCTGCATTCTGTCCATCAACTGTTGTTTTTGATTTAATATAAAGCATCACTAAAAATTGTGATTGGAAAGAGATTTTATAATGTTAAAGCAGTTGTTCTTACAGAAGGAGGTCTAAAAATGTTGTAGCTCAAGTACAAAGGTAGAGTCAGAGAAAATACTGTTTCACGTCCTCCAAAACACAATACTCGAACACAAAAAATGTGGTGGTAATGTTTGTTATGTCCTCGTCGGGCATAAACCTGTACTTTTTTGATGTCTGTAAAGCTCTACTTAGGCTAACACCCAAAAAATACCAAACCTAGATATGCCTAAGTAAGGCATAATGAACATAACCATTGAATCTTTTCTGTTAACTGAAAATGGTGCATTCATCAAGCTACCTTCAGCTGAGCTGAGAATCCTTCACTCTGGTGCTTCCTTCCAAGCGTTTTGTGTGGGAAGCAATTGGGATATGGAATGCTTTGAAGAATGAGATTGCTTGGTATTCTTGACCACAAGGACATTCCTAAAATGTAGGGCCTGATGATGTAATAGGGAGTATAGTCCAAGTTCTGTGCGATGTGCACCTTCATTTTATCTATGTTTCTCGTTACAGATGATCTTTTGAATGCTCTTGCAAGCCCTCACCATGCTTTAAAGATGCTTTACTAGTGGCACCAGAGTAGGGAATGTTCAGATAAATACAATAAGCTCTGTGTGAGCCAGGATGTCTAGATCTGATTTTACACTAAAAATATAAATTTCCCTTTTGATCTTGTTTACTACTCTTACAAAGAAATTGTGTACATATTACAGTGAACCAAAGAAAAAGAGCATAAATGTCCCCATATATAGCAACACGTGATCTAGAAAAATTATATCTTTTACAGTAATTCTTTCAACAATGACTAAAAATAGTCAAATAGATTTTATGTACTTCCCAGTACATATCACAGTATTAAAAACATTAAAACATAATTTGTATTAAAACAAATGACTGTGTCCTCTTGTCGACGCGTTTCGGTGTGTCATGTAGGTAAAACCCCTTCTTCAGGACCCACAATATATAATCACAAAGTGCTTAATGTTTTCAAACCAACAAATCTAAAAATAAAAGATACATACAGTTAGATGACGAATGTGTGCTCAGATTACATTTTAATTTACTTTGGTCCATTGTATTACATTATAATGTGACGCCTCACTAATACTAAATGGAGCAATTGTAGGATTGCAGATCTAAGCATTATTTTATGCCTATTTTTAAACCTTCTAAGGCAAATATATTTCTTTTGTCAGTAAAGTTATCGCACATGTGACACTTCACTAGTACTAAATAGTGCGCTTGCTTGCAAATCAAAGCATTATTTTATGCCTATTGTTCAACCTTCTAAGGCGCATATATTTCTCTTGTCAATAAAGTTATCGCCCATAGTTATGGATTATTATTCTCTAGCGATAACCAACCATTATATAGGTCCCCACAAACTCTATAGCTTATCCTTATTCGGGATTCGGTAGGGAGTACGTTGTGAAATTATCGTACTATTTCTAAAGCCCCACTGTGCGTAACTTCATCGAGTCATCAAATCTAGGGAAATTTATAATTTGAGTAGTTTTAGGTTAGCTCAAATGCAAAGAGTAAAGATAGTTACATAATTTTGTCGTGATATACTTACAATTAATATATAACTTCCTTTTCTTATATTCTTTAAAGGAATGGTGGATTTATGGACATTGCTCCCCCCTATTGAGTCAAAGAGTATATGGTATCAATAGATGTTCCGAAATTTCATCTAGGCCTTAATGTTTAGTGTAAAATTTAAATTAATTCACTCACCCGTAAAAGGCCGATATTTTTATTAATTTTGTAAGTTGTTGCCTTTTCCTAATAGGAAGACGGTGCTGGCGAATAATGGGATCCAGTTTTCCTTGCCCTATTTGATCAATAGAGTTTGAGTAAGTGCATTCAATTCGCATTTAGACCTATTCATTAGTATAAGGTTTGCATCAAATAACTCACCCTTGAAAGGCCTGTATTCTCACAGTATTTCAGGGGCCGGGTACTTACGGCGCAGGTTGGCCTTCTACCGCCCAGCCCGCTCACTGCGGTCCGAATCTCTTTTTACTGCTGTGGTTCCGCGTGTGAGGAAGGCCCGCACTGGGGGCCGTTCTTTCAGCTTCAAGGCACCCCAGTTGTGGAATTCTCTACCACTGGCGCTACGCAGCACCCCTAATCTGTTTCAGTTTAGGAAGAGCCTGAAGACTTGGCTTTTTAATTTCTAGTTTCTTTTGGTGGGTCTTTCTCTCTTTCTTGTATCTGTTTTTCTTGTTATGTTATTACACACTGAGCCGTCCGTGGAAAGCGCCGGGACACTGCGCTATATAAACTTATTTTAACATAACATTTCTTTTAAACCATAACCTTTTTGTTGAATACCGGTGCAATGTTCCACCTTTGAAAATACTACTGCCTTTTTTTCAATTAGGTCTGAGGTAGATTCCTAGAATTAAAGCCAAAGAGAACAAAGAGGGTGATTTTGATTACTAGATTAATTCCTTTTTAGTCTCCTCATTATACTTCTAGCTTTTTAATAGTGGTTCCCCACCTACTTAGACCCTATTTCTATAGATACTGTAGAAAAGGGTTAAAGCACCCTCATCATTCAATTTATTATATTTGCCAATCACAAATTATACTCTGTTTCAAACAGATTAAACTAGAATAAAATGTTTCATACATGTGTTAAATTGGTCAAATCATGTTACAGTTGTTTTTACAGACGCCCTTATTTATTTCTTCTTTAGCAGGCCTTATTGTCATTTATTCTATCACATCGGACCCCACCAAAGGTCTGTGCGCTCATTAATGTTTTATTTATGGAGCATTGCTTTAGCATTCAATCCCCCTTTCCTGTGTAAAAGGGAATACGCTTACAACCTTCATACATTCAATCACCATACAACCACTAGGGAGCTGTTAGGTCTCCTTACCGTATTAGATGCCTCGTGTCTCTGCTGACGGGATTCTTGTTTGATGAGCGAAAAAACTGCACCGCTGTATTGCTCCCGTTTAAATGCTATGCATGTGCGTCAATATACGCGTTAACGGTCCGTGCCTCCATTTTTGTAGTTTTAGGTCAATAACAAGTTGAGTGTGCTAATCCTTTGAATCACTACCCAAAATTTATTGAGCCCATATCGTTCCGCGTTTAAACATGCTGTTTTCAGTATCCTGACAACTTATTCTAATATTTAACTCTTGCCACAAGCTATTTCCAATAGTTAGCTTATTACCGTTTGTTCTAGTTATGCCCCTCTCACATTATGACCACATTTATAACATATAACATTTGATCTATAATTACGTTTGGCCTTTTTGGTAACTTAAATTAATATCAGGTCGTATCTATCAATCATTTAAAATCGCTAAAATTATTAAGCCTACTGTTTTTAATATCCTTGCCACTAAATCTAATATGTAGTTGTTATTGCCACAAGCTGATATCAGCGTTTACCAATTATTTAAGTTATCTCCCTCTCAAACTTGGGCCACATCCAAAATGTACGGTACGGTACTCCAAATTAAAACAAACTGGCCAAATTACTATCTGCGGTTTTCAGTTATTTGTTTGTATGTTTACAAGATTAAATAACACTAAACCTATAATTATGGATATAACTCTACCTCAATACACATGTTTACAGTTCGTATTACTATGTGACATATAATTTGGTCAAATTCCTAATGTTATTTGGCCACTGTAGACAGCATGGCTGATTCATTATGATATTATGTGTACATCTAGTTATTCTAGCACTAGACCCATACTATGGATATATCTCTACCTCAATTAGCATATTTACAGTTCCTATTGCTCTGTGACATATACTTTATTCAAATCCCTAATATTATTTGGCCCCTATGGACAACTTGACTGGTTTGTTTTGATATTACGTGTGCCTCTAGACATTCTAGATATAGATCTCATTGCTCACAATTTATTTCTAATTTTTATTTGGGAATATACTGATACACAGAATATACCAAATCAGGTATAGACCTCCGATTGATTATTTTATGGGTACTCCTATCTCTGTGTCCATTGTCAGTGTTCTTATCTAATGAGTCTTTCCCACTCCTCTCTATTATTCAATTCCTGATGGTACATTTTAAAATTTAACATAAAGAACTGTTCTCTTTGTTTCCTTTTCTTGTCAATGTCTCCTCCCCGTGCTGATGCTTTAATTTTTTCCAAGATAACTCACTTGAGGTCTTCTTCCTTGCGATTCATCTCAGACCAATGATCTACAAGTGGGGTATTTTTCGTATTGTTTCAAAGCTGATCTGTGCTCAGTTAAACGGAGTCGCATTAATCTACTTGTTTCACCTACGTATCCCTTTTTGCAGGGCCAAATAATTAGGTACACAACATTGCTCGTTCTACAATTCACCATGTCATTTCATTCAATGTGAAATGCCATTAAGTACCACTTGCTGTTCTTTCATTATCGTTTTACAGTGTGTACAGGCACTACATGGGAAATTCCCTTTCAGTTTTGTACAGGGCCAGACTGGGAACCAAAACCGGCTCTGGCAAAGTGATCGATCGGCCCCCCTCCTCCCTGGGGGGTTGTGGGTGCTGCAGAACTCTTTGCCAGGGCCGGTTTTCGGCCGATTTTGTTACAGGGCCGATTTTGCAGCTATGCTGCAAAAACGGCCCTGTAACAAAAACGGCCCCCAGGGGCCCCAAACCGGCCCCCCACCTCTGCAGCGCACCAGGGGGGTTTTTGTACCATCCTGAATATTTGTTTGATGGCTGGTCTTGGGTTCCCTATACGTTTTCACTACATGGTTGCGAATGTTTTTATTTCTTCTGTAAGAGAATGTTGGCTTACCCAAAGTCACAGTTCCTGGTTGGTTCAAGAGAAACAAATTCTTATTGATCGAATTTTTCAATTTGTAGCTCATCCCATTAAAATTTGTAATCCTAACAATTCTCTGTTCTACATTATAAGGCTTCTCGTTTATCTCAAAGAGACTTTCACGATTCTAATAGTTTGCTAGCTTGTAGGCTTTTATTAGCCTCTTAGGATATCCTTGTTGTAGTAACTTCTGTTGTCAAGTCAATGCATGGAATTCGAAGTCTTTTCTGTCACTACAATTACGGCTAATGCGTAAAAACTGGCTAAAAGGAATACCATCTTTCTGGCATTTTGGATGGTAGCTGGTATGGTGTAATAAAGTATTCCTATCTCATGGTTTTGTGTATAGTTCAACGGACAGTTTATCCTCTTTGACTTTTATTGTTATATCTAAAAAATCAACAGAATCCTGGCTTCTACTCGCGGTGAATTTAAGATTGACATCCCCGCAATTCAGCCATTTCAAAAAGGATACCAACTCCATTTCATCTCCCTGCCAGATAAAAAACACGTAGTCTATAAATCTGGACCACTGTTTGTATTTTCAAAATAAGGGCCTATTTCATTATAAATATGTCGCTCCTCAAATTTTCCTACATAAAGGCAGGCCAGACAACAACCCGGTCCCTTTTGGTATAACCTGGGAAACTCTCTTTTTGAGACCTAGATCTGATTTTAGTTATACCCTGAAAAAATGAATAATAGGGTATTTTTATTTTGAATTTGCAGTTTATATTCACGACTTATACCTTACTATGGTTAAGAAAAAAACTGATGAGCAGATGCGTGGCAAAGTAACTGCATGTCTACACGCTTAGCCATCTTTTCATTATATGTCCTGTTATTTTGTCTCTCTCTCATTAGTGGATGCTGTTGAAGCACTGCCTGCTGTGCTACTAAAGCCTCTGGAAGGTGTTGAGGCAATGGACATCAACCCTCGCCCCACTGCCATAAGCAACAGCCCGACCATTAATGCCCTCTTGCTGATGTGCAATAACTGGCAGAGGCCGTCTGCTACTGTGAAAGGGAAGTGTGTGCTGATATCCCGCTGCCATTTTGAAGTCGATATAGGATACCATGCAGAAGTCATTGGTGTTTTTAAGCAGATGGCCACCAAGAATTATGGTGAGTGTTGTTGCTTTTCTCTGCTGTTTGCCCTGCCAATAGATGGTTGCGGTATTTCCCTCTGTGTGTCTTTATGCAATGGATGATTCCTTTACCAAATGTTTTCTAGCTTTGACTGTGGGCTGCAAGTTAGTTTCCTGGTTCTTGAACATTGACAGTAAATGTTGTGTGCAGGTTGTACCGTAACAATGTCTGTTTTTCTCTCTCGTGAGAAAGGTTTAGATCCACAGTGAGAGGAAAAAAAATAAAAATGGTACGGATGTGTGTAGGCGTATTTACTTGTGACAGTAGAATAATAGTTAAACAAAAGAGCACATTGATGAAAAAAAAGTGCCCTGTCGAGATTTGTGATTTGTGTTTTTTTTCCTCCTAATTCACTCTAATTTACATCCAAGTTGTAATGTACAACCGTGAGAAATTGGGTTGTTGGTTGAATCTGACGAAACTCTGCTCAAGAAACAGTCATAATCCTTGTTGGGGTGAACCACAAAAGGTCAATAAATGAACTTGTGCTTGCATCTGGTAGCTTGGCACAAATGCAGTCACGCTTAACTCCAAGGCAATGCGTAAAGTTTTTATGCAGCACTTAAACAGTAATAATGTGGAAATACTACGCAAGAAAAATCCCACAATAATTGGAAACATAGAGTAGATTTTAATAAATTGACACCAAAACAACAAAAATCCAATCGGTAGAACCGGAATTATGAATGTTTAAAGTGAAAACTAGCATCTAAAAGATCAAAGCGCCAGCTGTGGACATCTAGTTGCGTGAGCCAAGTCGAAAGTTATGGCTGACCCCGGTTCAGATACACAAGTGGATTAGGCTCGTTGTCCGCTTACCTTAGTACTTAGAATTTTTTTTCAAGAAAATGTCTAAAAAGTTAACGTTTAGCGAGGCAAGGAAGCCTGCGAAATCCGGAGAGGAGGCATCATTGTTGGGAAGCCGCTGGATGAAGTTGCAGTGCAGATTTCTACATTTGGACTTAGCCTCTTTTATGGAAGTTGAAAATCTCTAGTGGGATGAAGCTATTGGCTGTAGCCGACAACGGCTCAGTGAGGCAAGCAGGTAGTTCTTGGTCCCCTCTCCATTCTCAGAGCACGTTTCGACAGAAGCTTTTCTGTACCAGGTTTTGGATTTTGGCATCTTTAGCACCACTTATAAGATTCCATGACTCGATGGGCACCACGTATTGTGTTGTGACTCACTGAGACTAGGCGTAGGTGTGGGTTCAAGATGGTTGAAGCCTTTTTTGTCCCTGAGGTTCTGATCAGAAGGCCAGCCAACTAGCTCTTGGAGGTAATCTGGAAGTACTGGGTGTAAGCAGAAAAGCAGGACTCAAGAAACAGGGCAGCTCTCTGAAGACACAGGGCAGCCTACAGGAAGCAGGGCAGTCCTCTTGATACAGCACGGTAGTCCTCTTGATGCAACATGGTTGTCTCTGGAGTACACAGCAGTTCGCTGAGAGCCTTCCGCAGGTTCAGAAGCGAACTGAAGAGTTGGCCTGAAAGCCCTATCTTATACCTGCTGGCCACTTAGAAGTAGAAGAAACTTTTGGTGTTTTCCCCTCCACTAAGTGTCCGGAATTTCCTGCCTCCCTGCCATGGTCTTCAGGCGTGATAGGTTGGTGTGAAGTTCTTTGTGTGTGGACTGAAGCTCAGTCTTTTCTCCTCGAGCAGAACAACGCTCTGGACTCGTCCCAATCCGGATTCCACAGCAACCACAGCACCGAAACGGCCTTCATCGCCCCCACCGACGACATCAAGACCCTGTTGGACAACAGCGAAACCGCGGCCTTTGACACCGTCTGCCACCGCACTCTACGCACATGCCTCCAAGACGCAGGGAACCACGACAAAGCCCTGGAGTGGATCACCTCCTTCCTCACCGGCAGAACCCAGAGTGTCCGCCTCCCTCCATTCCGTTCGGGGGCCACCAAGATCCTCTGCGGCACACCCCAAGGATCATCCATCAGCCTGACCCTCTTCAACGTCTACATGGCACCGCTCGCCAACATCGTTAGATCGCCCGACCTCAACATTGTCTCACACGCCGACAACACCCAGCTGATCCTCTCCCTCAACAGGGACCCCAGCACTGCCAAAACCAACCTCCAAGAAGGAATGAAGGCCTTCACCTTATGGATGAAGAACAGCTGCCTGAAGCTGAACTGACAAAACGTACGTCCTTATCCTTGGCGCCACCCCCTCCGCCTTGGATGACTCCTGGTGGCCGGCCACACTGGGAGCTGACCTGGCAGCCACCAACCACGTACGCAACCTGGGGTTCATCCTAGACTCATCGCTATCAATGACCCAGCAAGTCAACGCCGTCTCCTCCTCCTGCTTCAAACACCCTCCGCATGCTTCGCAAGATCTACAGTAGGATCCCCACTGGAACCAGAAGGACGGTCACCCAGGTCCTCGTCAGCAGCAGACTGGACTACGGCAACGCCCTGTACGTGGGAACCACGGCAAAACTCCAGAAAAGACTAAAACGCATACAGTACGCCTCTGCACGCCTCTTCCTCGACATCCCCTGCCACAGTCACATCACAGCCCAACTGAGAGACCTGAACTGGCTCCCCGTTGACAAGATGATCACCTTCAAGCTCCTCACCCACGCTCACAAAGCACTCCACAACGCCCGACCAGCATACCTCAACAAACAACTCCCCTTCTACACCCCTAACCGCCAGCTACGCTACGCTGACCTCCCCCTCGCCACCGTTCCACGCATCCACAGAACGACCATTGGCGGCAGATTATTCTCCCACCTCGCCACCAAGACATGGAACACCCTCCCCATCCACCGAAGGCAGACCCAGGACCTGCTGACCTTCAGGAGACTTCTCAAGACCTGGCTGTTCGAGCAGTAGCAGAGCCCTCCCATCCCCCAGGGCCAATTCTAAAAAATAAGGGGGAGTTGCCCCCCTAACCTAAGTCATTATTGGCCTGAAGGTCCCCATGCCATGGGACCACTTATTTAAGTAAAGGGGAGGTAGACCCTCTCCCCAAACCTCTTAGGCCCTGGGGACCCCATACCCCAGGGCCATGTATGTTTTTTAAATGGATGGGGCAGCCACCTGGCACCTCTCTCCGAGCCTTGTTAGACCCTGGGGACACCATCCCCCAGGACCACTTTTTAAATAAAGGGGAGGCGCGCCCCCCAAGCAGATTATGGCCCCGGGGACCCCATCCCTACTATGCCCTACCCTGTCAAAGGTAAGTGCCTTGGTGCCCACCTAGGGCACCCACAATGTTCTTGTTTGGGGTCATGGGGGGGGAACCACGCAGACCCTCTTCCCATTATGAATACCCCCCTCCCCCGGGCATAAATTTATTAAATGTGACCTATCTGTCATTTTATTTTTTGTTTTGTTTTTCAATACTGCAAGAGCCTGGTTCCTCTCCATGGATCGAAGCGGGTCAGGGTATCACTATCCTGCCCTCTTTTATTATTATTTTTTTTACTTCAGGAGTGGGGACTAAGTCCCAGAGTCCTGCAATGGCTCCCAGCAAAAAAAATTTCATGTTGCTAGCAGCCAAGCAGATTTCTCGCTCCCACATGAGCGAGATGACCCAGAGGAAATAAAGCTTCCTGTGCCAATCAAAACACTCTATTTTTAAATTGGCGCTCTTGCGAGAGTGTCTCGCAGACCCAACCTTCCAGATATACAAATATTTTTGTCTCTTAATTTCTCAACAACTACTGAACAGAATACACAAAATCAGAATTACAAAAAGCACAATCTGCAGACCAAGATCTAGCTTCCTTCCAAATTTAGTGTAAATTCCTTTCAGGGGTTTTTGCAGTAACCTGTCTTAAAGAAGTTTATGGAAAATTCATGGGGATTTTGTGTTTTTGAACCCCCCCCCCTTTTTTCGGCCCTGCTTGATGGATCACCCCGGAGCTCTCCATGAACAAACTAGTCGAAAGGTAGCACCTATTTTCGTGGAGATTCGTCAAACTGTGCCAGAGTTATTAGCAACACAATAAATGCCTACCTAGTAGTGACCGTCGCTAGTGTATGTAATGCTTTTATATATTTAACTCATCATTTAGCATGATGCAGAAGCACGCAGCTATTCCTGCTGGTGCCTCCATCTAGGATAACCACTCCTGTGTCAGATTACATCCTAGCAGTACCATTCCAGGAATGATTGTAGCTTCCAGTTGATTCCAGCAAAACACAAACCAATGTGACGCGTTTCAACTTAGCCCTCTTGCTCACATACACTGGCAGCCATATTCTTCTGCTATTTACATTGTCTTTTTGCTATTTTTAGTTCTCAAGCAAGTGGGGGTGACCATGTCAAAAGGGGCACTTTCCTACACTACTCTCTCTCCTCCCAAACTAAAGAGAATGAGGCTAACCTTTACCATGAGAGTCTTACTCTTCTAAATGGGAAAACCTGGAAAGGCTATCTGCATTGGCATGGTCAGTCCTAGGTCTGTATTCCACTATAAAGACCATACCCTGTAGGGGACTAGACCAATTCAACTGTTTGGGGTTTTCACCTTTCATTTGCATTAGCCATCTGAGAGGCCTGTGGTTTGAACAAGGAAGTGAGAGCCAAACAAGCATGGCATCAACATCTTCATGGACCGAACCACAGCAAAGGCTTACCTCTCAATGGCACTCCGAAGCTGCTCTCTGGGGAGTAACTGCTTGCTAATAAAAGCAACAAGTTGGTCATGGCCATCATCATTGGTATGGGAAAGGACTTCTCCTATCCCATGTTCGTAGGCATATGTTTGCACTATTTTTTTATTGAGTGGATTAAAACATAGTTACAATTGATGAAATGCAACTAAGACCCATTAAAGTGCTAGTATGATAATGTGCTAAGATTCCAGCAGCTTATTCAATATAAATACATAATTAGCAAGCATTTGCAATGCAATAGGTCTCACATTAGGAAAGTTTGAGCTATTGCAAATGACAAATTTTTTATTTATGTGTTGGTTTTGAAAATCGCGAAATTAATAGCTTTGTCATTTACAATGCCAATAGTTATAACGTTCGCAAATGTGACACCTATAGGATTTGTAATGCAACATGTTTTGTATTTACGTGACATAGATATATGGATATTACAAATAAGAATGGCTTTTAATTTTTTTAAATAATTAATACTTAAATAAAAGTGTCAGGCTTGTACTTGTCCTTTAGTGACGTAGGATAACCAATCTAGCAATGCCCAATGCAATTACCAATCATCTTACATGTCTTGTTAGTGCAGGTAAAAATGAAACATCATTCAGCAGCGCCATGCAGGCAGGGGGCATATAAAGCCAGTATTCGTCAAGTTTCGTGCCGTCCCACAGATGTGCACCATATTACTGTTGTGTTCTGCGCCTCTCCAATGTCTGAAATCATTACAAAGTTTAGTCCTGCATAGTTTCTCTGGTGACCAGTTCCAGCGGCGGACAGTCTTCAAAAAGCTATATTTTAGCAAGCTACACTGAACCCTTTGACGTAATCTGCTAGTCTTGTTTCCCACCCTCCTTCACACAGTGTTTCCCCCCATGTGAACGGTGTGTAGGTTGGGCTGGGGAAAACACAGTGATTAATCAGGGTGGCAGATAACCTCTACAATCTGTCACCTCGCCCTTGGATTGTGTTAGCCACTAAAGACAACAAGAACAAGCCTGTTGGCTTTGGCAATGCAAGTTGGGCCCGTTCATTCCTACGAGACGTTCAAAGCCACGGTATTTTGCGATCATGCTGTTGACTGTGACTGCAATTATGTGGCTGTTTTCAATCATTCCAAACAAAAGTAAGCTAATGCACATAAACAGACTATGCAGGTGTGTATGCACAATTCAGATATTTCATATGCACTACGTCTCGCTCCTCGCACACGTGACGCTTGCTTAGGAAGTACTCTACCCAAGCCTGACAAACAGTGGTCTGTCAACAAGACACCTGAATAAGAGCACTTAAAGATACGTTCAGCGCCTCCCACTAAAGGCAGAACCCATGACAAGTGGAGCAATGGTGCGCGACCTGGGGGGTGTTTTAAGAGCGGCTGAGAGCCAGACTTCATTTACCCAATTAATCTTCATCTTAGTCACGTTATGGACAAACATGGCGCTGCAGTGTGAGAACAAATACTTCACTGACTGTACGGCGATTGTTGCAAAGATAGGGAAACATTGTTAGGTGATAGAAAACTGCAGACTTCATTTATGATAATCTACGTTGAAAAAAACTGTCATATCGGTGTGGGCTCAACATCCTGTGATTGTGATCAAATCCCTTATCTCCTCGTGTCTAACCCCAAACAAGTTAAACTAGCACTGCGAAGCATGCACCAATCAATCTTAATAGTCTTACCTCATTTAAATCCTTCAAAGACATTGCTCTCAATTTATCTTACTCGTCTGCCTACTAGACGATCCCTATAAAAAACGAGTTTGCCGTTTTAACAAATAAAACGAAGGTAATTTTACCTCGTATGCTCAGAACACAAGACACTTATCACTAGAACAGACTCGGAGACAGCGCGCAACCAAGCTTGCTCCCCGAAGAGATACTAATCACTCAGACATGCTCAGAGTACGACAAGCCCAACAAACCAAAAGAAATTCTTTTTAACTTAGAACGAGCTCAAAATTAAAGCTCAACATGCAACGTGATGTATTGTCCGAAAGCCACGCATAACAGGAAATTAATTGGTAGCTACGCCATTTATTAACATTCAAAGCTCAACATGCAACGTGATGTATTGGCAAAACCAGGATTGTCTGAAAGCCACGCATAACAGGAAATTAATTGGTAGCTCCGCCATTTATTAACATTCATAATTCAACGGAACGCCATCTGCATTGTGGGCATCGGCAGGGAAAGCAGAAAAAAAGAAACTAGCGTGGCGTGCACAATTCCGGGCGGAAGTCAGGCAGGCCGGGGGCGGGACGTCAAGACACACCGGAAGCCCAGGCGGGAGCCTACCCAGCACTGGGACGTGTGGGCAGGAGGAGAAGGGTGGCTGGCGCTAGCGGGGCTCCCGTGAGGTGAGAGAGCCCCGCACCGAAGGAAGAGACGGCCGCCGCCTGCAACGAGCCCTCGCATGGAGAGCTGGAGACGAGTACCGGTGAGTGGGGGCCTTTGCTGAGCTGCGAGGGCGGGGGGCATGTCTGTGTGCGCGTGCGGCGGCGGGGGGCTCTGTATGTGTGTGTGTGCGTGTGTGTATGTGTCTTGGAGTCTGTGTGTATGCGTGTTTGTGTGTTTAAAAGAGGCCGATGACTGTGGGGGGGGGAGGGTGTGTGTGTGAGCGAACGAGTGTATGTCTGTGTGTGTATGCGCATGCATGTGTGTATGTGTGCGAACTTCAAGAAATCGGAGCCCGGGGATGTGCACGGCGCGGGAATTGCTGAGAATGTGGACGGAGCCGACGTGCGCGTTCACGCAGGCAAATCCAGCAGCAGAAGCGCGTGCCACCTTCCTGTCCCTAATTCCCCCGAAACGGACGGCTATACGTCTCTAGCTGGAGGCATCCTTCGGATGCTACTCCAGCGAGACCTAAAAAGGATACAAGATTTTTTCAGCAATTTCGGGAAGCAAAGAAAAACAGGTAATTTGATTGCACTCTCAGCCAGCATTGTATTTAGCAATACGTTTTCAAATTTAGAAGATGTCATTGGGAGCTGCACCAACAGCTGCATGATAATAAAGTTCATAATTTGGGAGGACTAACACCCCCCTGAGTTGAGCCAAATTGTAATATTGCTAATGAAGTTCTGGGTTGTTTGTTTGCCCAAATGAAATTCCTAATTATCTTCTCTAAATCCCGAAAATAGGATGTAGGTATTTTGATAGGAAGATTAATAAACAAAGATAAAAAATAATGGTAAAATGGACATTTTAATTAATGATACATGACCAATTAGTGTTAAGAAGATACCAGGTGTCCAATACAGTATTTGCTTTTTTAAATGTACTTCCATAATTTTGCATAAATAATTGATCATACTGGTTGGTCACGAATAACCCTAGATATCTAATTGGTTTAGTAGCTGACTGTTGGAAGGGAAATGAAAGTGATACTGTAGGAGAATTAAACAACAGAACCTCAGTCTTTGTTGGTTTAACCTGTACAAGTGTACAAGCTAATATTTCATCAAATGCCTTTTGAATATTTAATGAATCTGCTAATAAGTAAAGAATAATATCATCTGCAAATAATTAGATTTTTGACATTGCATCTAAAGGTGGAACTATCCGGGAATGCCTCTGTCTGCACGATGAACTGCTTTAAATAATCTGGAGCTTTTAGAATGGGTAATGAGCACAATGCTTCCTTCATACTGTCAAACGTCCTTTGACAGCTCACTGTCCAGTTCACTTTCTTTGTTTTTTTTTTTGGAGGTCAATTCTGTGGGTGTGACCACAATGGACCCATACTCTTTCACAAGCCTCTTTTAGTGCCCAGTCAAGCCAAGGAATGCCCTGTATGAGTCTGGGTGGTTGGAGCTGCCAAGTCCACAATTGTCTGGATCTTGGTTTGTAAGGGTTGAACTTGGCCTCCACCTACAAGGTGGTCCAAGTATACAACAGAGCCCTGCCCTACCTGGCACTTGCTTGCCTTGATAGTAAAGCCTGCATTTTGCAGAGCCTCATGGGCCTTGCCAAGGTGGAGCAGGTGATCCTGCCAGGTGGAACTATAGACAGCAATATCGTCAAGATATGCTGCACTAAAAGATTCCAACCTAGCAAGAACTTTGTTCACCAACCTTTGGAAGGTGGCAGTGCCATTCTTTAGTCCAAAAGACATAACAGTGAACTGATAATGCCCATCTGAGGTTGAGAAAGCAGATTTTTGTTTTGTCCTAGGGTCAGACCAATTTGCCAGTACCCTGATGTCAAATCAAAATTACTAAGTATCTGCGGCGTACCCCAGGGATCCTCCCTCAGCCCAACGCTGTTCAACATTTACATGGCCCCGCTTGCACACGTAGCCCGACAGCACAACCTCAACATAATCTCCTACGCCGACAACACTCAGCTGATCCTCTCCCTCACCAAGCACCCCATCACCGCCAAAGCCAACCTCCATGAAGGAATGAAGGCCGTCGCCGGCTGGATGAAGACCAGCCGCCTGAAGCTGAACTCGGACAAGACGGTAGTCCTCAACCTCGGCTCCCACCCTTCAGCCAGGGACGACTCCTGGTGGCCGACCACACTGGGAGCTGCACCGGCAGCCACCAACCACGTACAACCTGGGGTTTATCCTAGACTCATCGCTATCAATGACCCAGCAATTCAACGCCGTCTCTTCCTTCTGCTTCAAACACCCTCCGCATGCTTCGCAAGATCTACAGATGGAACCCGACAGATACAAGAAAGACAGTCACCCAGGCCCTCGTCAGCAGCAGACTCGACTACGGAAACGCCCTCTACGCGGGAGCCCCGCCCAAGCTCATCAAACCACTACAATGCATCCAAAACGCCTTGGCACGACTGATCCTCAACATGCCACGGCCACACCCCCCCCTCCCCCCCCCACCTGAGAAACCTGCACTGGCTCCCCGTCAAAAAGAGGATATCCTTCAAGCGCCTCACCCACGCACACAAGGCATTCCACAAGATCGGCCCAGCCTACACTCAACAGACCGCTCTCCTTCTACATCCCTAACCGCCAGTTACGCTCCGCCGACCTCTCTCGCCACTGTCCCGTGCATCCGAAGAATAACCACCGGTGGGAGATCCTTCTCCCACCTTGCCGCCAAGACATGGAACACCCTCCCACTGAGCCTACGACAGACCCAAGTCCTGCTGACCTTCGGGAGGATACTCAGGACCTGGCTGTTCGATCAGTACCCTCTCCCCCACCCCCTTTACCCCCCCCTTACCCCTCCTCCCCCCCAGCGTCTTGAGACCCTCGCGGGTGTAGTGCGCTTTACAAACGATTGATTGATTGATTGACTGAGAAATGTGCCTGCCCCTAACTGTCAATTAGAATAGCTGCCCTTAGGATAGTGTGTGTAAGAAGAACAGGAGAGGACCCATAGACCACGTTGGGATGGGTATAACGAGTACACAAAAACAGTTCCCAACAGGTATCGTGTAGAGACAATTAAATAATGTATGCAATCTGCATTACAAAAAGGGAAACAAGGAGTCTCTGTGTTTTTTTTTTAAAAAGGCAGTATTATTCACCAATGTACATAGGGAGAGGTCTTTCACATGGCAATACAGTTAAACAGCACTGTATAGAACAGATCTTGTGACAACCCAGTGGCACTTGGTGCAAGGTGCTATATACAATAAGTGAAGTGAAGGTGCAAGTGCTAAAGTGGACAGCGTGATCGACGCATGAACATAAGTATATACATCAATTGGTGGCTCAACAGAAACAAGTTGTAATCACTTTAAAATACAATTGTGGTTCCAACAGGAGCACAAATTGTGATATGCGTCATGTAATTTATGCTGTCTTGTCGACGGCGTTTCGATCCCTTCTATTTGGAATCGTGATCAGGACAGGGTTGTCGATGGGACCAGTGCTGTGGGCGAGAAAGGGGTAATTAGGGGTGGGCAAGGCAGGGCGAAGGGGAGGGGGGCAGGTTGGGGGGGGGTTATCGGAGGAGGAGGAACAGTGATTGCCTAGAAGAGACAAGGTGGGGGTGTTAATTAGGAGTGACTAGGGTATGTGCACGGATGAGGAGATATGGCCAGGTGAGTTGGTGCAGGTAAGTGAAGGGAGGCAATGGAAACAAGGGGGGAAAAAGGGGGAGGGTAAAGACTTACAGTAGCACCCAAGCGAGGACGTGTGGGTAGCTGCGGTCCAAATGGTCGTTCAGAAGTCGACGGCTGCAGGGGAACAGAAGGAGGGGGGGGGGCGGGGATCAGAGCCAGATCATAATGAAAGGAGGGGCTCGAGAAACGAAACTCGGATTAGGTGAAATTACCTGATGGTAGAATCAATCTGCTCAGCGGGCGGGATATGCGGCGCCTGCGAGGAAAAGTGGCAGGGGTCAGAGAGAGTCGGTAGCGAGGCAATTCGTTACGTAATGCCACATGGCGAACGCACAAAATGTGCAGTGTGTGGGCGTACCTGTGTGGATCAGGGCGGCAGAAGGCTCATGGGTCTCTTCTAACGCGGGGCTGTTGGCAGTAAATGCTGGAGCTCTCTGCGCCGGTACGGAGCCACATATAAGTAAAGATAGGGCGGGGAGGGCGACGGGAGAGGTGGGGTAAGGGGCGTGTCTCAAGGTTACCACGGTAACAGAGGCAAACAGGAAGTTACGAGGAGGAGGAAGTGAAACAGGCTGAGTCGGATCGTAGTCATGGCGATACTAACAGACAGGGCGTACTAAGGGGCTTAATAGCAGGACGGAACCTTCATGAATGTAATCGCCAGAGTGGAGAGCAAGGCGAGATCATAAACGCAATAGTCAAAGACAAGTACAAGAAATATAAAATTATATACACTCTTAAGGTTACACAGATTATGAATACGGGGTCCGGCCAAAGTGCGCCTGAAGTGGAGTGTATTCACAAAGGAAAGGGTATCCAGTTGGATGATTGGTTTAAAACCAGTGGGATATTTAACATCATATTAGATTCAAATGTCCGGGGCGAAGGAAGCAGCAATAAAGATTACAAATAATACAGGTCCAGCTGGATACACGGTTTAAAACCAGAAAGTTAAAAACATATCCATATTCAAGTAGAGTAGTCAGGGGAATAGAGTTGTTCGAGCGAAATATGCAGAATATACATTTAGAGAGTTACATAGTTTGTAAATGCAAGATCAGGCACAATTCCGCATGGGGTGGGGTATATTTACAAAAGATGATGGTGCGTACTATTGATAGAGGCAAATGATCCAGCAATGGAGATTATAAATAACTGGGATCCAATTGGGTATATGGTTTTAAACCCAGAAAATTAAATATACATCGATGAACCAACTGATAATCAAGGGAGTGGATTTTAGATAGTGATAGTGTTAGTCCACTCATCAAAGTATTGAGCCCATGGTTGACCGAGTCAACACGTGCGATCCATTTACATTCAGCTCTATTGAGTAGAGAGGACATGTTACCACCTCTGATTGGCAGTGTTGGTTTCTCAATAACCATCCATCTGAGATCTGTATCGGCATGTAATTTCTCCATGAAATGTGTGACTAGAGGAGCCGTGAGTACCTTGCAGTTAATTCTGCTCTTGTGTTGTATTATCCGTTGTTTGACCATTTGAGTTGTTTGCCCAATGTAGATAAGGTCACACGGACAACGGATAGCGTAGATTACATTTTGTGTTTTACAATTCGAGTGGTGGGAAAGTTGATGAGTATGTCCATTGTAGATGAATTCTTTTGTATTAGTTGTTAGGTCACAGACACTGCAAGATTGGCATTTGAAATGCCCGATAACTGGGTTCAGGCCCCAGGCAGCTGTAATAGTGTGTTTTTCAGCTATCGGGGTTGGCCATGTGATGGCGTGCACCAGATGGTTGGCGATGTTGTTCCCTCTCTGGTATGAAAATAGAGGAGGTGCGTGAAATTGGGCATCAAATCGCAAAACAGGCCAATTTTTCTTGATTATTCTGGCAACCTTGTTGCTGTCTGGGCTGAAGACAGAAACAAAGGGGATTCTGCTCATGGATTTTGGATTGTTATTAGGCATCAGTAGGTCCTCGCGGTGGTTGTACCATGCTCGTTTTTTAGCTCTTGTGACTAAACGTCGTGGGTAGCCTCTGTTGATGAGTTTTGTTACCAGGATGTCGGCCTCCCTGAAGTAGTCTTTGCGCCATTTACAATTACGGCGGATTCGCAAGAACTGGCCAAAGGGGAGTCCATCGCGTAGTCCTCTCGGGTGGTTGCTTGAATAATGTAACAAAGTGTTACGTTCCGTAGGCTTACGGAAAAGGGAAGTTCCTAGGGTGCCCTCTTCTGAATGGATAGTGACGTCAAGGAACGGTAGGTCATTGGATTTGGACTCGCTTGTGAATTTGAGGTGTTCCTGTGAAGTATTGAGCCAATCAACAAATGGTTGAAGGGTATCAGTTGTCCCATTCCAGATTAATAGAATGTCATCTATATATCGGCGCCACAGATGGATTTGGGGCCGATATGGGTTGGTAGGGTTTAGAATCAGTGATTTCTCCATCTCGTGTACAAATAGAATGGCAAAGTTGGGGGCGAAGCAAGCGCCCATTGACACTCCCTTGATTTGCAGGTAGTATACACTTTTGTACATGAAGTAGTTGTTTTGTAAAGCTATACGTAAAAGGTCCATGATAAAATCAGTAGGGATCTTGGTGGGTTGTGGCCTGGAGAGTAGGAGATTTTTGATTACTTCGAGGCCTTCACGGTGAGGGATATTAGTGTAAAGGGACTCGATGTCCAAACTTGCCATTAGTTGGGTGTCCAGGTCAAAGGGCTGATCTTCTATGGTATTAATCAGGTCCATTGTGTCACGTATATAAGTGTCAGTGATGGGTACGAATTCCTTGATGACAGCATCCAGGTACTTGCCTAGAGGTTCCAGTATGGAGCCGCACCCGGACACGATGGGCCTTCCGGGTGGGTTTCTAACATCCTTGTGTATTTTTGGGAGGACGTATAGAACCGGTGTTCTGGGATGTGGGTTATTCAAGTACTCAAATTCCTTCTTGGTAATAATGTTGTTGTCTCTGGCTGTAGTGGTGATAGAGAGAATATTTAGTCTGATGTCTGACAGGGGATCTTTTGAGAGAGTGTGGTAGTGTTCGACATTGGTGAGTTGACGTTCAACCTCTTTGTCATATTGTGTGTTGTTAAGGACGACAATTCCCCCACCCTTGTCAGCGGGTTTGATGACAATTTCAGAGTTATTCTGGAGGGAATTAAGGGCTTCCTTTTCAATTAAGGGAAGATTGTAGGGGATGAAGCGAGGTGTGGTTCTAAGGTCCATTACTTCCTTCATGACTAGTCGTTCAAACGCCAGTATTTCTGGTGTCATTTGATGAGATGGAGGATTAAAAGTAGAAGGTAGTCTGAATGGAGAGATTTGATCAATTCTGGAGTCAGGTTTGTCAGCAAAGAAGTACTTTAACCGAATTCTTCTAAAGAATTTTAGGAGGTTAGTTTGTAACTCCAGGAAATTAGTTTTGACAGTAGGTACGAATGAAAGACCTCGCGATAGGACTCTGGTTTCCTCTGGAGTAAGAGTATGGTCAGATAAGTTGAAAATGGGGATGGTCATAGCAGTGGTGGTTATCTCTTGGTTGTTTGTTACTGTGGTTGTCCCCATTGGTAGTAACGATTGCGAGTCTGACGGTTGCCTGGTACCTGAGGTTGATACTGTCTGGCCCTGGTTTGACGGGTTTGTGGTGGTGGTTGTTGGCCGCGTCCCCGGCCTCGTCCTAAAAAACCAGGTGGTAGAAGTGGCGGTGGTCCAGAGGATGAGGCGTCTGTGTCGTCTGCAGAACTATTTGAGGAGACAGAGAACGTTACGCGTTGGTTGTTCCTAAATCTACCCCAGTTTTTGGTTCTGGGGGCGTTTTGTTGGGTGTTATAGAATTCCTCGTTGAGGTACGGATAGGTGTTTTCAACTTTGTAATTTTTAATGTCTCTTTCTATTTTATTGACCTTCTTATTGACTTCAAAAGAGTTAAAAGTGGCGATGGTACCATTAATTTTGTCTTGAAGGCTTTTGGCATCAGTGAGAGTGGTATCAGCTTGGATAAGTTTTTCTAGTTCTTCAATCTCTTGTAATTCCAATCGGCTATGTTCAATGGCTGTATCTATCCCCAGAACCATCCAATGGCGGGAGCAGGTAGTCAAGGTAGTTCCTTATGTGTGGACAGGGGCTTGCTCTAACAATCCCAAGGTGCTCTACTAGGGGGTAGTGTGGTTGAGCAGCCTTAGGCTTACCAGAGAGGAGTGTTAGATATCTGCAAATAAGCACACTAGTCAATAAATGATGCACACGACTCAGTAAGGAGATCCACAACAATTTATAAGAAAAAAGTATCTTTACATATAGTTAGGCACCATATTCAATACGATCAGGTAAGTATCTTTTTCAATAGAAATACTTATGCATTTAAAAAGTTGATGGTTCATTTTTCGGAAGCTCCAATGTTATCCAATTGGAGGAAAAACAATTATGGTATTCAGGTACAGTACAGCGACTTATGAGACCAATCTCCTGGACTTAAAGCGAATGTAAGGCAAGATCTAAGGCAGCACCAGCAAGACCCCAACAGCTGCACTAGGGTGTCTGAGTGCAGGGGTGCAACACAGCGTTGGGTGCCCAATGGAAGTCAATGGGTATTGAACTTGGTAAAAAGAGGCTGCAGGTTGTGACTGGGAGGCCAGTCGTGCCTTACATTGCTCGGGGACGTGGGGACACCTTTGGTCCTCTTCTCCATGGGCCAGGGGCGATGGGTGCAGAGATGTCTTTAGGTGTCGGGTCTTTGTCACCGGGAGCAGACGCGGTTGAAGGGGGAGGGGGTAGGCATGCAAACAGAAGCTGTAGGTGGCGTTGAGGAGTCTACGGCGGGGAAACCCAAGGTGGGCTTCAAGTCTGAAGGTTCTGGCGACCATTTTGACACAGTTGGCCCACTTCAACTTGGGCTAGGCGCTTGGGTGCAGTGTTGCTTTCCGGCATCTGGTTCTCGTGGTCTTGTGAAATTAAATGAAGGTTTTGTAAAGTGCAAGATTGCGTTGTGTGACGTGCTGTCTGATATGCTTGGTAAGATAGACCGGTCCAGCCCCGTAAAGTGTCTTGTGCACAATGCATAATGATTTAAATTGGATCCTTGCCTGGACCGGATGCCAGTGCAGCTCTTGAATACTTTGGGATACAGGACTGAATTTTGGAATCATGAGCAATAATCGCGCTGCCACATTTTGTAGTAATTGCAGCTTGCGTAAAGTCCTCTTGTTTGCCCCTAAGTAGAGGGCGTTGCAGTAATCGATTGCCTCACAGCTCAGTCTTTGGTACTTGCAAGGTGCAGGGGAGCAGTTCCGCTGCTCCAGAGGAGTTATTGGTTCCTGGATGAAGTGCTAGCAGTTCTCACAGGCTTTGGAGACACAGCATCTGCAGGGCAAGTAGTCCTTTAGTGTCATTGTCTAAGTCAGCAGGCAGGACGATAGGGTTGGCACCAAGTCAGTTGCTAGGTCTTCTGTTCTTGCTCTTTGCGACTTTTCACAGCTGATTTCTTCTTTCAGATTGGCAAGATTTGATTTTCTCGTGCCATGAGTTCCCCCAAAATACCGGAGTTAGGGGAGTGCAGGGTAGTAGCTAATGTGCTGCTAACCCCTGATGTCACCTGCTCCCTATCTGACCACTTCCTGTGGGAAGTGGGCATAACCCTGTCCCAGAGTACCTAAGTTTGCCATCACCAAGATGGCCTACTCTGAAAAGTTGTGTCCACTTCAGGTTCGGCCACCTTAGGAGTAGTACTAGCCTGGGGGTGGCACGCCTATCTGACTAGCTATTTTTCTACCTGTCCAGTTGCCAAAGGAATCTGGGCAAAGGGGGTAAGCTTCCTATCCTGTGAGGGAAGCCATATTTGCATTTCAAAGGCGGTGGCATTTTTAAAACTCCCCGGCCTTGGAATTCTAATCAGCAAGTCATCCTGTGGGAGGGGTGTGAACACCCTCTTACTGACCAGGCTTTGTTTCTGACCTCCTGAGAGCAAAGGCCCTCACCCTTGGGGGTCAGAAACTTGTCTCTGGTGGCAGGCTGACACACACACACACCATTATTTATCACAAAAAGAAGAGACAAGGGAATGAGCCTTTTCTGACTCCCCTACCAAGACTTAAAACTAACTCAAGAGAGAAGGACTAAGTATCTAAAAATTTAGGAACCCAACTGTAGCTAGCCGAAAAGGTCAATCCGCTACCTGGCCCTATAATGAGATAACTCAAAAATTAAACATCAAAGGCAAAGAGAAAAAGAGGAGACATAACTTATCTTAATACTGCACTCACACTTTTTATGAGGAAGAGTGGTGAGTGGAGTAAGTGTGAAAAGAACAGGAAAAACTGTAAAGGAAAGAATATTCCCTCAAGAGGGGATCAAAAGTGTGCAGACAAGTGCAAATAAAACTATCTCAGGGGATACCGACAATTTACCTTTAATCTTGTTTCCCCTTGATAGGATTAAAAAGATCAAGGTTGGGATGTTTTAGGGGGATGAATGCCCCTATATCCCCACTGCAGGAACCAACATATTTCGGCCTATGCTAGGTGCCCACCTGGTCACACTGGCCTTTGTCAGGGTATGGATCCCTTTACTTTACCGTCTTCACCCACAGTTGGGTGCTTCATTCAATTAACAAGAGTGAAATTTCTCCAGTTCACCTCCTCGAACAATTATAGAGAGGTAATCATACTACGAGTTTGAAAGAATTTCTCTAAACCCGGGACTCTTGTGGGAACGTGGTCTTGTAGTCACACTTACTCCAAAGATCTACTGGTCGCCGTTTCCGCATCCAGGTCCACTGACGAACACACACCAGTGTCTGGTAGGTTTTCTGGGGACACCTCTGAGGAGCCCTCTCGGTGCATGTGAAAATAAATCCCAACATTGGAATCAGTGTGAGTTTATTAATATGAGATGTTTGATACCAAACATCCCTATTTTCAGTGTTGCCATCATGTAGCTGGGGAACTCGCCTTCACCAGTGTCCAGCACATGCTTTTAAAATGGATTCCCTGATCGCTTGTACTGGTAGTCATAGAACTGACCAGCACAACTGACCAGCACAGGGGCTTATCTGCTCAGGCAGATATGTCCTCGCATGTATTATAATGCGCCCTGCCTTAGAGCAGTAAGGCCTGCTTTTGGAGGTGACTTACAAATATTACATGCAGTGTTAGGGGGCATGACACACAGGGAAGTGTGTCATATTGTGTTTTCACCTTTGTCTGTACCAAAATTTGTAGCCTGCAGTGGTAGTCTTGCAAGTGTATGGTCTCTGAGGGTGGTGCAATTCGTGCTACAGCCGTTAGGAATCCTCTTTAGTACTTCAGGCACTAGGTACCAGGGGTAGCATTTACTAGGAACTTACAGAGAGTGCTAAAGGTATTGCCAATTGGGGGAACAAACTGTACAGTTGTGCCAGACTTGCCACTGCAGAGCCTGTGTGCAATGTACACTACCATGTCGTGTTGGCATCTAGAACTCCTTACCAAGCCTTAAACCTCTCTCTTATTACATATAAGTCACCACTTAAGTGGGCCCTAGGTAGCCTATTGGGCAGTAATTGGAATGGTAATGATAAATCCTCTTTCCTGGTAAAGTTGGATTTCACATTACTCTTTTAGAAATGGCGCTTTTAGAAAGGGTTACAGCTTGACTTTGTGCATTCTATCGAGACAGCCACACACAAAAGATGGTTAGGTGAGTCTGAGTGGCTATCTGCCCCCTAATGGCCCATCCAGAGCAGGATGGAAGGGAGGAGCTGACACACCTGTATAGACAATGTCCTGTCCCCACACAAAGGGTTGATTACCCTCCTGTGGTGAGTCTGGAGCCAGGGCTGGAAAGAAAGGACCTCTGTGCACTTCAAAGACCCTTCTTTTAAGTCACCCCCCTCTTCAAAGGCACAACTGGGTATAACTAATGGTTCTCTGACTCCACCAAGACAACCACTTCTGGCCCTATAAAGAACCTCTGTCAGGAGGATGGCTGTGCTGCTACAGGGGCTGTCACTCTGCTGGACTGCTGCCCTTGAAGAACTGCTTTTCAGCTGTGCTGCCCTTCTGCCTGCTGCTCTCTGGTCTTGAAGAGGGAGAGCCAGACTCTGCCTTGAACACAGAATGATCTCCATGGGCTTGTTGGTTTGCCTCCTGTTTCATGAGACGCTAGGATATCAAAGTCTCACTACCTGCTCCTGTGCCTGGTCTGCTGGAAGTAGACCCAGATGCTTGCTCCAGTAAAATTGACGCATCAACAGTCTGCATGTAGCAAAACCGGCACATCGACCCTGTTGTGGGAGCAGAATCAGCGCATCTGAGTCGGAACCAGCGCATTGCCTAAAAGGACCGACGCATTGTTGCAGTGTGGGAAGATAGGTGCATTCCTACGACTCCAGGGAAATACCCAGCACATAGTCTACGGAACCAAGGCATCTTGGCTCGGCACATCGTCTTTGGTACCTGTGCATCACCACCACTACAGTGTGGAGAAAATCAACGCCTCACCTCAACTGCTGGATCAAAACAGATGCATTGCTTGTCTGTACCCTGCAACTCGATGTTGCAACCAGGATTAAGGTACTTTGTTCAGCGGGCCTACGTGGCTCCTGTATGCGGCCTGTGCTCCTTCAGGTTCAGCCTGAACTCTTGACTTTGCCCCAATCGAGCGCGACCAGATACGTGCTTACTGCTTTTAAGTGCTATTTTACATTTAATCTTTGAATATTCATATCTATACTTCTGGATTTTTGTAATTTTGGTCTGGTTTTATTTATAAAATCCTAATCTATTTTTCTAACCTGGTTTGGAGTCTTTTTGTGGCGTTTTTATAGTGTTACATTGTGTTGTAATGCATAAATACATTGCCTCATAAGTTAAGCCTACCTGCTCTGTGCCAAGCTACCAGAGGATGAGCACAGGTTAATTCATGGTGTGTATCGGACTTGCTCTGGCTAGGATTGTGGTCCCTACTTAGACAAAGTGCAGACCTCTACTAACTAGAGACCCAATTTCTAACACTCCTATTATTGGTTTTACCAATTGGTAAATACTCCTAAATCTCAAAGATGACATGTCCCCATCTTGTATTCCTATAATACCTTGCTACGGGGTACTTCCCATCTTAATTGCCTTGGGCCTCTACCCTTTGGTCCCTAACATAGTGTTTTGTGGGTGCTCATGGTTGGCACTTGGGACCCACCAGAAACCTGGGGAATCGTATCCCTGGGGCTGGAAAGGCTCGGGGGATGAGGGGAGAGGGGAAAGAAGGAGGGCATATGCCCCTTCCCCTTAAGTTAAAAGAAAAGATCTTTGGGGGTTAGGGTCCACAGGGCCTTTATTAGCTCGGGTGGGGTCCTCGGGTCCCTACTAGCTCTGGGAGGAGTGATTGCGTGCCTCCTTTTTTTAATAGAAATATAAGGCTCTAGTGGATGTGGTGGGAAAGGCTCTGCAATGGGGCAGCATGCCCATTCCCCTAATAAAAAAAAAATAAGATACGGGTGGGGACAAGGACAGTCAATATACATTTTTTCAGTCTCGCCTAGCCAACACGTATGCTCTGTCTCTCCGAGACATCTAGTAATCTATATGCGTGGTGAAACTCCTCCTATTTCTGGGTAATTTCTCGCTGCTAGCGGTTAGTTAACTTTGGCATTTATTTTTTGTTAGCCGGCTCATAATTGCCTCTTCATCCAATACGTAACTTCCATTTATTCCGGAAGCAGCACTGCCTAACTTCAGTCTCCTTACTCTTTCACAGCGTAGTTGATTTTTTTTTTAAACATAGTGCGCATTAACATGTGCGTGCTACCTGACATTATAGCATGCATCAAAAGTATCCCGGCCGCCGAACACATGTTTTTATTATTGCCATGCAGCTCGCCTCGTGGGCTGCAAGGCTTATGTGTTTTAGGAAAAAGGGCGCCGTGCTTTGTTTTACCACGCCACTGTTTTCATGGACCGATGCTTCACCGTTCCCCGTGCTACTCACGGACAGCCGCCGCTGCCTTATAGCCCCACCAGCATCGCAGCTGCTGGCCATGGCGTGCCGTGCTAACTTCTCTCGCCATACTCCCAGCGCCGGCATCCTGGGTGCCACTAACCGACCAACATCGGCGCTGGAACTTCTGGCAAGAAGCATACATGCCCTGCGAACCGGAGGCCGAGTGCTACGCACAGTAAAGCGAACCCGTGGGCGAGCAGTAACTGCGCCCGACTGCCACCCCTGCAGTTCATGCATGGCGGACTCAGCTATGTTGATAACCGTTACGCAGCACAAGGCCAGAACAGCTATCGCCCAAAATAAATCAGACCACAACAAACAGAGAAAACATCACTGATAGCATAAAAGGCCACTTTATTAATAAGATGAGGCAATTTTTCGAAATATCCTTGAATACTAAAACATGTTATATATTTTCTTCGAAACCATACAGTTTTGAAACTTTATACCAAAACCTTATATTTTATTTCAAACTTATTTTGTTGTAACTGTATTGACCAAAACCATCCATAAACTTCATTTCATGAATTCACCCCATATTTCGAACATATTTCACTTTTCCTTTTTTTCCTTTCCTTTTCCCCATCCTGCTCCTCCCCCACCCTCTCTCATGAAGGACGATCAAGTCCGCTCTAAACATTGACCTCCCCCTTATTCCGCCACTCTGGAAAAACCCCGGATTTTTCCTGACCCCACCCAAAATGTTTTGCATGCCCTGTTCTCCTTTGTTTTTTGTTTTTTTGTTTGTTTTATTCTTCTCCCACTCTTGAAGATACCCACAACTCCACTTGCAACTCTTTGGACAACATGTCCCTTATCTCCAGAATATAGTAATCCATTCCCAATTGAGTTAGATGTTTTCTGTCTTCTCTAAACAAGGGGCCTTCTCTGCCAGTGATGTTATCATGTGCTATGGTCTGAATCCCCAAGCCCACACAAAAAATTTTCATTGCTCTGTTCAGTTTCTTCCTTGCTTTCTCCATAGCACTGTGGTTCCGCGCATTCCTCCACTGTTTCCTGAAAACAAATTCCGTCCACACCAACCTGGTCCCTAGCCAGTTGTTTACAATCACAGCCAAGTCTAACTGCATTTTCTTTATTAAACTTAAACCTGATAGTGCTACTAAATCATTTTCTCCTAAGTGGAGTATTAACATGTCGGTCCACCTCTGTCACATACCTGTTTTTGCTAGCAATGGAAACAAGTTATCCCATCTCATCCCTCCTTTACCGCACCAGTAAAGTTTGTGTCCATCGCTGGGGATGCCCAGATTTCGTCCATATATCTGATGGTTGGCAAAAATCGCAGCACACTTGACAAACGAATGCCCTATGATCCATACTTGTTTTTTGATAGGACGCAAACCCCGAATATCACCTAGATGAAAGAAAACACTTAATTAAAACATGAACGATAACCATGCATCTTGTTTTTTTTTATTTCCTTACATAGCGCACACAGCAATCTGAACGTCATCTACCTATTCTTTTGATCGCACCCCAACCCAGCCCCAAACGAGCTGCCTCTGACGCTGCCCCAATCCTAAGAGTGTGTTGCAAATTTCGTTGGATCTTTCCCAAGTAATAATAACGTTCTCCTCAGAACCACCAGCAGCTGGTGGCTCAATATTTTCTCCCCTGACTTGTGGACAAAAATCAGCCCCTCAAAAAAGTCCCTTGCAACCTTAAAATCCCTGCACTCCCTTACAGGACAACAACCCTTTGTTTGACTGACGTTTAGATGTATCCACACTCCCTGCCCCATCTGGTCGGTTTTAGATTTGCGTAACCAGATTTTTAAACTGTTGCCTTCCAAACATACATCCTTGCTAATTAAACCTGGTTCAGTCCTTAAACCTAATAATTCAGAAACTCTAAATGCTCCAAAAAGGGGCCATATCATACATAACCTAAACATCCTAACTTCATGAAAATTGTAATAGGATCCTGGTAATTTCAACAACAATTGCTGCAATAGCTCAAAGGATATAGGGGCTCTCATGTGGCGAATCTTGGAATTCTCACTCTGCAAGCCTTTTAAAAAATTTTTTACTAGGACATTGTTAATTGGATCAAATCCCCAATACAACTGTCCGTAAAAAGAAACACCCGCTAATTTTCCTGCAATTGTGGTATGAGAAAGCCCTTTATTGATTAATGCTAAAACAAAATCTACAATTAAAGGAATGCACATCTCATTACTTTTTACATTGCTGAAAGTCTTGCCATAACTTATAAACTCATGTCATGCCAGCATGTAACTCGGTTGAGTGGATGGCGCTATAGAATGCTCCACAAGCTGCACAATCCTCAGTCCCCTAGAGCCCAGACGCTGTGAGGAACAGGTGTTTTCATGACTGCTGCTCCCGGGGCCAGCAACCGAAATCTTTCCCACTGGGAACGAGAAAGCGTATCAGCGATTGTGTTATTTACACCCGGGATGTGCTTCGCCTTGAAAACTATATTCAATCTCAGACTCAGCAACATAAAAGCCCTCAATAAACTCAGCACTCTCAGGTCTTTTGCTTTCTGCCTATTTAACAGGTTGACCACTGCCATATTATCCACATGGAAAAGTATTGTCCTATTGCTAACCTCGTGTCCCCATACCTGCAATGCTACTAACAGTGGGAAAGGCTCGAGGAACGCTATACTACGACCTTGTGTCTTCCATAATTCTGGCCACACTTCGGCGCACCAACGTCCGTCCCAAAAAATACCAAATCTATTTGCTCCTGATGCGTCTGAATAAAGCTGTACCTGCCACTTCATCCCCTCCTCAATGAAAAATAAGGAAACTCTGTTAAACTCTTCAAGAAACAAAAGCCATATTCTCAAATCTTCTTTCACGCTTTTGGTTAGTCTAATCCTGTGATGAGGCATCGTTGCACCTGATATGGCCATACCTAGTTGTCTGCAGAAAGTCCTGCCTGCCCTTCCTACTCTGCACGCAAAGTTTAAATAGCCTAATAACCTCTGCACTTGTCTCAACTGTAACTTGTCTACCTGCAACGCCTCTTTGACACATGCTCTAATCTCTTCCAACTTGTTCTGCGGAAGCCTTGCCATCATCACCACTGTATTAATTTCTATGCCCAAAAATGTAATCTGTGTACCTGGTCCTTCTGTTTTGTCTGGCGCCAAAGGCACACCAAATTCCTTGGCCATGTTGTGAAAAGTTTGCAATGCTAGCTCACAATGCCTAGACTGTGCCTTCCCCATGAATAAAAAATCATCCAATTAATGACAAACTTGACCTGCACTATATAACTGCTGGAAAACCCACTGCAAAATGTGCTAAATAATTCGAAAAGGGCACAGGAGACTGCACATTCCATTGACAGCACTTTGTCAAAAAAGAAATATACATCAAATTGCATTCACATTAACTCAAAGTCTACAGGATGTATTGGAATCAATCGGAACGCTGACTGAATGTAACATTTTGCTAGCCCTGCCTTCTTTGGCATTAATTCCGCCTCGCATTGTGTCTGTTCATTTGCACTCCGCCTCGCGCTGCATTTATTTCATTAATTCCGCATTGTATCTGTTTGTTCTCATTCCGCCTCGCGCTGCATTGATTTCATTAATTCCGCCTCGCATTGTGTCTGTTCATTTGCACTCCGCCTCGCGCTGCATTTATTTCATTAATTCCGCATTGTATCTGTTTGTTTTCACTCCGCCTCGCGCTGCCTTTAATTCATTAATTCCGCCTCGCATTGTGTTTGTTTGTTGATTTCAGCCTCGCGCTGTGTTGGTTTATTAAGTTTATCCTTTAGCCCCCGGTGCCCTGTGACCCTCCATCTTGTTGTGTGTCCCCTGGCCCGCCCCTCCTCCCTGCTACCGCCTCCCAGCTGCTGCCCCTCCCACCCACGATCAGAGTGCTCCCTACCTCCTCTGACGCGCTGTGATCACCTGGACCTCCTCCAGCACGGTCGCTCCACCATTGCTCCCTGATCCCAGCTCCTGCTGACGATTTGGCCGAGACTACAGAGCTGTAACTGCATTAATTTAATTAATTCCGCCTTGCATTGTGCTTATTTATTTTCACTCCGCCTCGCGCTGCATTTATTTCATTAATTCCGCCTCGCATTGTGTCTGTTCATTTGCACTCCGCCTCGCGCTGCATTTATTTCATTAATTCCGCATTGTATCTGTTTGTTCTCATTCCGCCTCGCGCTGCATTGATTTCATTAATTCCGCCTCGCATTGTGTCTGTTCATTTGCACTCCGCCTCGCGCTGCATTTATTTCATTAATTCCGCATTGTATCTGTTTGTTTTCACTCCGCCTCGCGCTGCCTTTAATTCATTAATTCCGCCTCGCATTGTGTTTGTTTGTTGATTTCAGCCTCGCGCTGTGTTGGTTTATTAAGTTTATCCTTTAGCCCCCGGTGCCCTGTGACCCTCCATCTTGTTGTGTGTCCCCTGGCCCGCCCCTCCTCCCTGCTACCGCCTCCCAGCTGCTGCCCCTCCCACGCTCCGCCCCCTCCACCATCCATTTATGGCCAATGTCCCCACGCGCAGCGTCCACGCGCCGCAGCCGCGCCGAAGGTGCGCCAAAGGTAAGCCCGTCTACGCCCGTCCGCGCCTGGACCGCGCCCAGCGCCAGACCCCCTGCCCCTCGCGCTCCCCAGCCCTCCCGCGTTACCTACGGTGCCGCCACCCTCCTAGCCCTTAACCCTGGTCGCGCCCCCAACTGCGTCCATGCCGCTCCTGGACGCACCCATGGACCGTTCTCCTGCCTCTCCTGCAAATTTAGCGGCACCGACAACATCCCCGCCACGACCACACCACAGATTCCAGACCCCAACCACCTACAATGCATCCTTCTCAACACCCGTTCGGTCCACAGGCACGCCATTGACCTCTGGAACCTCCTAGACACCATCTCTCCTGACGTCGCCTTCCTAACGGAAACATGGATGAACGCTTCCTCCGCCCCCGACATCGCCATCGCTATCCCTGATGACTATAAGATCACACGCAAGGAACGCACCGACCATACAGGAGGAGGAATCGCTATCATCCATAAGAAATCTATCCGCATCTCTACCAGCTCTGACACCAACCTCGCCAACTCCGAACACCTTCACTTCCAGATCCACATCGACCCCAAGACCACACTCAGAGGCACCCTCCTCTACAGACCACCAGGACCCCGCGCAAAATTCAGTGAAGACATCACGGACTTCATCACCCCACACGCTCTCCCCTCCAAAGACTACATCCTTCTGGGAGACCTCAACTTCCACCTTGAAAAGATCAACGACCGCAACACCGCCACCCTCTTAGACAACCTCGCCAACCTCGGACTTAAACAACTGGTCACCTCCCCCACCCACATCGCAGGTCACACACTCGACCCCATCTTCACCTCCAGCAACCATGTCTCCTTCAGCCACACTACGAATCTCATCTGGACCGACCACAGCTGCGTTCACTTCACCTACAACAAGCCGAAACCCATCATCCACCTCCAACCAACTCTACAAAGAAACTGGAACAAAATCTCCACGGATCAGATCTCCACATCGCTCCTTCGAACCTCCCCAGCCCTCTCTTCCAACGCCAACGAAGCCGCCTCCAACCTCACCCTTTGGTTATCCAACACCGCCGACACCTTAGCACCACTGAAAAAACGTCAACACAAACTTGGCAACAAGAAGGCCTCATGGTTCAACGATGACCTCAAGAAGTCCAAGAAACTGTGCCGCTCCCTTGAAAAGGCCTGGAAAAAAGACCCATCCACCAGCACCAAGGACGCCTTCAAAAGCGCCACCCGCACCCACCACCAACTGATCCGAAAAGCCAAGAAAACAGCATTCAAGGATCGACTAGACAACAACGCCCACAACAGCAAGGAACTATTCAACATCGTCAAGGAATTTTCCAACCCCGCGGCCAACTCCAACGACATCACCCCATCTCAAACCCTCTGCGACTCCCTAGCCTCTTTTTTCCACAACAAGATTGCTGATATCCACAACAGCTTTGACAACCAACCCGGAAGCCAACCCACCCTACCATCAGCTGACCATCTTCCCCCCGTTAACACCCTTAACGCCTGGAACCCAATCTCCACTGAGGACACCATCCGCCTGATGAATTCCATCCACTCCGGATCCCCCACAGACCCATGCCCTCACCACATCTTCAACAAAGCAGACTCCGTCATAGCCCCGCACCTCCGAGACGTCATCAACTGCTCCTTCAACTCCGCTACCTTCCCAGAAGACTGGAAACACGCTGAACTCACCGCCCTTCTGAAAAAACCAACAGCAGACCCCACCGAACTCAAAAACTACCGCCCCATCTCGCTTCTTCCATTCCCGGCCAAAGTCATCGAGAAAGCTGTCAACAACCAACTCGCCGCCTTCCTCGAAGCCAACAAATCACTCGACCCCTCACAATCTGGCTTCCGAGCCAATCACAGCACTGAGACCGCCCTCATCGCAGCAACAGACGACATTCGAACTCTACTGGACAATGGAGACACAGTCGCCCTCATCCTCCTCGACCTCTCTGCAGCCTTCGACACTGTCTGCCACAGCACCCTTTTACAACGCCTCAGAAACATCGGTATCCAAGGAAAAGCACTGGAATGGATCACCTCGTTCCTCACCGGAAGAACCCAGAGAGTCCGCCTCCCACCATTCAAGTCCGAGGCCTCTGAAATCATTTGTGGCGTACCTCAAGGATCCTCACTCAGTCCCACCCTCTTCAACGTATACATGAGCCCCCTAGCGACCATCGCCCGCCAACACAACCTGAACATCATCTCCTACGCGGACGACACTCAACTGATCCTCTCTCTCACCAAGGACCCCAGCACCGCCAAAACTAAACTACACGAAGGAATGAAAGAAGTCGCCGAATGGATGAAACAAAGCCGTCTGAAACTGAATTCAGACAAAACAGAAGTCCTCATCTTAGGTACATCCCCCTCTGCATGGGACGACTCCTGGTGGCCGGAAGCCCTCGGAAAAGCACCCATCCCGACAGACCACGCACGGAACCTTGGCGTCATCCTGGACTCCTCACTCTCCATGAACAGACAAATCAACGCCGTATCCTCTTCCTGCTTTAACATTCTTCGCATGCTCAGAAAAACATTTCGCTGGATCCCCTCTGAAACAAGAAAAACAGTCACCCACGCTCTAGTCACGAGCCGACTGGACTACGGAAACACCCTATACGCAGGCACCACCGCTAAACTCCAGAAGAAACTACAACGAATCCAAAACGCCTCAGCCAGGCTCATACTAGACATCCCACGCAACGAACACATTTCTGGTCACCTTAAAGACCTCCACTGGCTACCCGTCAATAAGAGGATCACTTTCCGACTGCTTACCCACGCACACAAATCACTCTACGACATCGGACCAGATTGCCTCAACTCGCGACTGTCATTCTACACCCCCTCCCGCCAACTTCGATCCTCCAGTCAAGCCTTCGCCACTGTACCTCGCATCAACAAGACCACCATGGGAGGCAGATCCTTTTCATACCTGGCTGCCAAAACATGGAACTCACTCCCCGCTTACCTTCGCCTCACCCAGAATCACCTAGCGTTCAGAAAGCAGCTTAAAACGTGGATATTTGACAAATAATCCCCCTCCCCTTCCTAAGCGCCTTGAAACCCTCTGGGTATGTAGTGCGCTATACAAATTTTATGACTTGACTTGACTTGACTCTCCCAATTCTCTGACCATTCTCAAAGCCTCATCTACTGTGGTATAAGAAACTGAAGTGTCTTCCTCTGCAATGAAATCATTGATTGACATGCCCTCTGGCCATGAGAGGTGCTGTATCATTTGGTATTCCCCTGGTCTTTTCTTAGGGATGACCCCTAACGGGGAAACCATCAAATTAGCAAAAGGCATTTCACTAAAGGGGCCTGCTACCCTGCCTAATCCTACCTCTTCTTCCAATTTTTTTCTTACTACGTCTGGGAATTCCTTTGCAGACCGTAGATTGTCTGACCGTAGATTGTCTGCCCGACGTTTGAGTCTAGGGACCTGGTAGCTAATTCGAAAACCTTCTTTAAACCCCCAGTATAATTTGGCCGCCGCCGACCTGTCTGGGTAATTATCAAACCAAGGAATAAACAACTCCCATTTAATTAGGGTAAAAGCCTTTTGGTAAAGGAGGGAGTGTTGCCCCTCTCCCCCTTGCTGCTTGCCCTTGGTCCTGAAATGTGTGTCCCAATGCACCTGGCGCTGCTGTAAGACATTGAAAGAGTGTGTGCCTACCTCCACACTGTGACCATTCATGTTTAAAGCGGCAGTATGGCTTGTTGCAATAACCCCGGTTGTAATTCCAACATGATCCCGTTCCACTTGCTTGCCCTCTAGCCAACGTTCCCGCCCCTCCCTGGGCGGCGCGCCCTTGAAACGGCCGGTACGTCACTGGCAACCCACTAGCTGTGTGTGTAGTTGCCGGCGGGTGAGAGGATGATATCCACTGAAGCCGGAGTTCAGCGTCTATGTCCCCCCTTGGTCTGTCCCTAGACATACTCATCCTTGCCCTGAACTCTTCGTCGTAATTCAACCTCGAAAAGCCTCCGAAATGCTTGTGTGCTTTCCTCACTACATCCATATATTTGAATATTGAGACTGCCCTCTCTGGGTATTTCTCGCAGTAAATGCTAGCAAAGATTAAAAAGGCCGATGTCCAATTATCTATACTGCGAGGCACTCTAGGGCGCCTCGCCAGCTCCATTTCTTCCTCATTTGAACCTTCTTTTGCTTGTACATCACGGTGCAGCAAGTGAAAAACATCAACATATTCGTGTTGCCACATCCTTTGTTTAGTTTTCAGTGACAAATGTGAGCCTAGCGGCATTGCCATACCCATATACGGTAATCTTTTTGGAACAGGTGCCCCATCTTTAGTACCCTCTTGCGTTTGTCTTTTATCGTCCCCCCAACCTTCTCACCTGTTGGTTGACAAGGCACCTGCTTCTGCACCAAAATGTCCTGCTCATTGTCCCCTTTTTCTTTACCCCGTGAAACATCCCATGCTCCCCACCAACACTGCTTACCCTTTGGTAGTTGCTCTTCCCTCCTCCGCAACTCCGATTGAGATATCCGCTCGAGATTCTCCTGTTGCGCCACGGGTGCTGCATCTTCCAGTTGAACCTGAAATGAGTTAACAGATTTTGTTGTCCCCATCCCCCTCCCCTTGTCCTTTATCTTATTTGTGTCAAATTCCTTAGGTCCCCAAACAATCTCTCCAGATCCCCCCTCCTCGAAATCCACCTCAAATTCCTCATCTCTTGCCCCAGTACTCTGGGGATAAGTAACTTGTTGGCTTCTTCCTGGACGTTCTCCGTCCCCCACTCCCCTTCATATGTTGTCCAATCAAAAGCAGGCCCTCGCTCTAAAAGCCTGCCCGCCTGATGTGAATCTGCCGAAAATTCAACATTGAAACCACTCTGCTCAAGGGCCGCCCTTGATTGATCAGCCGCTCTGCCATGTGCTCCATCCATGCCAGTCTTCTTCTTGCCCCTAACGTGCTCAGCTATTTTGAACAGCGACCCCTCCTCCTATCTTCCCACTAAAAACACCCTGCTACCCGTGGCCTCATTGATCCCTTTGAGCCGCTTCCTGTCCTCAGCTGTAGTATGTTCTACCCACACCCACTGACCATCTAAATTTTCACCAAACTCATCCTCCTCTGGTCCAAAACCCGCAGGCGCTTGGCGCGCGACCGGAAAAATGTATTCCCTATTAAACCTGGTATGCTCCAAACCATTACTATACATGTAATCCATATAATCCTCTTGAAACCGTCCTTGCTGCAAACCCTCCCCAATCTGCACCCCCTGTCCAATGTCCTGTACCTCCAGCCACTCATGTTCATGTTCTTGCCTGTCTGTAGCAGCTAATGCGCTATTACTAACAATACTACATTGACCCATTCCTTCCAGATCACCTGTGTTTTTGCCTCCCTGCCAATACCAAATGCAGGCACAGTGCTCTTTTGCCCCCTGAAGTTCTCGTCCTGTTGAGCTTGCTCAGTCATCTCTTCCTCACTGCCACTAGAATAATCCACAAGTGCCCGGGGCTGTATTTGTTTAGCTCCTGAAACTAAGATTGCAGGCTCTTGTGTATCAGCCACCTGCAAATTCGTGCTTCCTGCACACTGAGGCACACTGAAAAATGGGACAGGTCTGGGACGCGGCAGCCTTACAGAGCCTGCTCCTGCTCGTCGGCCCCTCCCTCCTCCAAGAGCACTTCGCTCCCTGATAGACACACACCCCGCTAGGACCGCCCTCATTCCTGTGGGCGTGCTTGACTCGCCCGGCAGCCCTGCAATGCAGCCGGTCCCCTTGAGCAAAGCCGGGGAAAGCGAACGCGTCTTCCGGCCTCTCAACATAAAGAGTTGGCCGCCTCTCGCTGCTGACGACCTGGTGCTTCTCGCCGAGAGCGCTCTCCGCAGACCTCTTCCTTGGAGTGACGGCGGCCGGCAAGCCTCCACGGCCCTCGGGACACCTTTCGCCGCCTGCCTCTTCGGGGGCCTGACAGGGGGAGCCGTAGCGCGTCTCCGCCTTCACGCAGCAGGTCGTTTCTGCTGGCTTCAGCAATGACGCAGAGCGCGTCCTGTAACTCCGCCCGTGACACCATCCCAGACGTAAATATATGCCTTCCCTATATGATACAATGAATAAAAAACCTGTCACCTCACACGCCCCTCGCCTAACAACTCCTACCTCCTCACACTAATATCCAATATGGCGTTCCCACCTGACTAAAAACCTACGTACCTACCTAGCCTGCGCTAATCCTACCCTCTAACCAATCACAGCCCGTGGTCTGACCCATTCGGGCGAAAATCCACGGGGGGAGACCACTTAGCGCTCTGCACCCCCCTCTCCCCTCCCCGCCCAGCTGCAGACTGGCAATCTTAAACTGAAAGCCCTCTTCCCCTCCCCGCTCAGTCCCCACTCCCAGCGCCCAGAACAGCTGCTGTTAGCTCAGCATCAGTAGGCGCGTTAGTACAATGGTATAGTACTGTCATGAGAGAATGCCTTTTGTTGTCTCGGACTGCGTTACAATGACAACAAGCATTTGCAATGCAATAGGTCTCGCATTCACGCAAGTTTCGGCTATTAGCATTGTTAAGGACTGCCTTTTATTTATGTTTTGGGTTTTAAAACCTAAATAAAAGGCATTGTCAATTACAATACTAATAGCTCAAACTCGTGTGAATGCGAGACCTATTGCATTGCAAATGCTTGTTTAAAAAGGTACTAATAAATGAGCGACAGGAGCTGCTCATTTGTTATTCGCTGTTCCTAGGATGGAGCGCCCCATAATGCCTTAGGGCGTTATAATAAACAAGAAGCAGCAGGGGCACCACCAAGCATTTTTTAATGTTATGGGGGGGCTACAGGAAGTATAGCTGCCCCCAGCAACATTAGAAAAACAAGCAATAAGTCTCCTTTATCATAAAAAACCAAGACCCCAGGTAATCTTACCACATTTCTTTTAATCACTCCTAGCTGGAGCTCAATGCTCTTCAGCTGAAGTGCAAGGCCATTTTTGGTGCCCTCGCCAGGCAGTGTTGTCATCAATGATGTCATGTCCGATGTCACATCAATAGCCTTTCTGAAAAACGCTTCTGAAGCAACCACTAAAATCCTTGTCTGAGTGAACCACAATAGTCACTAAATTAGTCTGTGCTTACCCTCTGGTAGTTTGGCACTAGAGCAGTCAGGCTTAACTTGGAGGCAATGTGTAAAGTACCTAGGCAGCACACAAAAAGTAATAAAGTAAAAACACAGCACAAACAAATCCCAAACCAATTTAGAAAAATATGATACATTTCGATAAATAAAATTACACCAAAAGTAATTAAATTCAATCTGTATTAAGGTTTTTAGTGACATCTAGCACCTAAAATATCAATATACATGCGAGACCCTGGCAAAATCAAAAGTTAAGGCCAACCGCAATGGAGCGCGGCTCGAAATACAAAAGTTGGCTTGGGACCTGTGGGAGGGCAGGCTTGATAAACAGGCGAGGAGGCTGAAGAATAGGTTTAAAGGAAGGTTTATTAACAAGAGGTATAGAAGTTGTAGGTTGTTGGGTTATTGGAGTTGGTTGTTTTACAGCTTCATCCGAGTCCGACGAGGATGACGAAGTCCGGTCTTCGGTTTTTCCTTGACTGTGGTGTTTTCCCCGGAGGCTCATAGAAGATCAAAGAAATGAAAGGAGCCGTCAGAATAATGTATTGCTGTTTCAAAATGTCATACCGTTATTACACCACGGTGCACTAGTATGCTGAAGTGTTTGGAGAACAGTCCCACAACCAAAGTAAAAGTGAAAAAAAGAGGAAAAGAATAGGCTTTTCTAAAGTACCCGAAACATTATACGGATTGTTTCTTCAGAGGATCAATTAGTGTACGACTGGAAAAGAAGGGTGCTTGAACAAGTCGTTTGTACGGTAACAAGGGGTTTTTAACTAAGGCAGCGTTTTTCACTCACAAAGAACTCAGAGTTACCACTTTGTTGGACGCTACCCCCAACTGCTCTTTGCCACCCCCTCCCGTCTATTCCCAGTTTACAATCACTAACCTGGCTCCGCCGTAACTCTCCTGAGTCACGGCCGCTCTCCAGCCACCTCCGGACACCACCAATCTTCGGACCACGTTTCGTCTTCGTCCTCGATAGTTCCTGATGTCCAGGTCTCCTTTTGGTCGGGTCCCGCGTCTTCTTCCTGCTTGAAACCGGGTCCCGCGTCTTCCTGCTTGCAACCGGGTTCCGCGTCTTCCTGCTTGCAACCGGTTCCCGCGTCTTCCTGCTTGCAACCGGGTCCCGCGTCTTCCTTCCACGCTGCACTCGTTCCACCGACTTCCTCCCCGTAACGGTCGTTCCACTCCTCTCTTATTGGCCCTGGGTAACTGCTTCCGGTTCGAGGGAGGGACTTCCGGGTTGTGTTCTCGTTTGCATCCCTGCGAAGACAGATGAGAGGAGTCTGGATACCGTAGTTGAGGGGATCTGGTAGGCAATCTCTCACAGGACCGGTCTTGGCTTGCCTTCGTCATCAAGGACCCGCTGGACCGAACCACAGTGAAGAGTTCTACCTTGAGACTTTGTCACTGGTTTAGAAGTTGAAAATTTCCAGTGGGACGAAGCTACGTCCCTAGTACTATGACCAAAAATGTTGGTGTTACTCTCAACACTTATCTTTCTTTTTGCCAAATGTACACAGAATCCGTTACCCCTTTTGAAGAGCTTATCAATCAATCAATCATACAATACTTGTGTAGAGCGGTTTGACACCCTTGAGGGTATCCAGGCACTGGGCTGCGGGTTTCAGGTGAGGAGCAGGCCTTGAGCTTCCTCCTGAAGTCTGTTGGCGAGGGAGATGTTCGAAGGTGGAGTGGGAGGGCGTCCCAGGACTTAGCGGCAAGATGAGAGAATGAGCGTCCTCCGGGGCGGCAGTGGCTGATGCGCGGTATCTGTGCGAGGGCGAGGTTAGCGGAGGTTTCTGGATGGTTGGTGGCGGTTCAGGCGGTGGTTCATGTATGCAGGTCCTTGGTCACGAAGGGCTGTGTAGGTGTGGGTCAATAGTTTGGAATAGCATTTATTTTGGATAAGGAGCCAGTGGAGGTATCTCAGATGATAGCGATGTGGATCCTTTTGGGTGGGTTGAAGATCAGTCTGGAGCTGAGTTCTGTATCGTCTGGAGTCTTCTCATGAATTAGCTGGAGGCTTTGTCGTAGTCCAGGTGGCTGGTGATGATTGCCTGCGACACCGTTTTTCTGGTTCTGATGGGGAGTATACAGAGTGTGTGGAAGCAGCCTGAGGAGACGGGGTTGACTTGTTGTTTCATAGAGCGGTTGCTGTCTAGGATGATGCCGAGGTTGCAGGCATGGTTTTTCGGCGTGGGGGTGGGTTTGAGTTCTGATGGCCACCAGGTGTCGTTCCAGAAGGAGGTGTTGCTGCCGAGAATCAGCACTTTGATTTTGTCTGTGTTGAGCTTCAGGCAGTAGTCCTTCATCCAGACTGAGAATTTGTTCATGCAGTTAGGGAAATTGGATTTCGTGGTGGCGGGGTTCACTGAAAGCGAGAGGACGAGCTGTGTAGCGTCTGCTTAGAACATGTTGTTGATGTTGTGGGTTCTGACGAAGTCCACTAGTGGCGTCATGTTTATGTTGAAGAGGGTTGAACTGATGGATGAACCCAGGCTCAGAAGGTGTGCTTGGGTTGTGAGGTAAAGCGAGGGAGACAGATTCTCTGGGTGCACCCGAGAGGAATGATGCCATACATCTAATAGCAAAAACAACAGATGATGGAGGAAATGCTGAAGAAATCAAACATTCACCCCCAGCCACAGATCTGAGTTAAATCCGTTATTTTATTTGCACGCTACGCCAATCCAGTTTAGACCTAGACATATACATATCAGTCTTGACCCTTCTCCACATGGGAACAATCCAGCCCGAACTGCCAAACCAGGTCCTCCCTGGACCAGAAACAAGCACCATCTAAGAGCGGTATTTTGATCTGGTACAGTTGTTTGATGAGTGTGTGGTAGGAGATGGTGTTGAAAGCTACGGAGAGGTCGAGTAGATCAGGGCGGGCGATTCAACTCTGTCAAATAGAGGGCAGATGTCGTCTGTGGCTGTGATCAGGGCCACCTAGGTGCTGTTTGTCTGAATCCTGATTGGGAGGGGTCTAGCAGGTTGTTTCTCTCTAGGTGTTCAGTGAGTTGGAGGTTAATGGCCTTTTCCAGGACTTTGGCGGTAAACGGGAGCAGCGAGATGGAACAATAGTTCTGGAGCTCGTTGGGGTCTACGAAGGACTTCTTAAGGAGGGGGTCTGACCTTTAAGTGTTTTCAGGCATCGGGAAAGGTGGCTGTGGTGATGGAGGTGTCGAGGATGGTGGTCAGCTAGTGGCTGATCTCGTCGCTTCTGAGGTTGAAGAGTCGATGGGGGCATGGGTGCTCCCAAGTGGATGGAGTTCATTAAGGCTGTGGTGTTCGGTGTGCTTAGCTGTTTCCATGTGGTGAGCTTATGGAAATGTATTCTTTGCCTGTGAGTTGAAGGTTGGTGATACATGAAGCTTTCTCATCCTGTTTCTCCTACAGGAATGCAGTTTTGCTTGGCCTACCTCAATATCTTACCTGTTGCCTTCAGATAGTTTTATATGCATCTTCATGTCTGTTTCTGTTAAATCCCAAATGGATTTCTTCCACATGTTACCAATGAATACATTGATCTTATTTAAAAAACTGTGCTTGGTGCGCAAGTCATTGGCTGGCACTTGTCCTAACTATCTCAGCTTTCAACTTAAACCCTATTTGCTCTCATTCTTTGTTCTGGTTCTTATTGGAAGTACACTAGTGACTGTCAATGTGAGTGCAGGATGCAGCACATTAAAGCCAGAGCTATTACCTTTTCCAGTGCTTGCTTAGATTTTAGTCATCTTTTTGTGTTTAAAATTTGTATTTAGGTTACCGTAATTCAAAGCCAATGGTATATTTACTGGGTTCCAAGAAAACCGTATCTTGCTGTGATATGCATTAAAACAAAAAGAGTTTATACACCTGCTTTAAGTACACCTGCTTGCAAGGAAGAGCCCATGCTCTTTTAACCACATGTGTGCGGCGGTTATTTTTGCGCTGTGCAGCTTTTTTCTGAAAGCCGCGTTACATGACTAGCTCAGCTCGTCATCCGCACACGACCACCGTGGCTGATGACGAGCTCAGCTCGTCATCAGCAGCGAAGGGGTTAATAATATAATATGCATTGGTAATTTTGTTTTGTTTATTGACCATTTTTATAGCAAGCATATTGCTGCAACATTTAGGGACAATATGTTTTTCCTTTAAAGCCAAATTTATTTATTTCAGCTAAAAATAAATTACATTTATTAGGACTTTTAAGACCTTTAAATTTTACTAGCATTATTTCTATAATATATTTATAGGAGCTTTCAGCCACACCACTTCATCCATTGGTCTGTTATTGTGTGATTCACAGTATTCTTCTGCCCACTAGAGCATACTGCCTGGGGCAATGGGCCAACCCATTTCATCCATTGGCTACTTCACTGTGAGTGATCGCATTCTTCCCCTTTCACAAGGACAAGCACATCCACACACAAAGTAGTTCACTTAAGTGCAAGGGGCTACTATGACAATGTGTGCTTTTTGGGACCCAATAATTATTTTTGCTTTTAGCCCATTTGTTTTTATTTTTTAGGTTGACGAAGGCCTGGCAGCTTTCCCACCATTAACGTTTAGCAAAAACCACAATGTAATGGCTTTGCCATGGCTTTTATTTTTAATGCACTGCATGTGCAGTTTAGCAGAACACATTGCTACTGCTTGACAAAGTGTCCCATTTTATTGTAGAGATAAAGCCGTACCAGAAGTATATAGCATTAATGCCACAAAGGTATCGATGAGTCCTGTATGTTTCTTTGTTGTTGCTCTGTGTTATGTTGCTGTGATGTGCCTGAATAGTTTCCTTTCTTCACCATAGACATGAAGACACGGAAGTGGAGTTTTCTGATGCAGGACTATCAGCGCTTAAGTGAGTTCCTGATCTTGCTTAATGTTCTTTTCTATGGCCCTGGGTGATCACTGCTGCATGTCTTATGGGAGGGCCTTCCTGTTAGGAATGTCAATTTGCATGATGAGCCAAGCACAACACCCTTTTCGCAAATGAGATTTAATCATTTATGTTGACAATTAAAAAAAAAAAAGATTCTGTTTCAGAGTTGTGGAAAAGCGAAGCCATGTGTGCTTGGACATTCGAATTTCTGATAATTATTCCACATTCTGTGGTGGTTGTGGCAGTTGAATTTCTTACAGTATTTGTGACTGTACCTTTAAACTGATAGAGGGTTTACGCGGTCACTGAGGTTGTACCGTAAACTTAATTGTTTTAAGTTTTCCAATTGTTGAGCTAATACACGTTTTTTCATATGGCCAAATCCTGCTGTGATGATGTGATTTTGCGGCCCTGGCGTTTTGCGCATTATTATGGATTTGCCACATAATGCATCACTTTTGGATAATCTGCAGATTTCAAGAAGAAATGTGATTCCAGCTTAAACAGATCAAAAGTTACTAAAATCACAGCAATGCAGGGTGGAAACCACTTCGTAAAGGGTGATTGGTCACCTTTCTTTGGCTTATTTCTGTATAGTGGTACTAATGAAGTGAAGCCCTTTCACAGAAAGTGTTGACATGTGTAAAACTGCCAAAGCAGTGAGGTAGTACTAACACAAAATGTTCTGTATTCGCCACATAATTTGTCTTTTCTTGGCACGTAATGTAGTCAATCCTGCTCATAATTTGATCTTCCCCAGTCGCATGATTCCAACTGCTTTGCATATATTTTATCTGTTGTGTTGGTGTGACTTATATTGGTGCTACCTTTGACCTTGGTGCAGTAGCATTATATACATCTACTAAATATTGAGATTTTATGTTTAAATCTTTTTTGTTGAGAGATACCTTCAAAGCTATGGAGAGCCAAACTGAGATATATGTATAATTAAGAAAAAAAACACTGAAAAGCGTTAAAAGTATTTTTTTAATTAACTTAAACTGGATGCCGTTTATATCGCTCAAGTAATTCAACAGTTCTGCCCCTTTGCTGTTAACCGCATTGATCTTTTCAAAACCACCTCTCGAATTTGGCTCTGTTTTCTAAATAATCTATTGAAGACTCTGTAGTGTCTTATGAGTTAGAAATGACAGGACCCTTTTGGTTCCTGATGTTCTCCATAGAACAGTGACGTAAGTACTTGGGTGTGGGTGATAGAATTAATGATTTAGAATGTTCAGTTAACAGTTACACCCTGAGGAATAAGGACGTGTAACACCAAGCTCCATGTGTGGCATAATCATTTACAAGCTCTGAGGCTGGGGAGGATGCTACGACTGGAGACAGAGTAGGGGATACGTAACCCGAAGAACTGACCGTGCTCTCCCAGAGAGTTTGCTGTGTTCAGGCAAACTGCTCGTGCGAGTCACACGCGCCTCAGTCAGAGGGAAAATCTACAGTTGGCGAATGTGGAGTCAATTGCAAAAACAACAAGTGATGGACCGAATGTGGATCAATGTCACACATTCCCCCAGTCAAAAGATCTGGGCCCAAATCCATCGTTTTTTTGCACTCCACACCACCCTGGGTTAGACAATGGCGATATGCAAATCAGCTCTGACCCTGTTGCCCCATGGGAACAGTCCAGTCCGAACTACAAAAGCCATGTCCTTCCCAGAACGGAATTAAGCATCCGAGGACCGGACCGGTTTCGAGGTAACACCTCTCATCAGCCCGGCTAGCTTGACTCCAAGTGGTGTGGAGTGCCTGGGACCCACGTCTGGGCATCCCCAGAGCACTTAGGGCGGCAATTGCAAAAACAACAAGTGATGGACCGAATGTGGATCAATGTCACACATTCCCCCAGTCAAAAGATCTGGGCCCAAATCCATCGTTTTTTTGCACTCCACACCACCCTGGGTTAGACAATGGCGATATGCAAATCAGCTCTGACCCTGTTGCCCCATGGGAACAGTCCAGTCCGAACTACAAAAGCCATGTCCTTCCCAGAACGGAATTAAGCATCCGAGGACCGGACCGGTTTCGAGGTAACACCTCTCATCAGCCCGGCTAGCTTGACTCCAAGTGGTGACTCAGACGTGGGTCCCAGGCACTCCACACCACTGGAGTCAAGCTAGCCGGGCTGATGAGAGGTGTTACCTCGAAACCGGTCCGGTCCTCGGATGCTTGATTCCGTTCTGGGAAGGACATGGCTTTTGTAGTTCGGACTGGACTGTTCCCATGGGGCACAGGGTCAGAGCTGATTTGCATATCGCCATTGTCTAACCCAGGGTGGTGTGGAGTGCAAAAAAACGATGGATTTGGGCCCAGATCTTTTGACTGGGATGAATGTGTGACATTGATCCACATTCGGTCCATCACCTGTTTTGTTTGCAATACCGCCATAAGTGCGCTGGGGATGCTCAGACGTGGGTCCCAGGCACTCCACACCACTGGAGTCAAGCTAGCCGGGCTGATGAGAGGTGTTACCTCGAAACCGGTCCGGTCCTCGGATGCTTGATTCCGTTCTGGGAAGGACATGGCTTTTGTAGTTCGGACTGGACTGTTCCCATGGGGCACAGGGTCAGAGCTGATTTGCATATCGCCATTGTCTAACCCAGGGTGGTGTGGAGTGCAAAAAAACGATGGATTTGGGCCCAGATCTTTTGACTGGGATGAATGTGTGACATTGATCCACATTCGGTCCATCACCTGTTTTGTTTGCAATACCGCCATAAGTGCGCTGGGGATGCTCAGACGTGGGTCCCAGGCACTCCACACCACTGGAGTCAAGCTAGCCGGGCTGATGAGAGGTGTTACCTCGAAACCGGTCCGGTCCTCGGATGCTTGATTCCGTTCTGGGAAGGACATGGCTTTTGTAGTTCGGACTGGACTGTTCCCATGGGGCACAGGGTCAGAGCTGATTTGCATATCGCCATTGTCTAACCCAGGGTGGTGTGGAGTGCAAAAAAACGATGGATTTGGGCCCAGATCTTTTGACTGGGATGAATGTGTGACATTGATCCACATTCGGTCCATCACCTGTTTTGTTTGCAATACCGCCATAAGTGCGCTGGGGATGCTCAGACGTGGGTCCCAGGCACTCCACACCACTAGAATCAAGCTAGCCGGGCTGATGAGAGGTGTTACCTCGAAACCGGTCCGGTCCTCGGATGCTTGATTCCGTTCTGGGAAGGACATGACTTTTGTAGTTCGGACTGGACTGTTCCCATGGGGCACAGGGTCAGAGCTGATTTGCATATCGCCATTGTCTAACCCAGGGTGGTGTGGAGTGCAAAAAAACGATGGATTTGGGCCCAGATCTTTTGACTGGGATGAATGTGTGACATTGATCCACATTCGGTCCATCACCTGTTTTGTTTGCAATACCGCCATAAGTGCGCTGGGGATGCTCAGACGTGGGTCCCAGGCACTCCACACCACTGGAGTCAAGCTAGCCGGGCTGATGAGAGGTGTTACCTCGAAACCTGTCCGGTCCTCGGATGCTTGATTCCGTTCTGGGAAGGACATGGCTTTTGTAGTTCGGACTGGACTGTTCCCATGGGGCACAGGGTCAGAGCTGATTTGCATATCGCCATTGTCTAACCCAGGGTGGTGTGGAGTGCAAAAAAACGATGGATTTGGGCCCAGATCTTTTGACTGGGATGAATGTGTGACATTGATCCACATTCGGTCCATCACCTGTTTTGTTTGCAATACCGCCATAAGTGCGCTGGGGATGCTCAGACGTGGGTCCCAGGCACTCCACACCACTGGAGTCAAGCTAGCCGGGCTGATGAGAGGTGTTACCTCGAAACCTGTCCGGTCCTCGGATGCTTGATTCCGTTCTGGGAAGGACATGGCTTTTGTAGTTCGGACTGGACTGTTCCCATGGGGCACAGGGTCAGAGCTGATTTGCATATCGCCATTGTCTAACCCAGGGTGGTGTGGAGTGCAAAAAAACGATGGATTTGGGCCCAGATCTTTTGACTGGGATGAATGTGTGACATTGATCCACATTCGGTCCATCACCTGTTTTGTTTGCAATACCGCCATAAGTGCGCTGGGGATGCTCAGACGTGGGTCCCAGGCACTCCACACCACTGGAGTCAAGCTAGCCGGGCTGATGAGAGGTGTTACCTCGAAACCGGTCCGGTCCTCGGATGCTTGATTCCGTTCTGGGAAGGACATGGCTTTTGTAGTTCGGACTGGACTGTTCCCATGGGGCACAGGGTCAGAGCTGATTTGCATATCGCCATTGTCTAACCCAGGGTGGTGTGGAGTGCAAAAAAAATTGATGGATTTGGGCCCAGATCTTTTGACTGGGATGAATGTGTGACATTGATCCATATTCGGTCCATCACCTGTTTTGTTTGGAATGTGGAGTCAAAGCACCGCTCCAGCCAATGCAAAGCTTTAGAATAAGACAAAGGCCGAAAGAGATATTGCTTTATGATCGGCCTGGAACCTGCTGGTGAGGCTGTGAAAGAGGTACTGCGCCACAAGCCATACAGAATGATAACGCTAAAGGAAGTGACAGGCAGGTATGAAGAAGTGCTAAAAGACAAAATATAATCAAATACCGCAAGTAGAATTCAACTTAACAGAACCTGAGTAAAGAGAGCCATCCGACCTCAGCAGTGGGTGAAGTGAACCAAGTGAAAGAATGGGGTTGTGCTTACAGACCTGTTAGTCTTCGAAATGGCCACTACAGAAGGCACTAGGTGCGTTCTGAACAACTTACAGGTTATCAAGAAGCTAGAAGGCTTCAATGGCCACACAACATCAAATAAGCCAGGACGACACAAGTGTTGGGTTACGGCTAGTGCTGAACGAAGGTGTCGATCCAAGTGGGCAGCCAGCATTGCCAGATTGGGCTCTGGTCTTGACAGCAGGAAGGTCCACCAGTTATGATGCCGCCACTTTTCCTAAAACCACTGCTTCCTTGCAATACCACCAAGTCGCAGAATATTGACACCAGGTGGACTGCCTGGATTGAAATGTATGATGATTTCCTTGATTTATTGGAATAAGCTAATAACAAAAATACTCAACTGGTCAATGTTGTGGGGGGGTTGTGTAGGAGAGTAGGATCTGCTTCCTATGGTTACCCCCACTTTTTGCTGTGTTTCACTGGTTTATCGACTTTAGTCTGGCTGTGGCCCTGCTAATCAGGACCACAGCCTAGCTGTTCTCTCCCTAAATTAGTTACATGTATCGTATCGTATCGTAAGGGGTGCTTGTAAAGCGCACTGACACCATGGGTTTCCTGGCGCTGGTTGGAAATAGAGGGGACAGAAAGACTAACCAGAATGAGGGAAAAGCCAAGTTTTTAGAGATTTGCGAAAAAGAATCAAAGAATTAGAAGTTTTAAGAGAAAGAGGGAGAGAATTCCAGAACTTGGGGGCCAGGTAAGCAAATCTCCGGCCTCCAGATCTGCAGAGCTTGTAGGAGGGGACGGTTAAGAGATGAAGATAGGAGGATCTCAAATTGCGGGACGGACCAATCTGGAGTGTACATTAGGTACACTCCAGATTGGTAACTGGGTTACCGCAGTGAGTCCCTAGTATACGGTACCTTAGGTACCAAGAGCATTGGTACCCCAGAGGCCTACCAGGGGCTGAAGCATGTATTATGCCACCCCTGGGAAGCCTTCCAAAATGGCATCACAGGTCCTCACTTGCAGCCTGGGTAAGGTGGTGTAAGCACCCCTTACTAAGATATAGTATACCTATATCTACCTATATATATATAGACACATATAAACCTATACGTCACTCCTATGGTAGGCCTTGACAATCCTGAAGGCAGAGTGCTTGGTTTTGTGTGAGAGGGTGCCCTAGCATGAGCTGAGCCCCTCTGCAGCTTTGGGAAATCCTTCCTTATAGCTGTTCTTTGATACAGCCATACCATATACTCTTAAGTGCATTATAACCTTGCGGTAAATGCTAACTTTGGTTTGGCTGCATCAAAACATGTCGTGTTTGGTGTCAAACACTTTGGAATCCTACCCCCCTGCCAGTTTTGGCGACGGGAGTAGAATTCCACCCTTCTAGAGGGAGAAGACATGTACACACTGGTACACCGGTAAATGTTTAAAAGACCCTCAACGGCACAAAATGGATGCTGCTGCCACAGACACGAGTCTGACCTCCTGCTGCTGGACGAAACTCAGGAGGCCAGGACAATAGGTTTCATGTCCAGGGAGGTGCCAGCACCTCCCCAGACTGGCTTTAGTGTATTGGGGCAGGGTAGGTTGCCTTCAGTGAATGCTTTTCAGACACGGCCTGGGGCACACAAGGTGTCCCATGCATTTCCCAGTTCAAACCGGTTGCTGGGGCACTCAGCCCCAGCTCTGGCGCAAAACTGGACAAAGGGGAAGGGGTGTAACCACCCACTCCCCAGGTCCTCCCATAGGTGGGACCCTAGAGTTAGTCCAACACCTAAACTTAGTATAAGTATAGGAACCTAGTCACTAAGACTTTAGATTACCCTGGACGAAACTCTGAAACATAAATCTTGGACCTTCGATGTTCCATATCGACTGGAAGACGGACGAAATCTCCCTTGGGGTCAAGGAGTGACTCCCCTGTTCAAACAGGCACCAAAGAAGCATCTTGCCGGTCTGTATTTTTAAGGCTCCCGACGGATCCCGAAGAATCTGCGACACAGGACATGGACTTCCAGACATCTCCGAGGCTGACACGAGTCCCCAGCAGAGCAGAGACCCGTAGCTATCACGAGAGACGTGGGACCGGAACTCCTGGACATCCAGCAATTTTGCAAGTGCACCTACTTCCCGAAGTTGTGCATTGGGGTATTTGAAGCCCGTTGCCCAGAGCACCTTTTCCATCGAAGCTCAGAGGCCTACACTCGACACGTGTTCCTTGGGCCCGCTTCCTGCATTCCTCTCGAGGTTCCTTCGCATACCCTAGTCCGTCGACGGGTGGGTCCTCACGAAGAACAATCCTTTGTTTCTTGGGCTTCCCTGGTTGCTCCAGACGTGCCCTGACTCCCCTCCAAGGGGCGAGTCCATCAGACCTTGCTGGTCTGCACCGACCAGTCTTGTCATCTTGCGTGGGTTGCTGTTGCCAAGGCTTGTTGGGTCCAATCCGGATACCGATGCTGCAGCACTCGACATCATTCGTGGGACAGCGCAAATCCAGCTCCTGGTCGTCGTTGACGCCTCCCGGACCTCGTGGCTGAAGAGTCCAGATTCACCAACTTCACTTGAAAGCACCCGACATCGGCTGGCATCTTCCTGTCGTCAACCTGGTCACTGGCAAGTGACCCAGACTCTGTCCCCTCTGCTTTCAGGTAATTCAGATCTCACACTCTTCACCTGAACGCCTGCAGCATTTCTTCACAGCTCTCCATTGGCATCGACGACGAAACCCGACACGAAAAAAGACACCTCTGCACCCAGCTTCCCTGGGTGAGGTAACACGAGTGGGTCTTGACTCTCAAAGTGTCCAGTACTTAAAGGGTTTCACCGAAGTCCACTCCTAAGTGTCCCTAAAATTTAACTTTGTAACTTAAACTTTCTCCATAATAGTCAATGGTGATTCGCGGCTGTGTTTAGACACTGCACGCGTCCCCCGTGGGTCTCCTGCGTCCCTACCTTGGATGGTTCCTGGTTGCCCCAGCGGTTCTACAAGCTCTAGGCCTGGTCTCTGTGTTGAGCGCAGTACTTACACCACTTTCTTAGTATATGGTTTGTGAGGCCCCTGGGGCAAAACGTATACTGTGCTAATTTACTGTGTGCTAATTAAGTTGTTGTATTGTATTTTTGCCCCTAGCCTCATAAAGAGACTAGAGGGATTGTGTTTAGAATAAATACATATCTATACTACTATTATAAAGAGAGAACTTGCACCTTTTGGCCAGGTAAACTCAGGAACCACAGCGCCAATCTACACACACGATACATCTATGAAAATGTCAGGGTGTGTAGGTGGACATAGGCTATATCAAAAAAAAAAGTAAATAAAAAAATTAAGTGTGTAAAAAAAGTAGTCCCCTGAAAGTAGCGCCGGCCGGGACCTAGCGCTGGCCGCGACGCGATGTGCGTGATCACGACGAAGGAGGAGGGCGGTGCAGTGACGAGCGGCTGTTCAGTGAGGAGCGGCGGCACAGGTAAGGAAAGGGAAAGTGAGACTGTGTGATGCAGGGGAGGCAAGAAGGAGGAAGCAGTAAATGAAAATGTCGGAGCGCTAGTGAGTCGGGCGGGAGGGGGGCGCGAGTGAGTCGGGGCGGGAGGGTGGCGGGAGTGAGTCGGGCGGGAGGGGGCGCGAGTGAGTCGGTGCGGAAGGGGGCGGGAGTGAGTCGGGCGGGAGGGGGACGCGGGTGAGTCGGGGCGGGAGGGGGGCGCGAGTGAGTCGGGGCGGGAGGGAGTCGGTGCGGGAGGGGGACGGGGCGGGAGCGGGTGTACTGCCCCCAGCCCCTTTCTGCCCCAGGCAACGCAGGGGCGGGCTGCTAGTACTATATATATATATATATATATATATATATATATACACACATACCTTGTGTGGTGTACTTTCATTTGATCATTCAAGAGATTATAGACTGGTAAAACAAGCTGCTTTACATTCCTTCAAGACTTAGCCTGAAGGCTGCTCTCCACAGCTACCACTAGGATAGCTTTCTATAAAGGTTGTCTAAACCTACCATCAATAAGGGTTGTTTTTGGACTGGTGCAAGGTGCCCACTAGAATAGTGGATATCATATGCCAGGCCAATTACTCACACAGGAGAATGAGTAAAGAAATTAATATAGAAAATACCACACCCTGATGAAGTCTCTCCTTCAAATCAAAAAGGCGTTAATATTTCAAGTTCAATCCAATACTGAATGTCGATTACGAAAGATATATTTTCAGCCAAGAAAGGCAGAGAGCTGGCGAAACAATCGATGAGTTTGTTAAAAGATTGATACACACCTCAAACATTGTAAGTTCAATTAATTCAATGATGAAGAAGCAATACGTCTCAAAGTCATAGATGGTTGCCTTTCTGATTACTTCAGACGACGAATGCTGAGGCGGAAAGCCGGGAGACACTTCGCCGCAATTTAGCACTGTTTACTTTTTAAAAATCAACAAAACTGCTTTTATCTTTGTGCTATTCTCACCTTCTTGTGCACCTGTACCCCCCTTCTTCACCATCAAAGCCTTCCCGCGCAGCCCATTTAAACGCTGCCGCGGCGCTTTGGACAATCACTTTGCCGCCATCACAGGGGAGCGAGGCCACGCCCACTTCCCTTCATAATGTGCCTCAACCGGACGCGCACAGCGGGCACGCCGTCAGCGCGCCGAAGGCAAGCCCGTCTGTGCCCGGCCGGCCCCAGGCCCAGTCTCTATGCCTAATTCTTCCAAGAATCATTTCACCTCCACCCAAGGAAAGCTCCTCTCACTCAACCCTATGAAAAACGAAAACTGCACTTACACCTATAAAGGAGAGAAACCCTTTACCAACTGCGACCTCTGCAACCCAGCCCACACCGAGGCAGGGCGCCACGGCCTGCAGCTCGGCCTTCTTAACTGTAGGTCCCTTCCGAAACACTCCCTAGAGATAAACCTCCTCATACAGGATCTCTCTTTCGACATTCTGTTCCTTACGGAAACCTGGCTCACCCCCAACTCCGATTCCGATATCGTTAATGCCCTCCCTCAAGGCTACCAAATCCACTCCCAGAACAGACCCCTCGGCAGAGGAGGTGGCCTGGCAATAATACATAAGGAGCACTTCAACTGCAGAGCAAATAACGGCACTATCGAAGACTGCGAAAGCTGCCATTTCGCCTTACAAATCTCACCTACAGTCTCCCTCTCCGGGCTACTCATATATCGCCCACCGGGAGCCCCCACCAAGTTCTCCAACGCCCTCGTCGAAACCGTCACCTCAATGGCAACGACTTCCCCCAACTTTATAATCCTGGGGGACCTCAATCTCCACTTTCTAGACCCCAAGGACCTAACTGCCTCCGACCTCCTTCTCGATCTCACCTCTTACGACCTAAGACTAGTAAATTCAGAGGCCACTCATGACAAAGGCCATCTACTTGACCCCATCTTTACTAACATCAACAACCTCAAAACCGCTACCCCCCCTCCCACTGCCGTGGACAGACCACTTCTTGGTCCCCATCGACTGGCACCTCAACGTCCAGACACCTCAACTTCCCAAAATCCGAGTCACTGATAGACGCTGGTCCAAACTCTCGTCCGAAGAATGGGCCTCTAGACTCACGGAATCCCTTCCCCCCCCAGCCCTAGACCCATTTACCGCAGATGCGCAATTCAACTCCTGGCTCACCCAATCACTCGATTCTTTTCTCCCTAAAATAAGCACCCTGAAACGAGCCAAAAGAGTCAACCCCGCCCCTTGGTACACCCCTGAGCTTAAACTGCTACGAGAGGAGTGTAAAAGGACAGAGCGCGCCTGGAGGAAGGACGGATCCATAGCCAGAAAAGACGCCTTCCGCTCCTCCATGAAAAATTATAAATCTGCCCTACGCATTACCAAAAGCCAATTCTTTGATGAAAGAATAAAAAAGTCCTCCTGCTCTGCCAGAGAAACGTTTATCATCATAAAAGAATTGCTCAAAGTCCCTGACCCCTCCCCCCCCACCCAGCTCCTAACACCTCCGAGGACAAATGCCATAAGTTGGCAAAATTCTTCGACGAAAAAATCCACAAGATTCTCGCCACCCTACCCCAAGTCAACCCCAGAGTCTTCCCAATTCTGCTCTAGACTCCAACCCGCAGCCGGGAAACCCGGACATCTACCTAGACACATTCGGTCCGGTATCAGTAGAAGAGGTCCTGACTACGCTCACCACAATCAAAAGTGGTTCGCCCACCCGGTGCCTATGCACATTCTCCAAAAAGTGGCATCCACTATCCCCCCCCCCCCCCCCCCTCCCCCTAGCTGACATCATCAACTCTTCACTGTGCCAGGGAATGGTCCCTCCCAGCTGGAAGGCCGCCGTCGTCAAGGCCCTTCTCAAAAAACCTCTGCTAGACCCGTCGGACCTGGCCAACTACAGGCCAATCTCCCTCCTCCCCGGAATCAGTAAAATTACCGAAAAAATAGTGAATAAAAAACTCTCACATTTCCTGGAGTCTAACAATTTCCTCAGGAACTCCCAGACTGGATTCCGTCCTGGTCAGGGCACGGATACCGCCCTCTTGGCAGTGGTGGAGGAGACCAGATGCATTCTGGATGCAGGAGGATCAGTGGCAGTGATCCTCCTGGACCTCAGCGCGGCCTTCGACACTGTCAACCACCAGGTACTAATCCAACGACTCAGAGATATCAGAGTGGAATGTACCGCCCTGGCATGGCTCTCGTCATTCCTAAACCACCGCTCCTTCCAGGTCTGGGAGAATAACACCCGCTCCTCAGCGATCCCCCTCAAGTGCGGAGTACCGCAGGGCTCTTCCCTTAGCCCTACATTATTAAATGTCTACATGTCCCCACTGGAGGAAGTGGTCACCCCGTTTGGAGTCAAGATCATTAGCTACGCCGATGATACCCAACTGGTGGTGTCACTATCCCATCCCAACCAAGAACCGTCCAATCTCCACAACTGTCTCTCCGAAATCTTTATGTGGATGAATAAATCTGCTCTGAAACTCAATGGGTCCAAAACGGAAATCATGCTTCTCGGACAGAAGGGGCCCACCTTCCCCCCAAACATCTGGCCCACCTGCCTGGGAGAACCCCCCCTCCCCCCCCCCCCCCGCTCCCAAAGAGGAGATCAAGAGCCTAGGAATCTGGATAGAGAAGGACTTGTCCTTCAAAACCCAAGCTAAAAAAAACGCTGGGATCTGCTTCGGTCTTCTCAGATCAGTCAGAAAAATTCTGCCCCTGCTCCCACAAACCTATCGGAAACTGCTCATCCAAGGCCTGATTCTTTCCAGGCTGGACTATAGCAACGTCATCTACCTGGGAGCACCTGAAGCCACCCTGAACAAACTACAAAGAATTCAGAACGCCGCTGCCCGGCTTCTCACCAACACCCCGGCCAGATCCTCGGCCAAACCAGCTCTGAAACTCCTGCACTGGCTCCCAATAAGAGAAAGAGTAAAATTCAAGGCCCTCTGTCTGGCCCATAAACTTCTACAGAACAAGGGCCCCCCCCATTCTCAAAATTTTTATCACGCCAGTCCACAGAGTGAAAAAGGCACGCACAGGAGGCCGGCGATTCTCGGTGAACACGGCTAAACTGTGGAACGCCCTACCTCTTAAACTCTGGATGGAATCCAATCACTCCCGTTTAAAAAAACTACTGAAAACGCACCTCTTCCCCTGATCCCTCCCTCCCTTCTCTCCTTGGTCACTCCACTTACGCTGCTGTCTTGGTTTTAGCGCTGGGATGCTCCCGGGTGACTATGCGCTCTATAAAACCAACATTCATTCATTCATTCATTCATTCATTCAAATGCTCAGTCTGGAGCGAGTACTCACTTATGTCTGCAAGAGCCGAAGAATGTGCAGACCGACAAGCTGCTGACATGGAAGCCGGAGGAGTTCAGAGTGAGTCAGCTTTAAATGTGAAAAGTAAGCAAAAGCACAATGCTGAGGGGCACATAGTGATGTTTCCAAGAAAAAGAAGCTGTTCTTCAGATGCAGTTTTACTTTTCCACACGAAGGAAAATGTTCCACCTAGTATGCATGGGCTGCGGTAAAGAGAACCATTTGGTAATGGTTTTGCAAAGCAAAGGAAAAAGTAAGTTTGTTGCGTCGAGGAAACAAAATGGATGCTCAAACGTTCCAGAAGTGACCTTACACTCACAAGGCCAAGCGGCCATATATGTTGAGGTAAATGGAAACTAAACGAAGTCGATCATCGTCTTAATCTTCGTCCAAAGGTTCTTCAACAACGCTATCAAGCGATAGTGAAGAAGATGGATGTGAGATGTCGATGTTAACTAAAGAGTAACATGCGCTTGTCGGATTGGCCACATGCAAGGAAGAATGAAAGTTGAAGTGAGATCGACAAATAAAGACACTAAATTCATTTAGACACTGTCCAAAGATCACACTAAAGGTGAATGGCTGTTCCAGACAGTGGTGCCTCGATAAACATTATGCCCGAGGAGAAGTACTCCCGTACCTCGTCTCACACTGTCGAAGACTAAGTGTATACATGGGCTGCATCGACACCATTGAAAAGTCAAGGCTTATTTGTAGCAACCATGATGCACAAAAAGACAAAAGAACATACGTCAAGTCATGTACTTCGTCTAGTGCCTGTTTACTCAGTTTCAGTAATGCTACTGAAATGGGACTGATATCTGTAAATTACAACATCACGAAATAGTAAGCCAATTTCCATTGTTTCATGGAATAGAGAAACTTAAGACAATGAAAGTGCAACTGCATATTAATGAGAACATTTGTTCTTGTTGCTCAGCAACATTGTCTAATTGCATTTTGATTACAGGATGCTGTTGAAAATGAGCCTGAGACCTGCATGATAATATTGTGTTATCTACTGTTCTGACACCATGGGATTCGGCCATAGTGGTAGTGCCTAAAGAAAATGGTGAAGGAGCAGTATACATCTGTGTAGATATGCGTCAAGCTAACAAGGCAACTGAAAGAGAACGACATCCAGGTTCCCACATTGCCGATATGATCACACAGCTGAATAGTGCCAAAGTTTTCTCTTGCCTTGACCTGAACAAAATGTATCATCAGTTGGAACTAAAAGAAAATTGCAAGTACATTTCTACCTTTCTACCCATATTGGTTTGTTCAGATATAAAAGATTAAGTTGCAGCATGTCACCAACTGCAGATCTATTTCAAGATGTCATGCATCCTGTCATGCATGCTTTCAAATACAGTGATATATTGGTATTTGGGACCACATGAAAGGGACATGATAAAGCACAAGTGTGTCCTTTACTTGCTGATGCTGGCCTCACTTTGAATGCTGAGAAGTATGAGTTCCACAAAGCAAAACTCAAATTACTTGGCCACATTTTCTATGATGGTAAAGTACATGCTTTGTCAGCCACTTGTCCCTCAAAAGATGTTACCATGTTTTGCTCTTTTCTTGGCACGGCCAGCTACTGTTCTAGGTACATCCGTGATTTTGTCAGAGTAAGTTCCCCATAAAGAGACTTTACCAAACAAAGGCTTCATTTCAGTGGTGTATGTATAAACAACTAGAGAGGAAGGGTATAACAGGCTACTCTCCAACCCCTAATCACAATTTACAACAACAAAAGAGCGCCTATTGCTGTGGATTCCTGAGTGACATTGTACCTAAATAAAGAAACACACAGTGAATAAACTAAATTACATGTGCGGTCAAAGAACTGGGAGAAGAAGAAAAAACTATTTCTAAAAGAACCCTCACTCACCCTAGTGGTGACATGCTTCATCATGGGGTTCACCACAGGAGGGACCGAGTATCCCCCCTGTGTGCTACGACGCTGCGATTGCAGCGGAGCAGGTATTATAAAAGTGTGAAGTGATATAAGTGATCAGTGATGAATGAATGGTGTGGTAAAAGATCACAGCTGGACCCCGACAACTTTATTAAAGGGCCAGTTGTTCACATTAAAAAACAGTGAGATCACTTGGTGGTTTATATTAGAACCCCAGTGACCCGGTGTAAGTGGTCAACATGTTTCTGCTGTTTGTTGCTTATTTAGCTCAGCTTTCTTCAGGACCAGAATAACAATCAAATAAACCGTCCTCCGGGGGTTCACGCATGCTAAGGCGTGCCCACTCCGTTAGGACAGATGAGAAAGGACCAAGAAATAATACTCTCCTTGGTTAACTCACGGTTTTACCCGCAGCCAGTACCCCTGCAATTTGCCTGGATACAATTCTGTTTGGAAAGTAAGCGTGCCACATGGACTCTCAGTGTAGCAACTTCTTCACGTCCCGTTCTATTTATTACAGGACGACTCGCCGCCTGGAACCTAGTATTTCGTTCCACTGACGTCCGGATCTTCAATACATCCTGTCATGCATGCTTTCAAATACAGGGACATGATAAAGCACAAGTGTGTCCTTTACTTGCTGATGCTGGCCTCACTTTGAATGCTGAGAAGTATGAGTTCCACAAAGCAAAACTCAAATTACTTGGCCACATTTTCTATGATGGTAAAGTACATGCTTTGTCAGCCACTTGTCCCTCAAAAGATGTTACCATGTTTTGTTCTTTTCTTGGCACGGACAGCTACTGTTCTAGGTACATCCGTGATTTTGTCAGAGTAAGATCCCCATAAAGAGACTTCACCAAACAAAAGGCTTCATTTCAGTGGTAACATGAATGTGAACAAAGCTTCAAGAAAATGAAACATGCAATTGAGAGCACCACTGAAATGGCTTACTTTAATCCAAAGCTACATACAGAAGTTGTTGGCGCATGCCCCGTAGGGTTGGGTGCGATTCTTGCCCAACACAGAGGACATACAAATGCTTGAAGGCTGTTGTGGCTTATGCTAGCAGAAGTTTGTCACATACTGTGCCTATTCACAGCCTGAAAAAGAAATCCTAGCTGTGGTGTGGACTTGTGAACATGTTAATGTGTTTCTATATAGAAATTCAATTCAAAAAGATCTTTATTTCGATCACATGATCATAAAAGATATACAACTCATCACAGTATAAAAGAATTTTAAAAACGCATTAAACAACTTTAGTGATCAAAGTTAAAAAGGTATGTCAGGAATTCAAGTCTGTCCTGAGTCTCCGAGTCTCTTAATACAGCGAATTCGTGCGTACCACATTGAAGTTAGGAATTTGGATAGTGCAAATACTGTGGTTGGGGCTAAGTCTGTCTTTAGGACTCTGTACGCGGGTAAAAGAGTTCTGAACCCCATGTTCTTAAGAAAGGGGACTAGCCAATGTTTCCTGCTCCTCTCATAGGCCTTGCAAAAAAAAAAAAAATAGAAAGAATGTCACTCTTGTCACAGATCATCAAGCACTGCTTACCATCATTGGCAATCCTATGACCAAGATGCCCCCTTGCATTGAAAGGTGGGTTTGTGACTGCAGGAATATGACTAAACTATTGTGTACCGACCAGGGAAAGATCGAAACCCTGCTGACTACTATTCATGAGTCCCACTACAATGGCATAGTACCACTTCCAAAACGGCTGAAGCCTACATTAACGTCATTTTAAAGTCCAGTACACCTGCTACTATATCAGTGGAACATATCATTGCTCCCATGTGTTAATACTGAAAGACGTTATCGCACATCAGTCCTGGCAACAGCACATTCAACTTCTTAAAAATGACAGTGAATATCAGAATTTAAAAAATGTATAAGATGAACTTTCCGTTACTCAAAAAGATACAGTCTTGCGAAGTTTAAAATTTGGCAAACCGGAGAGTGTGAGAGAGCAAATCATTGAAGTGGCTCATGAGGGACATTATGGAATTATCGCCACTGAGCGAGCTCTCTGACACGGAGTCTGGTTTCCTCATCTTGATGAGAGAGTTGAAAGGGAATTTAAGCCTGGTCATTTATGCAACTGTTTATCTCCCAAAACAATATACTATATAGCATCCATTGTACATGTCCGATCTTCCAAAACGTGCGGGAGGCAATCGCTGTTGATTTCTTTGGGACCCTTGACAATGGAATCATTTAATGGTAGTCATTGATAAATATTTTTGTTTTCTCTTGGTAGAAGACTTTACGTCAATAACTCAGGAAAGTCATCGAGAGGCTAGATGGTATTTTTGCAACATGGGGCGCTCCTTCAATTCAGAAGTCCGACAACGGCCTATCTTTCAACAGTCTACAATTCAAATACTTTCTCACTCATTTTAACACTAAGCATCAGAAAAGCACACCTCTTTCCCACAAGCAAACTGCGTTGTTGAGCGTTTTATTGAGCACCCTTAAAAAGATGGTTCAGCATACTGCACTGGAGAAGTTTGAAAAAAAATCAGCTCTTCATTCTGCTCTAAGTGCATACCTGTCGACTTACAGTTCGACTACAGGTGAAAGTGCTGTAACCCTGATGTTTAGGAGAGCCACTAAGACCAAGTGAGCCATTAAAAGAGTGAATAATGATGGTGAACTTCATCGAACAGTTTCATATCACAAGCATAAAATGAAGAACTATGCACACAAACGCCGATGTGCGAGGAACACTGTCTTTGTACAAGGAGAGTCCTTGTCAAACAGAAACAAAAATGCAAGTCTGATTCTCCTTTTGATGTTGACCCAATGAGGGTTGTGACTAGCAAAGGGCACATGGTGACTGCTTACCGTCCTAGAAAGTCCATTACGCAAGATTCTTTGTATTTCAAGCACCTGGTTCCATATTCGCCAACTCCAGATGTCAGAGGTGAGACTTGTCCACCTGAGAATCCTGAGAGCCCAACGACTGCACCAGTGTCTCTGTCACCAGTACCACTCATGGACACTTCTGTATCTCTACAGCCTCGCATGACAAGATCTGGGCAATTGATTTCAGCACCAAAACGACTTATTGAAGAGTAATGATGTATATATGTATTATTTGTACAATTTTATTTAAAAAAGAGGGAGTTGTAGTGGCTTGTGAGTTAGAGGTGACAGGACCATTTTGGTTAGTGAAGAAATCCATGTTGGTGATAGAATCCATGATGTAGAATGTTCATTTAACAGTTATATGCTTAGGAATAAAGACGTGTAATACCAATCTCTGTGTGTGGCATCATTATTTACAAGCTCCGAGGCTGGGGAGAACACTGCAGACTCCATGTTGGCAATGGAAACAAATCCACAAACCTTAAATATGTAGTATGTCTGTATAGCAGGACAATGTACTTACCCTGAATTTTCAGCTGTTGACTTTAGCCTTTGTAAGGACCCTCATACCTGTCTCTCTGACATAGTTCCTGCCGTTTGTGTCTTCCATCACCTCCCCCACTGAGGACATTTTATATTTAATTCGATGAGAAGTACTATGCAGATGTTTTACAATTCGCTCTAATCCCAATTCAGCCTGTGCAGTGCCTTACCCTCCTTCTCCCGCACCTATATATCTCTCCAAGCAAGCACTTCATCTCTGGCACTCTAGCTAAGAAGTTGTCTTTTACTCCTCCTGAGTCTCTTTCTTTCTTTCGGTAGCATTGTTTAGTCTCAGCACCATCTAGGGCCAGCCTCTTCAACGCTGTCTCAGGGCCATTGTTGACATGTGGTGGAGGATGCCCACTTCGCACTCATCCAGTCTTGTCCTCTGCCTTTCCCTCTGCAGACTTGTCCCTCAACCTGTTCCTTGCCACAAGGCTTCTGCCACCAAGCCTCCACCTCCTCTAATCCAGTTTTCTGTGGATACACTGTGATTCCAGGGTACGCCTGGTTTTGCCGGCTCCCAGCGCCACTCTCCTATGTCTCCAGGACGAGCGCTGCCTTCTACACTGCTTGCCGAGTGTTTGGGCTCTGAATTACTTTTGCTCTAGGGCGGATCTCAGGAGCTGAACAGACCCTCAGGGGTGCCACCATGTTCCTGCACCTGGGGCACTACATTCCACTTCTTTGTGTGCATGACAGATGCGAAGTATGGCTAAATATTGAGTTTTCTTGTCTGTAGCTAATGTTTTTATTTGTCATTTGTATTCAGTTTAATAATCCAGAGTTAGCAGAAAGTGGTCAGACGCTTTAAGGAATGGGTGAAGAAGCTTGGTCAGTATTTGAAATATATATTGGTTGAATGAATGAACTTTGAAAACAAAGAAAATAATTATTGCAGTTTTCTGACACTGCTGGCATTCAAGCAGCAAAACATGCAGCCTTGTACCTTTTGCTTGTGATTGCATGAAATTATGCATGTGTTCTCATTTGATTGCTCATTTTTGTTTAGGTCACAATTTAAGTATTCAAATATTGCAAATGGTCATTGGTCCCCCTACTTTGCTATAGGGCCATCTTAGATTGTTTTCTTCACAATTGTTCATTATTGATAATACATTCTTAAAAGCATTCAGATAACCGTATTTGCCCACACACAGTGGCCATCTTTGAATTTTTTTGAATGTTTTTACAGTTTCAAGATGGGAGACACACTTTCTTAACTTTTCAATCAGTTTAGTTTAGTCCATGACATTGCAGCAATATGCTGATAGGTGTAAATTGTGAACAGAAGGCAGCTCTTTGCAAAAATACAGAGCGCATCAGGATCCTCCGGAAACGTGAAGTGAGTGGGGGAGATAATGCATAGGAGGGATGCTGTTCGGGTACCAATAACAATAAAAGAAAATATTGAAATGTAAGTTTGATTACATAATAAACCTGAACAGAGATTTTGGTGTATCAGACTGACTACATGCTTTTGAACCACAATATATGAAAATCACAACTAATTGACCAAGACAAATGTACACATAAGGTTTCTTTTTGATTTGATTTTATTTAAAGGCATTTTGTCTGAGATAATTTAAAACGTTGTGCTTTCTGTAACAGCAGGTGTAGGTAATGCAATCTGTCTGTATAGGGCAGAAAATAGGAGGTCGGGAAAGGAACAAGAGTTCTTGGAGGGAAGGTGGCTGAAAGGTTTTAAGGGTTTAACCAACTTAAAAGAAGGCATTTATTTGAAGAAAAATATTTGATGGTGAATGAGGGGGGGTGAACGCTCTGAAGACGCTATGGTCTGACTTTGGGGTAAACCATTATATATAAATAATGTTGACACAAACACCGCTTGACTTGAAATGGAAACTGACCGGTTCAATGTGATGTTTTTAATATCTTGAGTTTCAGTCCCTAAAATTTTGAAATCTTAGTCTTTACACAACCTGACATGTGGTAGAGGACATGTGGAGTTAGAATATTTTATAGCGGGAAATCCAGGACTTTTGTTGGGTTGAAGCCTACCAGACAGTACAGCTGGCTGGCAGTGGGAGAAATCTTGGGGACATACTAAAAGCTTCCCTGGGAATACATTCAAGCCATTGCTTACCATTGGCTTTGCGGTTTGTAGCGCACATTTGCATGCATTCTATTTGCTGGCTTTGTGCTTTAGGCTGTCCAGCATGTCTTTGTCCATCCCGTGGAGCATAGCCTGTTTACCACCCCTCAGACTGGCTCCTTGTATTGTTCTACAAATACTCACCTTCTGGGAGCTCTTTTTTTCTTTTTCACTAGGCCGTCCAGTAGAGCAGGTGTATATTTTCAGTTGTCTGTTGTCTGCTAGTACATAACAGTAAAATGCTGTATTACTTTGAAACTGTTTCCTGGCTCCAGTCTTTCTGCTCAACTGATTCTACTCATCTCTCACTCCGGTTCATCAATCTTGCATGCCTCTGAGGAATAATGCTCTGGGGCGATTTATATGTTGACCGTGTGTATACTCTGTCACAACGGAGTATACACACTACCAACCTGAAGGACTGCCCGTCTGATTTAGATGTAGGCGGACCTTCCGTTTGGCTAAGCCAGTGACTACTCCAGCACCGCTGTAGCCAAACCTCCCCAACGGAGTAAGGGCCATCTGAGAAATGGCTACATATCCGCCCGTCCAATTTAGATGGGCGGAAACTAGCCTTTTTAAAAAATAATTTACTGCACGTCAATGGCAGGCAAACCCTGTCAGTGAGGGACAGTAAACCGTAAATAATGCTCCCCCCCTCTGTGGGGAATGACTCCCATAGCAAGAGGTGAGGGGGGCATTTTTTTTTTTTCATGATCTAAACAAATCAGTACACCAGGTGATTCTGATTTCAACACATTATCGTTTGTGGGCTGGATAGTTTATTAGTACAACTGTATATCTGTGCAAATGTAATAGTCATTTCAATTGAAAATGTATTAGTGGTAAAAGCATTGTGCTACCATACCATGCCCAATCCACTCTGTGCAACCCCACTCTGACATTCCACTCTACGACACTTCTCCATTCTACGACACTAATTCACTCTGACACTACTTCACTGTATTCCACTCCACAACACTCTTCTCCACTTTACGCCACTTCGCTCTACACAACTCCATTCTATGACACTCTTCTCCACGACACTCTACTCTGTGACACTGACATTCCATTCTAGACCATTCCACTCTACTTCACTTTACGCCACTCAACTCCACTGTAACACTACCCTGCTATACGCTGCTCTACTCCACTCTGCCATACTCCACTCTACTCTATACTCCACCCTTCTCCACGCCACTCCTATCTATTACGCTATTTTACGCCCTTCCACTCTGCCATTCCTCGCCACTTTACCCTGTCACACTACTTCATGACACTCTACAGCACTCCATTCACTCTACCACACTCCACGCCACACCACAACACTCTTCGCCACACTGCGATATTCTGTCACTCCACAATACTCTACGCCACTCCACTCTACAACACTACTCCACGCCCCACCACTGTACGTCACTCTAATTCACTCTACACCATTCTATGCCTCTCCACGACACTGTACACCTCTCTGTGATCCATTACTCTACACTACTCCACTTTACCCCACTCTACGACATTCTGCGCTACTCCACTCTACAGCTATCAACTATACTCAATGCACCACCACTAATTCACTCAACACCCCTCCACTTTACGCCACTCCACTCTGACACTTTATTCTACAACACTCTGCTCCATTCCAATCTGACAGTCTAATACATGCTACTTTACGCAAGTCCACTCTGTGCTAAGTCAATCCACGCCTCTTTACACCACTGCACGTTACATCACTCCACAACACTGTGCTACACTCTGTAAAATCCCACTCTACACCACTATGCCAATCCACTCTACGATACTCCACAACACTCTACGCCACACACTTTTAGCCATGCTGAAGAACCGCCATATTGGTGTACAAAATGGCTAAAACACACTGGGAAAACCAATAGCCCTGGCATAGACTAGACCTATTGTGTTTGCCAATGCTTGTTTTTGCAGCTTGTCATTGATACAACTTATTGCAAATTTCCAGTTCTTTGAAATGAGTAGTGATAATACCCACACCATTGCAGACAGCATTGGAAAGCTATGGATGTTTTTTGTAAACTGTGGCTCTTCTCTGTTTAAGGAAATATCCCTAAACTCTGTTCAGGCATGGGACACATGGCTCTTAGAGAACCTGGCGAGCTCTTGTGTGTAGGGATTGCCCGTAGCCCATGACTGGACAGGGATCACCCACAGCAGAGAGACTTGAATCCTGTAGTCGGCTTGATATGGATGCTCGAAATTGGTGTAACAAGCTTCATTTAACTAGCAGTCTACCGAATCATTGTATACAAGGAGACAGACAAGCTGGTCAACAGAGATGAGTTCTGTCCCTGGGTGGTGCCACCATGGCTGAAACTCAAGGCAGCCCCATGAAGTAGACATGTACACATTGGGTCTCTTGCTGGTCTTGTATCGATCACCAGAGCAGGAGTCTTGCACCCTGAGCTTTTATAAACAAAGATGTGGTTGCCTGAGACTGCTGACCGAGGACCAGTCGAATGAGAGGGCCCGAGGCCTCGGTTATGCACGGATGTTGCCTCCTTCCAAATGGATCTGTATTTATAGCGTTCGATGGAGCGGACAAGGACTGCCCTGTGCCTCTGTGATGTATGTTACGAGAAATTCTCAAGAGTGGCGAGTCCCTCTCCCCAGTGTCGTGCCTTCCTGAAAGGTCATCCGGAATGAATGCTCCCTCTGTGACTCACCCTGCGCTTCCAGCGCTAATTTGAGAATGGCTGGATTATGAACCATGAGTGATCGGGCGGATGTGACGCAGACGCTCCATGACACCAGGGCCCTGTTAGTGTGACAGGGTGTAAATGTCGCAGGATTCTGATTTGTATTTTTTATTATTGCTCAGAATTAATGGAACAAGAGGAGTGCTGGGAAAAAGTCCAAACCTTTTTACACCTTGAAGATTGTCTGTTGCTTATGATCTTCTGGACTGCCCCTTTATTTCTGTTTGTGTCTGCTTTAGGTTTTGCAGACTCTCTGTATGGTCTCACCTCTCCTAAGCTTTGATTCCTTTCTTCCCTTTCGGTCAGGTTTTTCACTCCCCCTTTCAGTGCTCTTTCTCTCCCCCTTTCAGTGCTCTTTCTGTCTTCCTTATGTTGTATCTCAGCTCAGGCTGTGCCTGGCACAGGGCACAAGCAGCTAATGTAGTCTACAATTCCGCCATTATTTTTTTGCGCTTGAAAAGGTTAAATTCAGTAATGTTTACATTCAAAAGCATGTTATTTTCAGGTTGGCTGACTGCATGGACTTTTCTCAACCCCCAAAAATGTAGAAAATGTTGCCTCTTGTGCGCTTCAATTTTTAATGAGAAATATGTTGTTCAATAACTGTTCTGGGCTTCCTCGATGTGTGTAGAGATTTTTTTTATGGATTCCTAGAGAATTCTCATGACAGAACTAGGATGACAGATAAGTATCATTTGTTTTTAGAACACCGCTCAAGGCTTCTTTAATAAGTCATGGGAAACTGTCCACCTTAACATGAACTCTTGTGTTCTCGTCTAACAGACCTAGCGTTGACAAGAAGATGCTTTGTTTTTGTTGGGTCTAAAGTCCTCGTGAAATTTCAGAGATTTGCATGCAGGGAAAGAGAGATTTTGGAAGATTGTATTTAAGGTAATTCATTAATATGGAAGTCTGAAACTACTTAATTTAAACACATTATTCCCTAAAACATCATTCCATTAATGGAATGAAATGCGAAAGACTATTGCAAGTCCATATCAGTAAGGTTCTATGTGAACCTAATATTTTGGCACTAAATAAGAACATAAATGATATTCGGATCGGCAAAAGTGTACGCATAATTTCCTAAATGTTCCCAGAAAGAAGAAAAGAAAACCTTTGCAATGCAATAGGTCTCGCCTTTGCTAGAGTTTAAGCTACTGTCATTGTAATTGACAATGCTTTTTATTTATCTAGTTTGATCATTAACATATAAATCAAAGGCATTGTCATTTACAATGTCAGTAGTTCAAACTCTTGTAAATACGAGACCTATTGCATTTCAAAGTAGCTGCTGCCATTGTCCCGGGATGCTTGGAAAGTGAACGCACGCATGGCGGGCTGAGTGTTGCAGGAAAGCATGTCGTGCCTGCAGCAGGAGAAACTCATTAGAGAAAATAGTGCTTACAGACTAAATAAGATACACTGTATAACAATAGAAGTAAATGGGCCAGTCCACATGGAGGTTAAAAATGAAGACAAGGCGGTACTAAGGAGGGACTAACAAGCCTATTAACGAATTGGAAACCGCATTTACGAAGGGCAATGGCACAAGCCAATGACAAATATGGGCAGAGAGTGGGCGGGCCTTGAAGTGCATACTCAAATACAGCATACCTCGCAAGCAGCGTATGTGCTGCCCAGACTCAATTAAAAAAAAAAATGTACATTAGGTTCAACCATCTCTCGTTTGTGACATTCACAGGTACCTGGCAGGGAATGTCATAAGTGAAATTAAATAATTTGAACAAATACTAGGCTTTGGTCACAAAAACAACACCATTGAGGGTTAATTGTTTTCATTCTGTCATTTGCACCAATGCAAATTTTGACCTTAAACTTAGCCACATATTGAATTTGGAAGATGAAATTGTAATGACAAGCTTAACTAGAATTTATAACACTGTCATCATTTTTTTACAAATTGTTCATTTGATTGTTCACATGTTTTTATAATCTTTATATTAAACAAACATTTAAACAAATGAGCAAAAACAATAAAACTATTTTGCATAGAAAATCAGGATGTGTCCTCATGACTAACATACTATTTATGAACGACTGTGTAAGGTTCTTCACAGGTAAAGGGTTGCTCAAGTAATAGCTACAGGGAAGTAGAACTCTCTCAAGTTAAGTTAGGGCTTGGTGGATCATTCTGAATTGGAGGCCATCAGCTTAGAGAGAACTATGTCCAAATCCAAGGAAAGACATTGTCTTCAGATCCATGTGAATGTGTTTAATCCCCTCTAGAAAGTCTTCATATCTGGGATCCTGAAAAACGGTTTGTGAAGAATAATTTGTGTACGCTTTAAGAGCTGCGATTTGGGCATTTATCGAAGGCGCTCGACTCCCAACCTCACCAATTGATGAAGGTCCAGCAGTATAGTTTCATCTCGATACTTGGCAAATGCTTTTTTTATATAGGAACCTAATGCAGACTGTCTTCCACTTGAACACATAGGAGTCTCTTGTGGATGGATGTTTTGGTTTCCTTTGAAAATGGCCATAGTATATTGTAGTAGATTCAGATGTCCATACTGGATGAGTTCTGGAGCCAATCCACTAAACTCAGTGATTGAAGATTGAGGTGCAGTATCTGTCCCTGAGACTTTCACGTTAGGTCAGTCTGCAAGGGAATTTTCGTGAAATTGGTTATAACAGGTATATATATCACCATTGTCAAGGTGACCCTGGAGGTATGAGGATCATCCTGGCTTGGGTGTAAATCAGCTTTATGGTCAGGAGACAGGATAAGGGGAATTAAAGTAAAGGTTTAAAGAAGTTTCTCTGACCAATTTGTTAAAAGACCATTCCCTTTGTCCCACCTGGTGATAATTACTGAAAGGAAAATCAGAGCATTTTTTCTTGTTCGCATATGCCAAGACTTAGCAAAAGAATCAATTTGTAGAAGATTTCACCAGTCCTTCGGGTTTTGAATTAATTTTTGGTTCTCTTGAACGGTTTGGCTGAGGGAGTACATGAACATTTTGAAAATTTGGGAAGTTAACAGCTGTTATTCAAAGTTTCAAAAAAATCAGCACTTTTCGATTCATGTGGTTCTTGAGGCAAAACTTTGGATCTCTTTTCCTGCTGCTGTTCAAACAATGTATAGTTATATTTGTGGTCTGTACTAAAAAGAGTTTGTGTTAAACATTTGTAGAAAAGACTTGAGAGCCAGGTGGTCTTCCCTGAGTTCTAGGAGATTTTATGTGAGATTGTGACTTGGTCTGCCATCTTGTATCCTGGGCCTGAAAGGGATCAGTGTTTGCGCCCATACCATCAGAAAGGAATCTATGGCTATCGTCCATTCTGAAATTTCATGGTGAAATGGCCTCCCTTGAAGCAGGTTCTGTGCTTAAGACCACCAAGTTAGTTAGTGCTTGGGAGAGGGTCAGTTTGTCTTCCTGCTTCTTGAGAGCTGGAACCATTGGTCCTCTGAGCACTATTGCAGAGATCTCCTTTGCAGACGAGTGTGAGGCACTTGAAAAATGAATAATGGGGGGAGGAGCCAAGCTAGCAACCAAGATGACCGCTTAGGCTCCCAGCTCCGTAGACCTCCTCATCCTGCTACAAGATCCTGCCAGTTATCCTGTGCCTATGCAACACTCCCCTGTAGACGATTCGAAATAACGCCGCATCGTGTGACCCTGAAAGCTCCACCGGCTTCGAGAACGGAGAAACGTTGTCTTGAAGTTTGCGGCCTACATCAGCATTGGAGCAACTCAATGATACTGCAGATGCAAGTTGAGTAATTTATTGACTGAGCCCGGAAAATGAACGACTTGGAAACAGTCTACAATGCGACCCGATGGATGCGGGCATATCGGGAAGACGGCTCCGTAATATCCTTGCACGCAGATGGGTTGGAACGTGTGTCATCATTTTTAACTCTATTGGGTCTATCCAGACGGGCCTAAGGATAGACAATGAACGAAATGCACGACATGGCGCCCAATATTGACCTTCGTACGATTCGGACCCGATCCTCCGAGATGTCTAGGAAAAGTCGAACGGATGACTTGGGACGACATATCCTAACTAAGGGGTCTCCGAAATCAGACCAGATTATCGCTAACTAGGGGGAGCAATCAGCGCTGGCCAGGGTTGAACCTACGCTTGGAGCTCTAATGGCGGCTGTCGATGGTCTTCACCTTTCCCTGAACCTGTGAGCCCAAACCCTGGAGCACAAATTGGATGCCGTTGCTTTTGAATTGGGACATATGAAAGCAGCTTTTGTTCAATTTAATGACACTGCAAGAGTAACGGCGTCCACAGCACCCGGACTAATCAATGCCACCATCCCTATAAAACGAGAGATGCGAGAGACTCTGGATTGCAAATCAGCTAATGACCGTGTACTGGAGGTCCCTGCTGAGTCAGTGCGTTCAATATTGATACCGACCGAGGGAAAATCGCGCCATGCAATGCATCTGACGACTCCTGGGAAGACTCAGGAGTGGCTCGACAAGGTGGCCCTCTCTCCCTTTCCGAACTCAGTGCAACTGGACTTGAAACAACGTCAGGGGTTCTTATCGGCGCGGATGGGACCCAGTGACAATGAACACCTCCGGCCCTTTGAATTTTGATGGCGGCTGTTTGGTTGAAGAACATTCGTGTGCCTGATCGAACGGGCCAAGGCTGAGAGCGGTTTATCGTTTCAAGACTATTGTTCGAGTGGTCACTGTGCGGGATTCACTTTATAATGTTGGTACCGGGAGGCGATGTAGGCGAGTAATGAATCTCCCGATCTTAGCCGGATTGTGTAATCGATAATATATCCGTAACGAGGGGGAGGCTTAGAACTAGCGAGGGGGAGAGGCCGGGAGCCTGTACGAAGGCCCTCCTCCATTTACTATTTTTAGTATTTGTAGATTAGATGGGGCGACAGGCACACTGCTAGTTTGGGTCTGCCTTAAGCTACATGCAGGGGTGCAGGGTGGGGGGTGGGGTGTTGCGCACGTTGCGTTTTTTTATTTTATTTTCTTGTCTTATTTACTAATTATCCTGACTCTGTTTTTAGTATTAAGGTGCCAATGCGAGCTTTATTATTCTGATTTGTCTATTTTTTGCATACAAATGTCTGTAATTTATCCTGTTCACGATCTTAGTATTGAGGGGCATAACGAGCTTTGATATCCTGATTTTGTGGGTGGCGGGACCTGAGGGCAGCACGCTTTTGTATAGGGCGAACTCCGTTCGTTTTTTAATCTTGATTTGCTAAGAGTGTTGGAGTCTCAGTGTTTTTTAATCTTGATTTGCTAAGAGTGTTGGAGTCTCAGTGTCCTGCTTAATGTGCCGCAAGTATCCCGATCTTTCAGCCGTTTGATTCTTTGTATGTACCTGATTGCATTGCACCTGATACGTTCTTATTGTTTTCTGTTTTTAATATCAATAAAAAGATTTATAAAAATAAATAAATGAATATTGCCATTGAACCTAAAAGGAATATTATCTTTTGTGCTAATGATCAAGTTGTTTTCACGGAAGAGTATGGCATTCCAGATGAATAGACGTGAGTCTCTCCTCTAAAGGAAACTTGCTTTTTCTGGGTTTGATAATGCAATCAGTTAATCGATGGATTGAACTTGAATCGCTGTGGATTTTGCTTGGTTGACATGTATGCCCAATCTTTGTTGAATGTAAAGCAGAGGGGCACGTTATGAAGCCTTTTGTGAACTTTCTTACCAAGAACCATAGCAATGTTTGATGTCTCAGAGATATTGGGATGGGAAGATAAGCATCCAAAAGGTTTATGGCAAACATCAAGTCTCCTCAATTGATCTATTGAAGAGCCAATACCCAGATTATTTTCCTTCCCTTTTTTGTTTGCTGACTTCAAGTCCAGAGTGGCTCTGAATTCCTGTTTAGACCTTTTCTTGTGGACTGGAATGTAACAGAAATACATCCCATTTCCTTTTGTTTGGAAATTAGAACCCAAAGCTTGCATCTACAAGAGGGAGTGTTGATTTCATATTTAACTCATCTTGGTGTTAGTGAGACAACGTTTTGGAGGACTCGCCCGCAGAAGTGAGATCTACCTTAGCACAAACTCATTTCGCATGATATTCAGCGCCTGTCTTCTGGAAGTATTTGCCAGTCTAGGAAATGATCGGTGAGGCTTCCCCCTACCAAAGTGTCTGATGGAAGGAGAAGTGAGGAGTCTCTGCTTTACCCCTGCCAGAGTCTTTGCTGTAGCTTCAAGTGGTTGACCTCTTCTTCACTCATTAAATCACCTCTAGTGGGAAGACTGCCTCTGATGCTGAGGCTAACAGTGAGGCCAACGAGGGGTTTGAACACTCTGCTGAAAATTATGCTTTTTGTGACTCTTGTACAGGCGCTTCCAGTATTCCTTTCTATTTTTCTAGTCTACCCCCTAATTGTTGGAGGCACTATCTTCCCGGAAAAGTTAGATTGAGGATGCATTTATTTTTTATTTATTAAATTTGTAAAGCGCTACAGCTACCCAAACGGGTTTCCCAGCGCTAATTGTCACAAGTCACCTGACACCCATGAAAAGAAAGAATCTACTGGTTGAAGAGCCAGGTCTTAACAGCTCTTCGAAAGCAAGCATAGTTGACCTCCGCACGGACAGCCAGCGGGAGAGAATTCCACAGTCTGGGTCCCAAGTTGGCAAATGCACCGCCCCCCATTCTGGACAACCTATACTTAGGAGCACAGAATAAGTGTTGAGAGGAAGAACGGAGCAAGCGGGAAGGAGAATAGGGCTTAACAAGTGACTGAAGATAGAGGGGAGCCACACCCATCTTAATCTTGTGCATGTAGCATAGCGCCTTGAACTTCATACGGCTTTCCACACGGAGCCAATGAAGTTCCCTCAGGCGTACTGTAATGTGGTCTGATTTACGACATCCACAAAGGAGTCGCGCGGCCGCATTTTGAACCAACTGGAGATGGCGGGTGACCGCCTTGGTGGACCCCAGATAGAGTACGTTGCCATAGGCCAATCTGGAGGTCACCAAGGCGTCAACCACGGATCTCTGAGTGTCCGAGGGGAGCATCCAAAAAATGTTTCCAAGCCACCGTAAGATGGTAAAGCAGGTGGCAGACACTCTGTTGGCTTGGTCCCTCATAGATAGCCCCCTATCAATAATCACTCCAAGATTATGTACAGATGCAGACGGAACTGGCAGTGCTCCCATAGCTGAAGGCCAATGACTCGGACGCCAAAGATCAGGTTTATTGCCCAAGACCAAAACCTCCGTCTTCCCACCATTTAATTTAAGGAAGTTCCTATTCATCCAGTTTGCTATGTCACTAAGTCCTATTTCCAGGGGAGAAGGTAGGGCAGGGTCAGTTTAAGATAGGGAAAAAACAATCTGTGAATCGTCCGCATAAGTAAATAAATTAAGACCGGCCCTTTGAGCAGTATGAGCTAAGGGAGTAACATAAAGATTAAACAAAAGAGGACTAAGAATGGAACCCTGGGGTACACCGTGTGTGGATAGATAAACTTTAGAAGTGGAAAGGTGAGAAACTATTTGGAAAGTCCGGTCTTTCAAAAAAGACGAGAGCCAATCCAAAGCCCTGCCACCAATACCAAGGTGTGTGAGGGATCTGATGAGTATACTGTGTGATATAGTATCGAATGCTGCACTGAGATCGAGCAGTATCAGTGCAGCAGTTTCCCCTCGATCCAGATGTAAACGTAGATTTTCTGTCACACCTAAAAGAGTGGTCTCTGTAGAGAATCCTGGGCGAAAGCCTGACTGAGAGGGATGTAGGAAATTGTTAAGCACCACATATTGAGATAGATGCGTGTGGATATGTCTCTCCAGAACTTTGGAAAAGATAGGCAACAGAGAGATAGGACGATAGTTTGACGAAACATTGGGGTCCAAGGTGGGCTTTTTTAAGAGTGGTGTAACCATTGCATGTTTCCAGCAGCTTGGGACAGTTGCCGTATTCAAGGAGTGGTTTAGCAGAGTGCAAATAATAGAGAGATGGGGGGGGGCTCCAAAGATCGTAGGATGGAAACAGGTACAGGGTCCGACGGCGAGCCTGACTTAACTTTACCCAAGATCTCTAAAAGAGTAGAGGGAAGAAGGTCGGGCCAGGACAAAAGTGAAGCTGAAGACGGAGTGTGAAGAATCACCTCAGCAGCTGCAGGGGGCAAGTTAGCAGAGGTGTTACTGATGTTGCCAGCTCCCTGCGCAGTAATGTCCAGGTGAATATTCTCAATCTTAGAGATGAAATACTGAGCGAGCTCGTCACATTTATCGTTGGATAAGGGAGGAAGTATGGCCGTAGTTTTAGAGCCAGCAAGCTCCTTGACAACACTAAACAGTGTTTTAGATTTATTTGAAGCTTCGGAAATCATTTTATTCACATAGCTAGCCCTAGTCTGGGCACAGGCTTTGTGATATTGCTTCAGTTCAGTTTTATAGATGAGACAAGCGGAGGGGGAATAATCTCTTCTCCAAACCCGTTCGAGTTTCTTACAGCGGGATTTATTAGTTTGAAGTGACTCATTATACCAAGGGGCAGGGGTTCTGTGAGTTGATTTTCTCTTCAGAACTGAAGGAAGACAAATATCAATGGCTTCAGAAAGCCAGGCATTCACGGCACTGGCCGCAGATTCAGTGTCTTCTAAGTCCAGGCGACTAAACGGTGGATGGTCAGCGAGGACCTCGGTTAAAGCACCTGAGTCGAGTTTTTTCCAGTCTCTCTTCAGTATGCTTCCAGAAGCTTTACTATTGGTTGGCGCAACAGTGTTCACAACTGAGAATTTAATTAAATAGTGGTCTGACCAAGAAACTGGTAGGGCTAACGAACAGTGTAACTGGGGAATATTTGAAAAGATAGGATCAAGTAAATGACCACCACTATGGGTTGGGCCCTTGTTATGTAGGGTAAGGTTCATAGCAGCCAAATCATCAATTAAAGTGTTACTCAGGCTGTTGGTGGGGTCATCCAAATGCACATTAAGATCACCCACCACAAGGAAATTGCTGGAGGATGAAAGCATCGAACTTAAGTAATCAGTGAACGAAGCCAACCATGTATTAGCCGGACCAGGAGGCCGATATACTAGTAGGCCGGTAAGAGTAATCTTAGGGTGCAGGGCAAGCTTAAAATGTGCTGCCTCGCAATTGTCTAAAACAAAAGAGTCGAATTGGCATTGGTAGGAATTTTTAAATATAATAGCCACACCGCCCCCGGTTTTTCTGGGGCGGTCACACCTGACAATGGCATAGCCAGTAGGTAGTGCTTCTGCCACATCAGGACCGGAGCCGGCATGAAGCCAAGTTTCAGTTATAAAAAGGCCATCAGGGGATTCATCTGTGAGGAGGTCGAAGATCTCACGTCTGTGTTTTGGTAAAGAGCAGCAGTTCAAGCTGAAAAATGTGTAACCCAAGGAGGAGGAAATAGAATACCTCTGTATAAGGCTACCACAAAGCTGCGGAGCTTCAAGAGAGAATGAGCAGTGTGGGCACTTGTACGAGAGCTGATCAAACTCATCAAACACAGGAGAAGTATGATTTAAAGTGGGTCTCAGAGCAAAGAGTTGTTTCGCCTCGTACACCAGTCTAGGCATTACAATTTGGCCAGGGGTTGGGGCCCCTGGCCCCGTATGGGCGCGGACGGGCGCAGACGGGCACGCCTTTGGCGCGCCCGCTGCGCGGGCGAAAAGGGACACACATTTATACCGGAAGGAGAGCGGGAGGGTCGGAATGTCTGGACCACCAACCCTGCACCTCCCTGCAAGATGTCTGCTCACCCCCGGGTCAGCCCGTGACAGCACCTATTCGGCTGCGCAGGGTGACGTAAGTGCCATTGTTAGGTTTCCGTCTTCGTGCAGTGAAATGGTGCTATGACAGTCTGGTTAGTGTACGACTGTGGCAGTATCTTTGAGTGACTAGATCTGCTGAGTCCGCCTGAAGTTGAAGTTACCTAGTTTGAAACAATCATGCCCTCTTTCTGGATTTCTTGTCTATCAGCTCAACTGACTCTGGGTATGTATACAGCAACCTGCGGTACGAAGTCCCACAGTGAGCAGTTCTACCTTCTCAAAGGTCTGCCCAGTCACCACATTCATTGACACAGCAGTCCTAAGCTCTTGCAATGCTTGTCTGATATAACAGTAGAGGAGTGGGACAAGGAGGAAGAGCTACAATCACTTTTTCGTGACGTATTGCTCATCTATTTGATATCCAAAGGCAGAAGATTGGTTCCTAGGCTGGTGCAGGGGGATAGACAGCCTTGGCCCCAACTCCACTGAAATGTCGTTCATCTCGTCTTCCCCAAACAGCCTTAAATGAGATATGGGTCCCTATCCTGAAGTCAGCTCGTCCCCAATATAAACTTCCAGAGTCATGGCAAGTTATTTATTTCTTTATTCTACAAGTTACAACATACAACTTCACAGAAGAGGCAACCTGCTGGACTGACTAATCACCCACTTTTTCCCAGTCCTCATCTTCCATTTGTACTATATCTTTGGTCCATCTCTCTCTCTGGGAGGTTATTTAGGATAGTTCTGCATACCTTTCTTGCATGTGTGCCTCCTATACTATAGCCACTAAGATGGAATTGTCTGACTTCTGGCCAGCGTACAGCCTAGAGTGTGTTAAAACAGTAAATATTTCAAGTGTTTAGCGCTTGCTTAGTCATACTGTGCCACAAATCAGAAAAGGTTTTCATGTAACTAGGTGCATGAATCACCCAGTTGTTCAATATTCATGAAATGAAAAGACCATTTATATAGCACGATAGCTACCCTTAGGCGTCCCAGCACTGCAGAAGTCACGCTTGTAACAGAGCCGTTGAGAGCTACTCTGGTTTATTAAAAAGCAGGGTTTTTAAAGGTTTGCGGAAGGTGAGTAGTTTGGGCTCCGATCTGAGTGGAAGACCCTGGCGAGATTGTGGGAGAATGAGCGCCCTCCACACCTAGCTTTCTTGAACCTAGGTATTATAGCAAGGAAGGAGGACCCTGACCTGAGCTGTCTGGTGGGATGGTAGTCGGTTATCAGGGGCGGATTGATGATAGCGCCTGTTTCCCAGAAGGATCGATGTGCAATGCACATTGCCTTGAATTCGATCCGTGCCCTTACTGGAAGCCAGTGGAGGTCCTTCAGTCTGGGTTTGATTGAGACTCGTCAGGGAATTTGAAGGAGGGTTCTGGCAGCATAGTTCTGAATTATCTGCAGCTTGTTTAGGGTGGCCTGGGTAGCCCCAAGATATAGGGCATTCTCAAAGTCTAAACGGGACAGGATTAGACCTTGGACCATTATCTGTCTGGCGTGAAAAGGTAGCAGGGGGAGGATTTTGCACAGGAGTCTTAAAAGGCCAAAGCAGGTGGCTGATAGTTTGGTCGCTTGGTGGTTGAAGTCAAGTGACTTGTCCAACCAGATGCCCAAGCTTTTGGTGCAGGGGAAAGTCCCAGGCAGGGAGGCCAGAGTGGGTCAATGGTGCTATTGATGGATTTGCCAAGGAGCATGAGCTCTGTTTTATCCCCATTCAATTTGAGGCAGGAGGATGTCATCCATTCGGTGACTGCTTCCAAACAGTTTTTCAGGCCATGGGGTGAATTATTCGGGGGATTTAGAGCCACCACTAGCGGAGTATCTTCCGCATAGGTGATGATTTTTACTCCGAAGGGGCGGACGATCTTAGCTAGGGTGCTCATGTAAATATTGAAAAGCGTAGGGCTTAGAGAGAGCCCTGCGGGACACCACAATTTAAGTGCCTGCTGAAAGAGGTACATTTGCTCTCGAATACCTGAAACGAGCGGTTGACGAGAAAAGACCTAAACCAGGAGATTGCCATTCCGGAAATTCCCTTCCTGCTGAGTCGGTGCAGTAGGATGTTGTGGTTTACAGTGTCAAAGGCGGCGCTTAGGTCGAGGAGAATGATGGCTGCCGTTATCCAGGATCCTCCTGGCTTCCTCTGTTACTGCAACCAGAGCGGTTTCATTCCCATAGAGGGGGTGGAATCCCGCCTGGGAAGGGTACAAGAGCATGTTGGACTCTAGAAAGTCTGTTAGCACCGAGTTGGCGTGTTTTTCAAGAAGTTTGCTTAGCCAGGGCAATAGGGAAAATGGTCAATAATTAGAAGGGTTGTTTTGATCTAAGCTCGGTTTCTTTAACCCCTTGGCTGCTGGGGTAATTTTCCTGCTGTGCTGGGGGCGTGGGGGGCGCGTACTGCGCCCCGGTGCTCATGACGAGCTCAGCTCGTCATGAGCTACAGTGCTCCTGTGCTCATGACGAGCTGAGCTCGTCACGGCCACACCCGTTTCAATAGAACGTACAGCAGGGGAATTATCCCAGCGCGCAAGCGTTCTAAAGGCCATGACAAGCTCAGCTAGTCATGAGCACCGGATCACTGTAGGTCATGACGAGCTGAGCTTGTCATGAGCATGCAAGGGGTTAAGAGGGCTTTGACCATGGCTTGCTTCCATGGGAGTGGGACAATACAGGTGGATAGTGCGTTATTGAGTAGTTCAAGAATGGTAGGTAAAATGTGATTGATGACTGAGAGAAGCGTACGTGGGGGTGCGGGGTCATTTGGGGAGCCGGATTTTACCTAATACATGATCGACTCTTGGTTGGCGGAGTCCAGAAGAGGGAAATGATCAAGTATGGCTGGGGACGGAGGCCCAGGTTCAGAGGGGTTCCTGGGAGCAGTGACAGGGTGGGAAAAAGAGGTGTTAATCGTTTCGATTTTGCGGAGGAAAAACTCTGCTAGGTTGTCGCAGTGAGTTTGGGCGTTCACAAAATCCTTGGTTCCTCTGGTAGTTGAAGGAGGGATTTTGCTTTGCGATATATTTTCTTGGGTTTTGAGGCTGCTTTGCCGATTTTTTTCCTCAAAGAAGGAAGCCTGCGCGAGTTTAATGCTGGCCTTGTAGTATTTGATCGCGGCCCTGTCAGCAATTTTCCTAGAGGGGGAGTAATCTAGGCGCCATTTTCTCTCCATCTTTTTGCAGATGCGTTTTGATTCCCAAAGTTCTGCGGAATGCCAAGGGGTGGTCATGTTGCAGCGTTTGGATTCAGTGGTTTTGAAGGGGAGCACTAAGTCGAGTGAGTTGGTGATCCACGTATTATGATTCTCATTCCCCAGAGTGGAGTCGGAGGTGCTGCGTGGTTTAGTCGTTTCAAGACCTCCCAGCCATTCTGATTGGGGGAGTTTCGCCCAGTTACGATTTTTGCGGATTGCTGAGGGCTTGGAAGAGCGTAGATTTGGGACAGTCCACATGAGAGTGATAAAGTGGTCCGTCCAAGGAAGGGGGGAAGCAATTCAGATTTGTAGGTCTGAGCAGTTGCTGAAGATGTGATCAAAGAGATGGCCTTTGAGATGGGTCGGTGCGGGTACTAGCTGTATAAGCTCGAGAGCAGAGAGGCTGGTGGTTCATTCTCTGGCGTTGGGGTCATTGAAGTCATCAAAATTAATGTTGAGGTATCCTAGAAGGGTGAAGTTGGATGGGCTGTAAGCAACATTGGCTATGATAGGTGGGAGCGCGTGGAGAAATTGCCCTTGTGAGCCTGGTGGGCGGTATAAAAGCTCCCCCGAGAAGGTACTGGTGGATGAGAAGTCAATAGTGAAGGGGAGACTTTCGCAGTCTGGAGCAGAGATAGGTGAGCTGCGACATCCATAGCAGTTTTTATGAATCACTGCTAGTCCTCCACCGCTTTCAGTTTTGCGGTCGCTGCGTAGTATTTGATAGTCTTGGGGGAGGGCCTGGACGAGGTCAGGTTCTGACTGATCGTGCAGCCATGTCTGTCAGGAATAGAGCGTCGGGCTTTAGCTCCTCTAGTAACATTGAGATTTCTAGGGAGTGCTTAGGAAGAGACCTGCAGTTTAAGAGGTACATGCTATGCTGCGAGGAAAATTATACAAGGCATGATGGCCCATGCCTTGTATAATTTACGTTGTGTCACTTTCTGAAGGATTTAGCCCACGTAGAGTAGTGTTTTTCTCAGCTTTTCATTCCCCTTGGACACGCTGAGCCAAGCAGTTTTCACTTGGTTGTGGAATGGGGGTGGTGTATCTGGTATTTCTCTCTAATGTGAAGTGTAAGCATGTTGTGGGGCCTGAACTAGTCCTTTTGTAATGAATGGATCTTAGAGCAAGGAGTATACCTAGTTATTTAGTGCCATTAAGTGGGGTCAACCAGTAATAGCCTGTAAGATTTGTTAAGGCTGTGCCCCCATCGTAAGTCGATTGGTAAAGCGTATAAAGGGCTATATGACGCAGAGGTCAGACCTGGGACCAGGGTTCAATCCCCGACGCGGCACGGTCATGAGCTCAAAATGTCCACGGACTCGACAATTCTCGCCTACTCGAATCATGGGTTCACACTCTGCAACTCTGGGCAATAGCTTGCTTAATCTCCACTACGGCCCCACCGCGATGGGATGCCTGGCTTTCACCTTGGGGATGCCCAGTAGGGGTTGTCTCGCAGGGAAAAGCCAGGACGGGTTCCCAAAGCAAGCGTCTTGAGACCTTACGGTGAAAGGCGCTATATAAGAACATATGATTTACGATTTTATTTATGAGAGGTAGACGATCCCTGTAGTACTGTTCACATTGTGGCGAGGAAGCCTGTCTAAAGTCTCCATCATTAGGAAACGGGTTTTTGGCATAATGTATGAATGTTTTGGACAGCAAGAATATTTTACATAGTGTGATCTAAATAACAGCAATAACAGAAGTTTGTTCCAATGTCATCCTTAAACTCTTGGAGTAGTGGCACTTGATTACTTTCATAGTAGTACATCGTATTCCGAATGATTTAATCACTATCAATCAATCAGGGGTTTCTGTAGTGCGCTACTCACCCGTGAGGGTCTCAAGGTGCTGGGGGGGCGGGGGAGGCTGCTCCGGATCAGTTAAATAGCAATGTCTTGAGGTCCTTCCTGAATGTGTGCAGGGTCGGGAGCGTCTGATGTTCACCGGGAGCTCGTACCAGGTCTTGGCTGCGATGTAGGTAGTGGAAGCATCCATTTGCATTTAATATTTTGGTTACCTCTGGGGTTCCTAATTCTTTACAGAACTGGAAAAAGGGTTTGATTATGCCAGTTAATAGTGTACCCATATTATTTCCGAAATTATATGAATAGTTCCATAATCAGATAATCAGGTGGTGTTATGGTTTGCCAGGAATAGTAAACCTCATCCACATATAAAGATGTACGGCCTTCAGCACCGTTCTGACATTGGCAATGTCCCCCAACATGCCAAAGGTTCAAGCGCTATGAGTTAGAAAAGGTGAAACCCTTCCTGGTCCCTTTTCCAATAGCAAACCTTGCTGATAGCCTATCATTGGCTCTAATTGCCCCAGATGGCTTGCGGTAAACCAGCGAAATCCAAGAGATGAAATGTGATCCTGGGCCTACCATCTATAACACCTGAAAGAATCAAAGGCTCTCTCTGCGTCCAGTGACCACACAACCAGGGGGCCGTTGAAGGTCATTGTAGTGCTAGCAATTATTGAGTTAGTGAATATTCACTCGGGTGCTAAACATCCTGTGTGCTTTGGATGTATCAGGGTTAGAAGTCAATGTGCTAAAACTTTTGAAAAGTTTTTTTTGTTTCAGTGCCTAGGAGCGAAATTGAACAATATGATTGACTGCTGGATTCCAGGTTTCCTCTTTTATGTATACACCTATAGTGTGACCCATATCAGATGACACGGCTCCTTCTTTTCTAACTGTGGCAGCTGGGCGGGCGGGGAGGCTAAAGGTAGCAATAAACGTTTAAAATGTTCAGAAACCCATTGGGGCCGGGTACTTTCCTTTAATATAGCTGACATACAGCCTGTGCAGTTTCATCAGTGCTTAGTGGTACTTCTATTTTGCATTTGTGAATAATCTGTCATATCTGCCACCTAGGGATAGTTTAGTATGTGTACGAAATAGTCTAGATCTGCTTTCTAGTGTCTAAAATTCTTCCAAAATGCACTTGTCTCCTCATCAGATGGGATTCTACAGTTACCCGAGTTCCTCATCTCACCTTTCACTCTTGAGGTTTCCTCAAGTTTACTTCCCTGCTTTGTTATTTGTTTCATATACCCTCTTTCAAAGCCCAGTGTAATGTGCTTTTGCTGCATCAGTCAGACACACTGGGACCTTTTTACGATCCCTCTCCAGCTGCACAGCCATATCCGTTGCTAATGAATCAAATAAATCAATTGTATTCTTCTATTCTTTATTTCATCCACATTATTTACTCAATCGCTTTACACGTTTCTCCTTTTCCATTTTTCATCAATTAATTGTACTCATTCCCATATTCAAATTCAAGTTGTTCATAAACAGGAGATGTTTCTGCATGTCACGACTTTATTTAAAATTCACCCAATGCATTTCGGGATATTTCCCTCCGTCAGGGGTGTCTATAAAGGAATTCATAAACACACCATCAACCTGGATATTATATATCTAATTACAACGCACATTCTTCACTGTTTTAAATAAACCTTTCTGTCAAAAACACTGCGCGCCAGACAACAGAATATCCGTCAGCTCCCATAATCCTCCGTTAGACATATGAGCATAAAGCATGAATGACTGTCGAACCACCCCGCTTTCTGAAATACAACACGTATTTCTAAATGCAGCCTTCACTTTTTCTCACTCCATTTTGCCCCTGTGTTCTAGAGCCTGACTTCAACTCTTATTTCTCCCAATCATTCACAGTGCGCTTTCTGTGACATGATACTCTAAAACAGATTACTGATCTCAAATCTCTCAATTGCCGCTTTTTCACGCCTTCATTATTCTTCAAGTGTCCCTGTACTTCTTCACACGTAGCGTCTAAAACACTCAATTTGCTGTATCAGTAGCAATTTCCCTTTAATTTGGTTTTTATTTTGTGGACTGTTCTAGTAGAGAATGTTGCCTTCTCTATATAGGAATGTTCTTTTCTAATTCTCAGACTATCTGGCCCTCCTTATGTTTTTAAAGGTGATGAATAACATAGCTTGATCACATGTAAAAGCTTGGTATGGATCCCATGTTCAGACTGATTCAATGCTGTCCATGTTCGCCGTGAATACCAGGATCTCACTCTCTAGATGTTTCATGGGGGAAAATAGCTCTCAGCTCCCAGGCATCTTGTCGCCACATCTCGCCCCAGTGCCTAAAGCGTTCCCCCCCATGCACCTGCATCGACGTGTCAAGACAATTGTTGTCCTACACAAATTTACTTCTGTGCATATGAATGTGGGGCTTTTTAGGCAAAATCACTTCAATGTAAAATGTTAAAAGACCAGTTGTTGATTAGGAAAGCAATCCCAGTAGAAACTATCCAGCTAAATTTGGCTAAAATAGAGTTGCAATGTCACTCACATCATTTGTTGGCAATTTGAAGGGTGATTCATTTAGCTGTTCCAACATGCTTGATGTGTAATTTGTGCAGAGCAACAAGGTAGACTCAAGTATACTAAAACAATCTTTGACAGTCTCCATTGACGGAATGGGACGTAATTCCTTATAAGGTCGGGCTATGTGAGTGCTATTGATCTCTATATACAAAAGACAGTTCACCCCGTCTTTTTACTAAACATTACCCTTTGTGATCCCAAGAAATCATCTATTTCATCTTATCAGAGTTTTCGCATTTTAGTTTCAATAGCTATCTATAATGACGATTTAGAAGGTCTTTTGAATAATACTGAACACATGCCTGCTACAGAGTTGGGTGTACGTTGAAGGAAACAGTTGTTCACATTTATTAATGTGCCCTAAAGTTCTTCGAAGTGAAAATAATGTACTTTTTTGGCTAAGTCTCCTTGTATATTTGAATATGGAATTGTATTTTCATTTAATGGCACCAAATATTTTCAATTTTTTGTACAATTTTAGATCGATGAACATGTAATATGCTATGTGTAAATGTACTCTATTTTCTCATGCAAATTATTTTTTAGGAACGAATTTAGCTTCAATTGTCCAAAGTTTTGTGTGTATTTTGTGAGCGCCTTCTGTGTATCTGAATCTTTAAAAAAGAAATACAAATCTTTGCTGCGGCCGTTTCTTTAGTTATTTACCAGTTTTTCCACTTTTCACTTGCACTGTCTCTAATTTGTACAGATCCTTCTATTCAGTTTCCTAATCTCTTGGCTCTTAAAATTAATAATTCCCCTTGGAGCAACCCAATTCTTTTTCAAGGACCTTAATGCACTCACTCAGTGTACTGATCAAGAGAAAAGAATATATATATATATATATATATATATATATATATATATATATATATATATATATATATATATATATATATGTGTGCATGTATATGTATGTATATATAGATGTATATATATAAATCGGCACAGTAGTCCTGAGTTGAGCACTTTATCTGTTTCTTATTTATTTTATTTTATTTGTCGAGGGAGGGATCAGGGACGGTGCCGCCGGGAGGCAGCGCCGGGGGAGACACCATGGGGGGCCAGCGCCTGCGAGGTCGTAAGGTCGACCGGCGATGACCCTGACCCTGTGGGGGCCTGCGGCGCCGGGACCGAGGCACCAGGTGGCGGCGGGTCCGAAGCGCCCGACCCGCTGGGGCCCCCAGTCGGGGCCGCGGAGCCCGACGGAGGAGTGAGCGACCTCATGGTCATGAGGAAGGTCTTAATCTCCTCCGGCGTCGCGTTCTGCCCAGGGACAGATGGGTATGAAGCAGGCCGCGACGCCCGCGGCTCCGACGGAGCCGCAAGGGCGATGTCTCCCGAACCACCAGCCACATCACGCGAGCGTCGGGGGGAGTCGGAAGAGCGATGACGTCTCTTCGACTTCTTGTGCTTACCTGAGGACTTCGAGCCCGAAGACCGAGGACGACTCCCGGAGCTATGGTGGCTCCGACAGTCGGAGTAGGCCTTGTCGTCGTGGTCGAGGCCCAGGCAATGAAGACAAGACACTGGCGATGGGGGTCCGTAACCGATATCAGTCGGTCGCAGTCGGCGCAGGGCTTAAACCCGGGCATCCCTACCGGCACCGTCGGAGTCGTTAGACTTCGAAATTGATCAAAAATGATGGAAAAAGTTTACTCAAAAATTGATTAAGGGGTACCACTTTTTCCGGATCTGCGCTTGCTGGTGCGGAAAAAAGAAGAACTGACGTCAACGCACGAGGGCGACGTCTAAGTACTCCGGCGACGTCATCCCGGCACCAACGACGCTGACGCCGGACGCGGAGCCGCAGACGACGCCTACCGACACGCAGGGGTACTGCTACGCAAACATTTCCGGATCCAGTCTGACGCCTGGGGATATTCTGAGGTAAGGAATCTAATACGAACCTGTTTCTTTCAGATGCACAAGTTACGTACCTTCGGTAACAATATATCTGTATGAAACAGTAGTTAGTATTAGATTCTTTACCGCCCACCCATCCTCCCCGTTCTGCCAGCCGATATCTAGGGTTAAGGTCATCCCCTTTCAGGGCCCTAGTTTCATGGCATCAGTGTTGGTTTTTATCATGGCTCTGCGTTTCTGGAGCGGAAAAGCTGTGTATAAGAACTGACATCAGCGCGCGAGGGCGGCGTCTAAGTACTCCGGCGACGTCATCCCGGCGCCGACGATAGACGCGGAGCCGCAGACGACGCCTACCGACGCACAGGGGTACAGCTACGCAAAAGTTTCCGGATCCAGTCTGACGTCTGGGGACATTCTAAGGTAGGGAATCTAATACTAACAACTGTTTGTTACAGATCTATCGTTACCGAAGGTAAGTAACTTGTGCGTTCGGAAGGGAGGGACCAATTGGGTAGAATAGGTGGACACTTTATAAAAGAAAAAAGCACGCGGTCTTAGGTCCCGGCTACATATGGGATGAAAATTAAAACTGGTAGATACATTATAAAAGAAGGCACGAGGTCTCAACTCTTGGGTGGGATGCCCAGGAGTGCAGGAATAGGTGTCATCCGTAGAAGCCGTGGATAATGCCGAAATGGAGGGTGGAACATGTTGTTGAGGTGATTGTAATCGTTAGGCGAGGTATTTGCCCATTAGGAAGGTTTTGGTCTCCTTTTTAAAGTGTGCCAAGGACGGAAGTCTTCTGATGACGGTTGGGAAAGAGTTCCAAATTCTTGGAGCGGTCCCAGAGAAGGCCCAATTGTAGGTTTTTTTCTTCCAGAAGTGTGCTGGTTGAAGCAAAAGGTATGACGTGGGTTTGATTTACTCCACATTGCCACCTATCGCCCATTTCCTTGCCTCTTTCTCATTGGTCTGCACGAAGGCTCCTCCCTGGTAAGTCCCAAACCCTATAAAAGGTCTGTGCCCCTCCCTATGCAGGCTTCCGTTCCCCATGGTGGTACTGGGCTTCATGTATGCCCTGGTAGTATCTTCACCATCTTTCAGCCCATAATGATATATATGTGTGTTCATTACGTGAAGGCAATCTTCTTGAACGTGCATTTAATTATACATTCTGGTGGAATTAGGCCTGTAAAGTGAGGGAATTCTATTGATGTGAGGATTAGGCCACCCTGCTGGTGATATTACTTGAGGAATAGTGATTTGTAATTTAATTGACAGCTATTTAAGCTTGCATCTTATTTTTGACCTTGCTAGTGTGGGGCTTATCAACGTCTAATGCATATGTATATGCATATGAATGAAATTTTCCGAAGAGAAGATGCTATAGGATTCGCATATTGGCCTTCTGTAAAGGGCGGTAGAGGCAGTACCGCCCCTGTGTATGACAGCAGAGACGACTGATTCAGTATGGAAGTGTTGCTAATAATAGGTGTTCTGGCTTTGAAGAAATCTTTCTTACTGAATTTTATAAAATTTAAAATATATCTATATTAATATATTTTCAAGCATAAGCAATCTAAACAAAAAGTAAGAAGCCAGTATCAGTAATTCTTCTTTCCGTCACAAAGGTACTCTTAAACTGCATTGTATATGTTTCACCTATTTTGTGAGTCTGATGAAGTATACATTGATGCCATCAGCCCTGTAACTGCACTTTGTTAGGAAAGCTCAAACTGCTGATGCCAAAGCTGTACCTGAGTTGCGTATTACTAAAGCTTTTTCACTTAATAAGTCCCACAATTATTAGCACTCTAAATTGTGCAGTGTGCAAACAATCAACACCGTTGCCCAGTTTTCATTTTAGGATTTAATTTATTAATTTTTTAGAAACACAATACACATCATTCCGCCCACATCCAACGGCCGGCGGTGCTGCAGCATGTTAAAGGAGGTGTGCATCATTCAAGAATAGGACGAACGTTAGATAGAGAAGTGACAGTAGGAAGGGTCAAACCTGGGTGGGGGAAGGGGCACGAGGGTGTTGGGCTCCTAGGTCTCTGATGTGGCACATATCCTCTGGCGGTCTGCAGATGGCGTTATTGAGGTCAGGCATAATATTCGTGAGTATTGGAGGACAGGACAGCTCACAAAATTCCTCAGACAGGTACTGTATGCAGGATTGGCACATTTTATCAAAGCAAGATAGTTGTTGCATGGTGACCACGGTAGGCTTCTCCATCCCAGTAAGTCTCAAATTTTGTGAAGCCAGTCCGAATGGGAGGGCACGACTTTGGTACCCCATCTGGCTAGTAGAATCTGTTTTGCTGCCCCCAGCGCTAGGGTTATCGCTTTGCCTCTGTGTGATCGCAGTGGGTAGGTCAGTGAGTTGGAAAGGCCTATAAGTATATAACTCGGGAATATGGGTATGTCCAATTTAGGACAGTACCAGAGGAGGTGTGTGAGTGTGCCTTGTTGCCCACAGTGTCGCCAGCATTGCCCAACTCCTGTGCGGTCCCAAGTAGTTCTCCTGGCAGGGGTATGGTACCAATAGTGAGCGATCTTCAGAACCATTTTTTTGCTAGTGATTTTGAGCGCAGAAGTGCGCGCTGAATGTAGAATATTGTTCCGTTCGCATTCTCTCTCCCATCTGACTCGAGCTGGCGAGGCAGGGGGCTTAGCAGCATTATCAGGAAGGAGTAAAGATCTGAAAGTAGCTTCTAATCTGTTGCTCGCGTAAGGATCCACTTCTCCAAGGCTGTCTGTGGACATGTGAGCGGTTCCAGGGCTGGGTCACCCAATGTGCTACCATCAGGTATTGCCAGCATGCGGTGTCTGGTAGGTCATAAAATGTTTGTAGTGTTGGGAAGTTCATGAGCCCCTCCGTGTCGAACAAGTTCCCCACATGTTTACAGTTAGCTTCCTGCCATGTCTTAAACGCCAACCCTGTGGCTGCTGGTGGAACATCTGGGTTACCTATCAGGGGTGTTCGTGGTGAGAACGGGGAAAAAGGCCGCGCCGCAGCTGTACCTTATCCCAAACCCCAAACTTAGCTCCTAAAATCAGAGAAATGTAGACGCCCATTGGCCTATGTGGGTTTGGTAGCCAGGGTATCTTCCAGATGTGTAGCCGCTATGGCCTGATCTATAAAGCACCTTTGCTTTGCTGATACCGTACGAGACCATTCCAACATATAATGGAGCTGTTGATAATAAAACGAAGGTTCGGAACGCCCAAGCAGCCCGCAGACAAGGGAAGCTTATGCTTGGACCATCCGCGCTCGCTTTCCCTCCCTAATGAAGTCCCATAGGAGTGATTGTATTCGGTTTTGTACCCCTGGGGGTGGAGAGTGTTGGAGGGGAAGTGTTTTCATGACATATAGGAGTTTAGAAAGGAGCTTCATTTTGACCTTAGCCAAATGTGCCCCAGCCACAAGGTCCGTGGAATTTCTACTTGGTGAGGTCATTCCTCACGAGTGTTAGATGGTTCCTGTTATTGTTGGGTATACCTGTAGTCCCAGGGATGGAATTTCGATCTCAACCCATTGACAGGGGCATTGGGCGTGGAGTTAAGTACTTTCTGCCTCTGAGACAGTCAGAACGAGGGCCAGAGATTTTGGGGAGTTCATTTTAAAGCCAGAGGCTGCTTGGAATGTGGTTAGTTCCACTGTAACAGCTGCTCAAGAAGTGTTCGGGTTAGTGAGGGTCAAGAGAACATCGTCTGCATACAGGGTGACAGGTAATGTCCCCTCCTAGGGCTGTAAAAGAGGCCACCCACGCGGCAATGGGGAACACCGAAGCAAATTATGTTTCCACACCAGTGTCTTAAAGAAACTCGTCTGTGTAGACGAAGCAAACGTGAAGGCGTTTGCTATATCTGTGTCTTTAAAGCACATGGCACCGTCTGTTCCTCGTATTTTGGATATCCTTCGGTCCATTGCCTGGACGCAAAGACGGTGCGCTAACATGCACCCTGCTTTGTTGCCCCAGGCGTAGTATTTCTGGCGTATTCAAATAAGAGCATACTCAGCTCTTCCCATATCTATTGCACGCAACTGCTTCCTTGCTGTGGTCAGTTGACCACCACTGAGCCCGATCGGGCATTGGCGTGCTCTAGGTCCTTGATCTGGCTTTCCAACTGCCGTCGCTTTTCCTTTCTTTCTCTATTGTAGCCCGCTGTTATACTTATAAAGTGTCCTCTGAGAACTCCCTTTAGTGTTTCCCACAGTGTGCTAATGGAGGTCTCAGGAGTGCCATTGAGTTCCAAATAAGTGTGCCCTGCTGTCTACGTATCTGACTGTACTTTGTTATATGTGAGGAGTTTTATGTTTAGTCGCCAGTGGAGGGAAGTAGATGTGTTAAAGCATAGGACGAGAAGGGAGTGATCGTAGAGGGCCGCTGCCCCAATCTCTACTGAAAGAGTGGCTCAAGTGACTCCTGGTGTTGTGAGGAAGTAATCTATACGAGCATACGTCTGGTGAGAGGCTGAGAAGAATGTATAGCCTACCTCGGTGGGATGTGTATGCCTCCATGTGTCTGTTAGTCCTGCTTTACTTATCCATTGCCTGGTCTCAAATCCTGCTCCATCCGTGGTGCAGACACGTCCTTACCAGTGTCTATTGCACTATTGAAGTCTCCTCCCACCACTAATTCCTTATCTGGGGAGGTTCTCAATTGACCCAGTGTTTCTCTAAGAAATGCTTCATGTCTCTCATTCGGGGCATATACTGCAGCTATCTTGTACCTGGTTCCCTGTAGTGAGACCTGCAACGCTAGTAGTCTGCTCGGGACGTCCACAAAGACTCGTTCGACCTTGCCGCAAAGCGTGTTGCTAGCAAGATCGCTACCCCGCCCTATTTGGTGACCCCTGAGGAAAAGTATTGCCAGTCAACTCAGCAGGATTATAGTCTCCGCCAGTCCCTTTGGAGCAGGTGGGCTCTTGCAGCATGCAGATATCGCATTTTGAGTCTGTAAGAAATGATATAACTGCTAGCCGCTTAGCAGGGGCATTAAGGCATCGGACATTATGGCTAAGTAGAGACACTACCATAGGTACCTACACAGAGCGACATCTGCCTCTTCTGGTGAGACCCATGCCCATCCAAGCTCCCGGGAAGAGAGTGTGGGGCAGGAGGAGACTTTCAGAGAGTGAAAGGGTGAGTAGAGAAGAAGAAAGTAAGAATATAGGATAGTAGTATCAAGAAATTTTTCCTGCCGGGGAACACAAAAAATAACAGCAGGAAAAGGGATCCAATTCTCTGGCAAGCACTGCCACTGTTAGACACCAACAAAGTGGGACTCCACCATACGTGTAGTCCTCTCTCAGCAGAGAAGGTGCGTGGTCAAGGCAACTGCAGCTACGCCCATCTGGCCACAGTAGGAGTGTCATAGGATTAGAGGGAGATTAAGTCCTCTCCATCCCTCATCAGGGGTCATATGTGGTATCCAAACGATCGCCCTTCTATTGCAGTTGGTGCCTTAATCGCAATTGCTCCTCACGGCTGTCAGACTCAATGGGTTTGCTCAGCATTTTCTCCCTCTGTCGAGAGAAGCGACGCATGCCCAGACTTCCACCCCTGCTTCAGGATAGGCAACCCAGGAGACCCCTGTTGGTGAAGATCTGGAATATCTTGTAACTCCAGAGCCTCTTCTAGTGTGTGGATCATTCAAACCTTATTTCACCACACGAACTGGAGATAGAAGGGATGACCCCATTTATTTTTAACCTTTTTGGGTCTGTAGAAAATCTATGAGTGGCCTGGGGGCCCTGCGTCGCTGCAGCGTGATCGGTCTTGATATAACCATATTCAGAGACCCTGTAAGTCGATATCCTTCAATTACCATGATAATAGTGTAAGCAGTTAAGTATATCCTGAGGTTGGCTCACTGCCGGTCTCCCGGCTTGGTGCCTGCAGTCAAGGGTAATCTCTTGGTCTTGTAAGGAGGGTGCCACATGTTAAATAACAAAGTCTTCTAAACTGCCAGTGACTGCCTGGAATGGGACACCTTTGATTTGAATATAGGAACGGCAGGCCGCCATCCGCACACCGGACGTGCTAATGTGGGTCACTGAATGCCACTCACATCCGCTCTGGCCGCCGTCCTAGACTCCCTCCGCCGCAGGGGCACCTGCTATTGAGAGGCTGTCCGTCTCTGGTAGTCAGTTGAAGGTCGATGGCACTGTAGCGTCACCTCCTCCGCAACAATGCAAGTACAGGGCCTGGGTGTCTAGTGGAGCTTTAATGGCTGCGTCCTATTCCACTGCCATCTTGGACACGCCACCAGTTTTAATTTTAACGGGTACAGCACATGTAGCAGCAGTGCAGTCTAACAACTCATTGTTAGGCCAGATCTCTGGGGCCTTGAGAATTCAGGAGCAATTGCACAGTCCTTGTGTCAATGTAGCCTGTTGCCCCTTGTACCACAGGTCAGATACTACTGTAAGTTCAAAGAAACCTCAATTATTTTCTTTTTAGACTTGGATTCGATGGGGTAGTGAGGTTGAACAGTCAAGGTTCACTGTTCATTGTTGGTGTGGGAGTAACATCAGATGCAGTCAACACAGAAGTAGTATACAATAACACAAGTTTCATTCAGTAAGGCTCTTTCTGGTGGACACTATCCAATGGCAGTTTCCTTACCTTTAGAATATTCCTAGGTGCCAGACTGAATCTGGAAATTTTCTCTGCAGTGCTCCCACGTGCAACAGTGGCTGTCATTGTGCTGCTCCACTTTGACTTTGTTCCTCCTTGTAAGTGACAGAGCAGAACCGCATATAAGTGCCACCACTACATGCCACAGTCAGGTTCTTGCTTGGCACTTTCTGCGTCATCAGACACTGAGCACAAAATTTGTTGATCACAGTATGCAGATCTCTAATTTGGGAACATGTTTGTAAGTAAAAAGAGAACTCCACACAATGGAGAGGTGGGCTTAGATAATATAGCCACCACAAAGAGCGTTACTGAAGGTAAGTGACTTTTTAATAGAAACCAAACCAATACCACCCAATGTGGACGGTGTGAGAAGTGGCCTCAGACCCAAAAGTCTTGCAGTACCAAATTAATGCCCTTTGCATTGTACATGGCTATGAAACCAGTAGTGCTTTGTGAATGTGTGCACAGATGCCAACGTGCAGCCTAACAGATGTCCCGAACAGGCACTCTGCGCTCTAACGCTTTGGTGCCAGATTTAGTACTGGTGGAATGTGTCCTCAAACCCTCCGAAGGCTGCTTTTTGGCCATTCCGTAGCAAATCTTAATGCAGAGGACTGTCCACCTTGACAGAGCCCTTCTCTGCACCACCTTGCCTATCTTTGACCTGGAGAACACCACGAAAAGCTGATAGTCCACATGAAGATCTTTGGTGCTGTTAATGTAGAAGCTTAAAGCCCTTTTGGCATTCAAATTATGGAGTTTCATCTCTTCTTTGGAGGGGTGTTGTGGGGCAATGAACTCTAGAAGGAAGGAAGGATTGTCTAACGTGAAAAGGAGTTGCGACTTTCGCAAAGGCCACCCGGGTCCTTAGCACCCGTTTGTCTGGAAAAAAGGCAGTGTATGGCGGTCCTAACAAAAGAGCTTGGAGTACACTTATGCGACAGGCTGCAGTGATCACATTAAGGAAGACAATCGTGAGAGCAAGGAGACTTAATGAACAGCAGTGCTTTGGCTTGAAGTGGGTGCGCATGAGGAATGTCAGGGCCAGTGTTAGAAATGGAATCCCCGGCCTGCCAAGGCTCGCACCAAAGTCAGTCCGAGATAACCATTCCCAAGTCAGCGCAAGGGAGTTACACACCAAGATAACCCCTGCTCACCCTCTAGGTTACGTGACGCGAGCAGTAAGGCTAATCTCGGAGGCGATGTGTAAAGCGCTTGCGTGCGCACCCAGCAACAACACCCAAGGCCCACCACAAAGGAAACTCCACACAAGGTTATATAAAAAATAGCCTTTGTATTATAGCAAAACACATTAGATAAAACACATACTTTACAATGTGCCAACAGGCACAGGCAGAATTTACAGGTGATTATGTACAGGACAGGGCCACATGGACCACCGTCAGGGGTATGCACTTTTAGAATTAGCACTGGTTGTAATCAGCACTTTGTATGAGTAATAATACTTGTAGGTATAACACTTAGCATATAGACATATAATGACTGTAGCACCAAAATAGTAAATGTAGCACACAACCAGTAATCACTGGTAAAGGGTAAATACCTCCTACGCAACCCTAACCACCTTAGGAAAATCACGCAGGGAACTAGGACCTTATTAGCAGGACCTATAGAAGGAAAAACAATCACCTAAGCATGTCACATTTAGCAAAGGGAAAGAAGCATAATCAATGACCTAAGCAGGTCACATTTAGCAAAGGGAAAGAAGCATAAAACAATCACCTAAGCAGGTCACATTTAGCAAAGGGAAAGAAGCATAAAACAATCACCTAAGCAGGTCACATTTAGCAAAGGGAAAAAAGCAAAACACATGATGCATAAACGCATTCAGAGGTGTAGGCCACAGCTTTCCAAACTTTCCATGTTGGTGACACACCTTTTAGTGAAAAAAATTTCAGGGACACGGTAACGCGAGCGAGCGCAGCGAGTGAGCACGAACCACCCAAGGGGGGTTTGGGGAGGTTCTCCCCCCGAGAAATTTTTGAAAAAGTAGTGGGCAAATGGTGCATTTCCAAGCAAATCTGAGAAAGCATGAAGGTTAATAAAGCAATTGTTAATCTGGTCTAACAAAGCCAGTGACTGGCAAAACTGAGTGTAAGAAAGGTTAGGTTTGTGCATGAAACAAGAATATAATAATGCACATATTGACTTATGCCCCAGTGATTTACGGCAAAAAAGGGCAGGTGCACGCCCTGCCAACCCTTTCAACCACACACAAAGTCCACCTGCTGCCTTGCTGAATATGAGTTATACAAAAATCCGTTCTGGAAGGGGGAATTGTGAGTGATAAAACAATCACGCAACTTTTCAACCGGTCTCTGCGCATTGAACTCAGGTGGGACACCTTTCCTCTGTGCAGCGCGCCAAAAGGCAACAGAGAATAAGACTAGTCATATGTTTTCCATTCAGCACTTTGAGCTAAAATTAACTGCATGTAAGAGAGAAGGAAATCGTACATATCAAAATGTATGGGGACACAACATATCGTACGAAAACCGCTCATTGATTTTTAAAAAAAATGTATGATTTGTAATATAACACACATACATTTCCAAAACATGATGTCCTTTATGACTAACAATATGTAAATATGTGCAAGAATGAAAAACGTTGAATAAAAACAACAGCACTTACTATTTTATTGAGATGAATGAGGTGGATAAGATTAACACAGCTGGTCAATATTTGTTGGAATATTAGATAAAGACACTGATGCAATCATAGTTTTGGATTTCAGCATTTGGAAAGTGTCTCATAGCACAAGAATTACAACATGTGAATAAAAAACAACAGCATTTGTCTTACTTTTTCAATGAGATATATGAGGCTGATAGGATGCACACATTTCTGATCCAATCATAGTCTTGGATTGCAACATTTGGGAAGTAATGAGAAACTTTCTCTGCGAGCAATGTTAAATGGTCAACAATCAGCGGGCTGATATGACATTTCATCTGGCACTCATCTGTTTTGGAAAACATTTCAAAACTGTCTTCTTTCACTTTCTTTTCCCAAATTTAATTTTGTCTCTCAAAGCACAAATTTTATCTACTGCTGTTAAGATATTTTCTCCTTTTCCTTGCATACTGGTGTTCATTTTATTCAAATGTTCAAATATGTCAGCAAGATATGCCAATTTTGTGCACCAAAGTTTGTTTTGAATTAGACCGCAGAATTCGTGCTGCTTATTGTCCTCAAAAAGTTTAAGCATCATTTCTCGCAATTCGTATACACGACAAAGCACACGACCTCTTGAGAGCCAACAAACGTCTGTGTGCAGTAGGAGCTTTTTAAACCTTGCCCCCATTTGTTCACAAATATGAGCAAATATTATTGATTTAAGAGGTCGGCTTTTAATGTAATTGACCATTTGAATCACTTTGTCCATAACTTCCCTTAATTCATTCCCAATGGTTGGCGCGACGAGTGCCTTGCGATGTAAAAAGCAATGAGTAAATATCATATTTTCATTTTCTTTCTTTGCTAAAGTTATAAAACCTTTTGTTGAGCCAACCATTGAGGGTGCACCATCCGTGCATATCCCATCAAAATTTAACCAGCTCAAATTATTTTCCTTCATGAAGCAATCTAAAGTTTGAAATATATCCTCACCTCTAGTTCTCAATGGAAGTTCTAGGCAACACAGGAATTGCTCAATAATTTTGTCAGTATGAATGACGCGTATAAAAACCAGTAATTGAGCTAACCCACTGACATCTGTTGATTCATCTAGTTGCAATGTAAAGAACATATTGTTGTCTTGAAAAATATCCTTCATTTGCAGCTTGACATTAGCAGACATATCTTGAATCCGTCTTCCAATTGTGTTATCTGCCAAAGGGATTTTATTCACTTCAATCTCAAATTCTGGCCCAAACATTGTTCGAACAATAGCACAGCAAGATTGCCTTATGTTGGTCTCAGCAACAGTGTGTGGCTCCTTGTTTTTAGCAATTATTTGAGCAAACAAGTAACTCGCCTTTTGAGCTTTCTCTGATGTCTTCATTCTCTTTGAGAATGATGCAGACTGCTTCCTTATAGATTTTGCAAGCTCAATAAAGTATTCTACTGGTTTTCCTGACAGATGGCTGTGTTTTGTGGTAAAATGGCGTGTTAATTTATTTGGTACCATACTTTCATTTGCAAGTATTTCCCCACAAACTAAACACTGGGGACAAGGATGGTTTTCATTACCAGAAAATGTGAACCCCAGTTTCATATAAGCTTTATTATATAAACGGGGATTGGCGATTTTCCCTTTATACTTCTTACGCACTGGGACAGACCGTTCAGTTGATTCTTGGGTACTTTGCTCAATAGCTGCTACATTTTGTTCTTCGCAAACGTCATAGTCACCAGCTTTTCGCTTCCGAATTATAAACTTATCCATTTTGAGTTTCTGTTTGCCTTCTGAGGAAAATGAAGAAATGTGGAAATCTAGAGATAGGAAGAACATGAGATACGAAGTTTAACAATCTTACGCCTTGCTTACAGTCTTCATTCTCTCCAATAACATTTCGGGATTTGAGTAGTAGATAATCATGTGGAATCAGAGCTCTGAGCATAGGGTGGGACTGGAGTAATAACTGCATTGAAGCTGGCTCTGGCTGACTCAGGATACCAAGTGAGCTGTCCAGAACCCACAATTATATTCCATTCTTTATCAGAAGGCCCTTACATTTCCATGCCATAGTCTTCCCCGCCAAACTAGATTGTTTACTTTCCTACAACACAAATCAATGTCTCATTTTTAATCTAGTTATTTGAAGTGGAACCAATCAAGAAATACATAAACAACCACATATTGATCTGCTATGACACTGAAGCCTTTTTGACTGGATCAGACAGGCAACCTAAATGAGGTAGCAGTGTGGCACGTGGAAAACATGCCATTGAAGGTGGAAGCACCACGCCAACATTGCCCATGGGAAATTGTGCTGAAAATAATGGCTGACATCTTTCAAGAATCTAGTTCTAATCCAGTCAATCCTATCACAGGACTTAAGATTAGTCTATAAAACAATAAAGCAAACGCAAGGAGATGGTGGGTGGAGCGCTGAAACTTTACAGACACTCACCCCCAGCCACAGATCTGGGTTGAATCTGTAGGAGAGTAGGGTCTGCAATCCTATGATCACCCAGATTTTTTGCTTTTGTTTCACTGGTTTACGACTTTCTCTGGCTGTGGGCCTGCCAATCACACCCACAGCCTGGCTGTTCTCTCTCTAAATTACAACGTGTACCCTAGGTGCATTTACCAATTGGTACTGGGCCCCCTTATCAGACCCTGTAACTCAGGGCATAGGTGTACCCAGGGCCTACCAGGGGCTGAAGCATGTATTATGCCACCCCTGGCTGGCCTCCTAAATTTGACACAACTGGCTGCATGACAGCTGGGGCAAAGTCGTGTAATCACCCTTTGCTGTAGATATAGTATACCTATATCTAACCCTAAAAATGGACACACAGATCCCTATCAGTCACTCCTATGGCAGGCCTTGACAATCCTGAAGGCAGAGTGCTTGGAATCGTGTGAAATGGTGCTCTGGCATGAGCTGAGCCCGTTTGCAGCTTGCGGAACCAAGTCCTAATAGCTGTTCCATGATAACGCATACCATATACTCTTAAGTGCATTATAATCCTCGCGGTTAAATGCTATCTTTGGTATTGCTTTATCAAAACATGTCGAGTAAGGTGTCATACGAATTGGAATACTAACCCCTCGCCAATTCTGGCGACGGGGTTAGCAATCCACCCTTCTAGAGGGACACGACATGTATGTAACTGTGAACCTCGGTTAAAGTTAAACGAAGCCTCAGCTCCACAAAATGGATGCTGCCACCACAGACACGAGTCTGACCCCCTGCAGCTGGGAGTCCTTCCAGCGAGGGGAGCCTGGACAAAGGGTTTCCTGTCCGGGGCGGTGCTAGCACCATCCCAGACAGGGTTTTGTGTATCCTGGGTAGGCAGGGCTTTACAGGAAGGTGACTGCTGAGTGGCACCCCGGTGCTCACTACGCATAGGCCGGTCAGAACCAGTTCCAGGGGCACACCAGCCCCTGGCCTGGGGAAAGTCCGGCATGGGAGAGGGGTGTAACCACCCCCCTCCTAGTCCCACCCATAGGCAGGACCTAGTCACCGGGTCAGCCCCTTTTCTTAGTATAAAGATAGGAGGCGGGCCCCCTGTTCAAATTAGATCATCTTTGGAATCAAGACACGACTTTCTGCGAAAGGACATCAAGATTTCTTCCTCAAGATTCTCCCTTGTGACTAAGGAGTAGTCACCCTGCATCCGCAGGCACCATCAAGAACACTGCGGTCTGCTGCAAGTCCTTCCTCAGGAATCCGACGACACAGCTCGACGAGACCCGGCTTCCCTGGCACCTCTGACCTCTACTCACCTCTACAGCCAAGCTGAGAACCGTGAGTGCGACGAGACCTCGAGGGACCGACGATCGCCAAGACTGCACGACTTCTTTACAACAAGCCCGCCGAGCATCCCTCTGGTGAGTGCTTTGGGGTCCGAGAAGCCCCGACCCTGAGCAGCTCCAGCACCGAAGATCAGCCTCCCAGCATCTCCACGATCTGCGTGGGGCCCTTCTGCTTTTTGCTACTCACCGCGTTGTTTGGCTACTAGCCCGCTGGCTTGTGGCCTTCTTAACGACGCCCGACGACATCACTGCTGCTGGTCTGGTTGCTCCAGACTGGCCCTTGCTCCCTTCCAAGAGAGGAGCACCTCGGACCCTCCCGGTCCACTCCAGACGCCATTTTGAGTCCACCGCGTGGGCTTGAATTAGCCAAGGCTTTGTTGCCCAATCCTGGGTCCAGCGACGCCGACAGCTTCATCCATCGTGGGACAGCTCGCTCCTCCATCCTGGTCGCCGACAACGCCTCCTGGTCCGTGAGATCTGCAGAGCACAGCGTCGCCCACTCACCTAGTCGAGGTGACTACCATCCGGTGCCCTCCTGGTGCCACCTGACTACTGGCTAGTAGTCACAAACTTGGTCCCCTCTGCTTTCAGGTGTCATCTGTCTTCAAGATCCAGGCTTGGATCACTTCGAACTCTCTTCACTGGTCGCCTGCCAGCATCTTTCTTCCAGGCCCCTGGTCCGTCTACGAGGATTCCCGACGTCTTTTGAGACCTATGCAGCTGCAGCCCCTGGGCTAGGTAACTTCGGCATTTCGTTGCCCCAGCATAGCCTCCCTATCAAAGGGTCAGAATCCACTTTCGTTTTCCTCCTACCAGGTCGGGTTCGCCCGAGAACACTAACTTTGTGAAATCTAGCTACCATAGACTTTGTCCCGCATCACGCGTGAGAGTGCACACTCTGCACCCGAGTCCCCTGGGTCTCCTAGAAGTAATCTAACGATTCTATAGTCAAGTCCTAGCGATTCCAAAGCCTATTAGTACTGTACTTACCTGCTAGTAATTTCGCATTCCACTTTCAGAGTATATGGTTTGCCGTGCCCCTCGGGCATTTGTGTATACTGTGCTAACTTAAGTATTTTCGTAAGAGTTTTGTTTTGTGCTTAGTACCCTGTCCTCATAAAGAGTACAGGGCTGTTGTGAGTTTAATAAATACACTGTTTATTTTCATAACACTTGTGTGGTGTCCTTTCACTTGGTGTTCAAGGGGTATATGTGTGGTATAACAGCTGGCTTAACACGCCCTCTCGAGTCTTTAGCCTTAGACTGCTCGTATCCACGCTACTAGGATAGCTGGTCTATAAGGTTGACTTACAACCAATCATCAATAAGGGTTGCTGGACTGATACATAGTGTTCACTAGAATAGTGAGCACTGCTTATCAGGCTACCTTCCCACAGAATCCATCATCATTCTTTAGTTCACTTCACCACCACAGTGAAGACCCAGCTATATGGCAATGAATTTACACTGGAAGAGTAAGCAGTAAACAAAGAGCTGGAACCTCAACCAATTTTGAAAGTCGGAAATATAAACAAAGCATTTACTTAACAGCAAATAAAAACAAGCATTTACAATGCAATAGGTCTCCCAGCTTTAAAGTTTGAGCTATTGGCATTGTATATTACAATGTGTTACATTAATTTGTTATCAAACTCTGAATTGTTGTATAAAGATGGTAAATGCTGCAAGAAAAAGTAGCACTGAAATTGATAGCTTTCGCAATCGCTATTGTAATGAAGCTGAACAGGCAGGGACAAAAGCATAGTCATAACAATCGATTTAAAAAATAAATGAAAAAAACACTCACTGAAAGTCTGCTTTCGATTCTGCGACTGTCCGCAAACCCAAAACAACGGCCTCCTCCTCCCCATAGGGCACCTCACCACGCACGAGTACAAAAACAAGCATTTGCAGTGCAATAGATCTCGGAGCATTAAAGTTTGAGTTATTGACATTCCGCCTGGGAACATCACGCGAGCCCGAGGAGGTGTAGGCCGTGCCACGAGGCAACCTGCGGCCTGGTGTGCCCATCGGGTGAAGTCGGAGCTGCTCGCTGAGGTTGGTGTTTCTCCCCCCCACCCCCCCCCCCCACCCCTGTGGGGCACAGAGACCTACCCGCAAGCCCTGAAAGAACTGCCCAGGGTGCCGATTGCAAATTCGGCCCGAACTGGTAGATGGAGCACGAAGCTAGCTGAGGCCTACTCTGCAAAGGAGGTGAGAAGTGGCGGCCGCTAGGCGTGTGGAGAGAGACATAAAGCGAGGCAAGCTACCGCGAGTGGGTTGGGCACTCACTACTCTGCACTCACTACTCTGCACTCACTACTCTGCACTCACTACTCTGCACACTCACTACTCTGCACTCACTACTCTGCACTCACTACTCTGCACTCACTACTCACTACTCTGCACTCACTACTCTGCACACTCACTACTCACTACTCTGCACTCACTACTCTGCACTCACTACTCACTACTCTGCACTCACTACTCACTACTCTGCACTCACTACTCTGCACTCACTACTCTGCACTCACTACTCTGCACTCACTACTCTGCACTCACTACTCACTACTTTGCACTCACTACTTTGCACTCACTACTCTGCACTCACTACTCTGCACTCACTACTCTGCACTCACTACTCTGCACGCACTACTCTGCACTCACTACACTACTCACTACTTTGCACTCACTACTTTGCACTCACTACTCTGCACTCACTACTCTGCACTCACTACTCTGCACTCACTACACTACTCACTACTCTGCACTGACTACTCTGCACTCACTACTCTGCACTCACTACTCTGCACTCACTACACTGCACTCTGCACTCACTACTCTGCACTCTGCACTCACTACGCTGCACTGCACTCACTACTCTGCACTCTGCACTCACTACTCTGCACTCACTACTCTGCACTTACTACACTGCACTCAGCACTCTGCACTCACTACTCTGCACTCACTACTCTGCACTGACTACTCTGCACTCTGCACTCACTACTCTGCACTCACTACTCTGCACTCTGCACTCACTGCTCTGCACTCACTACTCTGCACTCACTACTCTGCACTCACTACTCTGCACTCAGCACTCACTACTCTGCACTCACTACTCTGCATTACCACTCTGCACTCACTACTCACTACTCTGCATTACAACTCTGCACTCACTCTGCACTCATTTAATAGGTCTCACCGTTTTCTGCATACTTTTGTGAGAGACTGTTCTATTTCCTTGTTAAATACTTCTGCATCAAACTGGGAAAAGGCAAGGGAGTCTGGCACTGGGGCTGCATTGCTTTCAGCTTTCAGCACACCCCTTCCCTGTCTCCGCAGCACCAGACAGGACAGCCAGGCAGCCCCTGATCCTTCTGCAGAACGACTTAAAGTGCCCCTTTCACTTAAACTTTCATCAACCTAACATGTTTTCAAAGGAACCGGAAACACGACGAGATGTGCAGTTTGACATTGTCTGTGCAGGAAGGGGAAATGTCTCTCGGTTAATGATCAGGGCGTAAATATTTCTCTGTTGCTATTGAGTGTGGGCCGTAAGGGTGAGCTTCTTGGGGCTTTATCATAGTCAGTGAGTTCTTATAGGGTGCTTAAAGGGGGTGCTTCCAATTCCCAATTGATGATTGTAGTGGGCGGTATGGGGGGGATGTTGTTTTCCTGTGGATATTCACCATGCGCTCAAAAGGAGGCTGTTGTCAACCTCTAGAAAATCAGTGTGTGGACTGAGGGGCGCTTATATTCCCATTTGCAAATGTTTCTCTGCAATAAAAACGTCTCGCAAAACATAATTTCAGGCCGCCTGTCACATTACACAGTAGGAGGCACTTTAAATATAGAATCGAGTATGCCCCCGGAATGCCGCCGCGGCCGCCCCGGAAGTCAGGCACGGTCGCCTGTGACGGGGGCGGAGCCACGTTCAGAGCGGAAGAGGAGGCAGGCGGAGTCGTTGCGTCTCGCGGCCCGGGGCTCCTGTGAGCGGTGTGGAGCCCCGGGGCCGCGCCAGCAGGAGGTTGGGCGCCGCGTGCTGAGCAGAGTCCCCGACATTGGCCAGGTAAGTTCAAAAAAAGGCTGGGGGGGGCTTGGTGCACTTGTGTGTGTGTGTGCGTGTATGCTCGTGTGTGTATGTATGCGTGCGACGGTGACGGCGGGGGAGGGAGGGAGGGAGGGAGGGGGGGGCCTCGGTGCACGTGTGTGTGTGTGTGCGTGTGTGTATGTGTCAGGGGGGGTGTCTCTGTATGTATGTATGTGCGTGCGTGCATGGGCGCTTGTGTGTGTGTATGCGCATGCGTGTGGGGTGCTTGCGCTTCCCAGGAGACAGCGCCTGGCCACAGCGCGCGTGCCAGTTACAAATCGCCTGGAAGGATGCGCGTGGCCAGGACTGTCTCCTGGGACTGAGAGTCGCTGACAAAAGATCTCCTGGCGGACACAGCGCTGACGCGCTGTTAAACGCCAGGAGACCTAAAAACTGGTTTTTTGAAACGTGACTTTCAGAATGTACAAACAACCAGAGTGCAACACTATCTTCATGGCACATAGACAGAAAAACTCTCGTTTTACATTTCTATTCACTGACATCTCAATCTAGCATACAGTAATGCTCACATTAGTGCACAAGTAACTGAGCAGTCATAGGACGGTAAGCATGTAACACAGGTTATTTGAACATGGTGTTTCAAGTGTGAAGCTTTACAAATGAATGTCTGGATTAGAATTAGGGAAGCCGAACTGAGGAAGCTTGCTTCTGTGACTATACTCCCAGACCACAAACAATTCCTGCATTTGACAAATAGCAAAGATTGTCTGACTGCACAGGCAACTTGAAATGAAGAACCAAACATCGGTCCTGTAACTTCAAATTACTCTCATGTCTTCTCTGGCCAATGAAAAAAGTTGGCTGTGTGTTTAAGGCACATGGTCTAGAAAACAGAGTAGTCAAGGAGGCCCCTCCATTTAATTTGCAGATTCCAGGGAAACAGTGATGCACTATTTCTTCCCCAACTAAAGTAATCCAGTTGTCCAGTGGGATTTATCGACTTCAAAATATATCACGTAGCTTTTCTGCAGGCTGTCCACCATTGTACAATGTAAGGTAGCAGAAGTGACGGAAAAAAAGTCCAACTATAAACAGCAACGATGAGCACAGGCAGTGTGTGTGCAACAGACTAGCATGGCAAATATATTTGTGTTATAGTAAACCATATTAATTGCACATAAACAGCCACAAAACTAACTGCAACAATAAGAAGAATGTCGCTAATTTGTTTTGATTCTACAGGATATAAGAATGTTTTTTAACCACTTGACAATTAGGGCTCCTCCCACATTCGCCCATTCACGCATGGTGCTAAGCTCCATTTTTGGATGTGTGGGGTTGATCGCGCATAAACCTTCATAACTTTTTCCCCCACAAAAGGTATCCACGCTATATTTCATGAACACCAGAGAGGTGCAGATGAGGCAGAAGTGTAGCGTGGTTGAATTGCTCTTACCCTACCTTCAGCTGCAGGTAACTTCAGTGGGACTGCAGGATGGGCATATGAAAATACCCATCCTTCAGGTCCAAGGCCACCTCCAGTCACCCGGAACCAGGGCAGACAGAATATGGGCAGCATGAGCTTTTTAAATTGCTCTTTCCACAAGAAGGCATTCAGTGGGTAAAGGTGAAAAATAGGAAGAAGGCATCCTTCCTTCTTCAACACTCGGAATATCAGGATGAACAATCCATCCCTATCGCTAGACCTTGCACCTCTTGTAGCAAGATAAAAAGGTGCTTGAGCCGCTCTAATGTATAAGGAAACTACTGTGGAATGGAACAGAATGGAAGGGTCTAGCCAGGATGAACGATCTGGAGGACCCATCAGTCGGATAAGACCGGTTGCCACCCTGGGAGAAGGTGTTGAAGCCGGCCTCCCACACGATGGATATGCACCGCTAAGGACAAACTAGTGTGGCAACGTATGCGGCAGGGGAGGAGGGCTTGGAAGATGGATGCCCCTGGGGACATGCATGGTGCCTGCTTAATCCCTGTTCCAGAGCCCGACAGACTGGGGTAACTCTTGTGTAGGAGGAAGGTCTGGCGTTGCCTGCAGCCAACCCTTTTATCTTCGGAAAGGCCAAAACTGGTGGGAAAAGTGTCTGACAGGGGTAGAAAGGCCTAAAGAATGTGCAGTGACCAGGCACCCTTTGGATGTTCTAAGGCGGAATCAACTTTTCCACCAACTAGGCGGGATTTATCAAAAGGCAAATGCCTAGGGGATACCTGTGCATCTCCTGAAAACCTCTTGGACCGGATCCATGTATGGTGACTGAATACCACACTGGTGCCACCCACTTGAGCCAAACAGTTGGTCGATTCTAGCCAAGCATGAATCATGATACGCAAAACTGTAAAGTTCAGTTCTTTGCAATCTTTGTGACGTGCTGTGGAAAAATATGCAACTTTCTCATGAAAATCCTTACACTTGTGTCAAACTACTTCACATATATTATTATTTAACTACAACATGAACGTCCTACCTAAGGTGTACTTTGCAGATAACAATATTCTCCTGTGCAATGCTATTGAAAGCTTTGGAAAAAGTAATTTTGAAGGGATAAAATTGCATACGTATGAAACTGTGCCTAAACTTGAAAACAAAAGTTCTGCATGCATTTTACAGCTTGACTGGGTTCGATGGCAGTGTAAATATCTCGCTAGACAGAATGAATGCTCTCACTTCATGAAGAAAAGGAGCGAAAAGTTGAACAGCTAAAGGTAAACTTGTCTATGGGGAAATAAATCAGGAACATTGAAGGATCTCGCAGGCGAAAATAGAACTTCACGCACTGCTTGTAGCGCACCAATTAAAATCTTGCACCATTTATTAGATAAATAAAAAAGTAAGTAAGATAATGTGAACGTGCTTGGTTTAAGCAACTTCAGACGACATTTAAAAATGTGAACAAACCGCACATTCTGAGAAATGAAATGAGTGGTCGATGTGTGAACCGGCGTGAGCCTGGCATTTGGACACTGCCGGCCATTGCCACCCTCCGTCGTGGTCGATGTGTGACCCCGGGTGAGCCTGGCATTTGGACACGCCGCTGGTGCTGCCCCCCTCCGTCGTGGTCGATGTGTGACCCCGGGTGAGCCTGGCATTTGGACACTCTGCTGGTGCTGCCCCCCTCCGTCATGCAGTGGAACAGCACGCGGCCGTGCGTTGCTCTCCGCTGGTCGCGCGCCGGGGCTGCTGCTCGTGCAATCGATAAAACATGAATTCTGCTTTCTTTCCCGGCAAGAAGGGCCTGTAATAAAACCCTGGAAAGCAGCCCTGCCTCGTTGATATGCGCGGCCTTCCGCTGGGGGAGCCGCGCGCCGCGTTCTTGGAAACCACGGTTGATGGAAAGCTCCTTGAAGGCTGGGTTCGGGGAACGTGCAGCAGCCCCGGCGCGGCGGCCTTCATTTGTAGAGCATCGGCCCCCCTGGAGCTGCTCCGGTTATTATTTTGTTCAAAGCCCCCTGTCAGCTGCACTTGTACAGCGTGCGCGGGGTTCGAGGCTGGTTCACCGGCGGGGGCTCTGAGCCCTTTGGTGAACATCCTGCAAAGAATTTCCCAACCAGCTTTTGTTTGTTGCTGTTCAATTTTACTCAAATGGCACTCGCTCGCGTGGCAAACGGGATAATTTTCTTTTAGTTTGCCCCTCACTAAGACAGTCCTCTTAGTATCATTATCCCCTCACCATTCCACCACAAGCCCTTTTTAAGATAAATCCCTTGTCCTGAATTATTTGAACTAAATACGTAATGCTGGGGCACCACTCTGTAGCGTCCTACCAGCCCAGGTTCTCGCCAATAACTACCCTACACACGGAGAGTCGTTTTACACGTCTTTATTCCGCTGCTTGTTAGTCAGGACTCCACATTCTAAGTCTGCTTTCAACTCCTCCCTCCCAACGCTTGCGTCACAGGCCTACGGAGTGCAGTGGGAGTCATATTAGTAGATTTTGAATAGTCTGATTGTGGGTATACTGCTTGCTGTAATGCTCTTGGGGTCGCTCTCGAGTGTATGCAGAAAGATGTACTCCCACCTTTTTTGGCAGAGTGTCAGGTTTGCATTCTTCTGTTATTGAGATTGCTCTGCCGTTTCTTTTCTCCTCCATTTCAGAAGGAGATGAAGGGTGCTCTAGTGTATCCACACTGAGTCCAAGGTGGTACATAACTCATAGTGTAGGGGCTGTTTACTCTTCTACTCTTTTGGAGTTCTATACCTTGATTATAAATCATTGTTGAACCTCAACAATAAAAGATTGCATAGATCATGTTGCACAACTATCTTTGAGCAAGATTGCTACTGCCCTTTAGAGTTCAATGGAGCCAGTGTGGAAACATCCCTTTGATTCACAGTGCTCCTGCAGAGATGCAGTGGCAAACACAAAATGATGGGGCTCGCCTGTAGACTGTGATGAGGGTCTCTGGTGCCTCCCAGATCGCACAGGCACTCATTGACCTTAGTCTCAATGGGTGCCCCCTGAATAGTTGGGCCTGTCCTACACTGTAGGGGCCTGCTCCGGAAAGCAGAGTGGCTTTCCTGAGCTTTTTCCTTTTTTTTTATTTCATTCCATTGCACGCATTCAGCAAAGTAGGCAATGGTCTGAAATAGAGGATAAGGAGGTCACTCCAAAAGACAAAACTCTTTGGGCCCCCCCGCACAGTCCTCCGTTACGCCCCTTGCAAGACATGCATCCCTCTAATGCTGCACATGTGAGCTATTGATTGTGTGAGTTCTCGTTCTACACAGGCAACACCGGCACCTGCCTGCCCCCTTTTCTTTCTAAGGTTCCTTGTGGCTATTCCTTGTCTGGCATAAGTGGCCCACTCGTCCGTCTTACCTCTCCTATGCCTCTGCATGGCCTGTTTTTCCTCCGCTTCTGCCTTGCGCAAAGCTACGGTTGCTTCACTTTTTGATTGAAGCCATTTTCATTACCCCCCACTACCACGCCCAACCCCCAACCCCCAATTCTGAACCTTTTTAGGTCTCGCCTGAGCCTGCTCCTGCGAGACTTACGTATGGGCTCCAGGAAAGGCTGCCAGAGGGCTTTGGAATGCGGATTTTGGCCAGTGCATGTGCGCCTGGCGCGCTCACAATTTGTTCCCTCCCTCCCCCCATCAGACTTGAAAGGAAGCCGCTCGCACACCACCACTTGTCTGAGCCTCGGCATCAGACTTCAAAGTAATGCACCCCCAAACTTGCTGGCCTCGTGAGCCTTTATTTACTTGTTTTCTTGGTCTGTTCTTCATCCAGCTATCTCTCTCCTTACCTCTGTTTCTTCCCCTCTCTCTCTCTTTCTACCTTGTTGTTTCATATTGTTTGCCCTGGCTCTTCACTTCCATACAGGCTCACTTCTGTTGCTCGCTGCTTTTGCCCCTATGAATTTTGGCCTATCTCCAACCTCCTCCCTCGCTGATCTTGGATCTCGGCCCCCTCCTCCTCTTTTCTCTCTCCCGCGCTAACTGTTCCTGTCTTCTATTCATTCATCTTCCTCATCCAATTTACCACCCTCTCTTCATCTCACAGACATACTTCAATTCTTTGCTAAGAATATCATTGCAGTATTGATCTGTGCCTATACGTCTCTCTTCATAACACATCCCATGCTTTGTTAATCAATGTTATATACATAACAAGGGTTTTGTTTACAGGTCTATTAAAAGGATACTTCACTCAGGGACACCACCACATTACTCAGGGACACCACCACATCACTCAGGGACACCACCACATTACTCGGGGACACCACCACATTACTCGGGGACACCACCACATCACTCGGGGACACCACCACATCACTCGGGGACACCACCACATCACTCAGGGACACCACCACATCACTCAGGGACACCACCACATCACTCAGGGACACCACCACATCACTCAGGGACACCACCACATCACTCAGGGACACCACCACATCACTCAGGGACACCACCACATCACCCAGGGGCACCGCCACATCACTCAGGGGCACCGCCACATCACTCAGGGGCACCGCCACATCACTCAGGGGCACCACCACATCACTCTGGGACACCACCACACCACTCGGGGACACCACCACACCACTCGGGGACACCACCACACCACTCGGGGACACCACCACACCACTCGGGGACACCACCACATCACTCAGCCCAACCACCTCATCATTTAGCACCACAACAGCGCTATCCTTGCTTGCAACCAACAAGCATTGCCATAGCCAATAGGTCTCGGATTAGGAAAGTGTAAGCTATTGGCTTTGTGAATAGCAATGCTATTAATTTAGATATTTTCAAAGCCTACACATATTTTAAAAAATGGTCATTTACAATACCAATAGCTCACACTTTCCTAATTCGAGACCTATTCCATTGCAAATGCTTGTTTTTGGTTACCACAGTGCTGGTCTTCCGGTGTGTCTTATCCCCTTTTTTTGGGTATATGGTGTATGTTCCTCTCGGACATGGGTTTCTTGGCCGTCCACTCCGGGTTGGTTCGGCGGAGTTCTGTTCTCCCCTAGAATTCTTTCCAGGGAATCTCCTCCACTACTTGCGAGTGCTGATTCAGTTCTTCCCCTTGGGAATTTGTTTCCCTTGTACTAATGGCCTACTGAGTATGAACTTTGGTAGTGTCAAGGTCCTCGCCCAAGTTGTTCCCTGGCTTATGGCCCGGTACTAATTGTCCTGTGCATAGGAGGACTTTATCCTTTGCTTCTGGCCTCCTAGGCTATGGGCACTGCCTCGCTATATGTTCCTTCTCTTCTTTACACTGGCCCTTTGATTGGACTTTCATTTTCTGGCGTTGATCTTCCAATGCTAATTAATTTTAATGCTGCAGCCTTGTCTGTTTTGACCTCCCAGTTGTTGGCCCTGTTCATTGCGGTTCCTTTTTCCAGTCCTCCATTGTGGTGTTTATTTCTCTGGTCTAGCGTGGTTGTTTCTCCCCTGCGGTGTTCTTTTCTTGTTCTTCCGCCTCTCCCTTTAGATGGGGCCATTTAGCTTGTTCCCCCGTATGCTGTTGTCTCACCTTCGGGCCCATGGCCACTCTTGTGGTTGTTGCATATACCCTTCTCCGGCACTTATTATTATACAGTGTGAATTCTGTATTTAAAAAAAATATATATATATATATGTATAGAGTTTTATATATCGCAAACTTGACCCGAATCAGGTATCAGAGCGCTTTACATCACACCAGTTGCGTTACATGAGGGCACATTCATCATTTTTAGGCGCAGGGAGATTAAGTGATTTGCCCAGAATCACAGGATTTTCAGCGTCGTTGCCGAGACTCGAACCCAGTTCCCGAGATTCGAGGTCGACCGTCCTTGCCTTTAGGCCAACTCCTCTCCCATACTTATCTTATAAATATGTTCATACCTCTCTATTTCTTTGTGTTTTATACATTCTTTTCTCATGTTTCTATGGTGCATAGTCCCAGTGGGCCTCCTATCTCTCAAATTGTTTCCACTGCCTAACGTGGTCTATGGCCATGATTGTTTCTGTTGATCTCAATGCTTTATCAGCTATTGATGGAGTCCTCTGCCTTGCCTAATTCTATGACTGGGAGCTTGGCCCAGTAGTTTAGCTATTGTCCTTAGCCCTGCTCCTCGGTCTCTTTGACCGGTTGTCCTTCCAGGGGACATTGTATTCCTTTGTTACTGTGGTGCGTTCTTCCCACTTGTCTTTTTCTTCTGCCGTGCCTTTTCTCCTATGTCTTGCACAGCTGCAAATTCTGATCCTTACAGGGTTCTGCCCAAGTTTTTTGATGGGATATTTTCTTTAACCCATCCCTTGCTGACAAGTGGTCTCTCTTGTCTTATGCAGACCGGGTAGCCTAGTCGGGAATATTTCTTGGAATCAGTTCGCAGACCATCCTCCGGGATGGTATTACTTGGGTATCTATTCTAAGCGAAGGAATCTGCGGCTAGACGTCTCTATTAGATACATTGAGTTATTTACCTTAGGTGACGCCTTATCTGGTAGACACTAAGGGCCATATGTATCAAGCACAAATGCGCTCGCAAACGCCGAAATTCGTAGCATTTCGGCGTTAGCGATCGCATTTTTGCTAAATGCTATGTATGAAGCAAATCTGCGTGCAAAATTTTGCGATTCCTTAAATGCAATGTAAGAAGCACCAAAAAAGTGCAATTTCGCCTTAAGGAATCGCAAATTACCACCAACTTCAAGTTGATGGTAATTTGCGATTTCTTTGAAAAATGCACTTTTTTGCATTTTTCAAAGTGCCATGTGACGCACATACATGCCCTTAGGGCGCGTATGTGTGCCACATGTGCACCCATGCTTATTTCATGGGTGCAACAGGGTGTCCTTTTGACACCCTTGCACCCTTGAAATTGCATTCTCAATTTGCGATTTGCTAATTGCAAATCGCAAATTGAGAATGTCTTCCCATTCATTCCTTTGGGCCTCTAGCCCCAAATGGAATGAATGGGGAGGTATTCCTTAATTGCGAATCGCAATTTGAGATTCGCAATTAAGGAATATGTAGGATTCGCAAAATGTATTTTAAATCCTCCATACATAGCATTTTGCGATTCTCAAATAGCGATTCACAAAAAAACGCTAATTGAGAATCGCAAAAGGACATTTTGATTCATATGGCCCTAGATCTAGCTGCAGATTCTTTACCGCCCCATCCATCCTCCCAGACGCCCCAACTAACCAATGATACTGCGCACCTTTCTGATAGAGGATTCTTTTTGGGCGCTCTGTTTTCATGGCAGTGTCTATACGTGGCTTCGCGTTACAGCACAAAAAGTAGTTGTTAGAAGTTGGCCTGATATATGATGCTCACTAGTTCTAGTGATAACCTTGTATCAGTCCAAACAACCCTTATGGTGATTGGTTGTAAGTCAACCTTATAGACCAGCTATCCTAAGGGTAGCATGGACAAAGCAGTCTTAGGCTTAACTCTATTGGCATGTGAAGCCAGCTGTTTTACCACATATAACCCCTTGAATACCACATGAAAGGACACCACACAGGTAGTTATGAAAATAAACAAGTATTTATTAACTAACAACACCTCTGAACTCTTTATGAGGTCAAAGGGCTAAGCACATGACAAACTCTTCGGAAAAATACACTCGAGTCGCACGATTTACAATGGTGCCCTAGGGGCACGACAAACCATATACTAGAAACAATGGAATGCGAGGAAAGAAAGTACTGTAAGAAGATCCAGAGGCTGGAGAATCACTTGGACTACGCTACTGACTAGGTAAGTAAGGAGCAGGAGGCCCACGGGACTCACGTGCAGAGTGGAAACTCTCACGCGGGATGCGTACCAACGTCTATGGATGCTACAGTTTACAAAGTTACGGATTCCGGACGAACCCGGCTGGATGGACGGAAAACAACAGTGGACCTGAACACTAGGATAGTGAACACTGACTTCAGCACCTAGAAGCTTTAGTTACCTAACCCACAGGCTGCGGGTGCATAGGGCTGAAGTGGTGTCGGGTTTGCTGCGTTGATCCCGGTGATGCCTGAAACAAGGAGTTGCTGGCAGGCGACCAGATGGAGGAGTCCGGTGGTTCCAAGGATGGAACTAGGAAGAAGTCGTCCTGAAAGGGAAGGGGACAGAGTCTCGGTCACTAGCCAGTGACGGTGCTGGAACCAGCAGGGAACCAGATGCTGTCGCCGCAGTCAGGTGGAGGACGGGACACTTATCTCTGTAGCTGCGCGGACCAGGAGCTGTTCTGTGCGACCAGGCTGGAGGCACGAGCTGTCCCACGTAGTCTGCTGCTGTTGGCGGTGTTGGATCGTTGATCTGGACAACAGGCCTTGGCAAGTGCAAGCCACGCAGTGGAACAAAGATGGTGTCTGGTGCGGACCAGGAGGGTCCGGGGTGCTTCTCGTTTACAAGGAAGCCAGGGCCAGTCTGGAGGACCAGACTAGCAGTGGTGAATTCTTCGGGTCGTCGTCTCAGAGGTCACTAGCCAGCCGGCAAGTGACCAGACAACAGGACAAGCAGCAACCAGGCAAAAGGGCCCCACGCAGATCTCGTGGATGCTGGGGGGCTGGTCTTTGGTGCAGGAGCTGCGTCGGTGTGGGGCTTCTCAGACCCCAGTGCACTCACTCGAGGATCCCTCGGCAGTCATGCTGGAAGCGCTGTGCAGGTTTCTTCAAGATGGCCGTCTCCAAGTTGCTCGTCCCACCCACGGGTCTCAGCTGTGCTGTGGACGTGGGTAGAGGTCAGAGGAGTCTTGAGGTCCGGGTCTCTTCGAGCTGGGTCGTCGGGTTCCAGGAAGGAAGGACTTGCAGCAAACCGCACAAGAGCTTGATGGTGCCTGCGAAGCAGGATGGTCACTCACTGACCATAGGGGAGATTCTTCAGTCTTCTGATGTTCAGGAGGTCGAAGGTCAAGAGTTCTTCGTGGAAGTTGTCAAGATTAATCTGATTTGGAATGGGACCAGCTCCTACCTTTATTCAGCTAAAGGGAGCTGCACTACGACTAGGTCCCTCTCCTGGGTGGGACCAGGAAGGGGGGTGGTTACACCCCCTATCCTTTGTCCGGTCTTGCGCCAGTTCTGGGGCTGGAGTGCCCCAGGAACTGGTTTAGACCGGACTATGCACAGGGACACCTTGTGTGCCCCAGGCATGTCTCATTCCTTTCAGCCCTGTCCTACCTAATACACAAAATCCTGTCTGGGGTGGTGCTAGCACCTCCCAAGGCAGGAAACCCTTTGTCCGAGCCTCCCTCGCTGGAAGGACTCCAAGCAGCAGGAGGTCAGACTTGTGTCTGTGGTGGCAGCATCCATTTTGTGATGCTGAGGCTCGAGTTAACTTTAACCGGGGTTCACAGTTACATACATGTCGTGTCCCTCTAGAAGGGTGGAATGCTACCCCCGTCGCCAGAATTGGCGAGGGGGTAGTATTCCAATTCGTATGACACTTTACTCAACATGTTTTGATAATGCTATGCCAAAGTTAGCATTTGACAGCGAGGTTCATAATGCACTTAAGAGTATATGGTATAGCGTTATCATGGAACAGCTATTAGGACTTGGTTCCGCAAGCTGCAAACGGGCTCAGCTCATGCCAGAGCTCCATCTCACATAATTCCAAGCACTCTGCCTTCAGGATTGATAAGGCCTGCCATAGGAGTGACTGATAGGAATATATGTGTCCATTTTAGGTTTAGATATAGGGATACTATATCTAAAGCAAAGGGTGATTACACCACCTTGCCCCAGCTGTCGTGCAGCCAGTTGTGTCTGTTTAGATGGCTAGCCAGGGGTGGCATAATACATGCTTTAGCCCCTGGTAGGCCCTGGGTACACCTATGCCCTGGATACCTAAGGTATGCTGTACAGGGACTGATAAGGTGGCACAGTACCAATTGGTAAATGCACCTAAGGTACATGGTTGTCAATTTAGAGAGAGAACAGCTAGGCTGTGGGTCTGATTAGCAGGCCCACAGCCAGGGAAAGTCGTAAACCAGTGAAGCAAAAAGCAAAAATAGGGGGTGACCATAGGATTGCAGACCCTACTCTCCTACATAACCCCCCCCCCCCACCCCCCAAACTTAGGGACATTAACCTAACCTTGACCAGGTGAGTCTTCTTGTTCTAAGTGGAAGTACCTGGAGAGACCATCTGCATTGCCATGGTCAGTCCCTGGTCTGTGCTCCACTGTAAAGTCCATCCCCTGTAGGGAAATGGACCACCTAAGAAGTTTGGGGTTTTCACCCTTCATTTGATTTAGCCATAAGAGGGGCTCATGGTCGGTCTGAATCTTGAAGTGAGTGCCAAACAAGTATGGCCTCAGCTTCTTCAGGGCCCAAACCACAGCAAAGGCCTCCCTCTCAATAGCTGACCAACGTTTCTCTCTAGGGGTCAGCCTTCTACTTATAAAAGCAATGGGCTGGTCATGACCATCAATATTCAGTTGAGATAGAACAGCTCCCACACCCAACTCAGAAGCATCTGTTTGGACAATGAAAGGTTTGGAGTAGTCTGGACTCTTGAGAATAGGTGCAGCGCACATGGCCTGCTTTAGGTCATCAAATGCCTTTTGACAGCTAACTGTCCACTGAACTTTCGTTGGCATTTTCTTACTTGTCAGGTCATTAAGTGGAGTCACAATGGTTCCATAATTTCTGACAAGTTTCCTATAGTAACCAGACAGGCCCAAGAAAGCTCTGACCTGTGTCTGGGTGGTTGGAGGAGCCCAGTCCTTTATGGCCTGTATCTTGCTCTCCAAAGGTTGAACTTGGCCTCCACCTACAAGGTGGCCCAAGTATGCAACTTGGCTCTGCCCTATCTGGCACTTGGTAGCCTTGATAGTGAGGCCTGCCTTTTGCAGGGCCTCCAAAACTTTCCTCAGGTGGATCAGGTGTTCCTCCCAGGTGGAGCTAAAGACAGCAATATCATCTAGATATGCTGCACAGAAGTCATCCAGCCCAGAGAGGACTTGGTTCACCAACCTTTGAAAAGTGTCAGGTGCATTCTTCAAACCAAAGGGCATCACCACAAACTGGTAATGACCTCCTGGGGTAGAAAATGCTGTCTTGGCCTTGGCATCCTCAGCTAACCTGATATGCCAATAACCAGCTGTCAGGTCAAATGTACTCAAGAATTTGGCAGAAGCCAATTTATCTATGAGTTCATCTGCTCTTGGTATAGGATGAGCATCTGTCTTAGTGACAGCATTGAGACCCCCGTAGTCTGCACAAAACCTCATCTCTCTCTTACTATTCTGGGTGTGAGGTTTAGGCACTAGAACAACAGGACTACCCAAGGGCTCTCTGAGGGTTCAATGACTCCCAATTCCAACATCTTTTGTACTTCTTGTTTTATGCAGTCCCTGACGTGGTCAGGTTGCCTGTAGATTTTACTCTTTAAAGGCAGACTGTCACCAGTGTCCACCTCATGGGTGCACCAGTTTGTCTGACTGGGTGTCCGAGAGAACATTTGTCTAAAGGATTGTAGAACCTGTTTGCAATCCGCTTGTTGATGCTCAGAGAGGCTGTCAGAAAAGACTACACTATCTACTGACCCATCATCAGGGTTCTGAGTGAGCAGGTCTGGGAGAGGGTCACTCTCTTCCTCCTGTCCCTCATCTGTAGCCATGAGCAAGCCCATGTCTTCCCTGTTGACAAATGCCTTGAGCCTGTTCACATGAAGTACTCTGTGAGGGCTCCTGAGAGTTCCAAGGTCTACCAGGTAGGTGACCTCTCCCTTCTGTTCAATTATAGTATGGGGTCCAGACCATTTGTCTTGGAGAGCTGCTGGGGCCACTGGCTCCAACACCCACACCTTCTGTCCAGGCTGGTAAACAGTAAGGACAGCCTTTTGGTCATGCCAAGCTTTTTGTAGTTCTTGGCTGGCCTCAAGGTTTTAGATGCCTTCTCCATGTACTCTGCCATCCTGGAGCGGAGACCAAGTACATAGTCCACTATGTCCTGTTTAGGCTTTTTGAGAGGTAACTCCCATCCTTCCTTCGCAAGACACAGGGGTCCTCTTACAGGATGCCCAAAGAAAAGTTCAAAAGGGCTGTAACCAACCCCCTTCTGTGGGACCTCTCTGTAAGCAAACAGAAGGCAGGGTAAAAGGATGTCCCATCTTCGCCTAAGCTTTTCAGGTAACCCTTTTATCATCCCTTTGAGGGTCTTGTTGAATCTCTCAACAAGCCCATTGCACTGTGGGTGATAGGGGGTGGTGAACTTGTAGTTGACACCACACTCCTTCCACATAGCAGTCAAGTATCCTGACATGAGGTTGGCACCTCTGTCAGAGACAACCTCCTTAGGAAACCCCACTCTGGAGAAAAGCCCTGGCCACAACAGGAGCTGTAGTGGTCCTAAGGGGAATAGCTTCTGGATACCTGGTGGCATGATCCACTACCACCAGTATACATCTGTGCCCAGATGCTGTTGGGGGGTCCATTGGTCCAACAATGTCAATCCCCACTCTTTCAAAGGGTACCCCCACCACAGGTAGTGGTATAAGGGGGGCCTTTGTTGTGCCACCTGATTTGCCACTGGCTTGACAGGTGACACATGAGCGACAAAACTCTTTAGTGTCTTCAGACATATGGGGCCAGTGAAAGTGTGGGACAAGCATGTCCCAAGTCTTGTTCTGGCCTAAGTGACCTGCAAGGGGAATTTCATGGGCCAAGGTGAGAAGGAAACCTCTCAGAGACAAGGGGATGACCAGCCTCCTGGTAGCACCAGGCCTGGGGTCTCTTGCCTCAGAGTAAAGGAGTCCATCATCCCAATACACTTTATAGGCACCTGTGGCATTCCCTGCAGCCTCAGCAGCAGCCTGCTGTCTGAGGGGTTCAAGAGATGAACAGTCTAATTGTGCCTGTCTCAAGTCTGCCCTGGAAGGTCCCCCTGTCTCAAGAAACTCAACCTGTTCAGGCTCAAGTTCTTCTAGGACAGTTCCTTCTGGGGTCTTTGGGTCAGTCTCCTGTGAGAGCTGATCCTCACCTTGAGGCAAGGGGGAAGGCACTGCCTTAACCCTACTGTTCTTACTCTTGGTTAGTGTCTGGTCCATTGTTCCAGGATCCAGCACTAGCTCAGCTGGGCATTTTTTGGCCTGTGACCTAGTCACAGCAAGAAATGAACAGTTGTGCACCGAGCACTCCTATTTAATTCAGAGTTTTTACTAAATCTGAACCTGATGTTATGATCTGTGTGCTGCAACTGATTGAGTATACCCAAATACTCTACAAAGTAACATGCAAATGTGGCTGGTTAACAAAAAGTTAACACAGGCTCAGTTGCGCACAACTCTAAATTCTATTGATCAAACCTTTTTTGAACGTTTCAGCACATATTTTTATTCATATGTTTTTTGCTATTCAGTCAAACTTTTTCAACACAACATTCTGTATTTATACATTAACACATGAATTTACATTTGCTAAACAAAAACAAACAGATATATACATTGAAAAAACATTAAATTTTCTTGTATGCATCGTAGTCCGCCCAATGCATTTCGGGACAAAAGCAGGGTCCCTTCGTCAGGGGCAATGCTGCAAAATAACATATACAGGCACATCAGTCTCTATGTATATATTACACATGGTTCATTACATTTCTTAGTATTTCCACCACCAAAGAAAAACACAAAAAATAAGAACACACCCATAGTGCATTAACCAACAAATACACCTTAACCCTAAAGAGCATATGTAGACTACTCACATACACACACAAGTAACTGTATTTCTTGTGAGCTTCGTTTCTTCTGGGTCCAAAAACAACTACAAAAGCAATGTAGACACAAATCAAGCTACCGCCAAATAAACTACGAGTAAAGACTCTGACCACAGCCAATTCATACGTTGGTTAAATGCATACCTGCATATACTTTAGTTATACGCCTGCCGAAAACCCTTTCTCATTTAGAACGTGATCCTTATTCGATACCTGTCTGCAACACAAAAGGATAGAACACTAAATATGCTGTTTGTTTCCGCATATATCTTCAACCAAAACTAAATGTATCGCGCTCTAAAGATCCTTACCATTTATATTAGAGTACGCCGCTCACCAAACAATCCGCAAGGTAATCTTCCAACACTCGGAGTCTCCCGCGTTTGCATTACCAGCACCATTTCCTGATTAAATTGCTCTAACCTTCCTCCCTATTGGTTAAACCGAAGATATTCTCCACCAATCAGATACAAGATACCAATCTTTATCATCTACGTCACGCGTTGTCACGGCGACCGGACTCTAAAACCAACGTATTTACCAACCTGAGCTCACTACCAGCTTCGAGCGAAAATACCGATGACTGGTTGCAATCAAGATGTTAAACTATTAGGTTAAATACCCAACAAGATCTATATACAAGCAAGATAAGAGACACGTTCCATATCATGCTGCACCACCGACTCGAAAACACACGGAACTTTAAACCATCAGTCGCATCGAATTCAGAAAACTTTATTGAACCCAAACTTGACACGCGACAGTCACTATCTGTGATCAATGTCAATCAACTATCCCCACCACTAATGAAGTTCCATACCAAGTGGCAATAAATAAACAAAAAGTGAGAAAAGAAAGAGATGTACAGTGAAAACCATGAACCAGTATTATGCATATATTTTGATGACGAGACAATATCAGAGATTTTTTGATAAAAAACAATCAGTTATGAACAATGATATACACTCCCTACAGATGATTCAATATATGACATTAAAAACAATTTTATGATAGTCATCACAAAAAGCTGCTCAGCTCAATCCGGTCATTCAGTCCCCCAGGGGTCAGTGTCCCCAACATTTTTATCCAGAATGATTCTCTCTGCAATAATTTCTTATTCCTGTCACAACCCTCATTCAGTGCTACAGTTTCAAGAATAGTAAATCTAAGTTGGGCTATAGTGTGTTTTTTTTCTAGCCAATGTGTTGCTAAGGATGATGTCATGGATTTGTTTCGTATTCTGCTTTTATGTTCTGAAATACGAATTTTCAGCTTCCGCTCAGTTTTCCCAACATATAAAAGTCCGCAGGGACATTTAATGGTGTAAATAACCTGGTTATTGTTGCAATCTCCTTCAAATTTCAATTTGATGGTTCTTCCAGATTGAGGATGAGTAATCACATTACCAACCATCACATTGTTGCAATGCACACAGTTTGTACATCTCCTCATCCCTTTGTAATCCTTCTTTTTTTCAATCTCTGAATGTTTCAGCAATTCTTTCAGGTTTTTAGACCGAGTGTAGGCAAACAAAGGCTTATCGCTAAAGCTGTTGTGAAAATCATTTTCTTGCTGAAGGAGTTCCCATCTTTGGTGTATGATGTTTTTGAGTTTTTGTGAGTTAACTGAGTATTTTGAGACAAACACATTACGTCTCTGTGCTTCTTTTTGTTTTTGTACTAATAAGTCAGTACGGTTTTTCTCAATAGCTTTGTTTTGTGCTGTATCCAGTATATCAATCGGATAGCCTCTTTTTATGTAGTTTTCCTTGTATTCCTTAATATACTCCAAACATTCATTTTGTCCTGTTACTATTCTCCTGATCCTCAAGAATTGAGAGTATGGAAGATTCTTCAGTAAATTCAGAGGATGAAAGCTTTGAAAAAGCAGCGTACTGTTTTTATCAGTCGGTTTTCGATACAGGGAGGTGTTAATCCTTTCTCCATCCAGTTCTACCATTACATCTAAATATGCTATTTTAGATCTACTAACAGTGTGTGTCACCTGTATGCGTGGATTCCTTGAATTTAATGATGCAATGTTCTGATGTAGTTGTGCTTCTGTACCAGACCATATTAGAAAAATATTGTCAATAAAACGACAGAAAAATTCAAGATGTTCTGTCCATTCTTTATGGGCAAAGACATGCTCTTGCTCGAATTTTGCCATAAAGGTATTGGCAAATACTGGAGCCCCAGTAAAGCCCATTGATGTTCCATTCAACTGCATGTAAAATCTTTCGGCCCATTGAAAATAGCTGTTCGTCAAACAAAACTGTGTTAACTCTAGTAGGAACACTGGATTGATTTCCATTTCTGGATGTTGCAACAACATCCACTCTTCAGCTTCAAGTCCGTCCGTATGTCCAATCGATGTATACAACGATACAACATCTATAGTGCATAGAATGTATTCTTTACCTGCTTGTAAACTGACAGATGTCAACTTTACTAGGAAGTCAGTTGTGTCCTGTATATATGTATGCCATTTTTGGATGAATGGTTGCAAAAAATAATCAATTATTTGCCCAGCCGGTTCAAAAATTGAGTTACAACCTGCCACTATTGGTCGAAATGGTGGATCTAACAGCGACTTATGCACTTTTGGCAGCATATAAATCTTTGGTTTGCTTGGATTTTGTATCATGAGAAACTTTGCCATGTTTGGTGTGATCCAATCTTCATCAATAGCTTTGTTTATCAAAGATTGTAATATCTTTTGAATTTCACTTGTAGGATCTCGTTGTAACAGTAAATAAGTGTTAGTGTCATTCACATGTTCCTCCACTTTTCGCTGATAGAACTCAGTATCCATGAGTACCAACGCACCCCCTTTATCCGCTTTCTGAAATGTCAACTCTGTCTTTCTAGATAATTGAACCAATATGCTTCTTTCCAGTCTACTCAAATTATTCGGTGTTTTTTTGTTTTGTCTGTAGTTCAATTTCTTCAAATCCTTTGTTACCAATGCTTCAAAAAGGTCAAGTGTCTTGTGTGAAGTAGGCGCCTCAAATGTACTTTTTGGTCGAAAAACTTCTACTTTCTTTTCTCCTTGGTTTTCATCTGTGGGAACTACATTATCGAAAAAATTCCTCAGTCTCAAAATTCTCATAAACTTATAGAAAGCAATTTCATCTTCAAATTTGGAGCCCATGTAAGTAGGAACAAACGTTATGCCTTTATTGAGGACTCTCTCTTCATGTCTGGTTAAAGAATATTTCGAAATATTTATTACGAGGGTTTCCCCTGACTCCGTAATCCTTTTTTCAGTTGTTTCTCTTTCTCTTTTTCTTTGTCCTCTCCTTGTTTTTTTGTTTGTTCTTGTTCTGGTGGACGATCTATTTCCACGACCTCGGTTAAAAAAGACACCTGTGGGCTTGAAGTACTTGCTTTCTCTGTTTGGGTTATGTTTGATAACTGTGTTGTTTTTATAGGTGCTCGGGATGAATCTATATCGCGGTCTGTGGCTAAACTTTCTTCAGATGAGGTTGTGGTTGGTCGTCGAGTAAAGCGTCTCTGGGCATACACCTCTGCCCAGGTGTATGCCTCATTCAACTTATAATCGATTGTATCCCTCTTGAACTTTCTTAATTTAGTCTCCTGCAACTCTTTGCCGTATTCATCCAGTTTGATGTTGAGATCACTCAAAAATCTCCCAAGTTCTTCTTCTGTCATACGTTCAGAGAGATCTGATTTGATGGCAAAAATTTCAGTTTTAAGTTCATCAATAGTTTTCGCTAATTCTTCAATAATGAGAAGGATTAAATCCAACGAGCATTTGTTTAGTATTTGGTACCATTTCTCCATAAATTGAGAATTGTTCTTCAAGCGATATAGCATGGGTTTAATTGATAACCTGAGTCCCCTTGGGATTCGTTTGACCTTATGGTATTGAACCAACGTGGATGCATGTAATCTCTGATTGAGTTCACGTCGAGATGCAAATTCTAATTGTTTCAATTGATGTCCTATGGATGTACTGTGTGCCTGTAGATTCGTGACTTCACTGATTAAGCCATAGACTTCAGCTGCTTGTTCTGCTGTGTATCCTCTTGTTGTTGCTCTGTTTTCCGTTAGAGAGGCTATTGCATCAAAAGACATTTTGAACTGATTGTGGTGACTGTGGGTGCTCTGGAGCTAAGGTGGGTAACGTAAAGAAATGAACAGTTGTGCACCGAGCACTCCTATTTAATTCAGAGTTTTTACTAAATCTGAACCTGATGTTATGATCTGTGTGCTGCAACTGATTGAGTATACCCAAATACTCTACAAAGTAACATGCAAATGTGGCTGGTTAACAAAAAGTTAACACAGGCTCAGTTGCGCACAACTCTAAATTCTATTGATCAAACCTTTTTTGAACGTTTCAGCACATATTTTTATTCATATGTTTTTTGCTATTCAGTCAAACTTTTTCAACACAACATTCTGTATTTATACATTAACACATGAATTTCCATTTGCTAAACAAAAACAAACAGATATATACATTGAAAAAACATTAAATTTTCTTGTATGCATCGTAGTCCGCCCAATGCATTTCGGGACAAAAGCAGGGTCCCTTCGTCAGGGGCAATGCTGCAAAATAACATATACAGGCACATCAGTCTCTATGTATATATTACTGATATTGTCTCGTCATCAAAATATATGCATAATACTGGTTCATGGTTTTCACTGTACATCTCTTTCTTTTCTCACTTTTTGTTTATTTATTGCCACTTGGTATGGAACTTCATTAGTGGTGGGGATAGTTGATTGACATTGATCACAGATAGTGACTGTCGCGTGTCAAGTTTGGGTTCAATAAAGTTTTCTGAATTCGATGCGACTGATGGTTTAAAGTTCCGTGTGTTTTCGAGTCGGTGGTGCAGCATGATATGGAACGTGTCTCTTATCTTGCTTGTATATAGATCTTGTTGGGTATTTAACCTAATAGTTTAACATCTTGATTGCAACCAGTCATCGGTATTTTCGCTCGAAGCTGGTAGTGAGCTCAGGTTGGTAAATACGTTGGTTTTAGAGTCCGGTCGCCGTGACAACGCGTGACGTAGATGATAAAGATTGGTATCTTGTATCTGATTGGTGGAGAATATCTTCGGTTTAACCAATAGGGAGGAAGGTTAGAGCAATTTAATCAGGAAATGGTGCTGGTAATGCAAACGCGGGAGACTCCGAGTGTTGGAAGATTACCTTGCGGATTGTTTGGTGAGCGGCGTACTCTAATATAAATGGTAAGGATCTTTAGAGCGCGATACATTTAGTTTTGGTTGAAGATATATGCGGAAACAAACAGCATATTTAGTGTTCTATCCTTTTGTGTTGCAGACAGGTATCGAATAAGGATCACGTTCTAAATGAGAAAGGGTTTTCGGCACGCGTATAACTAAAGTATATGCAGGTATGCATTTAAACAACGTATGAATTGACTGTGGTCAGAGTCTTTACTCGTAGTTTATTTGGCGGTAGCTTGATTTGTGTCTACATTGCTTTTGTAGTTGTTTTTGGACCCAGAAGAAACGAAGCTCACAAGAAATACAGTTACTTGTGTGTGTATGTGAGTAGTCTACATATGCTCTTTAGGGTTAAGGTGTATTTGTTGGTTAATGCACTATGGGTGTGTTCTTATTTTTTGTGTTTTTCTTTGGTGGTGGAAATACTAAGAAATGTAATGAACCATGTGTAATATATACATAGAGACTGATGTGCCTGTATATGTTATTTTGCAGCATTGCCCCTGACGAAGGGACCCTGCTTTTGTCCCGAAATGCATTGGGCGGACTACGATGCATACAAGAAAATTTAATGTTTTTTCAATGTATATATCTGTTTGTTTTTGTTTAGCAAATGGAAATTCATGTGTTAATGTATAAATACAGAATGTTGTGTTGAAAAAGTTTGACTGAATAGCAAAAAACATATGAATAAAAATATGTGCTGAAACGTTCAAAAAAGGTTTGATCAATAGAATTTAGAGTTGTGCGCAACTGAGCCTGTGTTAACTTTTTGTTAACCAGCCACATTTGCTAGTCACAGCAAGGACATGTGCTGACAAACCTAACATTTCCACATGAGTCCTATACTCCACACCTGACCATAAGGAGGATTCCAAGTCATTGCCCAAAAGACAGTCCACTGGGAGGTCTGAACTAATAACAACCCTTTTGAGGCCATTTACCCCTCCCCAGGAGAAATTAACAAGTGCCATACTATGGTTGGTAGTGACATTGCTAGAATTGGTCACTAGGTAGTCTGAACCTAGTATTACCTGTCCAGGGTCCACAAATGCTGGTGTCACCATAGTGACACTGGCACAGGTGTCCCTGTAGGCCTGAGCCATCTTTCCATTGATCAAAGGCGTTTGCCTGTACTTGCCCAGAGTACTGGGACTTATTGTAGGAGTCAAATCCATGTCCCCAGTACACACAAGAACAGCCTGGGTAGGTACTCTGACTAGGTCAGAGCCTGCCTCAGAAACCAATGTCAACCCCACTATAGCCTTAGGGGGAACACTACCACTACTAACTGAACTAGGGGTTGCAGGTGCCTTAGGGGCAGTAGTGGTAGGAGCTGGGCTTTTCTTGGTGCACTCACTAAACCAGTGAGTATAACTTTTACAGTATTGGCACCATGGTTTCTTCTGACCATTATTCTTCTTCTTTTGGGAATTCTGGGACCCACCCTCCTTAGATTGTCGGGGCCCTGTTGAAGACTTCTGGTCATTTTGCTTATTCTCATTACCCTTCTGGTCTGCTTTCTTCTGGCCACCACCCTGGTTCTGGTTCTGCTGCTTGACCCTTGTCCTGACCCATCTGTCTGCCTTCTTTCCCAATTCTTGGGGAGAGGTCAGATCTGAGTCAATAAGGTGCTGATGCAACAACTGATTTTGACAATTACTTAAGATTTGTTCTCTCATAATTAGATTATACAATCCTGTGTAATCAGTAACTTTACTTCCCAGTAACCAGCCTTCAAAAGCCTTAGTGGCACAGTCGACAAAGTCAGCCCAATCCTGAGACAGAATTTTCTGGGTGTCCCTGAACAGCAACCTGTACTGCTCAGTTGTTAAGCCAAACCCATCAATCAGTGAATTCTTCAGGACTTAGTAATTGTTAGCATCCTCAGCTCTAGTAGTGAAGAGCTTATATCTACCTTTACCTTCAAAGGAGAGCCACAGTATAGCTGCCCACTGACTTTGGGGGAAGCACTGGACAGTGCAGGCTCTCTCCAAAGCAGTCATCCATTTGTGGATGTCATCCCCTTGCTTAAAGTGGGGCACTATTTTACTCAGGTGTCTAGTATCAAAACTCCTGTCTTTATCTCTAATGATAATGCTGCCACCAGTGGGGTCTGCCCCACTCAATTTTTGCTCTCTGGCAAAGGCAAGTCTTTCTTTGGCAAGGGCAAGTTCTTCCCTCTCAATCCTCAGATTGACTTCCCTCATCTTAGCTTCATGCTCACTTCTCTGAGGGGATGTCATCCCTCTCTGAGAAGATGCCTGAGAGACATGGGTGTGAATAGATCTGTTAGAGCCTCTGGAGTGAGATCTAACTCGTCTATTCCCAAGGTTAAGCCTGCCTGAGAATGAGCCTGGGGGTCCCCCAGTTCCATTCTCACGTATGCTTAAGTTGGTCCTGGTGAGCCTACTGACTACTACTGGACCTTTGTCTGCCTCATCCCCAGATAATTCCTCTTCCTCTTCCTCCTCTTCACTGTCTGCTCCATGGAGGTTAAGGTCAGGATCACCAAGGGTTCTCTCTAAGGGAGGCATGCTCCCATCTGGATTAGAGGGGCCTGTGTTAGAAGCCCTTCTGGCATCATATGTCTCTAAGAGACCTATCAGAAAAGGAGTGGTAGGGTTAGAACCCTGTTTTAGTTTCCTGGAGGTACACAATTGTCTCATCTCATGGAAGCTAAGAGCTGCATATCTTGACATGACCTGTGGAGGGTCAACTGTCACAAGGGGAGCCACTGCGTTCTCTCCTGTGATAGACATGCTTTTCTAGTGAGGTGTAAGTGGTGCACTTACCTACACTATGGGTTTACCTACTGATCCCTTGCTAAGAGTTGTAGTCAGGGTGTGCTACTCCCTTTCTACTACAACAGCTGGTTCAGTAGAACTCAGAGTATTTCTAAGCTTGTTATATGTACCTATGGTACCTTATGTGATCTTTCAAATGATATCTCAAGATTATATTTGGTAAAAAGAACAGCAAGCTCAAATCCCAACTGCTGCACACCAATGTGAGAAGTTGGCCTGATATATGATGCTCACTAGTTCTAGTGATCACCTTGTATCAGTCCAAACAACCCTTATGGTGATTGGTTGTAAGTCAACCTTATAGACCAGCTATCCTAATGGTAGCATGAACAAAGCAGTCTTAAGCTAAACTCTATTGGCATGTGACGCCAGCTGTTTTACCACATATAACCCCTTGAATACCACATGGAAGGACACCACACAGGTAGTTATGAAAATAAAGAAGTATTTATTAACTAACAACACCTCTGAACTCTTTATGAGGTCAGAGGGCTAAGCACATGACAAACTCTTCGGAAAAATACACTCAAGTCGCACGATTTACAATGGTGCCCTAGGGGCACGACAACCCATATACTAGAAACAATGGAATGCGAGGAAAGAAAGTACTGTAAGAAGATCCAGAGGCTGGAGGATCGCTGGGACTACGCTACTGACTAGGTAAGTAAGGAGCAGGAGGCCCACGGGACTCACGTGCAGAGTGGAAACTCTCACGCGGGATGCGTACCAACGTCTATGGATGCTACAGTTTACAAAGTTACGGATTCCGGACGAACCCGGCTGGATGGAGGGAAAACAACAATGGATCTGAACACTAGGATAGTGAACACTGACTTCAGCACCTAGAAGCTTTTAGTTACCTAACCCACAGGCTGCGGGTGCATAGGGCTGAAGTGGTGTCGGGTTTGCTGCGTTGATCCCGGTGATGCCTGAAACAAGGAGTTGCTGGCAGGCGACCAGATGGAGGAGTCCGGTAGTTCCAAGGATGGAACTAGGAAGAAGAAGTCCTGAAAGGGAAGGGGACAGAGTCTCGGTCACTAGCCAGTGACGGTGCTGGAACCAGGAGGGAACCAGATGCTGTCGCCGCAGTCAGGTGGAGGACGGGACACTTCTCTCTGTAGCTGCGCGGACCAGGAGCTGTTCTCTGTGACCAGGCTGGAGGCACGCGCTGTCCCACGTAGTCTGCTGCTGTTGGCGGTGTTGGATCGTTGATCTGGACAACAGGCCTTGGCAAGTGCAAGCCACGCGGTGGAACAAAGATGGTGTCTGGTGCGGACCAGGAGGGTCCGGGGTCCTTCTCGTTTACAAGGAAGCAAGGGCCAGTCTGGGGGACCAGACTAGCAGTGGTGAATTCTTCGGGTCGTCGTCTTAGAGGTCACTAGCCAGCCGGCAAGTGACCAGACAACAGGAAAAGCAGCAACCAGGCAAAAGGGCCCCACGTAGATCTCGTGGATGCTGGGGGGCTGGTCTTTGGTGCAGGAGCTGCGTCGGTGTGGGGCTTCTCAGATCCCAGTGCACTCACTCGAGGATCCCTCGGCGGTCGTGCTTGAAGCGCTGTGCAGGTTTCTTCAAGATGGCCGTCTCCAAGTTGCTCGTCGCACCCACTGGTCTCAGATGGTGCCTGCGAAGCAGGATGGTCACTTCCTGACCATAGGGGAGATTCTTCAGTCTTCTGATGTTCAGGAGGTCGAAGGTCAAGAGTTCTTCGTGGAAGTTGTCAAGATTAATCTGATTTGGAATGGGACCAGCTCCTACCTTTATTCAGCTAAAGGGGGCTGCACTACGACTAGGTCCCTCCCCTGGGTGGGACCAGGAAGGGGGGTGGTTACACCCCCTATCCTTTGTCCGGTCTTGCGCCAGCTCTGGGGCTGGAGTGCCCCAGGAACTGGTTTAGACCGGACTATGCACAGGGACACCTTGTGTGCCCCAGGCATGTCTCATTCCTTTCAGCCCTGTCCTACCTAATACACAAAATCCTGTCTGGGGTGGTGCTAGCACCTCCCAAGGCAGGAAACCCTTTGTCCGAGCCTCCCTCGCTGGAAGGACTCCCAGCAGCAGGAGGTCAGACTTGTGTCTGTGGTGGCAGCATCCATTTTGTGATGCTGATGCTCGAGTTAACTTTAACCGGGGTTCACAGTTACATACATGTTGTGTACCTCTAGAAGGGTGGAATGCTACCCCCGTCGCCAGAATTGGCGAGGGGGTAGTATTCCAATTCGTATGACACCTTACTCGACATGTTTTGATAATGCTATGCCAAAGTTAGCATTTGACCGCGAGGTTCATAATGCACTTAAGAGTATATGGTATAGCGTTATCATGGAACAGCTATTAGGACTTGGTTCCGCAAGCTGCAAACGGGCTCAGCTCATGCCAGAGCACCATCTCACATAATTCCAAGCACTCTGCCTTCAGGATTGATAAGGCCTGCCATAGGAGTGACTGATAGGAATATATGTGTCCATTTTAGGTTTAGATATAGGGATACTACATCTAAAGCAAAGGGTGGTTACACCACCTTGCCCCAGCTGTCATGCAGCCAGTTGTGTCTGTTTAGATGGCCAGCCAGGGGTGGCATAATACATGCTTCAGCTCCTGGTAGGCCCTGGGTACACCTATGCCCTGGATACCTAAGGTATGCTGTACAGGGACTGATAAGGTGGCCCAGTACCAATTGGTAAATGCACCTAAGGTACATGGTTGTCAATTTAGAGAGAGAACAGCTAGGCTGTGGGTCTGATTAGCAGGCCCACAGCCAGGGAAAGTCGTAAACCAGTGAAGCAAAAAGCAAAAATCGGGGGTGACCATAGGATTGCAGACCCTACTCTCCTACAGTAGTCGCGGAAGAAACTGATGTCAGCGCGTCAGGGGAGGGCTAACATGGACTTTGGTGATGTCATATTCAGTGGACAACATTGTGCGGAGTTATCCGGCGACCTCTACTGACGTGCTGAGGTACTGCTTTAGAAACATTTCCAGATTCAGTCTGGCACCTGGGAATAATTCTAAGATAGGGAATTTGCTGCTAGATCTGATCTCTACCAGATAAAGCGTTACCGAAGGTAAGTAGCTTATTCATCAGAAGGAGGGTATTGATTGATGTTGAATCGATCACCTGTGTAGTTCCTCTAAAGTACATGTCTTACCTGACTGACCCATTGTCTGGATTCACAGGTGAAGCAGTACGGAACATTCCAACAGTAGAGATGGAACCTCTTCCCAGAGCTGTCGTGCAAGCCTTTGCTGCTCAGTTTGAGAAGACGTCAATGCATGCAGCAGATGTTCCAGAGGCTGATCTTTCAGATGTGGATTCCAAGCTGGTGAAAAGCCTGATGCCCTTCCAGAGAGATGGAGTCAAGTAGGTCACTCTTACTAATGTAACAGCAAATAATGTTAGATCGCCTTCTTTCTCTCTTTCTCTCTCTTTCTCTACACCCAAAAAACAAACATATCTGTCTTTGGGAAAGTTGCTACTGTATGATCACATAGGTATCCGTGAAAGGAAGATTTTCACTTACAGTATTATGGATGCTCATGGTAGCAAAGTGCTTCGGAAGATAACACCATCAAGTGGTGCAGACCAAAACACACTACCTGTAGATGCAGAACATGAGTCCTTAAAATCTGACACTCTGAAAACCTAGAAAATTATACCTGATGTTATGGACCAAAGAATAGGAATGCAAAGGTTTACCAATGTCGGTCCATCCAGGTATGGTTATGAATGACAGCATCTTGAATGAAACTAGCTAGTGTTTAAAATTGACAGTGCGAGTGATAAAGTCCATGATGCATCCACTTGTTTCAGAGCTACATCGTGGTACAGAGAGACCTTCCAGTCCAACCTTTTTGGACCAGAGGCTGAAGGGGAAGATCACACAAGAGACTGGTTTCAGAAGGTTTTTGTGGTAACCATAAGAGTATCATCCATGCACAGTGAACATGGAGGTGCCAAGGACAGGAGGGGGTTGGGGGCCGGAACTGAAACGCATCTGCCTCTCTTGCCTGTTCGTCTGTGCTTGGGATCTCCCAAAATGACGGTAACTGTTAAGTCCACCAGTTAGCATGCACATTAAGTGGTGTACTTCTGGGCATTTAGACATTTGTAATAAGTAGATGGATGTTTAATAATAATATTTTTTTAAAATCTTTTTTAGGGTATTTCCATCACTACACATTAAAAATGCATAATCTGAAATATAAATCACTAAACTGCAAGGTGTGTTTTTCTACATCATCATCATATGGTTTCAGGTGTGTCCTTCCACTGTCTCAGAGGTTTACTGTTTACTTCCGTCAGTCTTTAGAGTGCTGAGATGGCAATGCCCTAGTTTCCGTTTTCGAAACAATCCCTTTTTTATGGCACATTGTTACCCATTGGTTGTCTTTTCAAAAGTCACACATGTATCTATTTCCTAAGCTTTGTATTGGTAGTAGAGCGAGGAGGATGCCTTCACACTACACTGTCACCAGCTTGACAGCCATTGGAGATCAGGAATGTTGTATTATGAGTCTGTGTCCTACTGACGTGTTAGAAGGCAGCCATTATATTATAATGTCTGTCTGTCAGTTGTTTGACTATTTTTCAGATGGTATTTTATTTGGGTTTTTTGTTGCATCTCAAGTGTAACCATTTTGTAATGTGAGATTTCAAGAGGCGCTGTTGTATCCTAGTTATTCTGATGGTCAACATGAAGATAAGTAGACTACTGCAGAGGTCCTCTACTATGATTCCAGCCCTTCTGGAGGAGGAGGACTCATGGTGGATGCCCTCGCAAATGTATGTATTTCAGTTTGTTATAATTACACTCCTTAATTATTGATGGCGGGCTAGGATCTTGAGATGCGAAGGCCCATCTGCCCTTTTGAGTTTGCATGAAAATCATAGTTTTACTTTGTGTTCTGGGTATTATAATCCATGCAGCTCGCCACTTTACTTCTATTTTGTGAGCCAAATTGTGAACTGAAGCTACTGTCCCTACAAGATAATCAGTTTGCCTCTTTTTGCCCCCTAGTATCGCATGTTCTACATTTTAAACTAATTATAATTTTATGTCTAGCTCAACTTCTCACAGTGTAGGACATCTTAGCTTGAGGGACATGACTGCAGTCTGACACAACACTGAAAAGTAAAATAGTGGTATGAGCGTACGTAAAGCCCAGCTTCTGACTCCACTCCACCACAAACACCATGCTCTCCACTTCTCTGTCCATTAGATTGTTTTTAAGGGAGATGCCTCCTCAGGAATTTCTCCCTCAAAATGTTCTTAATTCTCTCTTCATACTGCCGGAGCCTGGTGTCGGTAACTGTCAGTGCTTCCGGAGTCAGAGAAGGCACAGCCAGTGGTGATTGGAAGCCAAGTGTTTAGTGTACCCCAGGATCATATCTTCCATGGGAGCGCTCACTACTCTGGCTTCAGCTTCATCATTGCTTGAAAGTCTGCAGAAGACTTCCCTATTGCTTTTCTCTATACAGAAACAGTGAATAGTCGGCAACGAAGCTAAACAGCAGCTAAAAATCAATTTACCAAAAGATAGTTGTGCATTGCAGTTCTCGTAATAGTATTGTCGTGAGCTAGTTCATTTCCTGTTCACCAACACATGGCCAAAGTCGATCATCCCTTGACCTAGTGCAAACCTCTCTCCAAATATATGAGACCGGGTACTTTCGCACCATATTTTACGATCAGAATTTAATTTATTCTGCGGTAACCACCCAAGAGAGCCCAGTTTTTTTGTTTTTGTTAAACCACCTGGACATACATGCCATTCATAGACGTATTTTCCCGCGGCTAGACACCAATCCACATCCAATATCCATGGCGATCAGGATTTTTAAACTCAATGCAATGTTTCTTTTCATGGACTTACACCTCAACTACCTTGTGTTTCATCAATGTCATCCAGCTTCCTTCCAGGTTAGAAAAGGGTCCAAGCACAGAAGATTGAGCCACTCGCCTGAGTTGCAGGAGCCTGGTTAAGAGCATGTGTCCAAGATTGTTGCTAATTCTCGTAGACAAAACCTAGCGGTGCTGCCGCCTTATCTCTTATTTGCACCATTTGTCTGTGCCAGACAAATGCTGTGCACACTGCTTTCACACCTTGGCCAGGTGTGTCGCATGTGTCCCTTTAGAAGGGTGGAATCATACCTCCCCCGCCAGTTACTGGCATGGAGGTATGATTCCAAGGTGTTTGACACCAAACACAACATGTTTCTGGGCAGCCGTTTTAAAGTTCGCATTTACAGGGAGGTTATAATGCACTTAGAATATATGGTTGGCTGTATCACAAAACAACCCCGGAGAATAGATTCCGAAGGCTGCAAAGGGGCTCTGCTCATGCATGGGCACCCTCTCACATAAAACCCAGCACCCAGCCTTCAGGATTTATAAGGCCTGCGATAGGGGTGACTGATAGGTTTATATGTGCCTACTGGGCACTACTCAATGCTTCTAGTACACAGGCCGTGTCAGCAGGACTCCTTTTCGCAGCAGTGCTAAGACTATCGGTGGAGAAATAAATGTGCATCTTCTGTAGTCAGACCCCATGACACAGCTCTATGAAATATAACGATTTGCTGCAGAAAAAAGAAAATATTACATCACATAAATGTATACTTTATGGCAAATGGACTGTGTAGGAGAGTAGTATCTGCTTCTTATAGTTACCCCCACTTTTTGCTGATGTTTCACTATTTCCGACTGCTATCCAGGACCACAGCCTCGCTGCTTTCTTCTCTAAATTGATTGCATGTACTTTAGGTACACCATAGATTGGATACTGGGGTACCCTTATGAGTCCCTAGTACGTGGTATAATATGTATCTAGGGCATAGGTACCCCAGAGGCCTCACAGCGGCTGCAGCATGTATTATGCCACCCCTGGGAGACCATTGAAAATGACACAACAGGTCTGCTACTGCAGCCTGTGTAAGGTGGTGCATGCACCCCTTATTTAGATATAGGTTCACTATATCTACATTATATCACTGCACATATAAACCTATCAGTCACCCCTATCGCAGGCCCTATGCATGAGCAGAGCCCCTCTGCAGCCTTCGGAATCTATTCTCCGTGGTTGTTCTGTGATACAGCCAACCATATACTCTTAAGTGCATTATAACCTCCCTGTAAATGCGAACTTTAAATCGGCTGCTGAGAAACATGTTGTGTTTGGTGTCAAACACCTTGGAATCATACCTCCATGCCAGTAACTGGCGGGGGAGGTATGATTCCACCCTCCTAAAGGGACACATGCGACACACCGGTACACCCGGTACCAGCTTTCTCGACCTGGGCATCACAAAATGGATGCTGCCAGCCACAGACATGCGTCTGCCCTCCTGCTGCTGAGCTGAGCTCGAGCAGGGGAGGCTTCCTGTCACATGGAGGTGTAACCAACTCCCAGAAAGGCTTTAGTGTATTGGGGCTGGGTGGGTGCACTCGGAGTGCTTTGATGTCTGCACTGGGAGCACATTTGGGGTCCCTGTGCATAGTCATGTTCAAACCGGTTGCAGGAGCCATTGGCTCCTGCTTTGGCCCAAACTGGACAAAAGACATGGGTGTAACCACCCCTCTGTCCTGACCCTCCCATAGGTGGGTCCGCCAGAGTTTATCCCACCCCTTCCTTGGGTATAAAGTAGGAAACCCTGTCTACAGGACTTTAAACTTTACCTGGACTAAACTCTGCTACAGATACCAAGTACTTCGACGATCTGCACAACGCTGGACGACTGAAGAATCTCCCTTGGAGTAAAGGAGTTACTCCCCTGCTAAGCGGGCACCTAAACGCATCTGACCGGTTTGCATCTCCACAGCTCCTGAGGACTCCGCAGATTTCTGCAACACAGGAAGTTGGTTCCGGAGGTCTCTGAGGTTGATCTGCGCTCTCAGCTATTCTGATGCCCGTATCCCTCGTGGGGACCCGAACCCCTGTGCACAGTGCTCTTCTTTCAGCAGCATATGCTTTCCAGCGACCCTTGAGGCTGTGCTTTGGGCTAATTGTACTCGTATCCCCGAGCAGTGTTTCCACCGAAGATTTCCAGCCTACACTCCACCAGTGTTCCGTGGGCTGGTATTTTGTGATTCCTCTCGAGGTCCCTTCGCGATCCCTGGTCCGTTGGCCTATGGGTCCCTGTGAAGGTAACTTTGACTTTCTGTGGGCTTTCCTGGTTGCTCCAGACGTGCCCTGACACTTGATTGCTTGGAGAGTCCACAGGACCTTGCTGGTCCTCACCAAAGCTGATTTCCTCTGACTGAATGGGTTGCAGTTGCCAAGGCTTGTTGGTGTTCCATCCGAACACTGTCCCCCTCCCCAGCCCTCGACATCCTTCGTGGGACCGCTCACCACCAGACTTTGGTCGTCCTCGAAGTCTCTTGGTCCCCGTGGCTGCAGAGGCAAGCATCTTGTCATCTCACCTGAAGCACCCGACATCGGTGGGCACTCGTCTACCGAGCCCCTGGTCACCCTGGAGTGACCCAGACACTGCCCCCTCTGCTTTCAGATTCTTCTCATCTCTGATCCAGGCTTGAATCACACCGGACACTTTTCCTCTTCATGGCAGCAGCACTTTCCAGCATCACACCATTGGAAATGACGAAGATTCAAGACATCACTTGACCCCTATGCAACCGGCTTCCCTGGGTTAGGTACCACGAGAACTCCGGTGCTCACAAGGGTGCTGGCCTTAGAACCTCCTATGTTTGAAAGGGTTTGCTCAAAGTCCTCTCCGAAGTGTCCCTAATCTTTAAAATTCCAACGCGACTTTCCCATAGAGTCGTATGGAGCTCGCGTCTGTGTTCTCACACTGCACCCGTCCTCTGTGGGTCCTCTGTGTGGTTCCTTGGGGTCCCAGCAATTCTACGTGCTCTAGACACTGTGTCTAGTCAAGTTGTGGTTGTTATAACACTTTCTAAATATATGGTTTAGTCTCCCCCTGGAGCCCACTGTGTATTGTGCTATTTACTGTCGTTCTAGTGATTTTAATATTGAGTGCTTTGTTCTCTAATCTCATAAAGAGGTTAGTAGAGAGTGTTTAGTAATAAATACATATATTTTATTTTTTCCTAGTGTGGTTCTCCTTTCATTTGGTCATTCAGGAGGTTCTGATCGGGCAATACAAGCTGCATTACATTCCTTCGAGACTTAGCCTGAAGCCTGTTCTCCATAGCTACCACTAGGATAGCTTTCAATAAAGGTTGTCTTTAATCTAATCATCAATAAGGGTTGTTTGGACGGTACAAGGTGCCCACTATAATTAGTGGTCAGGAATATACCAGGCCAACTTCTCACTGACTGAATCCCAGGAAGCATTCCTGTTGCTGCCAATGAGCGTGCCCTCGTGTTGCTTTTACAGACTGCATTGTTCATTCTAATGCTGACTTTGCATCCAGGACAACAGTGGTGCATTTATTCCATTGCAAAAACTGTGGGGAAAAAATCTAATTTGGCGTGTTCTGTAGCATTCCTCAATTTTTATGGGATGTTTCAACGTGTCATTTCCTTGTAAGTGCAAATCACTTTCGACTGAGAGGTTCAGTTCAATGATCATTTCTCCTGCTCTTCTGACAGCCGCCATACCCTTCACATCTGAGAATCCCATTCACGAATCCACCAACCCTTCTCTTTCTCCATGAGATGCTCATTCCAGATAGGAAAGAGGTGAAGAAGCGGGTGCTGATCCTTCTAGTAATTTCCTGTTTGTCTTCATAGACATGGCCATGCTGGCATCTGGATGCAAGAACTGGAGGCGTGCCCCCAATCATTCCAGGCAGTTGTAGGCAGAGCTCTCCTGCTCTTATCTAAGAGGATGTAGTGGGAGTACCTGACATTATGAGGTCTAATGTCTACAACTGTTGCTAGGAAACACCAGCTAGAGCATCTGCAGAGTAGTAGGCCTGCATTTCTCACCATCTTGTGGGATGTCTGATGTAATAATACTCGGCCGCTTCTTGAAAAAGTGCATTTAAAGTCCGATACTGCATGCAGTTGTTGATGAGCTCCATATGGTTATCTGCACTTCTTCAGTTGAAGTCATTAGTGGAATTTCACTTAACAGGCATGGCATGCAGTCTGGAGGGTTTGGGGAGTGTTCCAGGCTTCACCTCAAGCCTTTTACAGTGAATAATAATAATACTAATCGGACATTTTCTAAACTCCATCCTTGCCTTTTTACGCTTTGAGCATGTCATCTAGCATTTATTGTACTTTTAATGTTGAAGGAGTGTGATCCTGGAGGAAAGAAGTTCTCGTGTGAAGGAGGGAGGCGGATCTCTGTTCTGAAGGAAACGCTTGCTTTACGTCTTTCGTCAGACTTGCTTTTAGAAGCAGTGCCTGCTTTGATGATATTGAGCGTTCTATTTTCTCATTCACTGAGGACCTCCGTTGTATGCAAGGTAGAGTGACCGAGAACAAGTAAGGAATTAGGCAAGGCGCTCAATCCTGTGACCTAGATGGAGGCCTATGGCATCTTGGTCTTCTTAAGGAGTCTTCAGGACCTTCCCTGCTGAGATGATGAGCACTCAAACTCTTGTCCTCACACTTGGAGCTGTGTCAATATTGCTCAGCTCCTCAAGTTTATAAGAGTGGCCTTCTGAGAAGTGGTCACAGCAGGAAATATGTGCTTATAGGTGGACTTTTTAACTAAAACCTCGATGATGAAGTCTTGAAAGCGAGCATGAAATGGTTAATGCTGATGGAGGGCACATAGCAAACTCCTCAAAAGGACTCCACTGGATGTCTGAAGAACCCTAGTAGAAGTCATGGGTTAGGATGAGACCCTCTTTGCTTTCTTTGTATTTGCTCGAGCTTTGGGCTTGTTTCCCTTTCCAGCAGTTGAGGGTGAAATGCAGCCTCATGCTTTCTTTTTAAAGACTGAAGTGCCATTCCCACATTTCCAAGTAGCCTTCTGGTTTTCGGGCAGAAAGGGCATGTCGTGTGTCCATCATGCCTGCATATCGCCCTAGAACAGTACAGTTTCTAAGCAGGAGCCAATTTAGGTAAAAAATGTCTCCTTAAAAAAAATTCTGATTTTGAAGTTAACCTGCATAAGGGGGTAGCAGGGACTTTGATTAAATAAAAGTACTACTTTATCACTTTTAATGCAAGAATTATCAAATGTCTGGCTCTAAATGGTGACAACTCCTTCCTGCTTTTTTTGTCAGTCATTCTCTAGTGCACCGAGGATCCTTTATAATTTGGATTTGAAGACATCTTTTTTAGTTATATCACGTATAGTCTAGGTATTGTAAAGGTAGTCGTCTTTTGGTTACCTAAGAGACTGTAAGAGATGCATAAAAAAAAGTATTACCTATACAATGTCATTTTCTGCACAGGAATGTTATCATTCAGAGTTCTCACACACATTAACAGGCCATAGCTACTCTTCAAGCTTTCCATAAATTCTATAAACACTAAGCTTTAGTCGTCATCCCTTCAGACATTTGACATTTTAACTAATCGTGTTATCGGACATTATTTGCTATGATCATTGAGAACATGTGAATTGCCCCCACCCACCAAAGAATGTTCATCTATGTCGTCCTACACAGGCATTGGGTAGGAAGAGGAGCTATGTACAAGAGTATGGAAATGTTTATTACTATACTGCTGTGTCGCAGCTCATTTGGCAATGACCAGTGTCCTCTACTGGTTACTATAATGTGCTCCTTAATGGCTGTCCTGTGTGTAGTCCATTCTGAGAGCACTTTAATGATATTATGTAGACAAATATTCAATTGTGGGTGTATAATTATTTAAAATAACTTAAAAATGTGTCACATATAATAAAAATGTATGCGCTTTTGCACTTTAAATAACATTGTCCATTTCTGCCTCCTCCTCACTCAGCTTTTCTGTTAACCACTTCAGCTATATCCCTTGTGTATCCTCCCTTTCATTTACTTTGTGGTTTCATATAGTGTATACGAGGCCCCAAGAGACACCAGGGTGCTAAAGAGGACCGGCATTGCATAAAGTGCAGAAGCGATCATCTCGTTGGTCAATACAAAGGTTTTTTTGTAGAGCCGAAAAATGAAGCAGGAAAACATACATAAAGGAATGTTTAGTGTAGAAACTTCAACATCATCAAACACGAATTCTGGGAAAATCTGAATGATCCAGCTGAAAGAGCAGTGCAACTTGGAACATGATCCATAAAGTGGGGTGGGGGAGACAGAACAGCTCTTAGTCATCAGAACTGATAAGAATGAAGGAGAAGGAAGGGCTGGCACACATGGGTAACACACTAAATGGGAATCCTTGGATAATGATGGCAGAAGTGGTGATGTTCGGTAATTTACAATGAAACAAAAATGTCTCAAGATCTTCTAAAAGGAATCACCGAAGAGCTCTAAGGTGCCCACCGGGTCCTGACTCGCAGTACATTAAATAACATGATCAATCAATACTTTAAGTTATTACTACTTCAGCCCTCAAAAATAATATCAGCGCCTTCTATTTTCCTTGGTGTATCAGCCAGCATTAAGGGGTCAAGGACTTTTTGCCAGCGCTGGAGTCTAATTTTAGGAACTTAATCAGTGTGATCTTTCTCCAACTAGGAGTTCCTGAAAACTATAAATGAAATCCATTAATAAAAACAACCTACTCCATGATCGCCAATTAAGGCTAAGGGCTGCAGGAGGCACTAAGGCTTACAAGAGGCACCGAAATATCCTTAGTGACCTGCTATCAACCTAGACGATGTCCTACCAGCCGTGCTCTCTCTTACCCTGTCAGCACAGCATGTCACAGCAGCAGTTTAAAATATGCCAGAGGTTTGATGGGAATTCTAAGCACTGCATTGGAGGGGGTCCATTAATTCAATCTACTTCTGGTGATGTAATTAGTAAACTAGAATCCTCTTTTTGAATGATGTAATTTGTTGTACTTGTAGAGTCCTCTTTATCACCACTAACACTCTTCAGTATGAACCTGCACCCATTGTGCCAGGACATTGAACAGAGGCCTCTTGTGCCTCAGTGGCACCTATAGTGAAATGATCATCGTGGCCAATGAAAAGACTAAGCAATCCCTTCGCAGAGACCGCTCATGGGTGCATTCAGATTCCCTACACAAAACTGAGAAAATCTGGATATAACATTTGGGGCAATTTAAGATGAGTGGATGGAGGTATTCCAATTGCTGCAATACCAATGAAACACACGTCCACTAGAACCATTCTGGATGAGGTTGTGCCTACTTTGCTCGACCACTGCCTGCCTGGTTGAATTTACAGTAACGGTTTGGCTAGCTTACAGTCCCTCGGAAACTGCTCAACAAGAGCCTGCTCTGTGGCAATCCATGCCTGAAACTCTTCTTAAAACCCCCACTGATAGCATGGTGTGACAACATTTTAAGACAGTGGGCTGTCAGGTGAAACTCCCACACAATGCTTCTGAATTCCCGCTGTGGAAATGAGCCTTTTTAGGGGCCCACCGGTGCAGGGGTTCACCCTATTCTGTTCACTGGTCCTTAAACCTACAAAATAGAGTGGCACTGAAGCTGGGATATCAAATAACAAGTTATGTATCACTCATGAGTGGAACTACATCAATACAACACCCTTGGGCACTTTATGAGGTAGTACAAGGAATACAGATACCAAGGGTCTTTCATACCCAGTTTGTTGCACTTTGTTATGTTATGTTATGTTAACATTTTGATAAAGCGCAACAGCTGCCCCAGCAAAGAGGCGTCCCGGCGCTAAGGAACCAATCAGAGCTGAAAAGAAAGAGGAGGAAAACAGGCGGGGAGTCCTAAGGAGAGGGGAACAGATGGGTCTTATTAGCTTTCCGGAAAGCAGACAGGTTTTCCAGAGAGCAAATGTTCAGAGCCAAGGAGTTCCAGAGCTTGGCTCCCAGCACCCTAAAGGAGCGGCCGCCGATTCGGCAGAGTTTTGTACAGGGTACAGTCAGAAGGTGCTGGCCTGATGAGCGCAAATTGCGTTGTGGCACGTAAGATGTTAAGAGCGGGCACAAAAGTTCTGGACAACCGAATTTGAGGATCTTAAATGCCATGATGAGGGTTTTAAACTGGATACGAGCTTCAATGGGCAGCCATTGCAGATTTCGGATGGTGGCTCGGACCGAGCATCTGCGGGGGAGACCAACCAAGGCTCTTGCCGCAGAGTTCTGTACGCGCTGTAATCGCGCTATGTCCACTTTGTTGGCGCCCAAAAGCAAGACATTGGCGTAGTCTAAGCGGGAGAGGATTGTGGATTGAACAATGAGTTGGCGGACTTTAGAGTCAAAGAAACCGAGTATTGGGTAGAGGCTCCTCAGCAGGCCCACACACGTAGCTGCCACTTTTTTTGTGTGGGTCTGGAAACTAAGCGAGGAGTCCATCCAGACACCCAGATTTTTGACCAAGGTTTTAGGTGGTGGGATGGTGCCCAACGACGAGGGCCACCAGTGTTCATTGCAATAGCTGGAGTTCTTCCCGAGGAGCAACACCTCTGTCTTGCCTGCATTAAGCTGCAGGCAATTGTCTGTCATCCACTGGGCTATTGCCGCCAGGCCATCCCTAAATCTCGAGGCCGAGGTGGACGGGCCATCAGTGAGAGTGATGACCAGCTGTGTGTCATCGGCATATGACACCAGCGTTAGGCCCCACTCTTTAGCCACTGCCGCAAGTGGCTGCACATATAGATTAAAGAGGAATGGGCTAAGTGCAGAGCCCTGAGGGACGCCTTGGCCGATGGAGTGGGACTGGGAGAGAAATGGGGGAGCTGACACCCGAAAGGATCTATCTTTCAGGAATGAGCGGAACCATTCCAGGGCAGGACCGGTGATCCCTACTGACGCCAGGCGGTTTAACAGAATGTTATGGGAGACTGTATCAAAGGCTGCGCTGAGGTCTAATAGAATCAGCGCAGCTCTCTGAACGGCATCGAGGATTGTCCGGAGATGTTCTGTCGAGAATAGGAGGGCAGACTCAGTGCTGTGGCCCGGCCTGAACCCGTTTAGAGATGGGTCCAAGGTGTTATTATGGTTCATATGTTGGGACAGAACGTTGTTTACATGAGCCTCCGCAAGTTTAGATAGCCATGGGAGCAGCAAGATGGGTCTGAAATTTTCCAGTTTGGAAGGGTCTAAGGTGGGTTTCTTAATGATGGGGGAGACCCAGGCTTGTTTCCAAACAGTCGGGACAGTAGCAGAGGAAAAGGAGAGGTTTAGTATAGAGGCCAGGGAAGATAGAAAAAATTCTAAGAATTCAGTAAAATGAGCCGGCCTCATAGGGTCTGCTGGGGAGCCACACTTAACCTTCCTGCAGAGTTTAGTTAGATCCTCGTGAGAAATTCTGGTATAAGCCTCAATGTGGTGCCATCATAAGTGAGGTTAGTGGAGTTAGGCGGGTCAGAAGAGTGCTGTGGAAAAGATCTGTAGATTTTTTGCACTTTTTCTACGAAGAAAGTGGCAAGGTCCTCACATTGCTGCGCTGAGGTAATGCTGGAGGCTGGGGTTTTGCTACTCTGCAGTTCTTGTACCAGTTTAAAAATCACTTTGGTGGGTTTTGGGCTAGAGTTGATTTCTTCTGCATAAAAAGATGCGCGTGCGGAGCAAATAGCTTTGTGATAAAGTTTTTGTTTGGCTGAATAAAATGCTTTATTCCTGTCATTGTAGTCCCTTCTCCAGATTCGCTCGGCTTTTTTGCACTCTTTTCGCATGGATTTCAACGTATCATTGTACCATGGGTTGGAGGGGGAACAGCGCCCCTTAGTCCATTTGGCTGGGATGAGGGTATCTAGTCCTTTAGTGATCCAATCATGATAGGCAGCGTATATATTATCGATATCCATATTTGCCTCATGTTGGAATTCTCCTAAAGTGGTGTGGAGGTCGCTGGTTAAAGGTTTATGCCACGGGCTCTTTAGGCGTCGAGTTGGCTCGTCTTTGTTAAACCTTTTCCTAACCATCATGGTGATTTTGATTAGGTAGTGGTCTGTCCATCCCATAGGTTTGGGCGCTTCTGTTATAACCTCCGGGATGTTAGTGAAGACAGGGTCTAGTATATGCCCAGCCGAGTGTGTGTCAGCCTGGATTAAGGATTTTTATTGTAAGGCTGCAAAGTCAGCCAGGAGGTTTTTGATGGTAGGGTCTTGGGACGAGTCAAAGTGGAGGTTGAGATCTCCTAGTATGGTAAAATTGGCCAGGCCCACCACCAAGGAGTTAGCCACCTCAAGGAGGGCTTCGATAAACTTTGAGGCAAGTCCAGGGGGTCGATAGATGTAGAGCCCAGACAGGGCAAAATGTGGGCCCGTCGTGATCTTGAATTGAGCACTTTCACAGCCCCAGATGTCTTCCTTAGTGAAGGAGCAGCTATATTGTTTTTTGTAGATGACTGCTATGCCGCCGCCTCTAGCGTCTCTATTTAAAGTCTTCATTAAATAGCCCTCTGGCAACGTGAGGTTAGTTATACAAGTCATGTCATCACGAAGTCAGGTTTCACATAGAAAGAGAATGTCAGGGGTTTCATCCAGTAGGAGAGTGTTTACCTCTAAGTGGTGTTTAACGAGGGATCTAACATTCAGTTGGAAAACGGTGAGAGGGGTATACTTAGGGGAGTCTAATGTAAGGCCAGATAAGCAAGGGCTGGGGGTAGCGAAATGACAAGACTTACATTGTAGGCATGTCTGTCCGAGATGACCTGATATTTCCTCACAGCTCTGGCCAAGGTTCAGGGCGACAAGGAATTCCCTATCATAGTGGCGAAGTTCCCGTGGAGCTTTGCCAGGGGGACAGGCGAGAGGCGATGACGGGCGTAGACGGGCTTGCCTTCAGCGCGCTGACGGCGCGCCCGCTGCGCCCGTCCGCTGTGCGTCCGGAAAATACACATGTTTAAATGGGGAGGGTGAGATGATGATAGGAGGGGGGGGGGCGTGGCCTCGAAAGGGGCATGGCCTCGGGTAACGCCGGTAATGGCGGCGAGGGTGTGTGAGTTCCTCGAGTCCGCGGCAGTGTTGAACTCCACTGCGCGAGCTTCTTATGAACTAGCTTTTGTCCTGAGGATGTCAGGAAATAAGTAAGGTGAGTTTTTAAAAAGCACAGCAAATACAGTGACTCTCAATATTTAAAATAAAGTGCAGGTCCTGCTCCCGGCTTCCGCCTCAGGAGTGAGTGGTTCTAACAAGGCGCTCGTATTCAGCGTCCTTTTTAAGGTCTGAGGTGGGGGCGTGGCCTCGAAAGGGGCGTGGCCTCGGGTAACTCCGATAATGGGCGGCGACTTTAAGCATGGAGACTCAAATAGAAGATACAGGCATACACAGGAATAGCTATCGGCTAACATGGACAGATAGAAACCACTTTGGCAGCAGAGTGGGAGGGGAGAAAGAACTGCTTACATCAGTTGGAACAGGCTGACAGTTACATTCTAAGACCGGTGCATTCCAGCAGCTACTGGCCTTTCTGAGCGCATACATTCCTCTGGCTCAGTACTGAAGGAGTTAACTGCAGTTGATGACTCAAGCAGAATAGAAAGGCAGGCAACAGTGAAGACGGCAGAATCACATGGCTAACAAAATGGGTGCCACAACTAAAATGGCTTCAGCTTATGCTAACAGCAATTTCTGTGATTTCCACACCGCCAGAGCTCATGCTCTGCTTTTGCATGCAGGTAAAGTAACCTGTGCTCCTTAACAAAATTCATGCTACCACCACTGTCAGCCCCACACAGCCTTTGTAGAGAGGGCTGTAGCCACACTCGATAAAGAGGAGCACTTTCAGTGACCCTGACTTCATAGTCTGATGTCAGAAGAAGGGAGTATCTCTCGTGGGCTTGCAGGTTTGACAAGCTCAGTGAGGGAAAAATAATGGGCTGTCAGAAAATGAGCTGGGGCAGGTAGGCACAGCTTCACAACTCCATAGAACTTGTGCGTACTTCTTGGGCTAGACCTACAATCATTTGACTCCAGTGATTGGAATTGCCATTAAAATCCCCACTTTCACCAATGATGCTTGGAATTCAACTAGGTCCAGAGGATTTCTTTGGGATCAGGTAGAATTACTCATTGGGATGTGGGTTGTGGAGACCACGCCCTTCCAGTTTTTCCTTTAGTGCAATATGAAGTTCCCTTGGTAGGACCATCATAGAGTTTGCAGTCTCATCTTACCTCTGGACCACCATGAATCATAATTTTTTGCCTGTCAGGCCATTAAAAATAAAAAGAATGCACAATAGAGAGTGTCGGTGGACACGTTATAAATAGCAGAATCACTGTTCTGTGGAGTTGAGGCCAGTTTTTGGACCCGAAAAGTGCACCGAGACAAAGGCCACACTAAAGACTCCCAAACCATGACCGACGTCAAAGGATCAAGAATCTACGTATGCTTATTAGAAACATTGAGCCATGGGCTACGATCCGCAATTTGAAGTCATGCCTAGTTGACCCCAAGGTGCCGACCCAGCGCATTCGGCCCCAAAGTCGGCTTGGAAGACCGCTCTAAGATAGCTCTGAACTGCAGCTTCGATTTTGAAGGTCAAAACCTGGCCATCAAGCTTCCAGAGATGATGTATGTCAGGGAAACTGAATCTTTGCATCCACCTAACGTTGTGAGAAAATTCTGACTCGACCACCATTTCAGGAGGCAGACCCTAGACCCCTCAAAGAGATGCCTTTTTTCCTCCATGCAACACCCTCAGTTGAGTGGGATAGACCCCTCAACTTCCAGACAATCCAAGTGTCTTGGTACCTTGTAATGCTATTGAACTCACTTCAATGCTAACTTTGGAAAAGGCTATTTCTGGGCTGGAGGTAGATGCTGTCCTGCGACAGCTTGAAACATACATGCAGGTTAATTCAGGGCAAAGGCGCATGCGCCCCATACATACGGGGCATGTCCCTCCCAACACACCACGACTCCAGGACTACTGTGTTTGACAGTTTGACACCTGAGATCCTGCAATTCTGATATTTTAATCTGTCACAGAACTGTGGGCAGTCTCTCTAGGAGCGTCACTGTCCTAATTCACATACTTGTAATGCAGTCAAGTGCATATTGTTTCCTTTCCATTATGTTGCCATGAGCATTATTTAGTCATGCACGTGATTTTAAGAAATACTGTCTTTGATATCATTGAAGATTTATGGATCAGCTTAAATGTCTGCACGTGTGTATCAGCGCCACAAACTCTCATTCATGGGGCTAAAGGTGATAGTAAGTTGTTTTATGAGACCACCAGTTGATTCAATACATGAATGGAACCAGATAGAGGTTGGTGATTTGCAGGCAGTTTCAATTGAGGAACCTTTCTTACGCATAGATAAGGATTGGGCAATTCTTCTCACACCCTCAATTCTTAAAAAACATTGTCTCCATAGGAGTGAACAACAATGTGGTTAATTTGGGGTCTGAATATTTATTACCCTATTGTGTACAGAGCTAGAACATACTACAAGGGTTATTTGAATTGTTTTAAATGTGCTAATGTGACCAAGAAGATTATAGGGCATTAGGGGCATCAAGCTTATGAGGAGATGGTAACTGGAGGGACAGGAGTTACCTCTTGAGGAAGAGGTGGGTCCTCAGTTCTTTCCGTTCTTGTTTCCATTGCAGCATTGCAGAGATACAGTGGAAAAAAGTTCCAGATATGAGCCCTCTTTATAGGGTGATCTTTCCCAAAAAACATTGTTGGATTGTTGGGAGAAAAACAAGACCGTGATCGGAAGCCAACCTTAGTTAAGTGGTCGGTCAATATGTATATAATAATCTGGAGCTGTAGACCGGGGATGTGCCCTATCATCATGTGGGCACAGGGGCTGAAACCATCCATTGTTTGCTAATGTGCAGAGATTGACCAAAGGTGTACAGAAAGGCATCTAAAATGTTGTGATGGTTCTTGCTCGGCCACTGAGGTGGACGTCTGCTATGAAGTCGGGCTTGAGACTCTGAACTCGACACAGGTGTGAGAAGTTGGCCTGGTATATGATGTTCACTATTCTAGTGGGCACCTTGCACCAGTCCAAACAACCCTTATGGTGATGGTTGTAAAGTCAACCTTATAGACCAGCTATCCTAGTGGTAGCATGGACAAAGCAGTCTTAGGCTAAACTCAAGAAGGCATGTGAAGCCAGCTGCTTTAACATGTGTAACCTCTTTAAATACCAATTGAAAGGACACCACACAGGATGTATATAAAATATATATGTATGTATTTCTAGACAATCCCTCTGAACTCTTTATGAGGTCAGAGGCACAACCACATAACAAGATACTTAATTAAAATACAATAAGTTGCACAAAATACAGTATTGCCCTAGGGGCACGCTAAACCATATACTAAAATAGTGGTATAAGGACCACTACACAAAAAGTTAATAGGCCTAGTGCCTAGGGAATCGCTGGGGCTATGCTGTCCACCAAGAGTTAGGCAGCAGGAGGCCCATGGGGGAGGCGTGTGCAGAGTCTTTACTCACACGCAAGTTACCATAGAGAATGAATGGGAACGTAGAAGTTAGAAACTAGTTCTTTTAGGGCACTTCTAACTGGACTCGATGAAAGTTACTTGAAACCTAGACAGTTGGATAGTCCATACCCACAGGAGCACCGGAGTTCTCGCGTTACCTCACCCACAGGAAGCGGGTGCATAGGTGTCAAAGTGTGTCAGGTTTCGTTGCTGAATCCTATGGAGTCTTGAAGAAAGATACTGCAGGCGACCAGGAGAGAAGTGTCCGGTTGGATCCAAGGGCGGATCGAGGATGAAGAGTACCTGAAAGCAGAGGGTACAGAGTCTGGGTCACTAGCCAGTGACCAGGAAGGAACCAGGCGATGTCGCGAAGCAATCAGGTGATGTTGTGAAGCTTGTCTCTGCAGCCACATGGACCAGGAGGTCTCGACAATGAGCAGAACCAGGCACGGACTGTCCCACGAAGGCTCTCGCTGTCGGCGGTGTTGGCTTCCGGATTGGAGTCAACAAGCCTTGGCAAAGGCAACCCACGCAGGAATCGAAGTTTGCTTCTTAATCAGACCAGCAAGGTTTGATGGGCTGCTTCTTTTCAGGGAAGCAGGGGCCAGTCTGGGGCAACCAGACCAGCGGTGTAAATTTAAAGGTTCGTCGCCAAGATGGCCACTAGCCAACAGGCAAGTGACCAGGCAGACGCGTCGAGCAGGAAAATGCAGAAGGGCCCCACGCAGAACTCGTGGAGTGTGCAGGGCTAATCTTCGGTGCAGATGATGCTCGGGGCTGGGGCTTCTCAATCCCCAATGCACAGCTTCGAGGGTGCCTCAGAAGCTGCACGGTAAGCAAGTCGCTGACTTTTCAAGATGGCCGGTCCCACGTCTCGCGTCGCCTCCACAGGTCTCAGCTTTGCTGGGGCTGTGGATCGGGCTGGAGGAAGTCTGGAAGTCTGGTTCTCGTCAGGCTCTGTGCTTGGGCTCCGGCGGGAGCGTCGACAAAGCAAGTCGTTGATCGCTGGATGGTGCCTGCTTGTGCAGGGTGGTCACTCCTTGACCACAAGGGAGATTCGTCAGTCGTCTTCTTTCAAAGTAGATCGTTCAAGGTCCAGAGTTTCGTTTCAGAGTTTCAGTCAGGATAATCTAAAGTCTTGGGACTCAGCTCCTACCTATATACCAAATCTAGGGGCTGGATTACCTGCTAGGTGCCTCCTATGGGTGGGACCAGGGAAGGGGGTGGTTACACCCCTTTCCCTTTGTCCAGTTTCGCGCCAGAGCTGGGGCTGGAGTGCCCCAGCACCAGTTTGAACTGGACTATGCAAGGGACACCTTGTGTGCCCCAGGCAGTGTCTCCTTTCTTTCAGCCCTCCCTGCCCTAATACACAAGAGCATGTCTGGGGTGGTGCTAGCACCTCCCAAGACAGGAAACCTATTGTCCAAGCCTCCCTCGCTGGAAGGACTCCCAGCAGCAGGAGGTCAGACTTGTGTCTGTGGCAGCAGCATCCATTTTGTGATGGCCTCAGCCTCTGGTTAACTTTAACCGGGTTTAGTAGGAACAACATGTCTTCTCCCTCTAGAAGGGTGGAATGCTACCCCTGTCACCAGAACTGGCGAGGGGGTAGTATTCCAAATCTTATGACCCCTTACTCGACATGTTTTGATAAAGCCAAACCAGAGTTAGCATTTAACCGTGAGGTTCATAATGAACTTAAGAGTATATGGTATGGCATTATCCTAGAACAGCTATAATGACATGGTTCCGAAAGCTGCAGACAGGCTCAGCTCATGCTAGACCACCATCTCACTTAAAACCAAGCACTCTGCCTCCAGGTTTGTTAAGGCCTGCCATAGGAGTGACTTATAGGTATATATGTGTCTAGATATAGGGTTAGATATAGTAATACTATTTCTAAGCAAGGGGTGATTACATGACCATGCCCCAGCTGAGTGATCAGCCAGTTGTGTCAATGTGAGTGGCCAGCCACCGGTGGCATAATATATGCTGCACCCCCTGGTAGTCCTGGGTGCACCTATGCCCTGGGTACCTATAGTACACTGTACAGGGGCTCATAAGGTGACCCAGTATCCAATTGGAAATGCACTTAAAGTATATTGTAGTGAATTTAGAGAGAGAGCAGCTGGGCTGTGGGTCTGATTAGCAGGCCCACAGCCACATTAAGTCGAAAACCAGTGAAGCAAAAAGTGGGGTGACCATAGGAAAGCAGACCCTACTCTCCTACACAAGGAACATCTCTTCTGTCCAGCTGTTCTACAAATGGGTACATTCATGACTTTGCATGAGTACAGTCGGGGCATCCAGCTTGTGAAAATAGCGCCATTATGTATTTTATAGGGTCCAACCCATTGGCCTACATGGCTCAGACACAATGCTTTTGTAGATATTAGTACCAGGGCAGAAGCGTGCATTCTGTACCCATGTCCTTTCAGTTGTAAGCATGTGATTTTGCAACTGTTTTATGGCACAAAGGGATTTTTTTTTCCTATATACATTGTTATGCTGCCTGTCTCTGTTGTATATTAACGCGGAGGCTTTCAAGTTCTTTCACGAAGTGGGGAAAACAAAGTACGGTGACACCATTGACCCATGCACGATGTGAAATTAAATAATGTTAAATCTTTCGGGTGCATTTTGGGTTTCTGGCTGACATCAAAGGGAAGCCTAGTGTCAATGATAAAACAAGGGTTTTCAAATCAAAAAACCAAAAGTACAAAGTGTTACTTTACCTAGAGGCCAGTGTTAGACCTGACATCATTGGCGTGAGTCTCCCTTACATTCTGATGGATTGCCTTCTCTGTTTTGATATGTTTTTGCTGGATTTATGCTTTGGGCACTGTGCCACTGCTAATCAGTGCCACAGTGCAAGTGCTCCCTATGTTAAATTGATGTACTAATTGGTTATTCCATTATTGGGTTATTTGATTTATCTGTCAGCCCCTAGTACAGTGCACCATGTGTGCCCAGGGCTTGTAAATCAAATGCTGCTAGTGGGCTTGCAGCACTGGTTGTGCCACCCACAGAAGCAGCTTGTAAAGTGTGTCTCAGGTCTGCCATTGCAAGGCCATGTGCAGTCTATCACTGCCATGTCGACTTGGCCAAGTGCACCCACTTGCCAGTCCCTAAACTTTCCCTTTGCTTCATATTAGACACCCCTATGGTAGGCCCAAGGGCAAGGTGCATTGTAAGTATAAGGTAGGACATGCTCTGATGTGTGTAGCATGTTCTAATAGTGAATTACAGCCATTTTCGTTTTTCACTATTGAAGGCTATCTGTTCTCATAGGCCAGAATGGGCAGTTAGATTATTGCATTCTTATAATCCTAACTTACTCAGGGAACATGGTAGAAATTCAAATTTAGTATGCCTGAGCTCAGAATAATAAAATACATCTTTTAGTAAAGTTTATTTTAATATTCTGAGTTTGCAAATAACACTTTTAGAAAGCAGGTATTTGCCCGCCTAACCATTTGATCCTGCCTCTGCTGGGTTGTGTATTCCTTGTCTGTGTTTGTGAGTTTCAGGGCTGGGGAATTCCAGGAGACTGGCTGGGGCAGCCCAGTGGTGAATAGAGAGATCTGCATCTAGATGGAAGGGAGCAGTTGCACCTGGGACCTGAATAGGGCTGTGCCTTCCCTCTACAATGCTGGCTCCACCCTCTGTGGCTTGTCTAATGTCTCTGCCCTGCACTGTGAAAGGAGAGGATGAATCATGTCAACAGAGTGCTCCAGAGCTGTATCTTCCCTCCCCTCTGCTGGTCCCCCCTCCTGTGGGGCAGCTGATGTCTCTGCCCTGCACGGTGAAAGGAAGAAGAGAGTCATGTAAACTAAGTGCTCAGGAACTGGTTTGGACTAGGGAGAGGCCTCTCTGCCTTCAGAGAACAAAGGATTTTGGGATATAAATATTGGGACCCTGATCCCAAGAAATTAGATCACTTCTGGAACAAGAAACCTTTCTGCCAAGGAGAAGAACCAAGTAAGCTGCAGGAGTTTGGACTGCTCCTCTGCCAGTTTGCTGTTTGCTGGGTTGGCCTGCAGTGGTTGCTTCATTGCCAAGGGAAAGGAGAAGGAACTTTGTAAGGACTTTGATCTACAGAATATTCTCCAAGGGCTTGAACTGTGCTTGCCTCCTGCTGAAGTCTCCGGGCCAAAAGACTTCACCTCCAGCTCTCCCTGAAATTCCTCGCTGGGAATTCTGACTCCTGGGAGCTGGAAGCGCGACGCATTGAGAAGAAGTGTGTCGCCGCCGCAGCTGAAATCATCGCATCGCCGGAGAAGCGAGCCTTTGCCGCATCTCCCTGGAAGCGTGTGTTCATCGAAGCTGCCTGCTGTCTCATCACCGGAGAAGCGTGACGCCATCGCGAGGGTCGCCATCTCATCACTGGAGAATCAAATCGCAGGACCTGTCGCGGCTCTAAAGTACAGAGTAGTCGCAAGGCTGCCAAGGCATCATCGTCATCGCATCGCCGCATCAAGGGCTCCATCTTCTCGCATCACAACCGGATCATCGCATCGCATCAAGGCGCCATCTTGCACACTGCAAAGGGTCCGCAGGCCGAGAATCTACGCATCACCTCCGCACCGGTAAGGCTCGCGACGAGTCCCCTACTCTGCGCAAGCATTGAGGAAGGACGCAACCGTCCCCCGGGTCACCGAACCGACGCATCACCCCTTTTGCGAGCCCTTGGTTCACTTTGCATTATGCATCCAGGTACTTTGTTGAGAACTTTGTCGCATTTACCAACAACTTGAACTAAGAGACTTTAATCATCTTTTAAGTAATCTTAAGTGGAGTATTGTGGATTTTTGTCGTTTGTGGTCTTGTGTTAAGTGTATATAAAGAATACTTATTTTTTATAAAACCTGTGTTGTTGTCCATCTGTAGTGTTATCACTGTATTACTGTGTTTATTCACAAATGCTTTACACACTGCCTCTGAGATAAGCCTGTCTGCTCGTGCCGCAGGGGTTATTAAGGAGTGTAATCCCCTTTATCCTGACTTAGAAGTAAGGGTCCCCATTTGGACATAGGTGAATACCATTGCCAACTAGAGACCCCCAGATCAAACAGGCAGTTAACTGAATATGCTTGTTGTGCGCATCTATAACAAGGACAAACCGTAAGGCAATGTGACAGACAAGCTGTACTTCCCTTGTGTACGTGACTCCATTCAGGAAAATGTCAGCAGAGCAAGTGGGTCTGTTCTCCTGGGCCAGATGCATGGGTTGCACAGTTGTTTTTTTCTCTTCAAGATCTTAATTGATGCTTCCTCCAAATAGTTATGTAAATTCTGAATAGTCCTGGGCTCTCATTTTTGGGGCGAGCCTGGCCAGCGTATGCACTGTTCTGCGGGGCATGCTGTATTCAGGTAGGGCCTTGAAGTTCTGCCCATATTTTTCATTGGCTTGTGTCATTGTGCACTGTAAACTGTGGCTGTTCATTGGTCAATAGGCTTAGTCGTCCCTCCTTAGTACCACCTTGTCTCATTTGTTACCTCCCAAGGGGACATATGTGAGACCTACTGCATTGCAATTGCTTGTTTTAGGCAGCATCCACAGAAAACGTAATAGAGTAATCTGCTATGGCGCCATGTCCAATGTGTCTCTCCTGTGGCTTTCCGTATTATTTCACCCAAGCGTATATTTCTTTATAGGCAAGGTCACAGCAAAATGTTAGCTTACCAGGATTAATCAGAAATGTACTTGGTACCAAGGCTTCAATTTGTTTGTGTGAGAAAGAGATGGTGTGTTGTGGTATCAGCTGGTAAAATGCTGTCCTGGGTTTTGTTGTTCTTGGTATTGGTGTATTTTGACTAACCATGGTGTTTGCCGCTGATATACTGGCTTGGGCGCATGGTGACATTTGTGGCATACTATGGGCATCCTTCGTTGAAGCTGGCCTTGACATATAGACGGCAGAAATGTATTTTGGGCATCCGTGCCTTGAGGCAATGATGACACACGGTCATGAAAGGCAGAATCTATCCAAGTGTGTCAGTAGTAATGTCAGTAATCATTGAAGCGGCACGCTGATATGTGTGCACTAAACATATACGCTAAGAATGAACACTTGGTGTTTCAGGACTAAATGCCATATTTTTCATGAACATGCAAATGTTTCAATTGAAGTTATTCTGTTTATTTTTCCCCCCAAAATGAGTAGCATGTATTAATATGAAAATGGCAAAGTTGGAATTTAGGAACAAAATGCTTGCATTTGCAAATCTGAATTTGAAGGTGATATTTGGGTGATGGTGGCAGCTGCTGTCTTAGAACGTAGTCTGTGAGCTGTCTGAACATGTACGATCTCCATTCTTAATCTGAGCAACAGCACCGATGTTACTGCATAAGCTACTAACTCTTAAGCCTGTGGTCTGATTGGGAGCTCTGTGGACCTTTGTTCCATTTTTAAATTCTCAGGCCTGAGATGGGCCTTAAGCTCTGTGCTAAAATGGGACAGATGAGAAAACGAAAAGAAATAAAATGTAGACGTGATAAGTTGCATTGAAAAATGATAGCCCATGTGTATTTGTGCTCTGTAAGTTACAAGCGCCCCCATAGGCTCTTTAGACATTTTAGAGAAATTGTTGCAGAATGTGCCACTTTGCACCATTTTCACAAAATGTGCCTGAGGTTTGGATGAACTCCCAAAGTCAAGCTTGTTTTAGACACCACGAAATTATACTATTATTTCATAAGTTCCCCTCATGAAATAAATCTATCCCTTTTTAGGTCTCGCATAACACAGTGCATGCACTGTCTCTTGCAAAGCCTTTCATGACATTACAGAGGGCCTAGAGGCCCCAGACTGCCCATTGCATGCCATTGGTTGGCTTCTTTGTCGCTTTTGTTTGCTTGCTTACTTATTTGTCAGCTTCCATAAGCTTTCCCTCCTCGTCTTGTGTTTGTCCATCTCCTAGAGCGTGGAAACATTACTGCTTCCACATATTGCTTTTTCAGGTGCTACTCTTTTCTTCTTCTCTAAGCTCTCCACAATCGTGACAGTGTTTTCTAAATATCTCCCTCCTGTACTTCCCCCCCCTCCACGTTCCCTATTCCCCTCTCGCCCACCCATGTTCACTTTGCATGATCCCTGGTTTAATCCATTCATGTCATGGGTGATAGGGCCACCACACAAGTGAGGTACTATTTTTATTAGGAGAATGCTGAGTGATAGGAATTTTGTTAATCCCTACAATTCTGGACCTTTCTCTAGCAGAAGTGTGAGGAAAATGTGTGATTTTCACCAAAGTTTGAGGTTTGCAAGGCATTCTGGATAAGAATACATAGTGAGCTCTGTGCAGATGACATCACCCTGGATTCCCCTGGGTCTAGGTTTTAGAAATATCTGGGTTAGTAGGGTTCTCTGGTTGCCAGCCAATCCTGGTTTGATCTGTGTGCTTGCCTCAACCCCTCCTGCACACACTCCATTGTCCACATGCCTTTCTCAGTCGTGCCTGTCTACACAATGTTTTCCGTGTGGTCCAAAATAGATGTATGCCATTAAAACAAATGCAAATACCACTCGCATACCTATTCCACACAACCTTAATCATGCAGAAATTCTTACCACACATGGTAAGTAAGCGTGTGTGTGTGTGTGTGTATATATGGCCCTGGCTAGTGATCAGAGTGAACGCAGACCATGCCTAATGGTGCAGTCTGCTTTCAGTTATTTTGTTTTGACCCTAAATCATTTTGTACCATCTGACTGCTAACTTTCTAAAGTGTTCTTTCAGATAAGCTGGCTGCTCTATCGAAACCTGATTAGAATTTTGATGATAACCATTGTACAAATGACAACAAGGTGCAAAGCAGAGCTAGCTGTGATTGTTGCTTGTCATCGTTTGTCATTCTGGCTTGTGGTAACTGATGGGAACTAGAGTGAGGCAGATTAGTGCTAATGGTGTAGGACTTGGACTCGCTGGGCTGTGATATCCTATGATATTGTGGTGTCTTTCCTCCAGTCCTGATACTTTCACTGGCACGTCGACCCATTGCTACCCATCTTCTCTGTTCTTCAATCCTCTTAAGGCTCGCCGGCAGCATGGGAATTTCCTGAGTGAAGCTACATCTGAGATATAACTGGGGATCGGGGGTCTGGTCATCCCTGGGGGCTCTTGAGTTAAGATGTGTTTGGTGACCTGTCGCATTTACTCAAGTTCCTTTGCATGCCAATGTCTCTTTTTGGACACAATTGCGCACTATGACAAAAGCGTTTTTCCAGCCCAAGCTGATAGAAACATCTTTGAAAAGGCTTCAGGGGCTGGTAACCTCACCATACCAGATTAGCACAGAGTGAAACCTCACTCATGGAGACTAAACAACAGCTGAAAAATACTACCAAGGCCAGATTGGGGACATGGAGAAGTGTGGCTCAATGGTTAGAGCGGCAGACCCTGATGCAGAGGTCTGGCCCGGGACCAGGGTTCAATTCCCGCCTCGGCGGCTCTTGGGCTCAATTTCCCCGGACCTGATAATTCTCTCCTCAGTGCCTATTCTAATCATGGGTCCCACTCTGCAACTCTGGGCAATAGCTTGCTTAATCTCCACAACGGCCCCAACAACGCTAGGATGCCTGGCTTCAACTTGGGGGTGCCCAGGAGTGAGCACTTCACAGGGAAAGGCCAGAAAGGGTTCCTCAGCGGTATTCGTACAAACGCCGAGATGCCTCATGGTGATTCGTGCGCTATACAAGTACCACTACTACTACTACTACTACTACTACTACTACTACTACATGCTGCTGAGATTGGCGAGGTCAGAGAGAAATACGAGGGATATGACATATGGTAGAATTAAGGGAGTCCAGAATCACAGACCTGGGTGCATCTCGAAAAGCATATAGCACATCCCAGAAGTGTGTAGTGAACCTGATTTTTCAAAAACTGCAGATTACCAATCAGGTTTCCTAGAGGCAAGAAAACATGCACTACTGTCAAAGTGAAGTACATGCAATTTTTGGCTGTTAAAAAAAAGATGGAAATTGTGTGGGCCAACAGAATCTCACATTAGTGGACCTTAGTTTGAAAAGTCAGTTGAAAAGCAGTGAACAGTCAACACTGAAAAGAAAAGATGCTGTTGCTGCAGTTGTTGGCCTCCATCTGGTATTTTGTTCTGAGTGGCAATACTGCAAGGTGGATATATTCACAGGAGACAATGCTATGCAGATCATTCTTGTAGGAGGTTAAGACTTCTTGCTAGGTGCAGTTGCCTCTAGCAAGAACTCTTATAATTTCCAAAGATGTCTACCCCCAAAATTAAGGCTGGGTCATGGGAGGCATACAGCATAATCATTGGTTAGGAGTGCATTTCTTATGGGTTTTTTTAGGTGATAGTCTGTCTTCCTCTACTCCTGCCCCACACTTGCTCCTCTCAGGTCAGGTATAGGCGAGAACCATTACCGTACCCCGAGGCCCCCCCTCACCAGGTCTGCTATACTCTTCCCCGTCCCACAGCCTCACAGCAGGCGCCGCCAGTACTGTCACGAGCCGCAGGGAACGCCAACGTGCACGCTCACGGCGTCACGCTCCTGCCCTCTCGCGTCTATTCTGCGCTCCAGGCCAACGTGCGCCAAATACAGGAAACAACAGAACCTCAACTGCGTGCTCCACAGTTTTATTTATTTCATTTACTTCCTGCCCTCTCGCGTCTCTTCTGCGCTCCAGGCCGACGTGCGCCAAATACAGGAAACAACAGAACATCAACTGCGTGCTCCACAGTTTTATTTATTTCATTTACGTACTTGTTTTAAATTGTGATCTAAAACCACCCATAAAGCAAGCAGCAACGGCCACCATTGTAATCTCGGGACCACTTCAGACTCGGTGTGTTTGCTTTGGCAATGCGTGATCGCCTGCTGACGCCTATGAAGTACTTGTCGTTGTTTTGCAATGAGTCACTGCTGCCTCTACCTCCTCTGAGGGGGAGCCCTCCTATCTCCCACCTCTGGAGCAGTGCTCGCCTCCCTCCGTTGGGGGTGAGGGGGCGGTGGTTTAATATGAATAACATACATTATTCTAAAACCGGGCGTTAATGTGACTCCTGCTTTCTCGGGTTTTTCATACTCGGAGACTTTTGAGAAGGTGGCACAGCCGTGCCCATTAAGCCCGAGAGGTGGGCGAGCCAACAAATTAACAGGGAGAGCCAAGCCAATGCCGGCGCTGGTATTAAGAGTCCGTGTACGAGTCGAGCCCTGGTAATAATTGTCCTGTCAATATGTTAACTATCTTCAAAATTAAAAAAAAAGTGTACTTCTTTAACACGCGGAAGAAAGCGCTTGACACATCAGATTATTATTAAAAGCGCTATTTTTTAAACATAAACTTGGAAATATTCCTGCTCCCCGTCCTTGTTGACAATGTCATAAGGGAATTAAGAGGTAGGTCATTTGTCATCTGTATGTACCCTGTGCGTGCCCTAGTTTGTATTTATAGACGTGGCAACATTATAGCCCATTAAATCAAATACCAGTGTTTTTTGTACTTCGCACATCCTAAACACAAGCATTTAATAGCGTTGTCGTGTTAATTAAGATAAAGGAGGTCGGTGATATGAAATATTTGATTAGGATCACAGACTTTGTTCAAACAAGGAAGCCAGGATTGAACCTAAGTTTTCTGGTTTCCTATAATACAAATCAGTCACTAGAGGGGTAACTATTTTCAAATCAAATGTGTATGTATGCTTTGCTAATAATTCTTGGCGCATGCCAGGCTAGTGTGAGTGGAAGGCAGAAGTCTCAGGAAAGCTCGAATCGTTTTGGGGTTCGGAGATCCAAAAGTACCTCGAGCTGAGCCAGGTATCTGCTCAAGCTTTCAGTGGAATTCCCACCACTAAACACGACATATATGCATATTACATACATGGACACATGGCATTCATCAAGTGAACACACCTGACGAGCGCACAGCCGACAGGCCCCCACCGTCTGTGTGTGTGCTTTTGGGACACGAGTCCCCAGGCGAGGGCCGCACTCTTCCGGAGTGCACCAGTGTGGCACAGCTGCCTGTTAGGCCCAGTGCGCCGTGAGCGCAATCTAGCCTGGAAGCAGCCGGCACCCGAGCCTCTTTCGTGCCTGCGCACCACAGCGTGACAGAAATACAGCCGCAGCTTCACATCGAGCACCGCTGGAGCCAATCATAGGGAAGTTCGCTGCGTTTGATTTGTTTGGCTCCTGCGTACTGCACGGGTATCCTTGGTAACCCCGAGGTGGTAACTGGTATGCAATCTCCGTTGGCCACGATGCGAAACGAGAGAAGCCCCAAGGCTCAGCTCACCAAAACCTCTGAAAAGTAATCTGCTGTAACTTGAAAGACGTGAATACTGACCCACCCTGTTGTAAATGTGAACGCTTGATGTCTTCACATGCCCTTAGGAAAGTAGATACACATTTGTACCAGTGTATGTATGGGATTGGTAGAGACACGCTAAATAATTACACTGCACTCAATGCAACATGCACTCCTAATACCACTCAGTGCCAGATAATTACACACCACACAATTACACTCTACTGAATACAACATACACTCCACACAATACCACTCAGTGCCACATAATTATATTCTACATAATTACACTGCACTCAATGCAACATACACTCCAAATACCACTCAGTGCCACATAATTACATGCTAAATAATTACACTGCACTCAATGCAACATACACTCCTAATACCACTCAGTGCCAGATAATTACACACCACACAATTACACTCTACTGAATACAACATACACTCCACACAATACCACTCAGTGCCACATAATTATATTCTACATAATTACACTGCACTCAATGCAACATACACTCCAAATACCACTCAGTGCCAAATAATTACACGCTAAATAATTACACTGCACTCAATGCAACATACACTCCTAATACCACTCAGTGCCACATAATTACACGCCACATAATTACACTGCACTCAATGCAACATACACTTCAAATACCACTCAGTGCCAGATAATTACACACCACATAATTACACTCTACTGAATACAACATACACTCCCCATATTACCACTCAGTGCCACATAATTACACGCCACATAATTACACTCTTCTCAATGCAACGTAAATACACTCCACATAATACAACTCCGTGCCATATAATTACACACCTCATACTTACACTCTACTCAATGCAACATAAATACACTCTATCTGTCTATCTATCGCCCTCACTATCGCCCTCCCACCCTCCCTCCCTCTATCTATCGCACTCACTCTATCGCACCACCACAGTATCACTCAGCACCACCACAGTATCACTCTACGCCACCACAGCATCAATCTGCGCAACCATTCAACAACTGGTTCAAATGTTCTCTCAATGTTTCAAGCTTGATTACAAATGTCACAAAAAGATGTTAATATTTCACTTCTGTTCCTGGATTTTTGTCACAATAAAATACAATGAACAGAATCTTCACAAAAGTTATTTACAAAAGTTTAAGCTACTGTCATTATAAATTACAATAACTTTTATTTAAGTATTAATTATTAAATTGTTTGTAAAACTATTGCTATTTGTAATATCAATACATCTAAGTCACCTAAATAAAACATATATTGCGTTACAAATGCTATAGGTGTCACATTTACAAAAACTATTGGCATTGTAAATGACAAAGCTATTAAATTCGCTATTTTCAAAACCAACACATAAAAAAAGTGTCATTTACAATACCAATAGCTCAAACTTTCCTAATGCCAGACCTATTGCATTGCAAATGCTTGTTATACTCTGGAATCATATTGGAAATAACATTAAAAAGGTTGTATTTGGCTTGTTTTTAGTGTGTTAAATGTAGTGTGTAATAAAATTCAAATGTTTAAATATCCCCAAAAAAGCATGGCAGTACAAAAATAATTATCACTGTCATAAATTTCACACCCACCAATTACCCTTTGCTTTTTTGTTCTCAGCTTTGCCATATCCAGAGAAGGCCGTCTACTCTTGGCTGACGACATGGGTTTGGGAAAGACGATTCAGGCCATCTGCATTGCAGCCTATTACAGACAAGAGTGGCCGCTGCTTGTGGTCACCCCTTCTTCTGTCAGGTTTACTTGGGCTGAGGTAATCCACTATTTTATGTCTTTGATTCCCTCAAGAAATCTGCTCTTTGCAAAAATGTGGACCGTGAACACAAAATTGAAGAAATTGCTTGCTAATGTGGGACCACTTTTGACATTTAGTCAACCTTTTTTTTAGTTCTGGTGTTAGCCACAACTTTTTGGCTTTACTAAAATGTCTAATATACTTATTTATAGGGGCTTTCAGTCACCTCTCTTCATCCATTGGTCTATTGTTGTGTCATTCACATTTTGCTTCCACCCACTACAGCATACAGTATGGGGCAGTGGGTCAGATTACTTTTGCCACTGGTTAACTTTGAGTGACAGCATTTTGCTCTTTCACAAGGAACACATCCGCACACAAGATAGTTCCCTTCAGAGCCAGTGTTTTTGTTTTTACTTTATAATTACTTTAGTGTTGCTTTTGTGTTTAGAGCCTAAGGTGAAAGCAGGTCCTTTCTACCAAATGTCAACGCAGGCCCCATTCCACGCTTTATCGGTTCTTGTCTCCTGCCATTGCTCTTATAAATTATTTGAGGTGGCCTTTGTTTATCTGACGTCTGGTATTTCACAACATAACTGATTGCATCCATTTGAAACTGTTCTGTATTGTTATTCTCTTTTTACTATACATGCAGTACACACACCAAGGGTTTTAATATTATACATAGAAATTTATAAGTGGACAATTCTTCAGAGCACGTTTATTCTGGACTCAACTTCACCACTGTTCCTGTAGCAATCTTTGCTCAGGAAGAAAATCAGCCTTTATCTTATTTAATTTTAGAGCACTTTTAACACTTTTTAAAATTTCCTTCTTTGTTTATTTCTTTTCTGGTTTCTTTCTTTCTTTCCTTCCTTCTTTTTTCTTTCTTTCTCTCTTGCTTTCTTTCATTCCTGTTTATTTATTTCTCCTTGCTTTCTTTATTTGTTGTTTTCCTTCCCTTTCCATTCTTTTTTCTTTCCTTCATTCTTTCCATCTTAACTTTTTTCTTTGCTTTTTTCTTTCTTACCTTTGTTCTTTTTGTCTTTCCTTTCTTTTTTCTTCTTTCCTTTGTTCTTCCTATCATTTCTTCCTTTACATCTTTCTTTCCTTACATCTTCCCTTCTTTTCTTCTTTCCTTCCTTCCTCTTTTCTCTTTCCTTCTTTCTTATTTTTTTTCTTCCTTTCTCTTTGATTTTTTCCCCCTATCTTTCTCCTCCTTCTTGTTATGTTGTTTTATGTTGATTTGTACAGTGCACTAATCAGCCAAGAGTATGCAGGTGCTTGGCAGGGTGTGCAGGAGTGTGGTCCCAAAGTGATTATATGTAGAGCCAGTTCTTCAGATTTTGCAGAACTCCAGAAGTGAAGATGCAGCTCTGATGTGTTCAGGGAGGTCGTTCAATGTCTTGAGTGCAATGTTCGAGAATGAGTGACTTCCAGGTATACATTTGCGGATGTGGGGAGTGTGTGTGAGTGAGGCAGAGAGCGTAGGTGTCTGGTGAGTTGGAGAAAGTGTACGCGGCTGTATAGGTATTCTGGTCTGGTGGGTTTTGTACATGTGCATGATAAGTTTGAATTGGCTTTGTTTGTGAATGGGGAGCCAATGAAGCTTCCTCAAGTGGGGTGTGATAGAGTGTGGCGTGGGAGGTCAAATTTAAGTCTTGCTGCTGCGATCTGGATGGTCTTGAGTCTGTGTAGGAGTTGGTTGGAGAGTCCGGTGTAGAGTGCGTTGCCGTTGTCCTGCTTGCTGGTGATGAGTACTTGCGTGAAGGCCCATCTGGGGATCTGCGGCAACTATTTGGTACTCTTTCACAGTATGCATAGAATATGGAAGTAGGAGGTGCACGCTGCGTTGACTTGAGCCATTTTGTTGAGCTTGTCATGTAGAATGATCCCTAGATTTCTTGCGTGGTCTGTGTGTGTGGGTGTTGTCCTGGATCCTATGGCCACCAGATGGAATCCATTGGGAGATCTTGTTGCTGAAGACCAGTACTTCCATCTTGTCGGAGTTGAGCTTCAGGCAATTGGTTTGCTTCCAGTGGTGATTCAGTTGGTGAAGTTGGTTCTGGTGGTGTTTGGCTTGTCCGTCAGTGAGAGGATGATTTGGGTTGGGTGTCATCGACATATGAGATGACAGTGATGACTTTTGATCAGATGTTAGTGAATGGTGTCACGTATATCCTGAAAAGCGTGGGGCTGAGGCACATTCCCTGTGGGACAGCATATCAGTTTTTTAGTCTGATGTGAAGAGTGACACCCTGACCCTTTGGGTTCTTCCTGTGAGGAAGGAACAGATCCATTTAGGAGCAGATACTTGTATGCAAATCTTGTGTAGTCTTCTGATGAGGGTGTTGTGGGAGACAGTGAATGCGAAGAAGTTGAGCAGGATGAGGGCTGCTGTTTCTCCTCGGTCCAGAATGTTTCGAATGTCAGAGGTGGCCGTGGTTCTTTCTGAATCCTGATTGTGTGTTGTGTAGAAGATGGTGAAGCGCGAGGTGAGAGGAGTTGCTTGAATTTATTTATCGATACCCCAGCGCGTTTTCTCATTCTTGCATTATATTCGTACTTCTTTTTAGTGAGACGGTCTAGAGTGGAGTTATTGTTTAAGTCGGCCGAATGGGAGATTTCCAGTGCCTTGATGTCCCTCTCAAGAGTTTCTAGTTCGAGGTTTAGTTTTTTGTTAGTTTCTGCATGGATACCAATAATGACACCCCTAATTGTGGCTTTAGGTGCCTCCCACACAACAGATATGTCCGAGCCTGGTAAGTCATTCAATGCAATGTATTCACGGATGGCGTTCTCTATTCGTTTTTTCTTTTCAGGTTCGGAAAGAATGGCCTCATTAAAACGCCATCGTTTCGGGGTTGGAGGATAGAGCGTGAACCTGCGAGTTTAGTGTAGATACAGGAGTGATCCGAGACCAGTTTGGGTTCTATGTCTGTTTCTTCTATCAGGTGTGTGAATGGGCTGGAGATTAGTATATAGGCAATTCTTGAGTAAGAATTGTGGGGAGCCGAATAAAATGTATAATCTCTCCCGTCCGGGTGTTGTAGGCGCCAGGAGTCGCGTAGGTTGTATTTGGAGCAGAGACGGTGAAGTATATCATGGGAACGTGAGGGGTGATTTGTGCATTTAGATTGGCGATCCCGAAGAGTGGAGAAGTGTGGCTCACGGTGTAGAGCAGGCAGACCCGGAAGCTGAGGTCAGACCCGGGACCAGGGTTCAATTCCCGACGCGGCAGGGTCTTGAGCTCAAATGTCCACGGACTCGATAATTCTCGCTTCGGTGCCTGCTCTAATCATGGGTTCTCACTCTGCAACAATGGGCATTAAGCTTGCTTAATCTCCACAACGGCCCCCTGCGGCGGGATGCCTGGCTTTCACCTTGGGGATGCCCTGTAGGGGCTATCTCACAGGGAAAAGCCAGGACGGGTTCCCAAGGCAAGCGCCGGGAAAACTCAGGGTAGCTGTGCGCTCAATAAATGCAATAATAATAATAAGAAGGGGCGTCTAGGGGGAGGTTGAAGTTCCCACCAACTATCAAGAGCTCATCTTGGGGAATGCTCTCTATTGCTGATGAGACAGATTCCCAGAACTCTGGGACATCAGAGTTTGGCCCGTAGATGTTTCCACGTGGATAGAATCATCATCTCTCATTAGATGTGCAACAATCAATCTGCCATCAATGTCTTGAGTGTGTGAGATCATGGAGATGTTTGACTTTTTTGAGATTAGGGTGATCACCCCCCTCTTCTTGTGGACTGCTGGGGAACATAGGGTGTGCGAGATCCATAGCTGCTTAATAAACTCAGTGTCTTCTTTTGAAAGTTTTGTCTCCTGCGGTAGAATGATATCTCTTTTGGATTTCTCCAAATAGTCAAGGACTTTTCTTCGCTTAACTGGGTGATTAAGACCCTTGACGTTTAGGAAAACTATATTGAGGCTTTCTGCCAGGGTTTGGGTTTCAGTCATCTAACCGTTAAATGTCGCAAGGTAAGTGGCCGGCTTACTGCGGGTGCAGCTGTGCAAGCTATGGCATCAGAGGGGGAGTGTGCAACATGGCTGCGAACTATTAACTGTAGAGACCATCTTATGACAGCGAACTTGTGATAACCATTATTGGGATATTATGATGAGTAGGTTGCATACGATACTACATTTGAAATCTGGGCAGCAATTAAAAAAATAGATAATAGAAACAATAATGGAACGACCAAAATTACATCTCCCTCCTCCCATTGTCCTTGAACCCCCCCCCCCCCCACTCTCCCTCCACTCTCATCCCTCCCTCCACCCCCGAAGAATTTGAACTTAGGAGCTGCGACGGCATTCCCGTCTAGGGTCAACACAGGAATGTGTAGTAGGGTAGTAATTCAACAGGAGAAGCATACATACTGAGCAGTCTCAGCGTATCTGCGCAAACATGTATAACATAACATATGCTGTACAAAGCACCCAGGTGAGGTCCAGGCCTATCTCAAATATAACGCTTCAACTTTGAGCATATCAACTATGAGCATTTTTAACATTTTGAATGTTAGTAGATTATAAACCCATTAAGCCTGTATGAGAACTAATGAACGCTTATGAGGATTACCTATGAGGAATGAGGCAGCATAATGGCCGGAAATCAGCTTTACGGCTTGAAATTCAAAGACGCTGCATCCAAAAACATTTGTGATACTTGGCGTACACGAAACTCAGGTAAGGCTCCAGTATATTAAAACACCTGCTAAAGGTTTCTAACAGTATTGAATCATTTCAAAGAAGAGTGATCTCATACATTATTAAAGAACATAACTACTAATGAAGATTGAACCAATACACTGGTCATTGCTAATTTGCTAGTACTAAATGGTACCGCTTATAACCAAGACAGTTTATGACAATGGCAATGATGGAAAGTCGTGTTTAAAGAACCACCTGATACGGTTCCTGACAGATCAATAGCTCACCAGAGCAACCATTCAACAGTCAGTGGTTAGAAGAATCGTGGGTATCCGTTTTCCGTTTATTCGAAGATCCGCTCGAAGAGTCCATGGACTGTGGAGGAGAGTCTGCGAGGTGACTTGCCGGGTCTTGAGGGTTCAAGAAGAAGCGTGGTTTGCCATGGTCGACAATCTTAAACCTTGACGGGCCTGCAAATGAGAATTGAATACCTTTTGCCTTCAGTTTATCTCTCCAAAATAGGAAGCCTTTTCTTGTCGCAGCAGTCTCTTAGGAATAGTCCTGAGTAAAGATTATACGATGACCTTCCCAAGTGATGTGATGATTTTTCCTGGCGAATTGCAAAATAGCCTCAGTGTGTTGAAACCGGAGAGGTTTGCAGATCAAGGGATGAGGGCCTCTTTTTCCCTGGGAAATGAATGTTGGTATTCTGTGTGCCCTGTCTAATTCTAGGCCGTGGTTGAAGTTAATCCCCGTGACCGTTGGGATCCATGCTTCAAGGAAGGCCACACAGAATTCTGCGTCTTTTTCTGAATCCTCCGGAACACCAAAGATGCGTACATTACCTCTCCTATTACGGTCCTCTAACTCAGTATTTTGACTCTTGAGGTCATTTGTAGTGCTCTGAACGTGTTATTTTGGACGAATGGGTTGTTTTGTCTTCTATGTCGCTTATCCGTTGTTCCGCTTCACTAATGCTTTTTTTCATAGAGCTCATGTCCGCCCTGATCGCTATGATCTCCAACTGCATGGTATCGGTGTTACCTTTTGTGGATTTAGCCAAGTCGTGGACTTCTGCCAATTTCTTAAGCATCGTGTCCAATGTACTAGTCAGGTCTGATTTAGCTTTGATAGGCGATTCAGACAATGTTGGTTCAGGTCTTACTTTCTTGTTGTTCTTGTTGTCTTTCTCCGCCATCTTTGTAGGGTCGTCAGGCACAGGGGGAGATGAGAAGAGGCAAGGTGAAGCGAGATTACACTGCAAGCAATTGATAGTGAGTACCTGTCTGTGTGGTCCTCTGTTTGCTTCGCACTATTTTACTTGTGGCAGGAAGCGAGGTGAGGAAAAGATCTGCAAGTTGAGGTGCCGGTGATAGTGAGCCCACTACTGCTGGATGACAAGAGGCAGATCCAAAGGTATTGGCTCCTCCTTCGAAACACTGTGTAGCCGGTGCTTACTCACAGTTGGTAAATCGGTGAGGAAGGTTCAGCATGGCAGTCCTGAAACCTAATCAGAAAGAGGCAGGTGGCCAGTTGTGTCTAGACAGGCTGTAGGTCAACAGTGGTATAATCGCCTGGCTGTGGCTGGAAGGTTACTATCCTGGGTGTGTACCTCGTATAGAAAGCAAAGTGAAGTAGCAAGACCACAGTTAGGACACAGGTAGATCGGCCTGGCACATATGTGGGGAAGATATAGATCACACGTGAAACACACACGCTGTGCAGGGGAGTCCTCCGCTGTCCCCACCACGACCGAGATCCAGCGCACAGTGTCACACCAGGTTACCAGCAGTTTATAAGGGAATGGCTGTCAATGGCTAGCTTCCTGATGTTGGTTGTGTGCTTCAGTGGCAGCAGACTCCATTAAGTTAAATACCTCCCATTCAGCAAGATACCATTTAGCACGATACCTCCTGTGAGTATGGAGAGTATGGTTGTGTGCAGAATCAGAAAAAATCAGCAAGTGGCAGGTTTTGGCAGCAGCAGCAGGTTTTGGCAGCAGCAGCCCACAGCGTGTCTTAAACTCCAAATCTCCCGCCTTTCCTGTCTCCCATCTAATTTTCCCTCTTGTTTGCCCCCGCCGTCGCCAGCCATTTTAGAGTCAGGCTGGCCGATGTCGTGTCTGTAGTGGTTAAAGCTGGACTAGTGCTGGGGTGCAGGCAGAAGGCAGGAAACCGGGCTCTCCATACGGACTGAGGGAACATGAGGGCAGGTTCACTCCCACGAGCTCGAAACATACGGGAGACCGCAGCGCTGCAGCCGCTTCTCCGCCATTACGGGGTCAGGCATTGGAAGCGCGAAGTAAGTAAGACGAGTGAGCCTTTCAATTTTATAACGTTTGGCAGCTTACAAGCGCTAGACGCTCACCTTAGGTATATGATGGTGGCATGCCAGTGCGCACGATTGCCGTTTAAGAAGGGGCCCGAAGTGTGGGTGAACAGGGCCGGAGGTCCGCCAAGGTCTGCACCATATTCGGGCTCAGCAGAGAGACTGTGGCTGTCCGTTTTCCGAAGCTTAGAATCTCCGATCACGACATCCGAAACACCAAATTCCGGCACCTGGGAGCGCTGGAAGGTATGCGGTTCCAAAATCCTTAAAAGCTGGGTTGAGTTGTGCAGCTTAATCTACAGGGTATGGAGAATTCGCCCTCCTGTGCGACGAGCGACGGATTTAGGCGGGCCATCTCCACTGCCGTCTAAGCCACGCCCCCCACGACATGCTGCTTTTTCACAATGAGCACATACAAAGTAGTTTCCTTATGTGCCAGTGAGGACTCGGATATTGCATCTAGTCAGTGTTTGTTTTAGAGGGATGAACACCCGTCAGGTTCATGAACAATAATGTTTTGTAAAAACCATGACAAAACAAAATAAAAATTGCTAAGCTAAAAGGCTGCTGGACAATTCCAGGCCAATTGGCTTTGCTAATGCTTGTTTATGAGAGCAATGGAAGTGAATTCTTATTGCTTTCTTAGTATCATCTTTAATTCTGTTAGTTTAATGTACACATTTTGCATTTCAAAGTAATTGTCACTTATTACGTAACATCTCCATCCTCTTAACATTATAACAAGCTCCCCATTTACAGAGTTAGTAATCTGCAGCTACAGGACGCAGATGCCAGTTTTATGGGACATTAACGCCAGGAGAAGACTAACTGGAAAACATGTGCCTTTCAAAGCTTTAGACGTGTGTATCTTTAATGGGAGGGATTTTCACATTCTTGGGAGTTGCCTCTGAGAAAGCACAACCGGCCAATGACAGTAGAGTATATAGCAGAGGAAATTATTTGAATCTTAGTGCCTTGTACTAAATATTATTCACTGTATGTACTGCAGAGCGAAATGTTGAGACTATAACAAAGAACCCCTGGCCCCCACCGAAGCCAAGATACCCGACTGAGATACGACACCGCCGCCCTCCACGCACTCAACACTGGTCGACCGCTCACCTGCTACCGAGCCACCCTGAAGCGCACCCACAGACCCTTCACCTGCCAAGCCTGCAAATTCACCTGCCTCCGAACCTGCACCCCACCCTCCGGATCAGGCAACAACAACAACCACGCCGTCGAACTCTGGGACCTCCTCGATACAACTGCACCTGACGTTGCCTTCCTCAAGGAAACCTGGATGAACGCCTCCTCAGCCCCCGACATCGCCATAGCCATCCTGGACGGCTACAAGATTACCTGGAAGGACAGCGCCAACCAAACCGGAGGAGGAATCGCCATCATCTACAGGAACACCATCAGCGTCACGACCAAGGAAACCTGGATGAACGCCTCCTCAGCCCCCGACATCGCCATAGCCATCCTGGACGGCTACAAGATTACCTGGAAGGACAGCGCCAACCAAACCGGAGGAGGAATCGCCATCATCCACAGGAACACCATCAGCGTCACGACCAACTCCGAAGACACCCTCACTACCGCCGAGCACCTACATTTCCAGATCCACACCGACCCCAAGACCACCCTCAGAGGAACCCTCATCTACAGATCCCGGGCCCACGCACACAATTCATTTAAGACATCGCCGATTTCATCAGCCCACATGCCCTCGCCTCATCAGACTACATCCACCTAGGGGACCTGAACTTCCACCTGGAGAACAACAACAACAACAACACCACCACCACCCTGCTCGACAACCTCGACAACCTTGGACTCCAGCAACTGGTGAACACCCCCACACACTACGCTGGCCACACGCTCGACCCCATCTTCTCTGCCAGCGGCCACGTTACCTTCAGCCACTCCACGGACTACACTGGACCGACCACAGCTGCATCCATTTCACCTTTACGAAGACCACATCCCACCACCGCCCGCAACAGATCCCCCGCAGATGCTGGAGCAAAGTCATCACAGACCAGCTAACAACATCACTTAGCCAGAACCCACCAACCGACGCAGCCCGCAAACTCACACAGTGGATCACCAACTGCGCCGACGCCCTTGCACCACTGAAGAACCCTCCAGGAAAGCCCGGCAACAGGAAAGCCACTTGGTTCACCAACGACCTCAAAGAATCGAAGAAATCCTGCCGAACCCTCAAGAAAACCTGGCGCCACGAACAGAGGACAGAAAACCTGACAGCCCTCAAGAACGCCACTCGCAAACGCCACCAGCTGATCCGCACCACCAAAAAGACATTGTTCAAAGAGCGGCTGGACAACAACATAGACCACAGCAAGGAACTCTTCAGCATCGTAAAAGAGCTCTCCAACCCAAGCGCCAGCAGCAACGACATCACACCGTCTCAAGATCTCTGCAACTCCCTCCCCACGTTCTTTCACCGCAAGATCGCCGATATACACGACAGCTTCGGTGCCCAGACTCCGCTTCCAGCCACCGAACCAACACCCCCTACCACCACCCTCAGCGCTTGGACTCCCATCAGCACGGAAGACACCACCCACGTCATGAACACCATCCACTCCGGCTCTTCCTCCGACCCATGCCCGCACCACATCTTCAACAAAGCCGGCACCATCATCGCACCTCACCTCCGGAACATCATAAACAACTCCTTCACGTCCGCCACCTTCCCAGAGAGCTGGAAGCATGCAGAGATCAACTCCCTACTGAAGAAACCCACAGCGGACCCTAAAACCTCAAGAACTTCCGCCCATCTCCCTTCTTCCCTTCCCTGCTTAAGTCATCTAGAAAACCGTCAATAAACAGCTGACCGCATTCCTCGAGGCAAATGACTCCCTCGACCCATCCCAGTCCGGATTTCTAGCCAACCACAGCACCGAGACTACCCTCATCGCAGCCACTGACGACATCAGGACCCTGCTTGACAATGGGGAAACAACCGCCCTCATCCTGCTAGATCTCTCAGCCGCCTTTGATACCATCTGCCATCGCACCCTAATAACCCGCCTCCACAACGCTGGGATCCAAGGAAAAGCTCTGGGCTGGATCATCTCTTTCCTCTCCGACAGAACCCAGAGAGTCCGCCTTCCTCCCTTCTGCTCCGCGGCCAAGGAGATCATCTGCGGTGTACCCCAAGGCTCGTTGCTCAGCCCAACCCTCTTCAATATCTACATGAGCCCCCTCGCCACCATCACACGCAAACACAACCTCAACATCATCTCCTACGCCTATGACACCCAGCTGATAATGTCCCTCACCAAAGACCCAGCCACCACCAAAATCAACCTCCAGAAAGAAATAAAAGACGTCGCGGAATGGATGAAGCTCAGCCGTCTGAAATTGAACTCAGACAAAACAGAGGTCCTCATATTCGGAGCATCCCCATCCGCCTGGGGCGACTCCTGGTGGCTCACAGCGTTGGGCACCGCACCGACACCCACGGACCACGCACGCAACCTGGGATTCATCCTGGACTCCTCTCTCACGATGACCAAGTAAGTCAACGCTATCTCATCCTCAAGCTTCAACACCCTGCGCATGCTCCGAAGGATCTTCAGGTGGATCCCCACAGAGAAAAAATAGGAGAGAAGACCCCTCGTGTTCCAGGGAACAGGGTACTATCTGACCAAGTGAGTCTAGAGAAAATCCCTGGAATAGTACTAGAGATTGCAGCGAATAAGGGACAGATGTACTTTCTACGTCGTAGTATGCAGCTAGGAGGTTTTTTAGTTACCAGAGTGGTTAGGCGCACAGCCTGAGTGGCCGCAAAGTGAATAGTAATATGAAGTAGATGGTATAGGCAATAGGGCGAGCGGTAATCCCTCACAACCGCTCAAGGTTGGACCAAGATGATCCACACAAATAGCAAAAAACAACAAAACCCCTGCACTATACAATGTTAGAACATTCTTGGTAATGCTGGTGTCGTTAGAGATGATTGGTTGTGTACATCAACACTTTCAGAGTAACTTTTTGAGAATCACAATCCTCCAATTAGAAATATAAAAGTTCAAAAAAGACGTTCCGTTCTTGGTGTGAAGTGTCAGTTTATTGTTCCTTTAGTTAGGCCAACACGTGTTTCATCGCAGGGAACACACTGCGAATCTTCAGGGCTGGATAGAAACATAAAGAGTGCATTTGCAACATGGTCTCGTCTTTTAAACGTTATTCTAGTGACTTATCGTGTACACCCAAGTGAAAAGGTAGGCATGCCATAGGTGACTCTGTGTCACTGTGACTCAAGTTCGATGGCTGAGTGACTTAGTGAACTATGAAGTGTATGTGTGGTTGGGTGAATCTATTGTGACATTTTTTAATACTCTTTGTGAAATTGTCCATTTGAAAAAGGAATTTGAATTTAACATAGATTAAGTCTATACACTGACCAGGAGAAAAATATTGTGACAAAGTGAAGAGAGTGTTACTGTGTCAGAGAGGACGGTATCCCAATGTGACTCACGTGATATTTCTAGATAGCTAGGTAGCATAATAGTTGTGAATACTTATTTGCATTTGTAACATCGTGCTCTAGCTAAATACAATAATGTTTATTTCCGTTAGTATTCATAAACATCCTTTCGCTCAGATCACTATAATTAGTTATGAATACTTATTTGCATTTGTAACATCGTGCTCTAGCTAATTACAACAATGTTTATTTCCGTTAGTATTCATAAACATCCTTTCTCTCAGATCACTGCAATTATTTTATTCCAGAAATCTATCATGGTTTCAAACTGATTATAGTTTTCCAGTTTTATGGGGTATGTGGTGCTTAGTCAGGCGTTTAAAGGGTAAAGCAGGACAGTCAGTGGGTAGACTTAGTGGGATGGTAACAGAGAGATTATGTGAGTGGTTATTCTAGAAGAGACAATGGAGGAAATTATTGGTTGGTATAACTTTCAAGTTATGCCGGACTATAGTACTGAAACTATTATGAACTCGGACTATAGTGATTATATTGTGGAAATTATAGATGGCTCCAAAGAGAGCTACATGAGAATAAACGTTCCTCAAAACCTTACAAACACTCACCCTCATGTGGACACGGGCGAATTCGTGTTGGTTATAACCCGTTTAGGGCGGTGCTTCAAATTATTTATTTTTGGATAGTCAAAGATTTCGGAAAACGCTGTCCGCGTAATAGTTGAATCTAGATAGGAACATGTGTTGTTAGTTCCTACTTAAATCTTATGGTATTGGAAAAGGATTCAACAAACTTTAGTAATTCCTACCTTGATCGTTAATAGTAGGAGCTATAACCGGGAGGAGTCGATAAAAAAGTAGTGCTCTGGTTTCACGTAGGCGGGTACACCTAAATGAAAAAGACGACATGGGGAATGTATTTTGAAACGTACTGGCTTTTTGGGAGGAGACCGTTAGGTCTAGGGTCCTATTTGGCGGGAGAGAGCTCGCTTACCTTATTTGTGTTATGCTCCCTCTTGAAGTTCCCGGCACCGTTTGCCAATGACGGTCACGTGACAGGAAGTCACTCAGAATAAATACCGGTGTTCCGTTTTCGATTCTACAAAAGGCTAGAACGTTAGTTGCTTCCTTGTAGTGACGAGGATTGGCAACGCAAAGAAGAAATACTTAACCACTTCTGTATTCGAAGTGAAAAGAGAGGGTAAATTTGTTCAAAGTCCCGTTTGTTAAAGGAAAGCTCATGATTTAAATTATAATCTGAGCACATTGTGATTTGGAGCATATTATGACGTAAAAAAAAATCTGTTGTGTGGGTAGATTATTTAAAATCATAAAAGCTGATGTGGGGGTCTAGGAGTATCTCCACAATGAACTGGGGTTAAAGATTAATTTAGCCAGAAGTGCGTGTCCATCACCCATGTCTGGCAGAGATTATGAGAGTATATAAAAAGTATTAACGTGGGGCACAGTCGTGATTAGGATGAATCTTTTCCAAAATTTCATTGTCATTCTCCATGTCTAATGGTGGAAGTGGGTGTCTTGCTTAATGATCTTTGATGAGTCGTTATGGAGCCATATGTTAAATTAATACATGATATTTATGTATGTCAATATTCTCGGGTTATGAACAAAAATGATAACATAATGATTTATACAGACAACAATATGTTAAAACATTATGTAGTCAGGGCTATCTTAGTGTTTATCCAATATGTGATTGGAAACAAAGTGTTGAATTGTCATTATGATGTTTTTACATTGATACAGCTAGAAATACCAGCTATTTGTGCAGTTCTAACAAGGAGAGAACACATAGACAGTAATTGTTTCAGGGCTTACTATCCTAGGAAAAATTGTAGTTCAGGGTCATAATTGAGCCCAAATTTGATGCTGCGGAGACGCATAATCCAGGTGACTTCTTTTCGTCTTAATGTCAGTTCACGGTTGCCGCCTCTTACATGGACGGGCACTGTTTCAATTCCGTAAAATGAAACTCGAAAATCCTCTGTGTTGGCCTGGCATTTGGCTACATGAAGGGCTACCGGATATTTGGGATCCTGTTTTTGGATGGCCCTCATGTGTTCTGATATTCTGTCTTTCAACATCCTGATAGTACTTCCGACGTATTTTTTACCACATTGGCATTCAATTATGTATACCACATATTTCGTAGTGCAGTTGATGTTGACTCTAATATCATAATTCTCTTCATTAGGTCCATAGAAATGCTTGGTTTTGTGTTTAGCCCATTTGCACATAGTGCAGAAACCACATTTGAAAAACCCGTTACTGCATTGTGTCAACCAGTCTGGGCTCATATCTACGCGTGGAACAGTAGGGCTTAGTCTATTCCTCAATGTTCTCCCTTTGCGAAAAGTGATTTGAGGAGTTACTGGAATCAATTCTTTAAGTACTGGGTCATCTTTTAACAGACCCCAGTGTTTGGTGATGCTGTTTCTGATCACATGGTGTAGACCATTGTATTCAGTGATCATTCTCACTGTAGAGTCTTTCGCCTTCTTGGAGTTGTTCATTTTCAAAATATCCTGTCTTTTGATTTTATCAAGTCTCTTTTTAGCTACAGATAGGGTAGCCTTGGGATAACCCCGTTTTGCAAATCTTGATTCCATATCTTGTATAGTGTTTTCAAGATCTGTATCGTCACTGCAATTCCGTCTGGCTCGGAGGAATTCTCCGAAAGGTATTGCCCTGATTTGGTGAAAGGGATGAAAGCTATCGGCACTAAGTATAGCATTGCAGGATGTGGGTTTTCTGTAGAGTTTGCTTTCTAGTTTGTTGTCTTTCACATAGAGTTCTAGGTCTAGAAATTCTATGTTAGTTTTGCTGGATTTCATGGTAAAGCTTAATTCCCAGTTGTTGTGGTTAAGGTGGTTGGCAAAACTCTGTAGTAGTTCATCTGTCCCTGTCCATAGTAAAATACAGTCATCTATATACCGACCCCAAAATAAAATGGAGTCGGTATATGTGCTGCCTTGGGTGCCCCAAATGTGGTCTGCTTCGAATGCACCCATAAAAAGATTGGCGAAAGAAGGAGAGAATTTTGAACCCATGGCTACTCCACGTTTCTGTTGGTACCATTGCTTGTGAAAGATGAAAAAGTTATTGTTGAGGATCAAGTTCATCATAGAGATTAGCATTTGGGTATGTGCCCACAGGGATGCTGGTCTGTTAGAAAGAACACGAGTAATTGCTTCTACACCTAGTGTAGGATTGATACTGGTGTAGAGTGCTACAACATCCATGGTTACTAGGGTGGTGTTTGGTTGCCATTCTAGGTCACTCAACAGGCTCAGTATATGCTTGGAGTCTTGTATATAGGATGAAAGATTTCTGACCAGTGGACCTAGAAACACGTCCACATATTCTGCCAGTCTTTCGGTAGGGCCCCCTATTCCAGAGACAATAGGTCTGCCTGGTGGAAAGGGGAGATCCTTGTGGATTTTTGGGAGAGTGTAAAGCCATGGGTATGTAGGTTTAAGTACCTTGAGGTACAGATATTCGTCATCATTCAGGAGACCATCCTCTTTCCATTTGCGTAGATGGTCGTTGATGGTCATTGTCAGTGAACCCATAGGGTTATGTGCAAGCGGTTCGTAGCAAGTTGGGTCTGCTAATTGATTCGATATTTCGTTGTTGTAATCATCTGTGTTCATAACCACGATATTGCCTCCCTTGTCTGCCTCACGAATGATAATGGTGGGAATTTGTGTAAGTGTAGTTAGTGCGTGACGCTCTCCTTTGGTTAGATTATCTTTGAATGTAAGCGTCTCATTTAGTTTTTTAGTGTTGATTTTGTTGAGGTCTTCAAGAACCCGTTTGTGAAAATTGTCAATATTGTTACTACCAGGTAATGTAGGTGTCCATGTAGATTTGCCTTTGAGACCACTAACAATCCCAAGCTCTGTATCTATATTGAGTTCTTCCAAGAGTTGCCCCATTTCTATAGGGCTGTCTTCCCGTTCAGTGATAGACAACAGTAAATGAATAGCTTGTATATCTTTTATTGTATGTTCATCATTCAACACAGAATCAGGAATATTTGGCACATTTCTGTTGCTAGATGATTTACCTGCAAAATATTTTTTTATTTTTAAGCTGCGGACAAATTTAAAGAGATCAATCTTAGTTTGGCAGATGTCCCCTGTGGAGTAAGGATTGAAGTTAAGGCCTTTGGAGAGAAGATTATTCATGTCAGGAGTTAGTGGAAAAGAGGAAAGGTTAATTACCTGAACCTCTTTATTCCCGATATCTATTTCCTTGTCGTTCCTGATCTTAGTTTTTTGCGGTATTCTTCGTTTGCCTCCCCTACTGCCTCTGTGGGTTTTTGGTTTTGCGCCCCCCTTTGGTGTTGAGTCCTGTTCCCTTTGCGAATTCGTTCCATTTCTACTAAAAAAGGGAGACTATTGGCATCTAGACTCTCACCCAATTCTAGTTCTGGCTCGCTTGTGCCTGCAGTATTCAAAGATGTATTGCTAGATGAGACAGAACTGGGGGCAGATGCATTGTTTCCGGATTTTTTGGAATTATTAGGCCGAATCATTGCATCATATTTACGATCATAGGTGAAAATTCTACCATTACGGTAGTCTGCATCGTCTCTTTTAATTTGCCTCGCTTTCCTATTTTTGATTTCTTCCTGGTGTTTCAGTAAGACCTCGTCTAAGATGGTATAGTTTTTAATCGTGGGTTCTGGTAAATTGAGATCCTTGATCTCCTGTTCCAGTATCGCAATTTCCCCTAGTAGTTTGATGGATTTGCGATCTGCACTTTCTATTAAGATGTCCATGAGAACAAAAGAGTTGTTGGTCACAGAATCTTCCCATTTTTTTAAAAGGTCTAGATCGAGATCATCGTATGTTGGGAAGATATGAGAGCGTAAGCCTCTAGGTATTTGTTTAAGGCGCATATATTGTTTCAAGGTTGTGGCATCCCACCATCGTGAGTTCTCTTGTTTTTTTTTTATTTTTCCAGTTTCTTAAATTTGTCTTTTAAACCCTCTGTTCGAGGTGGACCAGAATTAGCCGTGGCGGTGTGTGTGGGCATGCCTTTGGCAAGATTCTCAAAAAGGTCCGCTGCTATTTTGTCTCTGTCCATGTTGTGGTAGAGACGTGAAGATGTTCTAGAGAATTAGTGCTCAAGTAGGTGAATAAATTTGGGAGAGTAGTTAGCGGGGGGCAGCCTTCTCTGGAGTTCAGTATAGATAGTATGCATGCCCACACACACCGCCACGGCTAATTCTGGTCCACCTCGAACAGAGGGTTTAAAAGACAAATTTAAGAAACTGGAAAAATTAAAAAAACAAGAGAACTCACGATGGTGGGATGCCACAACCTTGAAACAATATATGCGCCTTAAACAAATACCTAGAGGCTTATGCTCTCATATCTTCCCAACATACGATGATCTCGATATAGACCTTTTAAAAAAATGGGAAGATTCTGTGACCAACAACTCTTTTGTTCTCATGGACATCTTAATAGAAAGTGCAGATCGCAAATCCATCAAACTACTAGGGGAAATTGCGATCATGGAACAGGAGATCAAGGATCTCAATTTACCAGAACCCACGATTAAAAACGATACCATCTTAGGCGAGGTCTTACTGAAACACCAGGAAGAAATCAAAAATAGGAAAGCGAGGCAAATTAAAAGAGACGATGCAGACTACCGTAATGGTAGAATTTTCACCTATGATCGTAAATATGATGCAATGATTCGGCGTAATAATTCCAAAAAATCCGGAAACAATGCATCTGCCCCCAGTTCTGTCTCATCTAGCAATACATCTTTGAATACTGCAGGCACAAGCGGGCCAGAACTAGAATTGGGTGAGAGTCTAGATGCCAATAGTCTCCCTTTTTTAGTAGAACTGGAACGAATTCGCAAAGGGAACAGGACTCAACCCCAAAGGGGGGCGCAAAACCAAAAACCCACAGAGGCAGTAGGGGAGGCAAACGAAGAATACCGCAAAAAACTAAGATCAGGAACGACAAGGAAATAGATAGCGGGAATAAAGAGGTTCAGGTAATTAACCTTTCCTCTTTTCCACTAACTCCTGACATGAATAATCTTCTCTCCAAAGGCCTTAACTTCAATCCTTACTCCACAGGGGACATCTGCCAAACTAAGATTGATCTCTTTAAATTTGTCCGCAGCTTAAAAATAAAAAAATATTTTGCAGGTAAATCATCTAGCAACAGAAATGTGCCAAATATTCCTGATTCTGTGTTGAATGATGAACATACAATAAAAGATATACAAGCTATTCATTTACTGTTGTCTATCACTGAACGGGAAGACAGCCCTATAGAAATGGGGCAACTCTTGGAAGAACTCAATATAGATACAGAGCTTGGGATTGTTAGTGGTCTCAAAGGCAAATCTACATGGACACCTACATTACCTGGTGGTAACAATATTGACAATTTTCACAAACGGGTTCTTGAAGACCTCAACAAAATCAACACTAAAAAACTAAATGAGACGTTTACATTCAAAGATAATCTAACCAAAGGAGAGCGTCACGCACTAACTACACTTACACAAATTCCCACCATTATCATTCGTGAGGCAGACAAGGGAGGCAATATCGTGGTTATGAACACAGATGATTACAACAACGAAATATCGAATCAATTAGCAGACCCAACTTGCTACGAGCCCCTTGCACATAACCCTATGGGTTCACTGACAATGACCATCAACGACCATCTACGCAAATGGAAAGAGGCTGGTCTCCTGAATGATGACGAATATCTGTACCTCAAGGTACTTAAACCTACATACCCATGGCTTTACACTCTCCCAAAAATCCACAAGGATCTCCCCTTTCCACCAGGCAGACCTATTGTCTCTGGAATAGGGGGCCCTACCGAAAGACTGGCAGAATATGTGGACGTGTTTCTAGGTCCACTGGTCAGAAATCTTCCATCCTATATACAAGACTCCAAGCATATACTGAGCCTGTTGAGTGACCTAGAATGGCAACCAAACACCACCCTAGTAACCATGGATGTTGTAGCACTCTACACCAGTATCAATCCTACACTAGGTGTAGAAGCAATTACTCGTGTTCTTTCTAACAGACCAGCATCCCTGTGGGCACATACCCAAATGCTAATCTCTATGATGAACTTGATCCTCAACAATAACTTTTTCATCTTTCACAAGCAATGGTACCAACAGAAACGTGGAGTAGCCATGGGTTCAAAATTCTCTCCTTCTTTCGCCAATCTTTTTATGGGTGCATTCGAAGCAGACCACATTTGGGGCACCCAAGGCAGCACATATACCGACTCCATTTTATTTTGGGGTCGGTATATAGATGACTGTATTTTACTATGGACAGGGACAGATGAACTACTACAGAGTTTTGCCAACCACCTTAACCACAACAACTGGGAATTAAGCTTTACCATGAAATCCAGCAAAACTAACATAGAATTTCTAGACCTAGAACTCTATGTGAAAGACAACAAACTAGAAAGCAAACTCTACAGAAAACCCACATCCTGCAATGCTATACTTCGTGCCGATAGCTTTCATCCCTTTCACCAAATCAGGGCAATACCTTTCGGAGAATTCCTCCGAGCCAGACGGAATTGCAGTGACGATACAGATCTTGAAAACACTATACGAGATATGGAATCAAGATTTGCAAAACGGGGTTATCCCAAGGCTACCCTATCTGTAGCTAAAAAGAGACTTGATAAAATCAAAAGACAGGATATTTTGAAAATGAACAACTCCAAGAAGGCGAAAGACTCTACAGTGAGAATGATCACTGAATACAATGGTCTACACCATGTGATCAGAAACAGCATCACCAAACACTGGGGTCTGTTAAAAGATGACCCAGTACTTAAAGAATTGATTCCAGTAACTCCTCAAATCACTTTTCGCAAAGGGAGAACATTGAGGAATAGACTAAGCCCTACTGTTCCACGCGTAGATATGAGCCCAGACTGGTTGACACAATGCAGTAACGGGGTTTTCAAATGTGGTTTCTGCACTATGTGCAAATGGGCTAAACACAAAACCAAGCATTTCTATGGACCTAATGAAGAGAATTATGATATTAGAGTCAACATCAACTGCACCACGAAATATGTGGTATACATAATTGAATGCCAATGTGGTAAAAAATACGTCGGAAGTACTATCAGGATGTTGAAAGACAGAATATCAGAACACATGAGGGCCATCCAAAAACAGGATCCTAAATATCCGGTAGTCCTTCATGTAGCCAAATGCCAGGCCAACACAGAGGATTTTCGAGTTTCATTTTACGGAATTGAAACAGTGCCCGTCCATGTAAGAGGCGGCAACAGTGAACTGACATTAAGACGAAAAGAAGCCACCTGGATTATGCGTCTCCGCAGCATCGAATTTGGGCTCAATTATGACCCTGAACTACAATTTTTCCTAGGATAGTAAGCCCTGAAACAATTTCTGTCTATGTGTTCTCTCCTTGTTAGAACTGCACAAATAGCTGGTATTTCTAGCTGTATCAATGTAAAAACATCATAATGACAATTCAACACTTTGTTTCCAATCACATATTGGATAAACACTAAGATAGCCCTGACTACATAATATTTTAACATATTGTTGTCTGTATAAATCATTATGTTATCATTTTTGTTCATAACCCGAGAATATTGACATACATAAATATCATGTATTAATTTAACATATGGCTCCATAACGACTCATCAAAGATCATTAAGCAAGACACACACTTCCACCATTAGACATGGAGAATGACAATGAAATTTTGGAAAAGATTCATCCTAATCACGACTGTGCCCCACGTTAATACTTTTTATATACTCTCATAATCTCTGCCAGACATGGGTGATGGACACGCACTTCTGGCTAAATTAATCTTTAACCCCAGTTCATTGTGGAGATACTCCTAGACCCCCACATCAGCTTTTATGATTTTAAATAATCTACCCACACAACAGATTTTTTTTTACGTCATAATATGCTCCAAATCACAATGTGCTCAGATTATAATTTAAATCATGAGCTTTCCTTTAACAAACGGGACTTTGAACAAATTTACCCTCTCTTTTCACTTCGAATACAGAAGTGGTTAAGTATTTCTTCTTTGCGTTGCCAATCCTCGTCACTACAAGGAAGCAACTAACGTTCTAGCCTTTTGTAGAATCGAAAACGGAACACCGGTATTTATTCTGAGTGACTTCCTGTCACGTGACCGTCATTGGCAAACGGTGCCGGGAACTTCAAGAGGGAGCATAACACAAATAAGGTAAGCAAGCTCTCTCCCGCGAAATAGGACCCTAGACCTAACGGTCTCCTCCCAAAAAGCCAGTACGTTTCAAAATACATTCCCCATGTCGTCTTTTTCATTTAGGTGTACCCGCCTATGTGAAACCAGAGCACTACTTTTTTATCGACTCCTCCCGGTTTTAGCTGCTACTATTAACGATCAAGGTAGGAATTGCTAAAGTTTGTTGAATCCTTTTCCAATACCATAAGATTTAAGTAGGAACTAACAACACATGTTCCTATCTAGATTCAACTATTACGCGGACAGCGTTTTCCGAAATCTTTGACTATCCAAAAATAAATAATTTGAAGCACCGCCCTAAACGGGTTATAACCAACACGAATTCGCCCGTGTCCACATGAGGGTGAGTGTTTGTAAGGTTTTGAGGAACGTTTATTCTCATGTAGCTCTCTTTGGAGCCATCTATAATTTCCACAATATAATCACTATAGTCCGAGTTCATAATAGTTTCAGTACTTTAGTCCGGCATAACTTGAAAGTTATACCAACCGATAATTTCCTCCATTGTCTCTTCTAGAATAACCACTCACATAATCTCTCTGTTACCATCCCACTAAGTCTACCCACTGACTGTCCTGCTTTACCCTTTAAACGCCTGACTAAGCACCACATACCCCATAAAACTGGAAAGCTATAATCAGTTTGAAACCATGATAGATTTCTGGAATAAAATAATTGCAGTGATCTGAGCGAAAGGATGTTTATGAATACTAACGGAAATAAACATTGTTGTAATTAGCTACAGCACGATGTTACAAATGCAAATAAGTATTCATAACTAATTATAGTGATCTGAGCGAAAGGATGTTTATGAATACTAACGGAAATAAACATTATTGTATTTAGCTAGAGCACGATGTTACAAATGCAAATAAGTATTCACAACTATTATGCTACCTAGCTATCTAGAAATATCACGTGAGTCACATTGGGATACCGTCCTCTCTGACACAGTAACATTCTCTTCACTTTGTCACGATATTTTTCTCCTGGTCAGTGTATAGACTTAATCTATGTTAAATTCCTTTTTCAAATGGACAATTTCACAAAGAGTATTAAAAAATGTCACAATAGATTTACCCAACCACACATACACTTCATAGTTCACTAAGTCACTCAGCCATCGAACTTGAGTCACAGTGACACAGAGTCACCTATGGCATGCCTACCTTTTCACTTGGGTATACACGATAAGTCACTAGAATAACGTTTAAAAGACGAGACCATGTTGCAAATGCACTCTTTATGTTTCTATCCAGCCCTGAAGATTCGCAGTGTGTTCCCTGCGATGAAACACATGTTGGCCTAACTAAAGGAACAATAAACTGACACTTCACACCAAGAACGGAACGTCTTTTTTGAACTTTTATATTTCTAATTGGAGGATTGTGATTCTCAAAAAGTTACTCTGAAAGTGTTGATGTACACAACCAATCATCTCTAACGACACCAGCATTACCAAGAATGTTCTAACATTGTATAGTGCAGGGGTTTTGTTGTTTTTTGTACTTTCTACGTCCACAGGGTCCGTAGGTCTATTGTAAAGGGACACACCAAATATCAAAGTATAGCGTTTACAATCTTTTATTAAAAAATAAATATCTAATATTAAAATTTCAGAAGGAAATTAATCAATTCTTCTTTTTAAATCCAGAATGTTATGTATGTGTGTTTTTTTTAACAAAAACTTTTTAGTATGAAATGTAATCTACTTCGTTGACACTGTATTTTTCTTAAATGGATTGTATGTTTTCAGAAGAATTGATTGATTTCCTTCTGAAATTTTAATATTAGATATTTATTTTTTAATAAAAGATTGTAAACGCTATACTTTGATATTTGGTGTGTCCCTTTACAATAGACCTACGGACCCTGTGGACGTAGAAAGTACATCTGTCCCTAATTCGCTGCAAACTCTAATACTATTCCAGGGATTTTCTCTAGACTCACTGGATCCCCACCGAGACCAGAAAGACGGTCACCCAGGCCCTCGTCACCAGCCGACTGGACTATACGCAGGAACCACAGCCAAACTTCAGAAAAGACTCCAGCTCATACAGAACGCATCTGCAGGACTCATCCTTGACATATCTCGCCACAGCCACATATCTGCCCACTTGAGAGACCTGCACTGGCTCCCCGTCAGCAAAAGGATCACTTTCAGACTCCTCACCCACGCTCACAAAGCGCTCCACGACATGGGCCCGAATACCTCAACAACCGCCTCACGTTCTACACACCAAATGTTAAATGTTAAATGTCGTATGCTTGTAAAGCGCACAGCTGCCCCAGCAAAGGGGCGTCCCAGCGCTGTATACCACTGGGGAACCCATCCTGGCTTTCCCTGTGAGATGGTCCCTCCTGGGCATCTCCAAGGTGAAGACAAGCATCCCCGGTGCTGATGTAGTAGACATTAAGCAAGCTATTGCCCAGAGTTGCTGAGTGGGACCCATGGTTGGAGTAGGCACCGAGGTGAGAATTATCGAGTCCGCTGACCATGGCTCAAGACCCTGCCGCGTCGGGAATCGAACCCTGGTCCCGGGCCAACCTCTGCTTCCGGGTCTGCCGCCTCTAACCAGTGAGCCACACCACTCCACTCCACTCCACCAACCCGCCAGCTCCGCTCTGCTAGCCTCGGCCCAGCCCCACGGATTCACAGAACCACCACCGGAGGAAGATCGTTCTCCTACCTAGCTGCCAAAATGTGGAACTTCCTCCCCGACAACCTACGACTGACCCAGGACCATCTCACCTTCAGGAAACACCGCAAGACCTGGGTATTCAAGCAGTAGCAGCACCCCCCTCCCCCTCCCTTCAGCTCCTTGAGACCCTCACGGGTGAGTAGCGCGCTCTATAAATATTCTGATGGATTGATTGATTGACTTAAGTTTGGTTGTAGAGTTCATGGCAATCAAACATGTTATTGCTTAACTTCTCACCTGAGAGTACACATCCCAGCCAATAATTGGTAACAAAATGTTTGGCAGAGGGAGTGTTAACCTATCACTTGAGAATGTACCCCCTTGCCAAAAATTGGTTGTTGAATGTTCAGCAGAGGTAATGATTTAATGTTTGACCTATTGCAGATTTCTAAGATGATGATTTCTTAAATTGTCCTTTTGGGATCTTTTAGTTGTCCCAGTTAAAATGCTGCAGTCTTTTTTTATTCTTCAATGTTTTCAGAGTCTCAAAGTCATTCTAACTGGTCTTTTCAACTATATATTTGACTTTAGCCGTCATTTGTAACTAACCACCGGAAGGCAACTTCAAATGAATTGGGAATGTGTAGTAGAACCTGAAGTGATGTGTTTTGCTCTTTCCTTGACATTCATTTCCTTGATCAATTCATTATTTGGTCCCTTAGACTTGTAAGGTTGCTTAAGAATGAATCTGAAGGAACCACTGTACACGTGTCCACAATATTTGCACTGAATGCTATTATATATGTAGACAGGATTATTTTCAAGACGATTAACTGAATATTAAAATGCCCTATCAGGTATTTACAGTTTAAGCTAAAAGTCCCACTGTTTAGTGAAACCTGGTTAGTGGTGATATGTAAACCAAGCAAAAATTAAAATCTGAACATGTTCCAGTTTAGGAATGACATCTTAGCATTGCAATGTTTCTTGTAGAGTCATAGAACTCGCTTTCTAACTAATAAAAATCTTTTGTCCCAAAACTTCCCAAAACCTGACATTTTTATGATCTTATTCTCAATGTTAAGATCGAGGGTACAGTAAGATTATAAGATTAATCCATGTTGTTGTGGGGTGGGTCCGAGGGATGTTCTACTTCCGAATCCAGAGTCATAAGCAGTGGTCAATAATTCTGTTCTGGAGCTCTAGATACTCAAATGCAAGTAAATGTTCCCAACATTGGCATCCCAGCCTGATTCTGCTTTGATGACCGGTTCCACTGCATCAATGACTGTTCCATCACTTTGTTTAAGGTCGATTTATGGTGTAGTATGTGTGTTGTAATTCAGTCAGTTTAAAAGTACTTGCCAATCCTTCCCCATGTCAGTGTGCTCTACCATTGGCTTTTTTTTTACTCCATTTCTTTTTTGAAACTGTTTACTTTAGGCTTTTCAAAGATGGCTGCCATCAGTAAACGCTGACAGTATCAACGTCATCGTGACGGGCAAGGACGGGCAGTCCGGCAGCTTGATAAACATAGTCAGCTATGATCTCCTTGGCAAGATGGACAAGGAACTTTTGGCTGCCATTAAAGTCATCATTATAGTGAGTATCAAAGTGGGAGAGGGATGGTTGAGTTGTTTGACCATTATCAGGACTCTTATTCTTGGAGAACAGTGTGTTATTGCCGTTAGCTGAAACAGTTCCACTTGTCATTGAAGTAACTTACTACTTACATCCCCGTAGCACTTAACTGATATCCTTCATTGATTATAAATTGGACTGAAGTGGCGACTGGCCTTTCACTGAGAGTGAACCTGTAATAACTCCCTCTAGAGGTTGTCTCCTTTTCTAATGCTAACTAAGGATCAGATTTTAATTTGAAAAGTGCTCAATGAACCAAATGTTTTGTGGTAGTGTCTGAGAACTATTATACTAATGCCAAAAACGTGACCAAACTATTTGAAGGCTGCAACCTTATTTTAAAATTACCCATCTTTCTAGGGGGTCTGAGTTTTTTTAGTGTTTTTGTGCAATACATATTGAAGAAGCCCCCTCTCCACCTGAAAATAATTACTTTAAATAACAGTGATAAAGTGAAACCTGCATGAGACCACTAGACACAAAAGAAAGCATAACAAGGCAATTTGTTTTTTTAAGTTGTTGTCAATAATTCATGTCTGCAGAATTTTAGATTAGATAAATCTACTAAATGTGGCATCTTAAACTGCATCAAAGACAAAAATGTGATGTCCTCTCCTGATAACACCAATGCTAAATCCTAGTCCAGTATCAGCAGTGTTTTTCAAGTGATTGAGAATCCGGTTTGTGACACTCTTGAATTCCATTAAGCACGTCCAGGGTTTTTCTTACTGGTCTAGCTCCTTATTTTGTGCACTGGGTTAATTCTGTATATCAGATGAGGAATGTATAGGTCACCTATCTACAGTCCTTCATTTGTCATACAGCATATCCAAAGGCAGACGTTTAAGTGCTAAGAGATTTTTTTTCCCTCAACCTCCTCCCTAAAATTGAGAAAAGCCTTGTTTCGCTTCCTGCTGTTCACTGGAGCAGGTACCTTGGCAATATCCTTAACTGCAAGGACGAAGCAACTACAAAGAGTGTTACTGTTTAGGTGCAATCAGGCATGCTTCATAGTGCAGATGAAGGAAAAATTGTGATAATACGTTTGCTTCCTATTAGGAGGAAGGTCCCAAGGACATGCCTATGTAAAACACACCAGGAGAGACAAGGGAATTGGACTTCTCTGGCTCCCTTACTGTCAATATAAACTCACACAACAGAAAATTGCTACAAAATGCGCTCTCATCTGTACAGTGTCAGACAACAGACTGAGATTGTGGATCATATAATGATCCAAAGAGGAGCAGTAAATACTTGAACCTAAGAAAAGACATGAGAAGACAACACATGTCTACTGCCCTCACACACTTTGCAGTGTCATGCTTCATCATTGGGCCTCATCATACATCCAAGTGCAGACCAACACACTGGATAGAGCGGATTCTTTTTTTGACGAAGATTAGTGGTGAGGGTAGAGAAAGAAAGAAAAAATGTGATAGTGCACATACAACACATAAAGCAACGTGACACTACAAAAAGAGGAGAAAGAAAGGAGGTCTAATCCCTTCTATGACGGACCAAAACTGTACAGTACTAAGATATTAAAACAACCTAAGAGTCAACATAAATACTTTTATTCTGTCTGTGGACCCCTGGAAGAGTAAAAAATATATGTATCGGGTATAAAGGGAGGGTAACGATCCCTATAGCCCCACTGTAATTACCAACAGGTTCTGCCAATATTAAACCCCCACATGGGTGGCGCTGGCTTTCATCTGGGTGTTGGTCCCCACTTTTCAATCCTTACCCTAATTGGGTGTATATTACCTTTGTTCTTTTGTCTGTAGGTAATGTCTCATACTCTTGGTACTCCAGAATTTCTGTGAGGGAACCAATTCACGAGTTCATAACATTTTTTCTGAACCCGGGACTGCGTGGGACTGTGCTCTCGCCGTCACATAGTCACAAGAAGCACCAGGACTTCTGCCCCCATTGCCAGTTATCCAAGGACATGCCTACCTAGTAGCTGGACCCACCCAGCCAGTCATTTGTATATGTGAACTAGGAAGTGAGGTGAACAGTGAGTGCGTATCACATTTGACTAACTTTTCAGCCAGGTGAGAACTTCACTTACCCCAGGCTTGAATTTTTCTGGCGAAACATGACCATCTGAGGTTTATTGTGGACATCAGCACCTGTCAGTGGGACCATGTTGGAACCTAAATATGTCAGGTCACCTAGGGTAGCCTGGCCTAGGGTAAGACAATATCAACAGAGGCACATGTGTAAAGGTTGCAAGCCACCCCGCAGTAATTCAATGCAATATCACCCAAAAATGACACTACACCAATGTTTGGAAAAATACGAGCTTGTTTATGAAAATATTCTTTGCTTTCTTGTCTTCAGAAATTGCAGTTCAGTACATTACATTTAATCATGAGATTATTAAGTTCCTCAAAGTTGCCAAAACTTCCTCACTAGTTGGCTTTCTGATTTTACATCACATTACAGTAGTTCCCAGGGAGCAGTGACTGCACTCCTCTAGAAATGGTTAACACATTTACCCCCTCTCCACCACTGTCATCAGGAAGTACTGGCTAACCCTTCACACTTCCCCTATTTCTGGACTTGCTCCCCTGGAGAAATGTCACGATGTAGGCAATGAGCCAATCTGTCTATTTTCAGTAGGAAACAAACAATCTATGTAGACCCTTATGGGAGTCTTTAAGGGCGCTGCACGATTTGGGCTTGATCCATTGTTTAAATAATTATTATGACTTGTTTCTCTGCCCTCGTTTCGGTTTACTTAAGAGGACAACTTCCCCCTCTCTCGACCTCCTCCTTACTTGTTGTTAATCCGCTGGGCCTATGTCTTCGTTCGCCGGCGGGGGAAAAAGAGGCAAGGAAAAGGAACCGAACCACACTGAGGCTCTCAAGCCCTTGGGGGCTCCTCCGCTCTCCCCTCCCGCTCAAGCCAGCTCCTCCGTGTGGCGCTCGAGCGGGGGAAAGAAGGCACAACAACAATCACGAGCTGCTGCCACACTCCAGGCGCTGCCCTGTCCGGTCCCGCCTCCACCTTCCTTGAGGGAAGCGGCTCGACCGGGCATGAGCGGGAGAGTAGCGGCTTAGGTCAGAGCCTGCTCGGCTTTGCAGGACTACCTCCTCCGGTCCCGCCCACACGCGCCGACTGGCGCTTTCCTTCAGCAGGGCCGGCGCTGATCAGCAACAGGGAAAGCAAGGGTGATTCCCCTCACACGATGTCACCGCTACAGTCAGCGGACCCAGGCCGATGAGGGCAGACTTTACCAGGCGGCCAGTACACTCGGTGACACCTCGCCAGGCACTCGATCTTAGCCCCAATCCAGTCAATCTGACTACTCCTTGGCAAAGGGCTACCCCAGGTAACAGGGAGATGGGGAAGAAAGGTTTGATTTAAATGTCTGATGACTCCTCTTCTGCTCACAGTCCCCTTGGCTACCAATGGAAGTAACCAGGAGTCCCTTTCCTCAAATTCTGCGCTAGAGCTCTTTCCTCACTGGGCAGGGGGCTTCCCTCAGGTACAACCTCCCTCACCCACGCCTTTCACTGGGACCAGGTGGGAACAGGTGCCCAGGGTCTTCAGGATTTCCAACAGGCAGGGTCAGGACAACAACTATAAGGGTAGAAGGGTGGTGAACCAGTAAGGAGCGTCCCTACAATGGGAGGTCAACCCTCTGATGATCCTACCCCCGCCTTACACTCCAGCCTTAACTCCAGCCAGCCCACACTGCAAGACAAAATGGCTGACCAGCATTCCGCCTTAAATAGGCTGACCCTCAGAGGTCCAGAAGGGACCAGAAGGTTCTAGAATGCCCTACTCTAGCCTATGGGACAGGTTCCAGGTGTGACAGTTGGTAGCCACCATTTTGTGACTCCAGGGAGATTCCTGTCAGGAAAGGCCTCTAGGCCTGAGGTGAAAAACTATGAGGGCGAAAGAGCACCTATCCCCTTGACCAACACCTTGAAAAATCTAGTGGACACAAAAAATGAATAAGGGTATGAGGGGCAAAAAGGGGACAAAATAAATAATAATTTGGAGGGACTACGCAAAAGGCCAGACAGGTCTAACACGCATCCCCCCCAGCTGAAAGTGGGGAGAGCTACCCAACCCCTTGGGAGTGCTCATCACTAAGGCGGAAATACCTAGAGAGACCGTCTGCATTGGCGTGGTCCACTCCAGGCCGATGTTCCACCCGGAAGTCCATTCCCTGTAGGGAGATGGACCACCTCAACAGCTTGGGATTCTCCCCCTTCATCTGCATTAGCCAACGAAGGGGTCGGTGGTCAGTCTGAACCAGGAAGTGTGAGCCAAACAGGTATGGCCGCAGCTTCTTCAGAGCCCACACCACCGCGAAAGCTTCCCTCTCAATTGCACTCCACTTTTGTTCCCGGGGAAGCAGTCTCCTGGATAGGAAGACTACAGGCTGATCCAGGCCCTCTTCATTCAGTTGCGATAACACTGCCCCAATGCCATGTTCTGATGCATCTGTCTGGACAATGAACTCCTTGGAGAAGTCTGTGGCCCTCAGGACCGGTGCTGCACACATTGCCTGCTTCAGTTTCTCAAAAGCTTGCTGACAAGCTTCCATCCAAACTACCCGTCGAGGTTGTTTCTTGGAGGTGAGCTCTGTGAGGGGCGCTACAATAGTGCCATACCCCTTCACAAAGCGACGGTAGTAGCCTGTGAGGCCCAGGAAAGCTCGGACCTCCGTCTGTGTCTTGGGGGGTTCCCAGGCCATGATTGCCTCAATCTTTGCCTGCAGGGGCTGCACTGTCCCCCTACCCACCAAGTGTCCAAGGTACACAACCGACCCCTGCCCAATCTGACATTTGCTGGCCTTGATTGTCAATCCAGCTTGTTTCAGGGCCTGGAGAACTGCTTGCAAATGTTGCAAATGGTCCTCCCAACTGCTACTGAAGACAGCAATGTCATCCAGGTAAGCAGCGGAGAAACCCTCCATTCCGGAGAGGACCTGATTCACCAGCCGCTGAAAAGTGGCAGGGGCATTTTTGAGCCCAAAGGGCATCACACAAAATTGGAAGTGTCCCTCAGGCGTGGAGAAGGCTGACCTTTCCTTTGCTCCATCTGTCAAGGAGATCTGCCAGTACCCTGAAGTGAGGTCAAAGGTACTTAGATATTGGGCAGCTCCTAGCCGGTCAATTAATTCATCCGCCCTAGGGATCGGATGAGCATCAGTTTTTGTAACTGAGTTCAGTCCCCGGTAATCCACACAGAACCTCAGTTCTGGCGTGGTGCCTGGTGGAGCAGCTTTTGACACTAGCACCACCGGACTGGACCAGGGGCTGTTGGAAGGTTCTATAACTCCTAGCTCTAGCATCTTGGCAACCTCTCCTTGGATGCTAGCCTTCACCTTGTCGGACAGCCGGTAGGTCTTTGACTTCACTGGTGGGCTGTCCCCTGTGTCCACATCATGGGTACACAGGTGAGTCCTTCCCAGGACAAGGGAGAACAGCGTAGAGTACTGCTCCAGTATCTGGCGACAGTCTTTCCGCTGTTCAGGAGTTAGGGTGGGAGAGAGAATCACTCCCTCCACTGACCCATCCTTTTCTTGAGACGAGAACAAGTCTGGGAGACGTTCACTTTCCGCTTCCTCTCCCCCATCAGTCACCATCATTAAGATGACCTCGGGCCTCTCATGGTGGGGTTTAAGTCGGTTGGCATGAAGCACCCGTAGGCGCTGTCGTGGGGTTTTAAGGTCCACCAAGTATGTGGCCTTCCCCTTCTTCTCCAACACTTCAAATGGGCCTGTCCAGCTATCCTAGAGGGCACTAAGCTCTCCAGGCTCCATCACCCACACTTTCTGGCCAGGCTCCAATTCCACCTGGTGAGCATTGTGGTCATACCACTCTTTCATGACTGCCTGGCTGGCCTCCAAGTTGTCAGAAGCTTGCTTCCACAACTTCGCCATTTGGCTCCTGAAGGCCAGCATGTAGCTCACCACATCCTGGGGGGGTTTCCTGGGAGACTTTTCCCAACCATCCTTCACCAGGCTGAGAGGACCGCGTACAGGGTGCCCATACAGAAGTTCGAAGGGGCGGAAGCCCACTCCCTTCTGTGGCACTTCCCTGTAGGAGAATAGCAAACAGGGTAGGAGGACGTCCCATTTCCTCCGCAGGCTTTCAGGCAGACTTCTGATCATGCCCTTCAAGGTTTTGTTGAACCTCTCGACCAGTCCATTCGACTGGGGGTGATAAGGAGTGGTGAACCGGTAGGTCACTCCACACTCCGTCCACATTGCCCGCATGTATGCTGACATAAAGTTGGTCGCCCTGTCAGACACAACTTCTTTGGGGAAACCCACTCGGGTAAAGATCCCCATTAGGGCCCTAGCCACCACAGGTGCAGTGACAGTCCTCAGAGGGATTGCCTCTGGGTACCGTGTGGCATGATCCGCCAGAACCAGGATAAACCTGTGACCAGCTGTTGTCGGTGGATCCAATGGCCCTACAATGTCGATGCCCACCCTTTCAAAGGGGGTGCTAACGACGGGAAGTGGTTCCAGAGGAGCTTTCAGCTTCACCCCTGTTTTCCCACTGGCCTGGCAGGATACACATGTCCGACAGTAGGTGTTGGACGCCACTTTCATCTGAGGCCAGTAAAAGTGGAGGACAAGCCGAGCAAAGGTCTTGTCCTGACCTAAGTGTCCTGCCAAGGGTATAGCATGAGCCAATTCCAGCAGAAAGGCTCGGTATTGTTGCGGGACTACCAAGGCCCTTGATGAACCAGGTAAGGGTACCTTGGGTTCACTGTAGAGGAGTCCATCCTCCCAGTAAATGTGGTAGTGTCCCGCAACGTCTCCTGCTGCCTGGGCTTAAGCCTGTCGCCTCAGTCCCTCAAGGGTAGGGCACTCCCTCTGACCCTTACAGAATTCCTCTCTGGTAGGCCCTCCCTCCACATGCCACTCAGCAGGGATGGGTAGGTCCTCCAGAGAGACTACTTCCCCCTCTACGGACTCCTGGTCCACCACCGCAGGTGGCCGATCTGTCACATGGGGTGTGGAAGCCGAAGCAGGCTCTTCCTGACTTCGGGTCTGTCCCTTTTTGGCAGCGGGCTGGGCCATTGTTCCAGGCTCCAACCCCGGCGAACTCCCTCTCCGGGCAGTCGCAGACCTTGTGCTCACACAGGCCCAGTCAGGTGTACCCAGCATCGCAGAGTGCGTCCGGTATTCCACCTCTCTCCAAGCGCTGTGCTCCATATCATTCCCCAGCAGACAATCAACTGGCACGGCAGGGCTTACGGCAACTTGAAGTGAACCTGCAACCCCTTCCCACTCAAAGGGAACCTCAGCCACTGGATAGTGGCCCATTCTGCCGTCAGCCATCGCGGCGGGGTGGAGTACATTGGGAACCACCTGCTCTGGAGACACCAGTTGACTTCTCACCATAGTCATACTGGCTCCTGTATCTCTCAGAGCCTCCCCTCTCTGGCCATTGATGGTGACCCATTGCCCATGCTTAGCAGTATTTGGGGGCACCTGGATCTTAGGAACCATCTCTCGTTCTCCCAGGGACACTAAGGTGACACCGGCCCACTCACGCCCCTTATCTAAGGGCAACTCCTCCCCAAGTGCTACACTAGCTACTCCCGGTGGTTTTCCTCCGGTGGGAGGGGGTGGTCTCTTTGGGCATCTGACATCTCCCTTATAATGTCCAACACCACCACACTCGAAGCAGTGGAGAACCCTTGGCTGCTGGCTTTGGCCAGGATTAGGGTTTCTGGGCGGGTTTGCCTTAGGGGTGAAACCTATTCCCTTTCCCTGGAAATTGTTTTGGGGACCTTTAGTGAACTCCCGCTTTTTATCTCCCCCCTCCTTCTTCTGGGGGGCGCCCTATCCGGCCTTTTGGGAATCCCCTCCAGTCCCCTTTGAGGACACCCGGGTACTGGCCCAGATGTCCGCCTCCTTTGCAAGCTTCCGGGGATTGGTCAGCTTGCTGTCCACCAGGTGTTGGCGCAGCTCGGGAAAGCATTTCTCGAGTAGATGCTCTTTCAAAAATAGATCATACAACCCCTCATAATCCTTCACCTCACTGCCCTTTACCCAGCCCTCCAATGCCTTTCTTGCATAATCAAGGAAGTCCACCCAGTTCTGGGTGCTTAACTTGTGGCTCCCCCTGAACTTCTGGCGATATTTCTCTGGGGTTAACCCAAACTTCCTGATCAAGGCTAGCTTCATGGTGGGGTAGTTGGTCTGCTCCTCTGGTTCCAGGGCCAGCAAGGTGTCCCGACCAGTAGGAGGCATGTACTTGTACAAACCACCCCCCCAGTGCTTCTCCTGCACCCCATGGGCTCTTAAGGAGACCTCATAGGCAGCCAACCATTTGGCTATATCATCCCCTTGACTATAGCTAGCAATTAGGTCTTTAGGCAAATAGGGTCTGGACTCCCTGGCTGTTTCTCTGGATTCGCTGCCACCATTCGTAACAGGAGAGGATCCCCGTTGCAGGGCCTGGAGTTCTAACTCCTTCAACTTGAATTCATGAGCCATCCTCCGCTCTTCCTTCTCCTGCTCCAGCTTAGCCAACTCCCATTTTAATTGCCTTATTTCCCTCCTGTCTGTGAGCTCTGCTTCGGTCAAGCTTCCCCCGGAGATGCTACTGCCCCTCCTAGAGTAGGACACTGGTCCTGGGAGTAGGTTTTCCCCCTCTGAGTGGAATAATCCATCTATCTCCACAACGTGTCCCGGTCTGTCCCTTCATCCTCCTCCTTCCCTTCTTTGTGTGCTTCCACCCAAGCCCTTAAACTGGTCTGGAGTTCCCCCTTCCTGGCACCATGCTTAAAAAATACCCCCATTTGTTGGCAGAAATCTTTTAGCTGGGCCACAGAATAAGTGTCCAGTTTTTCCAGTGCAAATTCCATTTTGCAAAAGGCAATTCAAAGTTAGACACACAAGGAAAATTGAGTTGCAAGGGCAACCTGAAGCTACCTCCACGCCACCACCAGGACCAAATTTGGAAAAAGCAAAATTAAAAATTAGGAGGGCCGCTGGAAGAAAACTCCAGGTGTAGGCTAGTGGATTACACTCAATTACTGCAGAGTAGTCGCAACCACAGTCAAGATCCCACCGCTAGACACCAACTTGTTGGAACCTAAATATGTCAGGTCACCTAGGGTAGCCTGGCCCAGGGTAAGACAATATCAACAGAGGCACATGTGTAAAGGTTGCAAGCCACCCCACAGTAATTCAATGCAATATCACCCAAAAATGACACTACACCAATGTTTGGAAAAATGCGAGCTTGTTTATGAAAATATTCTTTGCTTTCTTGTCTTCAGAAATTGCAGTTCAGTACATTACATTTAATCATGAGATTCTTAAGTTCCTCAAAGTTGCCAAAACTTCCTCACTAGTTGGCTTTCTGATTTTACATCACATTACAGTAGTTCCCAGGGAGCAGTGACTGCACTCCTCTAGAAATGGTTAACACATTTACCCCCTCTCCACCACTGTCATCAGGAAGTACTGGCAAACCCTTCACACTTCCCCTATTTCTGGACTTGCTCCCCTGGAGAAATGTCACGATGTAGGCAATGAGCCAATCTGTCTATTTTCAGTAGGAAAAAAACAATCTATGTAGACCCTTATGGGAGTCTTTAAGGGCGCTGCACGATTTGGGCTTGATCCATTGTTTAAATAATTATTATGACTTGTTTCTCTGCCCTCGTTTTGGTTTACTTAAGAGGACAACTTCCCCCTCTCTCGACCTCCTCCTTACTTGTTGTTAATCCGCTGGGCCGGTGTCTTTGTTCGCCGGCGGGGGAAAAGCGGCAAGGAAAAGGAACCAAACCACACTGAGGCTCTCAAGCCCTTGGGGGCTCCTTCGCTCTCCCCTCCCGCTCAAGCCAGCTCCTCCGTGTGGCGCTCGAGCGGGGGAAAGAAGGCACAACAACAATCACGAGCCGCTGCCACACTCCAGGCGCTGCCCTGTCCGGTCCCGCCTCCGCCTTCCTTGAGGGAAGCGGCTCGACCGGGCATGCGCGGGAGAGTAGCGGCTTAGGTCAGAGCCTGCTCGGCTTTGCAGGACTACCTCCTCCGGTCCCGCCCACACGCGCCGACTGACGCGTTCCTTCAGCAGGGCCGTCGCTGATCAGCAACAGGGAAAGCAAGGGTGATTCTCCTCACACGATGTCACCGCTACAGTCAGCGGACCCAGGCCGATGAGGGCAGACTTTACCAGGCGGCCAGTACACTCGGTGACACCTCGCCAGGCACTCGATCTTAGCCCCAATCCAGTCAATCTGACTACTCCTTGGCAAAGGGCTACCCCAGGTAACAGGGAGATGGGGAAGAAAGGTTTGATTTAAATGTCTGATGACTCCTCTTCTGCTCACAGTCCCCTTGGCTACCAATGGAAGTAACCAGGAGTCCCTTTCCTCAAATTCTGCGCTAGAGCTCTTTCCTCACTGGGCAGGGGGCTTCCCTCAGGTACAACCTCCCTCACCCACGCCTTTCACTGGGACCAGGTGGTAACAGGTGCCCAGGGTCTTCAGGATTTCCAACAGGCAGGGTCAGGACAACAACTATAAGGGTAGAAGGGTGGTGAACCAGTAAGGAGCGTCCCTACAATGGGAGGTCAACCCTCTGATGATCCTACCCCCGCCTTACACTCCAGCCTTAACTCCAGCCAGCCCACACCTGCAAGACAAAATGGCTGACCAGCATTCCGCCTTATATAGGCTGACCCTCAGAGGTCCAGAAGGGACCAGAAGGTTCTGGAATGCCCTACTCTAGCCTATGGGACAGGTTCCAGGTATGACAGTTGTGACAGTTGGTAGTCACCATTTTGTGACTCCAGGGAGATTCCTGTCAGGAAAGCCCTCTAGGCCTGAGGTGAAAAACTATGAGGGCGAAAGAGCACCTATCCCCTTGACCAACACCTTGAAAAATCTAGTGGACACAAAAAATGAATAAGGGTATGAGGGGCAAAAAGGGGACAAAATAAATAATACATTGGAGGGACTACGCAAAAGGCCAGACAGGTCTAACAGACCACATAAGAGGACATGAGGAAAAAATAATGCTGCCCTCTGCACCCAGGAATTAAGGTATAGAGAACAGGTAGACAATAGGTACGAAAAAATACTAAAGCTGTAGGTTCCATCTCATCACAGACAAGTTGCGCATAAATCTGTGTTGCGGGGCAAGGACGATGCAGGAGTCAAGATAATACTTCAGTGTTAGGTTTATTAACCAATGTCACATTTTTAAAACAGAAGAATGGGGGGGATTTGCTTTGTTGATCCTTTAGCAGGGAATGTTCTTCGCTGCAGGCGATGTTCCGGTGGCGGCAGGGAAATCCGAAGTGCCGCAATACTCCCAGGTGTTTTAGGTTTGTAGATGAGGAGAAAAGAAAGAAAGCAAAATAGCAGCTTTTAGACTTCAGGCGTTTATAAAGGAGTGCAGGACGGGGTGTGAAGGACCACCAATCGTTTCCAGGAAGTGCGATGAGGGTGAGGGAGCCGACACCGGGAACAGGCAAGGGTCAGGCGCAACCCGAAGCGTCCCCGCCACCTCCACCGGCACACAAGAAATTCTCCCTCTTCCCGGGTCCCAGGAGTTTCGCACGCACCTGCTGAAGCCCCATTACTCCGTGAACGGGGCGGTGAGCGGGGTTGGCCTCCTGGCTCTTGATCCGGGGGTCTTCCTATGGTGCAGTGGGGCTCCGACGTTACACAGCACAGCTCTGTCCCGGCAACTCTGCTTCCTGGTTCTGCGTCAGCTGGCTTCTCCCGCCTCCCGAATACCTTGGGCTCATTGGTTGACGGCTCTTTGAGCTCCATCGTCACTCATTTCCAGGAAGTACGATGAGGGTGAGGGACCCGACAATGCGAACAGGCAAAGGGCAGTCTCAACCCGAAGCGTCCCCGCCGCCTCCACCCGGACACAACAAATCCTCCCTCCTCCCGACTCTCAGGAGTTTCGCATGCACCTGCTGAAGCCACGTTCCTCCTTCAACATGGCGGGCCAATGAGCGGGATTGGCCTCCTGGCTCTTGATTCGGGGGTCTTCCTATGGTGCGGTAGGGCTCCGACGTTACACAGTAGGGCTCTGTCCTGGCAACTCCGTACCCTGGTTCTGAATCAGCTGGCATCTCCCGCCTCCCGAATACCTCGGACTCAACGGTTGACGGCTCTTTGAGCTCCATCATCACTTGAGGCCCCGGCTCAGGGGCTGTGTTGAAGCTTGGATCTTGCTCCCAATTAAAGGACCAGTAGCTTGGAGTCCACTAGAGTTCGCTCACAGTGATGTCAGCATCAGCGGGCTGGGGAGACAAAAAAGCGGGGTGCATGGGGGAAGACATTTGGCTTGGAAGAAGTCCGTCAGAGGAGTCCGAACTCTGACATACTCCTCCCCTAGAGTAGTTCCGGTCGGGGACGCAAGAAACCCTGGAGAGGAAGTCCGCGTTGGAATTGGCGGGTCCCTTACGATGCCGGACCGTGAAGGAAAAAGGCTGAGGGGAAAGAAACCACTGCATTACTCTGGGGTTGTTACTCCGGTTTCGACACATCCAAACCAGGGGCGCATGGTCCGTATACAGCCTGAAATGTACACCTTCTAGGTAATAACTCAGTTTCTCTATTGCCCATTTCACAGCCAAGCACTCCTTCTCGATGACAGGATAGTTCACCTCCTGTTGAAAGAGTTTGCGGCTGGTAAAGAGAATGGGTTTTTCCTGCCCTTCTTTAGTGACCTGTGATAGCACCGCTCCATCCCCATGTCCGAGGCATCAGTTTAGAGAATAAAAGGGAGACTGAAATCGGTGGAAATCCATACAGGCCCACTGGTAATGGCCTGTTTCAAGTCTGTTATGGCCTTGAGACCCACAGGAGTGAGACTCACGTTTCCGTTCTTGTGGGTTCCTTTTAACAGATCCGTCAAAGGAGCCGCTATTGCCGAGTAATTTGGTATAAATCTCCTGTAGTATCCTAAGAGTCCCAGGAATGCCCGTATGTTTTTTTTTTGTGTTAGGGAGAGCGGCATTCCTAATAGCTCAGATTTTCTCCTCTTGTGGCTAAATACAACCATGTCCAGGGAGGTAGCCCAGGTACTTCACCCGATGGTATCCCATGCAAGATTTCTTGAGTTGATGTGAAGGCCTGCAGCCCACAGGTCTGCAATATTAAACTGCAATGGTTTAGATGTGGTTCTTCCAGGTAGGACTAAAAATCACAATGTCGTCTAAGTAGGCGGAGGAAAACGCCTGGTGTGGCTGCAGGATCCTATTCATCAGCCTCTGGAAAGTTGCAAGGGCACCATGTAAACCAAAAGGTAGCACTGAATTCAAAGAGGCCTTCTGGGGTTGAAAAGGCAGTTTTTTCCTGATCGTCACGTCTTAGGGGGATGTGCCAGTACCCTTTTGTTAAGTCTATGGTAGATATGTATTGGGCATTCCCTAGTTCCTCTATCAATTTGTCCACTCGGGGCAAGGGATATGCATCCAGTTTTGAAATAGTGTTCACCCCGCGGAAATCAATACAAAAATGAATAGAACAGTCGGGCTTGGGGACTAAAACGAGAGGACCATTCACTTTGGGATGGTCGGATATCGCCCATGCGTAGCATGTTGGATACTTCGGCGGAGATGGCTTTACGGCGAGCAGCAGGGATCCTGTATGGCTTTTGCCTCACTATTTCACCTGGTCTGGTGTCTATGTGATGCTCGACCCAGGAGGTTTTTCCTGGTTCGTCTGAAAACGTGGATTTAAAGGGCAGCAGGAGGGTCAGTAAGCCATTTTGATGTGAAGGGGAGAGGGTATCGTTGACAACTAGATTCTCCAAGGTGCAAGACTCAGTGTGGGTCAACTGTATATTTTGTGGGGGGGCCTAGCCACTTTTTTAGAAGGTTGATGTGAAATGTTTGTACCCGACCGGGTCCCAATTGTAGCCGGTATGTTGTCTTTCCAAGGACCTCTACCACCCGAAAGGGTCTTTTTCAGTTACTCTTTACCTTAGACAAGGAGTTGGGTAAGAGTACCAGGGCCCAGTCGCCTACCTGTACAAATCGCCACTTCTTTCCCTTATTTTAGAAATAACCCTGGCGCTTTTGTACTTTCTCCAAGTTGGTATGAGCTAGGTCACAGAGTTTTCCTATCCGGGTTTTGAGGTGTTGCGAATACTCCCGGAGTTCCTTGGAGTCTTTTTCATCTTTTTCCCAGGTCTCCCTCGTCATATCTAACAAAGTCCAAGGCTGCCGTCCATGCAGGAGTTCAAAAGATGAACAGCCCAAGCTGCTCTGGACTTGTCCTCTTATGACGAAGAGGGTCAGGGGTAAGAGGCGGTCCCAGTCTCTCCCTTCGCTCGACAGCATCTTTTTATGGGTTAACTTAAGGGAACCATTGTACCTTTCCACTAAGCCATCAGTTTGTGGGTGATACACGGACGTTTTGAGATGTTTCACGTCCAGTAACCTGCAAACCTGGGCCATGAGTTTCGATACAAATGGAGGTCACTGATCGGTTAGGATCTCACGCGGAAAACCTACTCTGGAAAAATAGTCCACTAATTTGTCAACTGTTTTGCGTTGTGGGAGCTCTGAGGGGAAAAGCCTCAGGGAAGCGAGTGCAATAGTCGACCAACACCAATGCATATTGGAAGCTTCTAGGAGAGCGAGGGAGGGGTCCAATGAGGTCCTTACCAATCCTTTCAAAAGGTTTCCCAATGATAGGCATGGGCTGTAAGGGAACAGCAGGGGGCCAGTAGGGATTCTTCATTTGACAGACTTGGCACTCCTGGCAATACAGTTTAATCTGGGCGTATATTCCTGGCCAGTAGAAGAGCCGGAGTATATTTTGAGTCGTCTTGTCAGCCCCTGCATGTCCCGCTAAGAGATGGAAGTGAGCAAAAAATAGAACTTGTTCCTGAAAATCCCGGGGAACTATTAACTGGGAGGGCTCATTGGGGCCAGCGACCCTATAAAGGAGACCGTTGTGAATTTGGAATGACGGATAGGAAATACCGGTAACGGCTACTGGTGTGCGAGCCTCTTGCCAAGCATTTGATAGGGTGGGGTCGTTAACCTGGACCTGGCCCAGCGGAAGCTTTTGCTGATGTCCAGGGTTCTGGGGATAACAGGGCCTGGGCTATTTTCTGTTGGGTTTTTTCGGAATTCGGTAGCTGTTGTCTCACTGAGTTCAAAAATAAGGAGAAAAAAATCTGGATTATCGGTGCCTAGCAGGAGTTTCTCAGGTAGGGTGTGTAGAACCCCTACGATAACAGTGGACCGGAACCCTCCCTTGTCTTGCAGTGTGAGCCGGGCTGTGGGGTAGACCCGTACATCTCCGTGTACACACCGGATGGCTACTTGTCGGCCGGGAATTATCTGGTGGGGTTTTATAAGTTTCCCTTGTATGACAGATTGTTTACATCCTGAGTCCAAGAGAGCGGCAATCCAAGAGCCATTAACTGGGACACTTACATAGTAACTGGCTCCCATCTCGGTGGTGTATAGAAGGTCTCGTGGCACATAGCTCACGTCCATAGGTTCGTCGGGTTTCATCCGGGGGCAGGCCCATGCGATGTGGCCCCACATGCAAAACACTGGGGCCCCCGAAGGGGAAGATTTTCTGGTTTCTGGGGACGTATTCTTTCAATGTCTTGAATGGGCCTCAGGGGCTTTCGTGGAGTAGGTATCCCTCGGTTTTCTCTTTCTTGGTCCCAGGGGTTTATACATGGTTGTGCTCTAGAAAATGAGGTAGCAATCTCTACGGCTTGTTCTGCCGTAAGATTAGAGTGTTGTCGCAGCCACCTCTGGGTAGGAACAGGGAGTGCTTCGAGGAACTGCTCCAGGTATATAGCACTCCTGATCTCTTCCTTTGTCTTCTCACTAGGCTTCAACCATTTGTCCGCTGCTAATTTCAGCTTAAAGAAGAGGGTTTTGGTTGTGTCCTAGGGAAGCCCCTTCTCCTTACGAAACCTCACTCTGTATGCCTCGTTATCCAAGCCGAGGTGATCCAATATGGTATTTTTGATTTCATCATATGGTGTTACGCCCCCGGAGTTCGCCACCTGGTAGGCAGCCTGGGCTTCGCCAGTTAGCAGAGGGGCCAAAAACAATGGCCACTTCGAGACTGGCCATCCCGAGGCTCGAGCAGCCCGCTCAAAATGTAAAAGGAAGGCATCAGGGTTCTCGCCTGTGACATACTTTTGAAGAGAGACAGTAGGGGCAGACATCGGGGTTTACGCTGTCTTTTGGCCAAGACCTGCCTTTGGCGACTCTTCAGCTACCCGGAGGAGTGTGTCCAGTTGCGCCTTCATCATTTCCTTGAAGGTATGTCTGTCCGCCTGTGCGTACGTCATCTGCTGCTCCATGGCCCATTCCAGTTTTCGCTGGTTTTCTACCATGTGTTGGATGAGTGCCTCCATTTTTGTTATGCAATGGAGTTTACCTTGCCCTCATTCTCCACCATATGTCGTGGGGCAAGGACGATGCAGGAGTCAAGATAACGCTTCAGTGTTAGGTTTATTAACCAATGTCAAGTTTTTAAAACAACAGAAGAATGGCGGGCGTGGGGGAATTTGCTTTGTGGATCCTTTCGCAGAGAATTTTCTCCACGAGGACTTCGCTGCAGGCGGTGTTCCGGCGATGTCAGGGAAATCCGAAGTGCCGCAATACTCCCAGGTGTTTTAGGTGTGTGGATGAGGAGAAAAGAAAGAAAACAAAATAGCAGCCTTCAGACTTTGTGTTTATAAAGTAGTGCAAGACTGGGTGTGAGGGACCACCGATCATTTCCAGGAAGTACGATGAGGGTGAGGGACCCGACAATGGGAACAGGCAAACGGCAGTCTCAACCCAAAGCGTCCCCGCCGCCTCCACCCTGACGCAACAAATTCTCCCTCTTCCCGACTCTCAGGAGTTTCGCATGCACCTGCTGAAGCCACGTTCCTCCTTGAACGTGGCGGGCCGATGAGCGGGGTTGACCTCCTGGCTCTTGATCCAGGGGTCTTCCTATGGTACGGTGGGGCTCCGACGTTACACAGCAGGGCTCTTTCCTGGCAACTCTGTCCCCTGGTTCTGAGTCAGCTGGCATCTCCCGCCTCCCGATTACCTCGGACTCATTGGTTGACGGCTCTTTGAGCTCCATCGTCACTCGAGGCCCCGGCTCAGGGGCTGGGTTGAAGCTTGGATCTTGCTCCCAATTAAAGGGCCTGTAGCTTGGAGGCCACTCGAGTTCGCTCACAGTGATGTTGCCATCAGGGGGCTGGGGAGACAAAAAATGGGGGTTCATGGGGGAAGACATTTGGCTTGGAAGAAGTCTGTCCGAGGAGTCCGCACTCTGACAATTTGTAACCAGCATTGTGTACACATTGAGTCTCAACTTGCACTTAGCACTTGACTATTCCTTGGAAAGCACAAGGACATTGCACCAGCACCCATGTTTGATGGTCTCCACTTGGGAGTCTTCAACACCTCATGGGAGACTGGAGAAAATCGCTCAAACCAGATTGACATACACCAAAAGAAGACGTCACTGGATTTTTGGGGTCAGTGATTGCAGCCCTGCAAGACCTGATAGGAGAGATTTTAAAGGTGGTTCATTAGAGACCAGTCTGTTCACCTTTGTCATGACTAGACCCATGAGTCAATGGAGCAAACTGGCAGAAATTTGATAAAACGATGCAGCCAACTGTCATCATATCATTGCATTGCTGTCTACAAAGGAAGAATCGACATTTTCTAAAACTGTCAACTCAACAGCTCCTAATGAAACATACCGTTGGAGGTGAGCAACACTCTGGTTTTCTTCATTCTGTTAATGTATTGAAAATGCTAAATTTGCTTTCCGTGGTGGGATTTATTAAACTTTCATCTAGTAGTTTAGATGTTGTGGTACTTTTAGTCTATTAATGGCCATTTGACCTAGAATTACCTCCTTGTGAATAAAATTGAGACTGCCTTGGCTAGTGGGTGAAACCCTACTCAAGCAATAGCCACAGTCCTTGTCAGGATCAACCACAAGAAGTCACTAAATTAACCTGTGCTTGATCCTCTGGTAGCTTGGCACGAAAGCAGTCAGGTTTAACTTTGAGGCAATGTCTAAAGTATTTATGAAGTACTTCAACATTAATAAAGTGAAAACAGTACAAGAACTATGCCACACAAATTCGGCAAAATAGAGTACATTTTGATAAATTGAAACCAAAAAAATAAAAAATCCAATCAGTAGAGCCGGAGTTATTAAATTTTTAAGTTTAAAGTGTAAAATACCTGCTAAAAGATCAAAGCGCCGGCCGCAGACATTTAGTTGTGCGAGACCCAGTTAAAGTTGAAAGTTATGGTGGACCGCATTGGAGCACATTCTGGATACAAGAAGTGGATTGGGCCTGATCACTGCTTACCTTCAGACTTAAAAAAAAAAAATCTTTTTAGAAGAAAAATATACCAGAAGCTCAAATTGAGTAGGGCAAGTCAGCCATGGTGTCCGAAGAAGAGGCATTGTCGTCGAGGAGCCTCTATACAAAGTTGAGGTAAAGATATGTATGTACAGACTTAGTCTCTTTTTTAGAAGGCAAAAATCTCCAATGGGACGAAACATCAAGCTGTAGCCAACGAAAACTCCAAGAAGCTGGATACCCCTCCTGCAAGGAGCCGCTGAACAGGATTTGCTGCAGCAAAGAAAAATGTAGTTGGAGCTGCTGCAAATTCATGACATCCGGCGTTGCACCTTGGGTAGATCGGCTAGCAGGTAGGTCTCAGTCTCCTCTCAGTTCTCAGAGTTTTTTTGGCAGAAAATCTTCTTAGTTTGAAGTTTTTAATTTGGGGAATCTAAGCAGTCCAATGGTCCAGGACTGGAGGGAACCATCTGGGAGTCCAGGACTCATTCAGGCTGCATCCAAGTGTGGGTATAAGATAGTTGGAGCCTCTTCTATCCCTGAGGCTCTGATCAGGAGGTCAGCCACCCAGTGTTTGGAGTTACTCTGGAAGTCCTGGGTTCAATCAAAAAAGCATGCCTAAAGCAGCAGGGGAGCTCTCTGAGGACGCAGGGCAGGCTTCATGCAGTAAAGCAGTCCGCTTGGGATGGCAGGGTAATCCTCTGACGTACACAGCAGGCCACAGGTAGCAGGGCAGTACTCGTGAGAGTCCTCCCGCTGTTCCAGCAGTGAACTGAGGGGTGCCCCTTTTGAAGTGGATGAAAATTCTGGTGGCCCCACCTCTCCCTTCCACACACACACACACACACACACACACACACACACACACACACACACACAAGTGTCTGACATTTCCTGCCTGTCTTCAGATACAATAGGCTAGTGTGAAGTTCTTTGTGAGCGGAGTCAAAGTCTTTGAAGTGCAAGTGGGGCTGTGCACAGTTTGCTCCCATCCTACCTTGGATGGCCCATCCTGCCAAAATCTAGCCCCTCTATTGTATAACTGTGAGAGGAATACACAAGGTTCAACTGCCAACTACACCTAGTCATGTGGCCAGGAAACCGGCTGCAGGCATCAAAGGGTTAGGACACGAAAATGCCAACTTTCTAAAAGTGGCATGTTCAGAATTGGGAATTAAAATCCGACTTCACCATTAGAGAGGATTTTAAATTAGAATTCCCTGGGCAGTAAACATGATATTTGTACCCGCTCACTAACAAAAGTTATCATATACTAAATGTACTTTGGCAACCCAATGTTCTCCTATGGGATAGGTAGGCCTCACAGTAGTTCTGAGTTTTTCATTGCCAGGACATGTAAAACTTAAATTACATGTTCACCTTTTTAATTACAATGCCCCCTACCCTATAGGCTGCCTAGTGCCTGTCTTAGAAATTTTTTGGCATGTCAGTCGGATTATTTTGCTAAGTCGAATTGGTAGTTTAAAACTACATACAGACTGCAGTGGCAGGCCTTAGACATGTTTTAGGGTGCTACTTGTGTGGGTGGCACTATAAGTGCTGCAGACCCACTAGTAGCATTTAATATACCAGCTCTGAGTATATATTATACCTCTTTACTACGGACTTTTAAGTAAATTTCGTATGCCAATCAGGTGTAAGCCACTTTTAGCATGTTTTAGGGAGTGAGCACCATCACTCTAGCACTGGTAAAATGCAGAGTCCAAATGCCATGAGCATATATCATTTTACCACACCAGACTAAAGTGGCTACACATCACACCACAAGTCAAACTAAACACCATCTGCGTCGTCTGTGAAGCTGTGCATCTTTGCTAGCCCAAAAACCTTACAGAACTGTTCACACTGAACAAGCTGAAAATAAATATTTGCTCCAGATAAGATATCAAGAGCGCCTCTACCAAATGGAGAAGGAGAAACATTGGCAGGAAGCAACTTACCACAGCGGCAACTGAACTATTAAATGACACCCACCCCCATGCAAAGATATCCCACCCCACAAGACCTTAACCATGCTGAAACTGCACATAATGATCAGCATCTCACCAGATACCAGTTTACCTCATTTCAATTTTCACTTCAGTTCCTTAGCTGAATCGGCATGTTATGTTCAACAGCTGCATTGCCGCTGGCTGATCTATAATCTCCTTTCACCTACCCCCTCCCTTGTCCATAAAGCAGGATTAAGCCACTGTGTGAAAGGTTTCTCATATCAGTTGTTGAGCTCTCTCTCCTCCTATCCCTCTTGATTTCACCGTTGTTGCACCTTGAAACTAGACTTCTCTGTTATGTGTTACACCCAATAAATACTAAATACCCCCCTACCTCCTTAACAAAGGACAGTGGAGTTTAACCTTCCTCCTCCTTCATCCTATTACACATACCACTGTCCTTGCCCCTCATTATTAGGCTATCAACTCTAAATGCATTCCTATACATCACCAGAATGTGATGCTGTTATTCCACCCCATATTTTTTATTTAGATTAAAGATATAAGAGGGATTATAAAAGCTAGAACAGATAATAGTAAGGAATCCTAACTATTTGATTTCAAATATAAAGTGTTCTTATATGATTATGCATGACTTTACAAATACAGTTCATCTAGTGGTGTTGCCTTCTGCACATGGTTTCTCATCTTCACCATGTTCTTGTTTCATTTTAGGACGAGTCGCATTTCCTGAAGAATGTGAAGACGGCACGGTGTAAAGCTGCTTTGCCCCTACTCAAGGTGTGTACACACTTGATTTAATGAGGGGCAGTTGGTAGAATGTTGCATGTGTTTTGTGGATTTCTGTAAACATACTTTATTAGGTTTTGCATAGATTTGAATATTATGTACCTTTACAGAAGCACAGGATCAGAAATCAGATATGGCAGAAATGCATCCAACTACTAAACAAGCCATACGAAATATGGTGAAAGAGAAAAAGGGAAATTAATTTGGTAGGCTTATTTGTCTCTCAACAGAGAGAGTAGACTGCAACTGGTGATCCTGGGAATGTGAACAAGACAGCAGAACAGTAAGACTTCCAACAGTAATTGTGTAGTTAGGTAACATGCTCACATATTGATGTGGTGGGGGGTGGGGGGGGGTATAATAGGGTCAGGAGCCTGGATTAGAAATACATTAATAGGTGAACAAAATCTCAGTCCATGGGCCATGGGCGAGAGCTGGGGGGAATCCACTAATCTCTGTATGGCATAGGCTTCTCCAAGGGCGCGTAGTTTTTTGGGGAAATAGAGCAGTGTGGTGTAGGGAATTTATGCAGTGAAATTCCAGGTAACGAAAACTCTGCCAACATGGGAGAAGCTTTTCTGGTTGTTCTTCAAGGATACTTAGCACCACCTCTGGATTCTTCTCCCAGAGTTGTCTAAAAATTGTCCCAGTCACAAGCGATCAGGTACTTGTGGAGACCTTTTGTTTCTTCCTCGTGCAGGAATTTACTTTCCCCTTGGGCACAACGCACCATAGTTAAATGCCAGGATTCCACTGAGGGAGGTGTAGTCGCTTTCCATCGTGTAGTAATTGCCTTCTTAGCCAGGAGCAGATCTCAGTCTGAAATGCGGACGGCAACTCTGCAATGCTCGGGTATTTTAAATATTCCAGGGGAGCAAGCCTCTCAAGATGCCAGCAGAGGCATACCTGTACGAATTGCCAATGCTCCGATGATTTTTTTCCCAAAAAGCAGAAAGAAAGTCAGCCCCCTGCATGTGGTGTAAATCAATCAATCAATCAGGGGTTTGTGAAGCTCGCTACTCGCCAGTGAGGGTCTCAAGACGCTCAGCAGGTGAAAATGAGCAATAGGGGCAGGAAGCAGAGGCGCCCGGGAAGAGTTTATTATTCTTAGCAGGGAGAGCGAAGCTCTACGAAGAATAAAAATCTGAATCAGTTTAAATCCAGCATTGAGGGAGATGGAAAAGGAATATGCAGGCTCGCTATTCGACTCCTGATCGAGGACTGATCTCTCGATTTCAGCCTGCCAAGTATCTCCCTAGTGTTGTATGGGGGTAAGTGGTAAAGCACCTTGAGCTTTGTATTATTATTATTATTATTATGTTTCTTATATAGCGCCAGAATCGACCCCCGAAGGGGTATCTCCGCGCTTGCCTTGGGAACCCGTCCTGGCTTTTCCCTGTGAGATAGCCCCTACAGGGCATCCCCAAGGTGAAAGCCAGGCATCCCGCCGCGGGGGGCCGTTGTGGAGATTAAGCAAGCTTAATGCCCAGAGTTGCAGAGTGTGAACCCATGATTAGGTCAGGCACCGAAGCGAGAATTATCGAGTCCATGGACATTTGAGCTCAAGACCCTGCTGCGTTGGGAATTGAACCCTGGTCCCGGGTCTGACCTCTGCTTCAGGGTCTGCCTGCTCTAACCGGTGAGCCACACTTCTCCACTGTATAGCCAGTTAACACACTGTCTTGCAGTCTCCACTGTTTATATAGTGTCTGTGTGGGTAGATCAGAATTGAGTACCGATGGTTGGGTGGTAGAGCGCCGATTTGAGCATGGCATTGATGCCACTGTTCATCTATGACCTCTGTATCAAGTGCAGTTTGCCAGGCAAGCCTAGTGTTGAGAGTAAGAAGAGATGCCTTGACCTGCTTAGTGGAGGTTAGGCGAGTGACAAGTTTCTTGGGCGAGGCCGAGGTAAGGCGAATCACAAGAGCAGCAAGTAGCTGTTGGGGCGTGTGGAGGATAGTTATTTGTATGGACTTACAAGCAGCTTGCAAGCGATGATAAAGCATGGCATCAAGCTGCGAGCAGGTGGCAGCCTCCCACAATATTTTGCAGTATCTGGAATGTCCCATCTGGGTGCAAGTGTGCTTAGATGCATGCACGATAACTGCTGTTGTACCCTCTTGTCAGAAGTCAGTGGAAGCTTGGGGTTATGAGCAAGGAGTAGCTCGATGGGGTTATGGGCAAGGAGAAGCTCATTGGGGTTATGGGCAGAGAGTAGCTCATTGGGATTATGGGCAAGGAGTAGTGCGTTGGGGTTATGGGCAAGGAGTAGCTTGTTAGCATTTAAACAGTCAATTCACGCCCTGCTGTGCAGTCTTCCCCAGGCCCACATTGTATGCCCACGGGTCTACCTCTCCAACGTTACCAGTGGGCAAAAAAAGGTGTTCTTAAGTTCTATTGCGACATCGGTCTGATCCAGCACCGGTTAAAAGATAAAGTGAAATCAGGAGTGCACATTTCAACTTGCTCAAACGGAAGTGTGAGCACCTCTCATGCTACCCTATTGGTCTACTGGCCCAAACCGGCTGGATCATGATAGAGCAGACTCTGTGGAGGAAACTACCCATCAGTGGAATTGGGATATTCATGAACAAGTAAAGACGTTTGAGTAATACCACCATGGCAATCCGTTTAGCTATAGAAAGAGGCAGCTTAGCCCATAATAGAATTTTGGGGCTCCAGCCATTGCACAATGCAGCCTTAGTGCTCTAGCCACACAACCTCTTTGTCACTACTGATCCAGATCCCTAGGTATTTGAGAGCAGTGCCCACCCATTTCAGGTTGAACTCCGATTTAAATTCCCCATGGCCATGGTCCGTGGGAAAATTGACCGATTTAGACCAATTAATGGAAATGCCTGTCAGAATACCAAATGCAATGAATTCATGTAGGTTCAGTTCCGGGCCCCTGGTATATAATGTCACCTCATCGGCAGTCTTCTGGAGGTGTAGTTCAAGCCCCTTGCTGCATGATGTTGAGTCAGGTGGGCGGCTGTAGCAGATAACAAGGGTAAGAGTGAGCAGCCCTGCAGGGTACCCCGAACTGGAAAGGTGGGGAAACAACCCTGTTAATACGCACTCTGGCAGTGGGCTGCGTGTATAACTTTGGAATCCACTGAATGTACTATTGACTGAATCTCAAACGCTCCAACAGAAGAAACCAATATGTCCACTCCAATGAATCTTAAGCCTACGTTGCATCTAAGAGGATGGCCAAAGCATGAATCTGCAGGTTTATCATGGGCAGCATTGTAAACAAAGTGCGCAGTAGAGTGTCCTATAACAAATCCTGATTGATCAGGACAAACTATAGTGGGGAGCAATAGGAGAAGCTGACCGATAATCAACTTGGCCAGTATCTTGGTGTCACCGGTGATCATAGAGAGCGGTCCATTAGAATCACAGTTATCAGGTTGTTTGTTTGGCTTCAGGGAGGTAGCAATTAGAGCCCCTTACACCAACTGGGGTGGCCTATCAGAAAACATCACTATAAAGAGTTATCTCTCAAAACAATGGCAGCTCAGCCAGCTTTAGAGAAAACATGACACATATATATATACATTGTACCCTTTCTATTCCTCCGAAGTTATATAGCGCATGGACCCAACGGACCTCCCAGCGCTGGTAAACTCTGATCTGTGCAGTCTTAAGTGCCCAGGGAGAGTGTTCCACAGTTTGTACGCTAGGTATGTGAAAGAGCTTCAACTGCTTCTTACTCTCTTGACCCTTGGGACTACAAGTATTAGAAGTAGGTTGTGACTCTCGGATCGTAGAGTTCTTTTTGGCATGTAGGGGGTTGCAAGCCATGGATAAGTTGGGGGTCTTTTTTGTTAACAGCACTGTGGACCAATCAGAGGGATCTGAACTGTATTCTCTTCTGTATTGGCTGCCAATGCAGATGCTGCTGACGTGCACTTGGGGATTTTATAAAGAGTGCGCGCTGCGGCGTTCTGGATTTCCTGCAGTTCCATATTTGGGGCTCCTAGGTAGAGGGTGTTATCATAATACAGGCGTGAGTTGATTAGTTCCCGTACTACTACTCGACGGAGAGGAGCTGGAACCCAACTTAGTAGGTTTCCTAAGGTGTGAAGAAGTCCAAAAAAAAACAAGCGGTCAACTTCTTTGCCTGGACTGCCATGGATAGCCTGTCATCTGTCCAGATCCTCAGGCTCTTAACTGATGGCCAGTTAAGTTCCATCCAGCGGGATGGATACTTTCCTGCGACCAGGACCTCTGTTTTATCCCTGTTCAGCTTCAGATAGCTGTCATCCAGTCCCCCCGCGACAGAACTTGGTTTCTAAAACTAAGATATGGCATCTTACCCCTTAATTCATTTGTGGAAGGGATGGAGAGGAATTGATCTAAAATGCCCAGGTTGCTCTTGTCCGAGAGAATCGCTGGGTCATTTTTTGTTTGCATGTGTTGCATATAAACAGACGAGAGCAAAATGGCTGAAACCTGTTTGTAGGGTGCTTGGGGTTAGGGTCCACAGATCAGCAATGCGTGTCTTTCTAACCAATGCTTCTTCAATGTATATTGTTTGTGGGGTAGCCAAATATGTGGCGAATGCTTGGTTTATCAGGTCGAAATTGTTACCCAATGTCTGATTATTTTCTTAAGTAAGAACCGTTTATCATGTCCTTCTAATGCTTTATGATCTGTAATATTTGTAACACTGTTTTATGTATTTCGTATGTTGAATACTTGTACTTTTATGAAATATTTTTTCGAATAAAGTATTACAAAGATAGCTGTCAGACATCCAGTTTGCTACTTGTTTGAGGCATGAGTTTAACTGACTAGAGGTGTTAGAGAGCACTGCAGAGAGCAAGATGATGAGCTGTGTGTCTGTGTGACCAGGGCGGACTCATGGGCCTGCACTATTTCTGCCAGTGAGCGTACAGAGAGTTCTGATGGATACATCTGCCTGTGGATTCCTCACCTTATGAAGATCCCTGCGCCAGCATTCCTCAGAATTTTTTCCTAGCTCTCCACGCCGACGAGGTTGTCACAATGCCATGGCTCCGCATGCGGCTCTGCATGACGTCTCTGGAGCCATAAGAGGACAACGTCGACATGATGATGTCCGTTCCCTTTTTTCCGCGCTGTCGACACTAACGGTTTTTTTCTGCTACTCTCCATACTTTCGACTGGATACTTTATAATTTCGTTTGTATATTTCTCTCTTTTGACATGTCTGCCCAAGGATGTCGGGCTTTAAGCCCTGTAAGGAATGCGGGGGTCATATGTCAATCGCTGATCCGCATTAGGATTGTCTTTGGTGTTTGTCATCTGACCACGACGTTGAGGGCTGTTTTTCCTGCAGGAAGATGAGTCCAAAGGTTCTGAAGGAACTAGAAGCAAAGCTGTATATGGCCAAGGCAAGAAAAGAAAAATAGGGTCAAAAAAGTTCCAAGTCATTGACGTCGCATGACTCCAAGAGGAAGCATAAGAAGAAGAGTCGCCGGTCGTCAAAGTCTGTGGTGTCGAGGTTGCCTTATCCTGCTCCTCGACTTCAAGAAAATGACTTTGTCTCTCCTTCACCTTCAGAGTCTCCTCCGGTGACTCCGGTCCATTCTCCTTCATATAAAGGGACTTTGGAGCAGACATCGAGGCCGAGATCATCACCCAGAAGGTGTGTCGAATCCGACTGATAGAGGTTCCTTCGGTTCCGGCAGCACCACCTGTAGCTCCAGTGGCTCCGACTCCAGAGGTACCTTATTTAGATCTCGAAACGGCTCCATACCCTCAGTTTGCGGCGCCAGCTTCGGATCCATCGCATTTTCTGAATGTAATTTATGGCGTGTTCCCCAGGGCCTCGTACCCCTCTGGTGTACCTTTGGGTCCCAATGGGTCCTTTGGCATTTAATTTGGGTGTGCCTCACCAATATCCGGAGGCCCCCTTTGTGCCTTTCATGCCGGCGACGCCATCCTGGCATTTTCCGGCTCCGAGGATATCGACGCCTTATTGTCAGTACCCGGCTTCATCCCATGAAGTTTCTCGGATTCAATCTGCGCCGGTTACTACATTGGATCCTCCTTCGACGCCGCTCCCGGAGCCGTTGACGCCGCAGCCGAAGATGTGCTCGAGGAGAGAAGCAGACAGATTATTGGAGGAGGATCAGTACCAGGATGAAGAGAGAGAGAGGAAGGAGAAGTGTATGACACAGAAGATGTGTTTGAGGACTTGTATGATGCAAGTGGACTTAACACTTCTCCAGAGTGGCACTTTGCTTCTCAAAAGGCTTCCCCCTCAAAGGTGGTTGCACCTTACCATACTGTAATTAGGAAGGCTGCAGAACTTTTGGATTTGCAGCTTCGTATGCCGGAGTATAAGCCTAATCTACTCACGGAAGTGCTTCAGTCTCCGTCCTCGGTGGTTGAACCACTTTTACCCTTTAATGATGCACTGACTGAGCCAATCCTCAATGTGAGGCGCAACCCTCTTTCGGCTCCTGCGTTTTCAACGTCAGTTTCAAGAAGATATAGACCTGCTCCTGGAGATCCAGTGTTCCTTTCTTCTCACCCCTCTCCTGAGAGTTTGGTGGTTCAGGCTTCTTGTTCCAAGCAATCTTCAGGGGCTTTTCTGCAGGCTCCGACCAACAGGGATTCCAAGAAGTTGGAACAGTCTTTGAAGAAGGGCTTTTCTTCAGCTAGCATTGCACTGAAATCTACCAACGTCACTTGTCTCTTGGGCAAAAATATTCATACCTTAATGGACTCTGCTAAAAAGCTTCTTCCTAAGTTGTCTGAGGAGGACAGGGGGAATCTGAGTGAGGTGTTGGCGGACTCTCAAGCTGCAGCTTGCCAAGTCATCCAGTCTGGCCTGGATACGGCGGATTCTGTTGCCAGGGTGATGGGTTCATCCATTGCAACAAGGAGACATGCTTGGTTGAGATCTTCTGGGTTCTCTCCTGATGTGCAGGCTGCTCTTCTTGATTTGCCCTTTGATAAGTCTAGACTTTTTGGCGAAAAGGCGGACTCTGCCCTGCAAATATTTAAGGACAGTAAGGCAACGGCAAGGTCTTTCGGTCTGCAGACTTAGACAAGAGGTTATGAGTAGAAACAATACTGTGGCTTTGGGAAGACTTCCTTTCGAGGTTTCAGACAACAACAGCAATAAACCCCCTTGTGCTACAGGGGTAAAGGCAGAGGTCGCCTTTGTGGAGCTGGGCGTCAACCTTCTTCCTCCTCCTCCTCTACCTCCTCAACCCCTCCTAGTAATGCAGGAAAGCAGCCCTATATCCGCCATTCTGGATCATGTAGTTCCCGTGGGAGGCCGGCTTACCCATTTTCTACAAGATTGGAAATTGATCACTTCAGACCTTTGGGTTTTAGATCAGGTAGAAAATAGGTGCGAGCTTCTCTTCAGGGAATTCCCTCCTCCTTTCCCTCCTTGCCAAGGGTTTTGCACGGAGGATCATTTACTTCTCCTTCAGAAGGAGGTTCTTGCCCTGTTACAAAAAGGTGCAATAGAGGTCGTTCTAGAGCAGGAAAGGGGTAAATGATGCTACTCCTGATATTTCCTGATTCCCAAGAAGGATAGCATGTTATGTCCTATTCTGGACCTCAGAATTTTGAATCTGTTTCTCAAGCAGGAAAGATTCAAGATGCTCACCCTAGCGCAAGTTCTTCAGGCGCTGCAACAAGAGGACTGGATGGTGTCCATCGACTTACAGGATGCGTATTTTTACATCCCAATCCTGAAGTCGCACAGGAACTATCTCCGTTGTACGGTTGGGTTGCAACATTACCAGTTTGCGGTCCATCCGTTTGGTCTTACTACTGCACCCCGAGTCTTCACCTAGGTGATGGCGGTGGTGGCTGCCCATCTCAGGAGGTTGGGGATCCCGGTTTTCCCCTACCTGGACAACTGGCTTCTGAGGCAGAGTCTCCAGAGATGGTGCGTCATCATCTCCAGGTAACGACCCAGCTGTTGTACAAATTGGGTTTTTCGATAAATGTACCCAAGTCTCCCCTGGTGCCGTCAAAGTGCAACCTGTTCATAGGGGCAGTACTGGATACCACTGTGTGTTGAGCTTTTTCGCCTCCGCAAAAGATTCTCAACATTAAGGAAATGATTCCTCTGTTTTACAATGGAGCAGTTGTTCCAGTTCTGAAGGTTCTTCGCCTGCTCAGTCTGTTCGCTTCCTGAATCCTGTTGGTCAACCATGTACGTTGGCACATGAGGGCGCTTCAGTTGTGTCCTCGCAGGAAGTGGTATCAGCACAATAGGGATCCCAGGGAGTCAGTCAGGATCTCCAGAGAAGCTGCAGCGGATCTGTCTTGGTGGAGCGTGGAGGGCAATCTGTCTCAAGGAAAGCCCTTTCATCTTCCTCCATTTGTGGCCACAGTGATAACGGATGCCTCTACCCTAGGGTGGCGTGCTCATCTGGGGGATCTGGAGATCAAGGGTCTTTGGTCTCCAGAGGAAAGGTTGCTTCACATTAACCTTCTGGAATTGCGGGCGATACGTTTGGCGCTCAAGGCCTTTCTCCCTTCCCTCCACGTTTAGTCCGTTCAAATCTTGATGGACAACACTGCCACAAAGTGGTATGTCAACAAGCAGGGAAGAGTAGGGTTGTACCATCTCTGCAAAGAGGCGTTGCGGCTGAGGTCCTGGGCTCCGGATCATCGGATTTGTTTGATGGCATATCATCTCACCGGGGTGTTTCACGTGCGTGTGGGTAGTCTCAGTCAGCAGTTCTCTGCCGACCACGAGTGGTAGTTCTCGTTTTTTTTTGTGGGGTGTTTGTCCCTCCAGACATCCACTAGGTCTAATTTAGTCAACTCGGCCCTCATATAAGTGGCAGAGGCCACCGGGCGTCGAGCCGGGCCCGCGGAGCTGTCCCTGGAGGGGTCAAACACAAAATTAATATCCCCCCCCCACAACATCCCAGGCTGAGCATGAGACCTACAGTGGGCAGACAGGGTCGCATAGAATTCAGGGTGATCATAATTGGGGCCATAAACATTAACTACCAGCAGGTCAATTCCCTTACCCACACATCTAGCTAGGACATATCTACCCTCCGTGTCCGCATGTACCGGGATCAATTTCAATTGTGAAGAGGGATTGGCCCAGGTTAACACTCCCCGGGCATGCGTCGTGAAGCCTGCTGCCACTATATTCCCCGCCAGCCCTCTGGATTGCAACATCCGACTGTTGATAGGCAAGTGTGTTTCCTGCAACAGGGCCAAATCAACATGGTGTCTGTGTAGGTAGCCGAGGACCTTCCGCAACTTTCGGAAGTCGTTCAGGCCTCGAACATTCCAGGTCATCAGTTTCAGCGTGTGTGGGGCACGTGTGGGAACAGTCATTGCAGCATTAGACATTGCAAGGGCCCATGAACCATGTTAGCACAAGGGATGGAGAGAACATAACACAGCAGTACACTTTTCCCCATTGTAGCCAGCCGGCATTTCCATACAATTACAGATCCACAAAGCAGTCCACACACATCAAGCATGAACCCCTCAAACACCCCAAAGCAAAAACCCCCAACAGCCCAGTACCCAGACCCCGCCTCCCGCTCTCCCACCCACCCACAGCCGACCACCCCCAACCAGGTCAGACAGGTCCCAAGAACTACCCCCATCAACCCAAAAATAGCAGAGTGTTAGTCAGTTCGAAACTCAACTCCCTGGAGAGTTGCACAACCAAAGGCACCGGGGCGAAGCGCGCCTGAATAGTAAAACACCACCAACTGTCCCGATGTAATTGTTCAGTTCGGCACTCCATCTCAGCCCCGCTCGTGTTCCAGCGTCCATCGTAAAGCACATCAAACAGCCCCCCCCCAACCCCACCAACCCCCCAACAATGTTATATTGACCAAATCTCACTCCTCAGCAGTGCTAAGCGATCTCGTCACCAGCAACCTATAAAGCACGGGACCAAACCGTGTGGTCGCTGCCCCTCCAAACAGTACAGGCAGCCCCCATGTAATCCAGACTTACCGCCCCCAGGGGGGTGGCGCAGCTCTACCATTTTGAGGGTTCGTGTCCATCCCTTGGCAGGAAAAGCCAAATGTTCCAGCAGAGCCCCTCTAGTCTTGCTCTTCCAGGTTCGAGGCTGAACCAGTGTCGTCTTCCTGGCTCTGCCGAGCCTCCTTACGCTCCCGTGTCCATACCTTCAGAGATTTTTGAAGTTCTTTGGGATCCGTGAAGAAATATGATCGCCCACCTGTATTGATGCGTAGCTTGGCAGGGTACAGCATCGCGTAGTCGAGGCCCAGCGTGCGCAGTTGTTTTTTATACGGCGCAAACTGTCGTCTCTCCTCCTGCACCTTGGCCGTAAAGTCCGGGTAGAGGGAAATGTCCATGCCCTCATGTTGGAGCTTACCCTTGTCCCTCGCTAAGCGCAAAGCAATGTCCCTGTCGCGGTAATTGAGGAGCTTCGCGATGATGGGACGAGGAGGCGCGCCCGGCTGCGGTTGTGGGCCCAACGTACGATGTGCCCGTTCCACGATGAACATGGGGGAGAAAGCCTCCTCCCCGAGTAGAAGTTTCAGCAATTTCTCAACATAGAGCTCCATCCTCCCAGTTTGAGTCGTTTCCGCCACTCCCGTTATACGGATGTTGGACCTGCGTGAGCGCGCCTCCAAATCCTCCGTCTTATCACGGATGACCTGCAAAAGTCTACAGAATTGCTTCCTGTCCTTGTCCCATTCGGTCTGCGCCTCCTCTGCTTCCGTGAGTCGACGTTCCGCCATATCCAGGCGCTCCGCATGTTTGTCTACTCGCTCCGCCATGCGGTCCATGCGGCACGACAGAGCGTCTATTTTAGAGCCCACAGACGCGATACTATCCTGAATGCCCTTTTCCATGGCGGCCAACATGTCCCGGAGCTCTGTAGGCGCTGGGGCAGTTGCAGTGGCCCCCCTCGGGGACGCCTCTGGGGCCGTCGTATCGGGTCCCTTCGTTCAACGTCGGTCAAAGGAGAGCTTCGCCTGAGTGGCGTCGTTTTTCCCCATGTTCTTTTCCTGCCGCAGGGGAACACAAATCCAATAGGTACCTCGCTGTCTCCAGTCGGCGAGGGCAGCGTGGGAGACACACCAGCCGGCGATCCGCTGCCTCTAAATACTGGGTCTGTGTCGGAGGCACGATGCAGTCAAGATGGCGTCCGTTATGGAGGACCAACAGTCTCCGATCGCGCTGGCAATACCCACACTCACTTGACACTGGGCAATATTAGTTCAAAAGACTCAGCACCGGGCACCTCTATTCAGGTGCTGCGTGGGGACTCGGGGACAGCAGGGTATCTCAGGGTAGATCTGCCCCCGTGAGCGCTCCGAAGTGGCGACTGTTCCGCCTCGTAGATCAGGTGCACGGTGTCTGCTTCGCTGGGGTCCCACTGCGTGGGAGGGCAAATCGTTCCGATATGAGGCAGCAGCAAATAAGAGGGGGACGCTCCGGTGAAGGAAAAAGCCAAGTGTAAGTCCGGCCGGAGACCACACCGCCCTCGCCAGATTCCGAGGCCGCACGTCAGATGACGTCGCACGGCCGTCTCCCCAGGATAGTCCGTGGCGTCAGGCCCAGTCCGCCGCCGCCGGGTCGCCGAGGAATCTCGCGGCAATCCACTCGGTGGGGCTCGCCAGCCAAAGTCTGCAAGTCACCCAGCAGAATCTAGGGGTGCCGGAGGGTGCAGGAGAGCCAGCTACAGCAGATTGGACACTTCTGAGGATAAGTTAACAGGATTTTTCCGGGGCTAAGGCGAGGAGCCGAAAGCTCACGCGTCCGCCATCGACGCTGGCTAGCTCCGCCCCCCGACCACGAGTGGTAGTTCTGCACATCTTCCGGACGTGGGGAACTATTTGGGTGGACCGGTTTGCCACTCTCGAACGCGCACTGCCCGTCACTATGCAGGGAGCGTTGGGGGACGCATTTCAATTTAGTTGAAGCTCACAACTCCTCTACGCGTTTCCTCTCATACCCTTGATTCCTGGAGTTCTGAGGAAGATTCGCCAAGAGCGGGCCCAAGTTATATTGATTGCCCTGGATTAGCCAAGAAGGGTGTAGTACACGGACCTTCTTCACTTCTCGTCGCACCCTCCGCTCCGTCTCCCTGTCTAGACATCCTCTCGCAGACGGAGGGGCAGGTTCTACACCCCCACCTCCAGAGCTTGCACCTTCATGCCTGGAGATTGAACAGGGCAACCTGAATTCTTTTTCTCTCCAGCCTGACGTGGTGGACGTTATTTTATCAGCCAGGCGGCACTCCACCAAGTCTATCTACTCCTACAGGTGGTCACAATTTGTTAAATGGTGTGGAGAGAAGTCTAGTGATCCCTTGAAAGCACATCTTTCTGATGTTCTTTGTTTTTCTCTTCATTTGGTCCAGCTGGGTTGTGCTGTGGACACTGTTAACGGATACTTGTCAGCTTTGACGGCATTTCTTTGTTTGCCTGATCAGCCGCCTCTTTTTAAGTCTCCTATAGTCTTAAGGTTCATTACGGGACTGACAAACATGTTTCCTCCCACTCCTTTTATTATGCCCCAGTGGGATTTAAATCTAGTGATAACTTTTTTAATGGGTTCCTCGTTTGAACCCATGTACAGTTGTCCTTTGAGACTGCTATTATTCAAAACGGTCTTCCTTGTGGCTATCACTTCGGCTAGGAGGGTGAGTGAGCTTCAGGCTTTGAGTTCAAAGCCTCGGTTTCTGACCATACATGCTGAAAGGATGGTACTCGGGACCAGGGCTGCTTTTCTGTCTAAGGTGGTAACTCCCTTCCAATTAGGTCAGTCCATTACCCTCCCTATTTTCTATCCTCACCCCCGCCCTTCCAAGGAGGAGGAGAGGCTTCATCGCTTGGATCCAAAGAGGGCAATTAGATTCTATTTGGATAGAACAAAGGACTTCAGTCGGGATGATCTGCTCTTTGTGGGCTATGCTGGATGTATGAAGGGCGACGTTTCTGCACAAGCACACTTTATCCAGGTGAATCATCTTGTGCATAAAGATCTGCTACGCTCTGGCTAGTAAGGAGCCTCCTGAAGGCATTAGAGCTCATTCCACCAGGGCTAAATCAACTACTTCTGCCTTGTCTAGGGGTGTTCCTGTGTTGGACATCTGTAAGGCCGCAACTTGGGCCTCCCTCCACACTTTCGCGAAGCGTTACTGCTTAGCTTCCAAGGTGAGGAGGGACGGCCATTTTGCGCCCTCTGTTTTGCAAGATTTCTTGGTATAGAAGGGTGGACACCCTCCTCCGGGAGTGGGACTGCTGTGGGATTCTATTCATAAGGTGAGGAATCCACAGGTAGATGTAGATGTAGATGACCAGCAACCACTTATTTGAAATGAGAGCTGTCTTTGCTTTCTGATTTCAATTTACACTGGGTGTATTTGTGTGAATTCTGTGTACTATGTATGCATTATCTCTATGGTCGGTCTACCCATTTTGCCTCGGTGGCATGGAAAAAATGGGTGGAACTGACGTCCTCACGCTGTCGTGGCCCTCTTATGGCTCCAGTGACGTCATGCTGAGCCGCGTGCAGAGTCATGGCATTGTGGCAATTTCGTCCGCGGAATACTGGTGCAGGGGCTATTCATAAGGTGTGGAATCCACAGGCAGATACTGTATCCACCAGAAAAAGCACTACCGAAGGGTAAGTAACTTGTTTGTTTGTGCCCTTATTTGTAAAAAAAAAAAAAAACACACACACACATATGTTTTTAAGTTATAAGGATGACCAAATAATTACTTTACAAAAACCTTTTTAACTTCTAATGTAGCAAACATCCCTCAGAAATTCTCTGACCTTCAGGAAACCTTAATTTGGAAGAGTCAGCATAATACTAGAGTTCTGGCTTTCCTGCCAATTGCTTTATAAAACTAAAACTACAAATCCAACAATGTGTGCCTTATACCTACCAAGTTTGGTGTGTGTAGTGTAACTAACACATTAAGCCAATCCTGTCCTTTTAGCCTAGAGACCTTAACATTATGGGACTTTAAGTGTCACTTTTCTCAGGGCTGGACTGGTCATTAACCTTTACTGGACTAATGCTTAATTAGGTGGGTTAATTAAATGTAAACCTGCTGGTTTTGTCCTGCTTCATTGAATGAGGCCAGATTCCTCTAATTAGAATCAAAAACAGTAAACATGTGTCTAATGCTGCATTGTGCTTATACCTTACCTGCTTCAGTTCATGGTGTACTGAAAAGTTATTATGCTTTAAAAGTTAATGCACTTGAATGTATATTGTAAATGTGCTGCAGAATATTCAATGTTTGCATTTTTTCCCATACCGGGGAAGGAGGAGCACCCTAGCCCCCCAGCTTTCCTTGCAGTGGGCTGCCTTGCTTGCTGCGCTCTCTTCCTAAATGCAGTATGACCAATAGTCTGACAGAATTCGCCATGGCTGCTTTTGGTTAGCAGCCCAGTCTTGCGCACAAGTGCAGCGCTCTCCCCTCTCTTTTAGGCACTATTGTGCCATCAGTCACTCAGCCTTGAAGACTCACCAAATATGAGAGTCCATGGTAGGCTCGATGAGGCCTCACACACTTCTATCCCTGCTTGGGCAGCGTCCGTTCTGACACTCATGGGCAAGTGGATCTAAGAGTGGTATGTAGTTCCTAGGGACAGGGAAAGGAGGAGCAAGAAGGAAGGGGGGAGAGGAAAAGGAAAGAGAACCAGGTAGGAGACGTATCAGAAGGGGGAGAGCTCCAATAAGGATTAAGGGCCCTCACACACCCCGAGAGGTGTCATGCTTTGTCATATGGCAGCTCCTTGTTGGGCCGGCACTTCAATGCCCAACGGGCCCCATAGGGGGGGCTCTTTGCCGAAGGTCTTCAGAGTAGAACACCAGGAGGCCCTATATGTAGAGGGGCATAAAGTGGTGCGTAGAGTGGATGCAGTGCATGCAGTAAAAATAGTTATAAGTGTTCCAGGGAACAGTTATTAACTAGACACTATCCTATGGTTAAAAGAAGAGACTACAAGAGTCAAGGCTGGCCAGGTGAATCACTCTAGGAGCCCGGCCATGGGTAAAGAGCATACAGACCACACACCATACAGACGGTTGCTCGTCTCCACCATTGCCGTGGATGTCCTGGCTGATGTCTGTCTACCTCCACCCCCCAGAGGTTTGCAAGAAGCACTGCACCCACTCTACTCACCACTTTATGCCTCTCCACCTCCACACATTCATGCTCCTCTTTCTCCTGTCCCTAGGAACTGCATACCACTCTTAGATCTACATGTTATTGGGCTTGTATGCTGAACCTGTCTCTTAAAAACCCTTGTTCTTCTATTTGTTGATGATTCAGGGGCAAGTGCCAGGCATAATGAGTCTTGATGGCACTTCAGCAGCACCACAAATCACTCTGATGACTGACTCCGAGCCAGGAGGGCTCTCAGGACTATCTGTACTGTGGGTCCAGTGGTTAACAAACACAATCAAAGATTCAAGACAAAAAGGTGATGGTGTACAGAGATGAGAGATGGCAGTTGATTAGATAGGATAGAATAGATAAGAAGTGAAAAAAGAAAAGGAAGAATAAGACAAAAGAATGGTAAGGAAATAGGTAGATGAAACAAGAGTAAAGGTGTGAATAAAACGAAAACAAGAAAAATGACAGAGGGCTGAATAGTCTTCACTAGGGGTGATGAGCGCCATAAAGTAGAGAAGTTGAAAAGATGGCGTAAGAGACTGATGAAGTAGGATGGGGAAGTATGATGGCTGGAGCAGGGTAATGAGTATGTTGAGTGATGTGAGTGGGGGAGGGGTAAACATGTACTAAGTCGGACATAAGAGGTGCGCAGATGGAGAGGAATATAGAAGGGTGCGGGCACAGAATGACACTGGTGCAGGATGGGGACGACAAGAAAGGTAGGTAGTCACATAGGAGGGTCATGGCCAAAGGGTAAGTGGTGGGGGAGGGTCCACAGAAAGGGTGTGAAGAGGCTGGAGGAGAGTGGAAGAACAAGAGGGAGGGAAGATCGATGGACAAGAAGGGTGATGGGTAAAGAGTGAGTGATGAGAATGGGAGAGACTCGAGAACGGAAAAGAAGAGGAAGCATGCCAGTCACTATTCGGAGAGACAGTTCAATTTTGAGACCCTCCCATGAGCTGCACTTCAGACACCACAAGACTCTGGAGAATCACACTCATCTTCATGGCCCTTCCAGATCCTGGAGCAGGGCCTGCTGCCTGTGCTTCCCACTGCCTGTTCGCGCTCCTGTTATCCGTTTATATATCCACCCATTAACGTAGCCATCTATCCATGTGCTCATGCGCATCCATCAAATGTTCTCATATCGAACCCCCCATCCATGCACTCGTAGGGTCTCTTCTAACACACTGCTCTTCTCACTACCCCAATCTCTCCCCAGATCCATGCATTCAAGTCATTCACATCTGCCTACTGAGTTATCTATTCTCTGTCATTGAATGATTCTCTCTTTTCATGCCCTCACTCATCTACATAATCAATGAAGAAGCACTCACTTTATAAACCATACTTATTGCCTGTGTCAGTGCTTGTTTTCCCATTAATAACCCTTCCAAGAGCAGACCTGTGCGGCACGGGTCGCGCCCCTTGCGCACACATTCCTCAGTGTCATTGAACAGCAGGATGTTCTAGAGCGGCGTGGTGATGGGGGTTAGTAGGTGGGGGGGAGTAATATATGGGCAGCCTAAGCTCTTGGAGCAGTGCTTGCTTTCTAAAGATTTCCTTTACTCAGCTTGCAATACCAGTGGTACAGAGAACCAAACATTGTTTTTAATGAAATTGTGCTTTCTGTGTTCCCAGACTGCCAAGCGTGTGATCTTGCTCTCCGGGACCCCCGCCATGTCGCGCCCATCGGAGCTGTACACACAGATCGTTGCTGTCCGGCCCGCCTTCTTCCCTCGGTTCCATGACTTCGGACTCCGCTACTGCGAAGCTAAGCAGGTGGGTTGTAGGCGCTGCTGTGATGTCGGAGTGCAGCTATAACAGTTCGGATAAGAGACCGTGCATTCCTATAAATTATTTATTTTTTGTCAGTTTCTAATGGTTCGGATTGTAGTGTTTCTGAGGACAGTTAAAGAGCCTGCCCTTGGGAATGACACTTATCGGATACAAACCAATTACCTTGAAGACTAGTACAGTACCCAAATGTTTGCTGGTTAAAGTTGGTCGTCGGTCATGATCACTACTCCTTCAAAGACGTCCCATTCAAGCTGAAGTTTTCACTGCAAACTTTCTTGAACTTTATGGCACTTGTCGCAGAACATCTCAAGAGGCAGAATATTTTCATATACCCTTCCCTAGATTACTGGTTAATAAAGGCTGCAACTTCAGAGGAAGACATGAACCATTTCCAACACATTTCAGAATTTCTTTGCCACCTGGTTATGCATGTCATCCTAAATAAGTCGACTGCCACTCCATTTCAAAAGCTACACTATTTGGGTGTGATCTTAGACAAACAGGTCGCAATAGTGTGTCTTTAGGAGGAGAGATTATCTTCTCTCCATCTAATATGTGACAGTCTGTTACAAACCGGATGTCATATCATGTAGCTAGGATTGGTGGCCTCTTGCTTCTGTCTGGCTCATCATTCCAGGCTTCACAGAAGACCACTACAGCAGTGCCTGCAGAACCAGTAGGATAAGCTTACCAACAGCTTGGAGAAGATGCTTATGTTGTGCTACACAGTGACCTGATCAGTTTTCTAATGGTCCTGGTCAAAGAATCTGCTGAAGAGAGTTCTCGTTCACCAAGATGTCACAGCACACAATAATCACAGATGCCTCCTTTCAAGAATAAGAGGCACACATAGATCATTTCCAAGTTCAAGGGACATGGTCAACGAAAGAAGCCCTATTATAGCAAACTGTTGGAATTGAGAGCTGTCCATCTAGCTCTAAAATAGCTAGTTCAGCCTTTTCAAGACCAAGTCCCTGCTTATTCAAATGGACAACATGCCAATGTGTTATTTGTAAGCAAATAAGGGCTCATTCTACTGTTCCTGAAAGCACAAATGATCTGGAGATGGTGGGGAGCAACAGACTTTGACATCACAACGGTTTATCTGCCAGGCATGCAGAATGCAGAAGTAGACTCTCTCAACAGGTCACTCCAAGAAAACTATGAATGGGTTTTAAATGCTAGAGTATTGCAAGGCATCTTTCATGTCCTCAAATACCTTTTTTCTTCAGGTACTATCAAGCAAGGTTGAAGAGTAAATTTTCCTTTCGTAGTTAAGGGGTCCACATTTGAACCCATACATCAGGCCCTTTTACAACACTAGAATTGGTTGGCAGTTTACAGCTTGCAAGGCGAGATTCAAACATTGTGTTTCCAAGAACCTTACACTTTCTTCCATAAAAACTGAGTGGCGATGAGAAATCACCCAAGCTTTCCACTTTAGGTGATTTCTGATTTTCATGTCAATCAGACCATTTCCTTCCCTACTTTCTTTCCGAAAGCTTCCTCCTCAGTGAAAATACCCTTTAAATGTTAGACATGAAGAGGGTGTTGAAATTCTATTTAGACAATCAAAAAAGGTGAGGCAATCTGGTATAGAAAACACAAAGAATAACTGTGGGTCTAAGACGAAGGGAAAGCTATATGTGTGTAAATATGACTATATGTATGCTTCAAATTAAAGCAGATTACTGGACATTTACCCTTTGTGAAAAAATGTCCATCAGTTACTCTTCCTGTACCGCCCTATTCATCATTTGGTCTACTTCACAGTTGGTAGTCCGTATTTGTCATCTCCAAAGATGTTACTAGGAGATGGTTGGTTTTGATGGTGTTATTTATACAGGATGATGGGTGGATGTTGTTTGTTCGTAACTGAAAGCAGTGCATATGTGATTTGTGAATAGTGATAAAGAAATGTGTCTGTAATAAAATTGGATAGTGTACGCAATATAGCTTTATTCTGGAGTCGTGCACTTCCAACAATAAAAACAATAGAGTGCAAAAAAGTCAGATGGTTCAAACAAATAACTTCTGACTGGGTTATCTGGTCGACATGTTTCTGCGGACATTTAAAGGTCCAAAATGGTACCTGCCGCTTCTTCAGGACCCATAAACTTAATTGCTACTGCTCTTACGTGATGAACTAAAAAAACAATAGTGAACAACAATGGTAAATGTCACCTGTTCACTTCTGGTATTCCTCCTTGTTAGTTGGAAGAGGTCCAGATGTCAAATCGCCAAAACACACACACATAGACAAACACAAGAACAAAATGGGATAACAAACCATCATCAATATGGGTTACCGCTAAAGTTACTGGAGTATTAGGTCAAGTGACCTACATTTAAGACCTATTTGTCAAAGTGTCAAAGGCTCACCTTAGATTCAAGGGGAACGTGTTTCTCCTCACCTGGCAAGCAGCTCAGGACAATGGAGCACCGCTCTATTGTATAGAAAATTAAAAATAGTTGTGATAAACTATGTGACCGCTCAGCAGAGGATCAGACAATTTGAAAAAGTTTAAAAACAGGCCTGTTGATCATTCTGTGTTATTTAAATTAATACATAGACCTGTTCTCTCTTTATTGACATAATTTGTAAATGATGAACATCCCTGTCGGTAAGTGAACTGGTCATCGGGGATGATGCTAATGTTATAAAACATTTTTCCACTGTTGGGACTCTAGTTATCAATGTCGGATCTGTTAAGCAGAGCAGCGTTGATCGCCCCTGTGCCCGTGTCTCCCGCACTCTCGCCATCTGAGTGCCAGGTTCTGTTTGATTATTGTTGTGCCAAGTATTGTTGTGCCAGTACCTTTGTGTTTAATTGTATTTTTTGCATAGTCCTTGTTCCCCGTGTCTGTTCCTGCCGTTTCTTCCCCTCCCCGATCCCCGCCGCTGCTCCCCTGCGGCCCGCCCCCTTTTTCCTTCTGTACCCCTCCCTCGACCGCCCATTGGCCACCCCGCTCCCACCTCCAAGCTGCTCCTCCCTCCTACTTGGACATTTATGGAGGTCGCCGTGTGGTGGTGATTTGTGACCCCTGACCCACACCGCGCGGCTCCCCCTCAAAAGGGTGCCCAAGACTCCTGCCCCCTCTGCTGCTGCCGTGAGCCCTCAGCTGCTGTCTTGCTCCAGAGCAGCGTTGATCGCCCCTGTGCCCGTGTCTCCCGCACTCTCGCCATATGAGTGCCAGGTTCTGTTTGATTATTGTTGTGCCCAGTATTGTTGTGCCAGTACCTTTGTGTTTAATTGTATTTTTTGCATAGTCCTTGTTCCACGTGTCTGTTCCCGCCGTTTCTTCCCCTCCCCGATCCCCGCCGCTGCTCCCCTGCGGCCCGCCCCCTTTTTCCTTCTGTACCCCTCCCTCGACCGCCCATTGGCCACCCGCTCCCGCCTCCGAGCTGCTCCTCCCTCCCACTTCGACATTTATGGAGGTCGCCGAGCGTACGCGCAGCGTTCACGCCGATTGTGCGCCGAAGGCGCGCCAAAGGCAAGCCCATCTACGCCTGGACCGCGCCCAGCGCCAGTACCCCTGGTCCTCGACGATGCCAGCGCACCCGACTAACTTACGAGGCCATCACCCTCCATGCACTCAACGCCGGCCGGAACCCCGCCTGCTACCGAGCCACCCCGAAACGCACCCATGGACCCTTCACCTGCCTCCAAACCTGCACCGCACCCGCCAAGCCGAGCACCAGCAACAACCACCTCAAGTGCATCCTGCTCAACACCCGCTCCGTCCACAGGCACGCCGTCAAACTCTGGAACCTCCTCGACACAACATCACCAGACGTCGCCTTCCCCACGGAAACCTGGATGAACGCCTCCTCAGCCCCCGACATCGCCATAGCCATCCCGGATGGCTACAAGATCACCCGGAGAGACCGCATCAACCAAACCGGAGGAGGCATCGCCATCGTCCACAGAAACACCATCCGCATCACGACCAACTCCGACGACATCCTCACCGCCGCCGAGCACCTTCACTTCCAGATACACACCGATCCCAAGACCACCCTCAGAGGCACCCTCATCTACAGCCACCCGGGACCACGCACACAATTCAGCGAAGCCATCGCAGACTTCGTCAATCCGCACACCCTCCCCTCCACAGACTACATCCTCCTAGGGGACCTCAACTTCCACCTGGAGAACAACAAGGACTGCAACACCGCCGCCCTGCTGGACAACCTCGCCAACCTCGGACTCAAACAACTGGTGAACACCCCCACCCACTAAGCCGGCCACACGCTTGACCCCATCTTCTCCTCCAGCAAGCACATCTCCTTCAGCCACTCCACCGGACTACACTGGACAGATCACAGCTGCGTCCACTTCAACTTCTGGAGAACCACGACCCACCACCACCCGCAACCGGTTCCCCGCAGAAGCTGGAGCAAGATCACCGCCAACCAGCTCATCACCACCCTCAGCCAGAACCCCCCCCCAACACGACGGACCCCAACGAAGCAGCCCGCAACCTCATACAATGGCTCACCAACTGCGCCGACGAACTCGCACCACTGAAGAATCCTCCCAGCACACCCGGCAGCAGGAAAGCCTTGTGGTTTACACACGACCTCAAAAACTCCAAGAAAACCTGCCACACCCTCGAGAAAGCCTGGTGCCACGACCAGACAGCAGAACACATGACAGCCCTCAAGAACGCCACCCACAAACACCACCAGCTGATCCGCACCACCAAGAAGACAACATTCAAAGAACGACTGGACAACAACACCCACAACAGCAAAGAACTCTTCAGCATAGTTAAAGAGCTCTCCAACCCCAGCGCCTGCAACAACGACATCACACCCTCGCAAGACCTATGCGACTCACTCGCCTTGTTCTAACAGCTTCGGCGCACTGACCACGCACCCAACCACCGAACCAACGTCCCCCACCACCACCCTCAACACCTGGACCCTGTCAGCACCGAAAACACCACCGGCCTGATGAACACCATCCACTCCGGCTCCCCTACCGACCCCTGCCCACACCACATCTTCAACAAAGCTGACTCCATCATCGCACCCCAACTCAGGAACATCATCAACCGCTCCTTCGCATCCGCCACCTTCCCGGAGAGCTGGAAACATGCCGAGCTGAGCGCCCTCCTGAAGAAACCCTCCGTGGACCCTACGGACCTCAAGAACTTCCGCCCCATCTCGCTCCTCCCCTTTCCAGCCAAAGTCATCGAGAAGACCGTCAACAGACAACTCTCCGCCTTCCTCGAGACCAACGGATCCCTCGACCCCTCACAGTCCGGCTTCCGAGCAAACCACAGCACCGAGGCCGCCCTATTCGCAGGCACCGACGACATCAGGTCCCTGCTCGACAACGGAGAAACTGCTGCCCTCATCCTCCTGGACCCCTCAGCAGCCTTCGACACCGTATGCCACCGCACCCTGATACAGCGCCTCAGCAACACCGGAATCCAAGGAGCGGCACTGGAGTGGATCATCTCGTTCCTCGCCGGAAGAACCCAGAGAGTCCGCCTCCCCCGGTTCCGATCCACGGCCAATGAAGTCATCTGCGGCGTTCCGCAAGGATCCTCACTCAGCCCCACCCTCTTCAACGTCTACATGAGCCCTCTCGCAGCCATCGCCTGCCAACACAACCTCAACATCATCTCCTACGCTGACGACACCCAGCTGATCCTCTCCCTCACCAACGACCCGCCACCGCCAAAGCCAACCTCCAGTAAGGAATGAAAGACGTCGCAGAATGGATGAAGATCAGCCGTCTGAAACCGAACTCAGACAAGACGGAAGTACTCATCCTCGGACCATCTCCTTCTGCCTGGGACGACTCCTGGTAGCCCCCTGCCCTGGGCACCGCACCCAAGCCAACGGACCACGCACGCAACCTGGGCTTCATCCTGGACTCCTCCCTCACCATGACCAAGCAAGTCAACGCCGTCTCGTCATCCTTCTTCAACACCCTGCACATGCTCCGAAAGATCTTCCAATGGATCCCCACCGAAACCAGGAAGACGGTCACCCAGGCCCTCGTCACCAGCCGTCTAGACTACAGGAATACCCTCTGCGCTGGAACCACAGCCAAGCTCCAGAAAAGACTCCAGCGCATTCAGAACGCCTCAGCTCGACTCATCCTGGACATCCCTCGCCACAGCCGCATCTCGGCCCACCTGAAAGACCTGCACTGGCTCCCCGTCAGCAAGAGGATCACGTTCAGACTCCTCACCCACGCACACAAGGCTCTCCACGGCACAGGCCCGAAGTACCTTAACAGCCGCGTCACATTCTACACACCCACCCGTCAGCTCCGATCCGCCAGCCTCGCCCTCGCCTCCGTCCCACGAATTCACTAATCCACCGTCTGAGGAAGATCCTTCTCCTACCTGGCAGCCAAGACATGGAACTCCCTCCCCACTCACCTACGGCTGACCCTGGACCATCTCTCCTTCAGGAAACAACTCAAGACCTGGCTGTTCGAGCAGTTGCGACCCCCCCCCCCTCCAACACCCCTCCCCTTCCTCAGCGCCTTGAGACCCTACGGGTGAGTAGCGCGCTATACAAATTTCTTTGATTGATTGATTGATAGTGTCTTGTATTGCATTATTTTACCTGTTAGCAAACAAATCTCTCCCTGGTAGACCAAAAGCATATTCAACTAGAAAAAAAGCTGCATCGGTTCTATTAGGAAGGTCTCTTCATCCACAACAGAATCCTCGCCAACTCCGGCAACTCCAAGGAACTCTTCAACATCATCCAGGAATTCACCAACCCCTGCAGCATAGCCACTGATATCACCCCCTCCCACTACCTCTGTGAGAACTCGGCTCCTACTTCCACCTAAACATAAAGAACCTCTACGACAACTTCGACGACCACGCGCCCGACCCCGGATTCAGCCCGCATGGCGACAACGCCAGCCAGACCACTATGTCCGTCTGGACACCAATCACGACTGAGGAGACCACCGTGACCATGAAAGGCATCCACTCCGGGGCCGCCACAGAGAAGCCACCGCCATCACACCCGCATTACAACGCGCCATCAACACCACTTTCAAGACCGGCTCCTTTCCCAACTACTGGAAACACGCAGAAGTCCTGCTCCTGCTCAAGAAGCCCTCAGCTGACCCTGCGGATCTCAAGAACTACCGGCCCATCTTGCTCCTCCCTTTTGCAGCTAAAGTCGCAGAGAAGACGCAGAAATATCAAGGTTCATCAAAGACAACGCCATCCTCGACCCCTCCCAATCCAGATTCCGAAGCAACCACAGCACTGAGACCGTCCTATTCGCTGCTACTGACGACATCCGTTTCCTCCTCGACCAAGACCACACTGCGGCCCTGATGCTACTCGACCTTTCAGCAGCCTTCGACACAGTCTCCCACCGCACACTCAAAGACAAACTGCATGATGCCGGCATACAAGGCACTGCCCTCGAATGGATCAGATTGTTCCTCACCAGCAGAATCCAAAGGATCAGACTGCCACCCTTCCTCTCACAACTCACTGAAATCAACTGCGGAATCCCACGGGGATCATCACTCAGCCCAAACCTCTTCAACATCTACATGACCCCGCCCCACCCCCTAACCCCCCCCCCCCCCCCCCTCCCGCCACCAACCATCGTCCGACGGCGCGGCCTCGGCATAGTCGTCGACAACACCCAGCTCATCCTCTCCCTCACCAAGGACCTCACCACCAACAGACTCAACTTCCAGGAAGGAATGCAGGACGTCACAGCTGTTTAAAACTCAACTCGGAGAAGACAGAAGTCCTCGTAACCACCCCTTCGGCGTGGCCCACCGTGCTCGCCAGCCCCCGACTCCCACAGACCACGCCAAGAACTTTGGCATCGTACTCGACTCCTCCCTCTCCATGAATCGACAGATCAAGACCGTGACCTAAAGCTGCTTCAACACCCTCTGCATCCTCCGTAAAACCTTCAAATGGACTTGCCCGAGGCAAAGAAGACAGTCACCCACGCACTCATCAACCAGCAGGCTGGACTACGGAAATGCCCTCTATGCCAGCATCAACAAGTTTCTACTCCGTAAGCTCCAGACAATACAGAACACCACCGTCTGACTCGTTCTCGGGGTCCCTCAACGCGAACACATCAGCCAACACCTATGCAAGCTGCACTGGCTCCCTGTCGAGAAAAGAATTACCTTCAATCTACTCACCTACGCCTACAAATGCCTACACAACACCGAACTTCAATACCTCAACTACAGAATCTCCTTCCACGTGCCCAAACGCAACCTCCGCTCCACCAACCTCCTCCTCGCCGAAACCCTGTGCATCCTCAGGGCCAAGGCAGGGGGAAGATCCTTCTCCTACATCGCGGCCAAGACCTGGAACGAGCTCCCCATCGACATCAGACGTGCCCTCTCCTGAACACCTTCAAGAAGGCGCTGAAGACCTGGCTTTTCAACTGATACGGAACTGCTAACTCCTCCCCCAACCCCTCCTCAGCGCCTTGAGACCCTCACAGATGAGTAGTGCGCCTATAATACACCTGATTGATTGATTGATTTGTAAGGCTGCTATATGGCAGTCCAGCCATGTATTTGAGAGACATTAATGTCTTAACTCTGACTCCAAGGCAGATAGGTGGGCAGTGTAGGCAAGGCCTCCTTGAAGAGTCTCTTCGGTTGATCAATCAATCAATCAATAATTTGTAGAGCGCACTACTTACCCGTGATGGTCTCAAGGCGTTGGGGGAAAAAGGGGAAGGCTACTGGTCGAACAGCCAGGTCTTGAGTAGCCTCCTGAAGGTCAGCAGGTCTTAGGTCTGTCGTAGTCTCAGTGGGAGGGTGTTCAAGGTCTTGGCGACGAGGTGGGAGAAGGATCTGCCGCCGGTGGATTTTCTTCGGATGCAAGGGACGGTGGCGAGGACGGCGGAACGGAGCTGGCGGTTGGGGATGTAGAAGAAGAGTCATCTGTTGAGGTAGGCTGGGCCGGTCTTGTGGTGTGCCTTGTGTGCCTGGATGAGGAGCTTGAAGGAAATCCTCTTGTTGACGGGGAGCCAGTGCAGGTTTCTCATGTGTGGGGTGATGTGGCTGTGGCGTGGTACGTCAATGATCAGGCGCGCAGAGGCGTTTTGAATGTGTTGCAGTCGTTTGATGAGTTTGGCCGGGGCTCCCGCGTACAGGGCGTTTCCATAGTCGAGACTGCTACTGACGAGGGCCTGGGTGACTATTCTTCTTGTATCTGTCGGGATCCACCTGTAGATCTTGCGGAGCATGCAGAGGGTGTTGAAGCAGGAGGAGAAGACTGCATTGACTTGCTTGGTCATGGAGAGTGTTGAGTCGAGGATGACTCCCAGGTTGCGTGCATGGTCGGTGGGTGTTGGAGCTGCTCCCAGTGCCGTAGGCCACCAGGAGTCGTCCCAGGCTGAAGGGTTGGAGCCGAGGATGAGGACCTCTGTCTTGTCCGTGGTCAGCTTCAGTCTGCTGATCTTCATCCAGTCGACGACGGCCTTCATTCCTTCGTGGAGGTTGGATTTGGCGGTGAGGGGGTCCTTAGTGAGGGAGAGGATGAGTTGAGTGTCGTCGGCGTAGGAGATTATTTTGAGGTCGGGCGGCTTGTGCAAGCGGGGCCATGTAGATGTTGAACAGTGTCGGGCTGAGGGATGATCCCTGGGGTACGCTGAGGATGATCTTGGAGGCTTCGGATCGGAATGGGGGAATGCGGACACTCTGGGTTCTGCCGCCGAGGAAGGAGGTGGTCCATTCCAGGGTCTTGTCTCGGATCCCTGCGTCGTGTGCGTAGTGTGTGGTGGCAGACGGTCTCGAAGACGGCGGAGAGGTCCAGGAGGATGAGGGCCACGGTCTCACCGTTGTCCAGCAGGGTCCTAATGTTGTCGGTGGCGGCAATGAGGGCTGTCTCGGTGCTGTGGTTGCTGCGGAACCCTCAGTGGAATGGGTCCAGGATGCTGTTTTCTTCGTGGTATCGGGTTAGCTGTCTGTTGACGATCTTCTCGATGACCTTGGCTGGGAACAGAAGCAGGGAGATGGGCCGGAAGTTCTTGAGGTCTCTCTGGTCCGATGATGGATGCTGTTTTGCTCTCATGTCCGCCTTGTCTAGTCTGATGGGCTTGCTATTCTATTCAGTGCTTATGACTACTGGCGACAATTCTCTGGAGGAGAAAGAAAGATTACCTACCTCTGTTTTTAGTTCTCCTCAAGGTGTTTCCTCATCAGTCATAAGCATCCCTCCTACTTCCCTAGACAAGTGAGCGTTTTTTGTTTTTACACCTAGAGAACTCTTGTCTGTAAAACGAACAGACCCGTCATCTGTGCGGCGTGATAGGGCAGGTGACAGAGAGAACCCTTTCTAGCCACATTGCCATTTTTTTACTGTTATGTCTATGGCAGCCTCTCGGCTATCATTGACCTTCTTTTCCTTGTTTAGAAACATTTATCACAAACTATTTTTGTCACCTTTTAATACATTTGTGACTATTTCGTTTAATTGGCTTAATTTATCGTATCAAATGATAAAATTACATTTGGACACATTTAGTTTGTTAATTTACTGCAGAGATAGGTTTTCTATTTAAAGCAAATTTTTCTACTGAAAAGCCTTTCTATCTCTCTCTCTCTCTCTCTCTTCTTTAGGTCTCGCACTGCGAACCGGATCGCGAAAGCGATCCGTCGCTGCGAGACTTATTGTGATCATTTCATCTTTCAAGGGCTCAAGGGGAACAGACAGCGGACAAGCAATGTGAACGCGCAGCTCCTTGACGACTGGGATTAGGTCGCGCGCGTCAACTGTGAACAGCAGTTTTACACGCGACCCTCTACAGTTTGTGCCTCATGCACTTCTCGCATACACACACACAGCCACAGCTTTTCGCACAAGCACGTACACACACACACGAGCACACACACAGAGAGACACACGAGCGCACATGCACGCAGACACACACACACACACGCACACATACCGCCTGCCTGCCTGCCGCCACCCCCACCCGCCCAGGGGTAAGATGTCCCCCCCCCCCTCTTTCCTCACACTCACCGGAGAGGTCGGCGCGGGCCCCGCCGAGCAGCAGGAGGCAGGCGGTGAGCAGCAGCGGCGGCTCCATGGCGCTCGGTCCGTCAGTCTGTCTGACTGACTGCCGGCGCGTGCCCCCTCTCGGCCTCCTATACAGCTGCGAAAGCTCCTACGCACTGAGTGAGCGCGCGCGTGCCCGCCCGCCGCGGAAAGAGAGACCCGGGTCTAATATCAGCTGCGCCTGCGCCCGACCGAGCCCGAGGACAGCGGGCAGACCAGGGCCATGGAAGTACAAGGTACAAGTGCCGCGGGCCCGCCTGCGCTCGTTTGAATCTGTGGTTGGTTACCTTGTTTCTTAGCTATTTGATTCGCTAACTGGTCCCACTTATATTTTGATTCTCGGGGCCTCTTTTCTGTCCAAGTCCTACTACCCCTAGCCGCAGTGCGCAGCAGGGTTAGAAGTCGAAGCAGCGCAGCTTTGCTCACCCCGAATCCGGCCTCCCCCCTCGGTCTCCGACCAGTGCAAAAGGTGAAAATGTGGGATGGGGCGCGGGGCATTGTTTATATAATTCAATGCCCTTGCTATTCTTCATTTCACATTTTGCTTACACAAACATTTACAGGTAAAAATGTAAATGCAAAATACTTATATCACTATTTTGCTAGCATAGCAAACATGTCCTATTCATGAAAAGCATGAACGGAAGTGTCTGTTATATTTACTTACGGTGCATGCCTTTTAGCCTTCACTACTCGAAATGTTATTTAATTTGGGAGGTTGCTGTATTGCACCAATAATAATAAGCAGACAGGTTGTGGCGTGATTTGATATAGGTACACCTTTAAAATGTTACTATATTTTACCGTTAGTTAATGTAGCTAAAGGGTGACATCTGCTGACTGGTTCGAGGCTTCAATCGGCTTTACATCGTGTGGGTATAGGCAAATTATTTAATCACCCTCTGCCTACTAGCAAAAATGTTCTTTTATCCCTCTCTAAAGTAACTCGTGCTCATTCATATAAACAGCTGCAGTGCGCTTGGGCACAGTTCGTGCTCTTTAAAACTCCTAAAAAATGTAACATTTCTTTTGGAAAATTGCTTAAATTCACAATGGAAAAAAATGTTAATTAAATTAATGCATACATAGGGAAATCACATACAAAACAGCATTATCCATATAGCCAATAGGCTTTTTGATACTTTCCAACACAGCGTTATAGTTGAAACAGTTACTAATAGGAGCATATCATCCATGGGGGCCTCCTCATGTTTTCTGATGCACCCTACTGTTGTCACATTATCAGCACCTGTCCTACAGCAATGCACAAGCTAGCCCCACACGCTACCCTGCAGCACCAGACCAGTGAAGGCAGTACTGTGCTTCCTCGTGTACATCATGCTAGGGTCATAGGCAAACTTCTAATTTGCTGCCATTAATACTAGGCACAGTACAGCAACCACGTGCTAGCACGAGCCATAATAGCCATACATTCAATTCAGACGTCACATGCATCTGAAAAGCCATATTTCTATATTATGCACATTCCTTATGTACCGTGCCTGACGCTTGCTTCAGCTTCAGTTTATCTACAAAAAATATGTAATTCATCCTGTTCACTGCCATAGAGCAGCTTTGCATGTTTGGCTGCCCTTAGCTACTGGCATGTTCCAACAGTCCCTAGCCCATTTAGTGTAGCAGTTACACGTTGTTGGTGTTGCTGTGTTGTGCACTAGTAATTGTGTTCCCATATAATCTATGCAGACTGCTACATTTGTGTACGGTGCACTCCACAGGTGTCAGTTTACCACACAAGGTCTCATTTATGTTCCTTCCTCTCCTCGCTCTCTCTCCTCAATATAGAGGCTCCTACTCCTTAACCTGATCTCTTCTTCCCCATCTCCAGCATCCTTCCAGACCATCCTTTCTTCCTTCCATTCTCAACTCATCCAGCCACCCAACTCCATTCCATGCACACTTCCAGCAGTCTTCCAGTCCTCTTTTCATTCATCCATCCTTTCACTCGTCCTTCCATCTTTCCAAACCTTCTTTCACCATTCTTTGTTTTCGTCTTTTCCTCCAACCCCCTTTCCTTCTGTCCCTATTTTATTTCTTCCTTCCACACTTCCTTCTTTGCACCCTTCTTTTGTTTCACACTTCCTTCCACTCTTCCCTTCACATTTCTTTCTTTTATCCTTCCATTCATACTTGTATCCTTCCTCGTTCATTCCTTTTTTCCCTTCATCATATCACCATTTATATTTAGAAATCGTTTTATTTTCTTCCCTCTTTGATTTTTACTTTCTTATCTTTTTCTGTACCTCTATCTGTTTGTTGCCTCTACTTTTCTGTTTTTCCACATTTTATTAATTCAATCCTCTGTCTCCTTCAAGCAAGTGGGTCAGTTATCAGCCGTAGGCCTACACACCTCAGCTCTTTCTGTTCTGCAAACCAGAAGGCAGACGAAGCCCACAAAAGAGCCAACATTTTAGTGCCTTATCAGCCAATTGTCTCAGTGCAACACCCACCACACCTCTAGCTGCTATAGTAGAGGGTTTAGGCATAGCCAATAGGTCTCGCCTTTGGGACCTTATAAGTGTTTAGTTATCCAGCATAATATCTTTGGTGCAACAACATCAACTTATGCATGGCTAAACACTTATAAGGTCCCAAAGGCGAGACCTATTGGCTATGCCAATGCTTGTTTTCTCATATTTGTGTGTGGAGGTGGGACAAGGACAATGCTGAGAATTCCTTAGAAGGAGAACTAGGATTACAGAAGGTAAACTTTCCTTGCCTGACAATTGTATTCTGTGTGAGGTTACAGCTCCACATTGTGAAGTTATCACCTAGCCGCCTATCTTCAGGTGGGGCACCTATGCTTCCTTTAGTGTGTTTTTGAGTCTTAGCAACCTTTAAGCATTAGGACATAGACTTCAGTGTAGGTTTTGGACTCTGTTCAGACATGGTTCTTATACATGCAGTGGTATACTTCAGTGCATCATTATGGTCTAGTTTAGGTTTCGAAGGTTTAGCGTGTGGTGTATAGTGGTTCAGTGCTAAAAACATAAGTCACAGACCATATATTCTACTTCTGTTATATAAATTGTTGTCTGCTATTTGTGTTGATCTGAATTTTCATAAGTCTTGGCACAATGGTTTTTTGTTCTCATTTAGCTTTTGTTTCAGGTGTGTGCTGGATGTCAAACTTGTTAATAGGCAGGGTTAAACATATGTGAATTTCAAATCCTCTTCTCTGAGTGGTTTAGGTTTGCATGTCCACATCTGGACCGATGAGGGGTTTGTACCAACTGACTCGCGATTTGCATTAATACAGTTTTTATCTTTCAGGGGGTTATCCTTCTTCTTTACATACCCTATGTTCACCACAGGTTCCTTAGTTGAACATCTCTAAACTGTCATGAAAGCACATTGGTTTCTGTTTGGTTCCTAATAGATTTCTCTCTATTCGGTTTTAGGGTGCCCTGTTTTTTTTCACCTTCTTTGTATATGGTATTTGGGGCAGCTTGATTAGACCTGGCCGTAGCTACTTGACAGTGGAGGTTTACTTTTTTGTTGCAGTGGCACAAATCCTTCTACTTCTTCACTTCCTTTTAGCCTGCGCCCACATTCCTACAAGGTGTTGCTGCAGAGGTTCCTTTTTTGGATGAACAGCTTTGTTTTATCAAGTGAATACAACAAAGAGCATCAAGACACACAAATACAAGACAAATCCCACTGGCCAACAACAGCACCCCTAGTCTACAGCAGTGAAGCCCATAGTATTCCCAAAATGTACCTCATATTTGTTCATGCTTGGTAGAAAGGTTTCTCCACCTTGGCGCACCAGTCCGTTGCTGTTAGTCATTCCGCCACCTGCGGTCGGCCCTTCAGTTTCCATTTCCGGGCAGTGTACCATTTGGTGACCAGGCATGCTTATCAGAGATCTGTCATCCCTGCTATCCTCCATCTCATCTAGTACCCCTAACAAGGCTTGTTTGGGTGACAGTTCGATTTGGCACCCCAATACCTTGGTAAGAGCTGCATCTATTCCTCTCCAGTAGTGTGTGATTGGGGATACTGCCAAGTCATGTGATAGAAATCAGCATCTGAGCGGGAACACCGAAAGCAAGTCTGGCTCACGTGTTTACCTGCTTGCTACAGTGTCTTGGGGGTGTGGCTTATCGTGTGAATGTAGTGCAATTGTATCTGTCTCAATTTGAAGGAGATGGCAGTTTCGCAGGGGTTAAGCGCCAGCCTAGTCATCTGCTGCAGAGGTTTTGTGGTTACATTATGTGTTCGAGGCATGTGGGCTGCTGAATTCATATCTGTGCATAGGTCGCTGCCTAGTGTTGGGTCCGGATGATTGCACATTGTTGTCCTGGAAGAGTCTTCGAAGTATCACGAGATAGGTGGCTCCTCCCCTGGACTACAGTGCGCATGGGCATCCTCTCCATCCTCAGATTGGTTTTTTCCGCCATTGGGTTCGGATGTACTTTCTCGACTCTAGTTCGGAAACTTTGTATTGACTATTTCCTAAGGCCAAAAGGCCTTCGAAGCGTCGGTATTGTCTCGTTCGGTGCCTGTTTCTTTCCAGTTCCTTGAACCGGACGTCGAAAACTGTTTCTTGACTTCGACACCAGGCCCAGACTACGGCGACGATGGAGCGGAGCCCGTTTAAACGATGCCCCATCTGTAATTCCAAATACCCCCACATAGATGTGCACCCAGTGTGCAATAAATGTTTGTCCCCTGAACACGACGAGGCCAGCTGTATGGCCTGCTCAAAGTTCCGCTCCAAGAAAACGCTTAAACTTCGGCACGCAGCGAGGCAGTCGGCGCAACAGTCGGCACCAGAGCCGGTTGACATCTTCGAGGCCGGTGACGCGGAAGGCGTCGAAGATGAAGAAGAAGTAGAAGAAGAGGTTCCCGAAGAACGGTCGGAACCGGCGTCGGAGCATGACTCGAACTTTGAGATGGACGAGCACGGCGAAGAATACGTCCACGAAGAAGACATCGTCGAGGTAGGGGACGACGAAGGGGCCATCGGAGCCGTCGATGACGACTCCAGCGATGAGCCGGGCCCAACCGCAGTAGCGGGCCTATTACTGACGTTACGCTCCCTTCAGCTCAGGTCGAGGCTTCGCCGAAAGGCCTTAGCCAAGATCTTTCTACCCGTTCTGTAGCCCCGCGTCCAAGCCAGGCTAAGATCACATCTAAGAGCCATCGGTCGATTCCTCAAAATCGAAACCAAAACCATCGGAGCAAAATTCGAAACCGAAACTACTCAAAATGGTGGTCGGTTCGACGTCAAAGACTATCGACGATCCTTCGGCGCCGAAAGTGCCTGTCCCCTCGAAGACTGGAGCGTCAAAGTCAAGCTCCGCAAGCAAACACGTCACCTCGACGCCGACGTCGACACACAAACATGGCGACAAGGCCAAAGGCCTCCAGGAGAAGAAGGCCGTCGAGCCGAAAATCTCTGGACTCAAGCCCCTGCTCAGCAAGCACCTCGAGCCGAAGGCCAAGGCCGACCCAAACTAGCAAGTCTCATCGACGGCCAAGGCTGCAGATGCCCCACGCCGGGAGCTCGGGTCGACGCCATCAAGCAAGCGTCCTCCTCCAGTGCTGAAGCAGACTGAGTCGACTACCTCATCAGGCTCCAAGGCCGTTGGAGCCCCGATTAAGTTCGGTCTTCCGCCAACGGCTCAAGCAAAGCAGCTCGAACTCCATAAAGGCGCCGAACCTTCCAAGACATTGTCGACGCCTTCGAAGCCCGCCACAGAAGGGGTGGTTTTCCACGAACCCACTTACGACAACCAGTCGAAACTTTTTATCGACGCGGAATCAGGCAGGCTCACTATCCACAGGCGGAAGATCGCGCCTGAACGTCCCTTGGAAAGTTACAAAATTCCTCTCAAGCAGAAAAAGGACTCGGCCACCTCACCAGTTCTCTTCGAGCACGTTCAGGACTATTCGCAGCAAATGTCATATTCTCCAGCACAGAGTGAGGAGGACATGGGTGAGGACTATGGTCAATCAGCCTACGCTTATAATGCGGACACTGATCAGGATGAACCACAACAGTGGTCTGAGGCTATAGATCAATCTGTGGACCCTGATGATCCACATGCTGCACCGGACGTTCAGTCCTATAACGTTAAAACATCGCCTACGGAGGACACTGCGGCGTTTAACGCTTTAATTGAAAGGGCAGCACTCAACCATGACGTGGAGATGCATGCGGAGCCAGTGGACGAGGATTTCTTGTTTGACACTTTCTCCGCCTCTGAACGTTCCACTAAGACTTTGCCTATGCTTGAAGGGGTCCTTAAGCATGCTGCGGACATCTTTAAGGAACCCACGAAAGCTAGGGTTATTAACCCTCGTATTGAGAAGAAGTACATGCCTGCTCCAGTGGACCCCACCTACATCAAAGGCCAGCTCCCCTTGGACTCACTTGTAGTGGCCAATGCCCGCAAAAGAGCAAATTCACAAACCAGTGGTGACGCTCCGCCTCCGGACAAGGAGTCAAAGATTCTGGAGGCGTCAGGGAAACGAGTGGCAGCGCAGGCTGCAAATATTTGGAGGATCTCCAATACACAGGCCCTGTTGGCTAGATACGACAGGGCACACTACAACACCCTAGAACAGCTGTTGCAACACCTGCCTGATATGTACAAGGAAGGAGCAGAGATGATTATACAAGAAGGAAAACTGATTTCTTATGCATCCATCAAGTGTGCACTGGACGCAGCAGACACAGCAGCTAGGGCCATAAATACTAGTGTGATGCTAAGACGTCACGCATGGCTCCGCATCTCTGGCTTAAAGCCGAGATTCAAACTACTCTGCTCAATCAGCCGGTTAACCCGGACTTCCTTTTTGGTCCCGACGTAGACACCACACTCGAGAAAATAAAGAAAGACACTGAGACGGCCAAATCCATGGGGGCTCTGCAATCTCAGCAGTTTCGGGGCAGTTCCTTTCGTCGCTCCGGTAATAGTCTAACACCTGTCGGGGGGAGACTCCAGCAGTTCCTGCCAGTCTGGGAAAGCATTACCACGGACAGGTGGGTGAGACAACTTATCCCCCCCCCCCCCTCCCCCCCCCCCCCCCCAACATTCCCCCAAGGCACCGCCCTATGTCCGCAGAGCACACGCACTTATTGCAGCAAGAAGTACTCTCCATGCTGCAAAAAGGGGCAATAGAACTCGTGCCTACAGAAGAGCAAGGCACAGGGGTGTACTCGCTGTACTTCTTAATCCCAAAAAAGGACGGTTCCCTGCGGCCCATTCTAGACCTCAGACCCCTCAACCACTACATCCTTTCAGAACACTTTCATATGTTAACCTTACAGCAGGTCCTGCCGTTGCTCAGTCAGGGCGACTTCCTAGCGACCCTGGACCTCAAGGATGCATATTTCCACATTCCCATTCACCCAAGTCACAAAAAATATCTCAGGTTCACCATCGACAATCAGCATTACCAATTCAAGGTTCTGCCTTTTGGGGTCACCACTGCCCCCAGAGTGTTCACCAAGTGCTTAGTGACTGTGGCTGCGCACCTTCGCAGACAACATATTCACGTCTATCCCTACCTGGACGACTGGCTCGTCCAGGCCAAGTCGGCCCAGCAGTGTGCCAGCCACATGTCGCGCACAATTCACCTCCTTCACAGTCTGGGGTTCTCACTCAACAACACAAATTCACACCTGCAGCCAGCCCACGTGCGACAGTACCTAGGGGCAACCTTGAACACTCTGACGGCGACAGCGCAGCCAAACTCTGCCAGGGTCGACAGCATGCAGCTGCTCATTCGGAGGTTCAGGCCTCAACAATCACTCCCAGCGCAAGTGTTCATGCAACTGATCGGTATGATGGCATCCTGCATATTCATAGTCCCGCACGCGAGACTGCACATGCGTCCCCTTCAAGAATGCTTGGCACGACAGTAGAACCAGGCTCATGGGCATCTAAAAGACCTAGTGTTGGTGACCGGTCGTGCTTACAACTCTCTGCATTGGTGGACTCCACACAACCTTTGCAGGGGACGACCGTTCCAAGAGCCTGTCCCACAGATAGTGCTAACGACGGACGCATCTCTCCAGGGTTGGGGAGCGCATGTCCTCCATTACACGGTGCAGGGACTATGGACAACACAACAGCAGAAGATGCATATCAACCTGCTAGAGCTGATGGCAATTTTCATGGCGCTGAAAGCGTTCAAGTTGCACCTGTGCAACAAGGTCGTGTTGATCCGGACGGACAACAGGACTGCCATGTATTACATCCAAAAACAGGGAGGCACACACTCCCCGCAGCTATCTGACCTAGCCCAGAGCATGTGGAAGTGGGCCATTCAGAGGAACATCTTCCTCATGGCGGAGCATCTCCCGGGAGTAGACAACCAGATGGCGGACCTGCTCAGCAGGCACAGTCATCAGATGCACGAGTGGGAAATCCATCCCTCGGTACTCCAGCCTTACTTCCAGCAGTGGGGTCATCCAGAGATCGACCTCTTCGCCACAAAAGAGAACGCAAAATGCCAAAGCTTTGCCGCCAGGTTCCCACACCCGCAGTCTCAGGGCAATGCGATATGGATGAACTGGTCAGGCAGATTTGCATACGCTTTTCCCCCAGCCCCACTCATACCGCTGGTGGCACGCAAGCTGCGGCAGCACTCCATGACGCTCATCCTGGTTGCTCCAACGTGGGCACGGCAAGCTTGGTACACCACGTTCCTGGAACTTTCAGTGGTGCCTCACCAGTGGCTGCGCCTCACTCACAGCTCCTCACTCAGAGCCATGGAGACATTCAGCACCCAGATCCTCAACAGTTGAGCCTAGCGATTTGGCTCCTGAGGTCATAGAGTTTGGCTACCTCAACTTGCCCCCTGAGTGTATGAACATCATCAAGGAGGCAAGGCGGCCTACAACCAGGGCGTGCTATGCAGCCAAATGGAAACGATTTGTCATTTACTGTTCCAACAATGACATTAATCCGCTGGATGCATCCACGCAGAACATCATATGTTACCTACTGCATCTGTACAAATGCAACCTGGCATATAGTTCCATCAGGATACATTTGGCTGCTATGGCCGCTTATCTTCAGAACAGACAGCACCTTTCACTTTTCAGAGTGCCTGCCAACAAAGCCTTTTTGGAGGGCCTTAAAAGAGTGATCCCTCCCAGACACCCTCCTTCGCCTGTCTGGAATCTAAATATCGTTCTCACCAGGCTCATGGGACCTCCCTTTGAGCCTCTCCATTCTTGTGAGATACAGTTTCTAACTTGGAAGGTGGCCTTTCTAATAGCCATCACATCGCTGCGAAGAGTCAGCGAGCTTCAAGCCCTCACAATTCAAGAGCCCTATCTACAAATTCATGCTAATAGGGTGGTACTGCGCACCAACTCCAAGTTCATGCCAAAAGTAATCTCGCAGTTCCACATTTATCAAAACATTGAACTGCCTGTTTTCTTTCCAAACCCTGACTCAGTGGCAGACAGAGCACTGCACACTTTAGATGTCAAAAGGGCTCTCCTGTATTACATCGACAGGACAAAGGACTTTCGCAAAACTAAACAACTGTTTGTTGCCCTCTCTCCACAACATAAAGGCAACCCTATTTCCAAATCAGGTATAGCCAGCTGGATTGTTAAATGCATTCAAATCTGCTATCAAAAAGCGAAACGCACTTTAACAGTTCCCCCAAGAGCGCATTCCACACGCAAGCTCGGGGCATCCATGGCTTTCCTGGGTAACATTCCTCTTGAGGATATATGTAGAGCAGCCACATGGACCACCATACATACATTTACCAAACACTACTGCGTAGATGTACACTCCAAACAGCAAGCTGCTGTAGGACAGGCTGTTCTCAGAACTCTTTTTCAGACTGCTGCAGCTGGCACAGGCAACCGCCGATAAGGAGGTAACTGCTATTTATTCTATGCACAGATCTGAATTCAGCAGCCCACATGCCTCGAACGGAATATGCTACTTACCAGTATGCATCTGTTCTTGGCATGTAGGGCTGCTGACATTCATATCGCCCACCCTCCTCCCCGGTGCCTGTCGCAGCTGTAGCACTCGGAATCATTCTCAGGCATGGTCATCACTTACTGTATTACACTCCATCCCTGCCACAATGGCGAAAAACAATCTGAGGATGGAGAGGATGCCCATGCGCACTGTAGTCCAGGGGAGGAGCCACCTATCTCGTGATACTTCGAAGACTCTTCCAGGACAACAATGTGCAATCATCCGGACCCAACACTAGGCGGCGATCTATGCACAGATATGAATGTCAGCAGCCCTACATGCCTAGAACAGATGCATACTGGTAAGTAGCATATTCCTTATTTGATTAAAGGCTAAAGCAATTTTAAGAGCATGGTTTACGGTTTAGGTCAAGGTTCCAGGTAGTAGGTGATAGGATTGTAGGCTTTAGGTTTGGGTATTTCCGTATAGGCGTGCTGCCTCACTGGCTTCTGCGAGAGCAGTTTTCTTCTTTGTTACCGAGGTATCGGTTTGCAGCAGCACACCTCTCCAGCGCAAGTCAGGAAGAGTTCGCTGATACAGCTTTGTGACTTCACAGATAGGATTGGGCAGTATCCCAGCCTAGGACTCGGCAAGTTTGTGCTGCGGAGGTGCAGATGGATGCGGGGACACAGGGAAGCCCGAGGACTTCAATTTGCATTAGCAACAGTGCGCTCCACTCTGCAGTGCACCACAGCCACACGGACATCATACCTTCATTCCCCTCGCAGCACCAACCCAGGGATGTTGCATTCTGGGTGCTGTAGTACCAACAGCACTACAGCAGGTGAGCGACCACATGGCAGGGGAGGTGCTTCCTCCGACCTATAGGAGGCATGCAGGTGGTTTTGAAGTGGAAGCGCAGGACTGTTTGTGAATGCAGCAGGGGCGTCCGAGGAAGACTTTATTTGTCGAAATGCATTATGCCTTACCTGCGTGTTCAATTAAAGGTTCATTTCCTGAGTTCCCTGCGTGTGCCTCTTCCTACAGTTTTTCTGGAGGTTCTTTAAATATTTCAGCGTCAGCCAGAGACGCTTCAAGAGGCCACATCTGACAAGTGACTGCTGCCTCACTGGCTTCTGCGAGAGCAGTTTTCTTCTTTGTTACCGAGGTATCGGTTTGCAGCAGCACACCTCTCCAGCGCAAGTCAGGAAGAGTTCGCTGATACAGCTTTGTGACTTCACAGATAGGATTGGGCAGTATCCCAGCCTAGAACTCGGCAAGTTTGTGCTGCGGAGGTGCAGATGGATGCGGGGACACAGGGAAGCCCGAGGACTTCAATTTGCATTAGCAACAGTGCGCTCCACTCTGCAGTGCACCACAGCCACACGGACATCATACCTTCATTCCCCTCGCAGCACCAACCCAGGGATGTTGCATTCTGGGTGCTGTAGTACCAACAGCACTACAGCAGGTGAGCGACCACATGGCAGGGGAGGTGCTTCCTCCGACCTATAGGAGGCATGCAGGTGGTTTTGAAGTGGAAGCGCAGGACTGTTTGTGAATGCAGCAGGGGCGTCCGAGGAAGACTTTATTTGTCGAAATGCATTATGCCTTACCTGCGTGTTCAATTAAAGGTTCATTTCCTGAGTTCCCTGCGTGTGCCTCTTCCTACAGTTTTTCTGGAGGTTCTTTAAATATTTCAGCGTCAGCCAGAGACGCTTCAAGAGGCCACATCTGACAAGTGACTGCTGCCTCACTGGCTTCTGCGAGAGCAGTTTTCTTCTTTGTTACCGAGGTATCGGTTTGCAGCAGCACACCTCTCCAGCGCAAGTCAGGAAGAGTTCGCTGATACAGCTTTGTGACTTCACAGATAGGATTGGGCAGTATCCCAGCCTAGGACTCGGCAAGTTTGTGCTGCGGAGGTGCAGATGGATGCGGGGACACAGGGAAGCCCGAGGACTTCAATTTGCATTAGCAACAGTGCGCTCCACTCTGCAGTGCACCACAGCCATACGGACATCATACCTTCATTCCCCTCGCAGCACCAACCCAGGGATGTTGCATTCTGGGTGCTGTAGTACCAACAGCACTACAGCAGGTGAGCGACCACATGGCAGGGGAGGTGCTTCCTCCGACCTATAGGAGGCATGCAGGTGGTTTTGAAGTGGAAGCGCAGGACTGTTTGTGAATGCAGCAGGGGCGTCCGAGGAAGACTTTATTTGTCGAAATGCATTATGCCTTACCTGCGTGTTCAATTGAAGGTTCATTTCCTGAGTTCCCTGCGTGTGCCTCTTCCTACAGTTTTTCTGGAGGTTCTTTAAATATATATATATATATATATATATATAACTTTGACAGCGCTCCTGCTGCAACCCTTCGCCTTCGTGGGTGTGGCTCGAACCGGCGGAGCAGCCGGATTCAATATGCAAAGCGTAGCGGCGTTCCTCACGAGCACTCGGACAAGGATCACACAGCAAGCTCCAGGGTTACCAAGATTCAAGATTTATTACTTCATAAATCTCTCCGTGACGCGTTTCGCACTCCACAGAGTGCTTGATCACACAACTTGTCCTGAGTACATTTGCATTTTTTATGTCAGTTACACATCAAACATCAAAACGGGACTCATGGTATTCAGGTCACTCTCATGATTTAGTGCAAAACAGTCCGCCATCTTTTGCTGGTTCTAAACACATATTTAGCCCTATTGCAACAATAGTCGGAGTGAGTTAATAGCACTCTCCTACTACGTTATACACAATTTATTCAAAAATTATTATTAATTGAACTATATGTGTTGCTACCGTTAATACGGGCGTTACGTAAAGTTAATTTGAGGAACGAAAGAGAATATAAGGGAAAGTAAATGACATAGTGTATATACATCATACAGTTTCAAATTCTCGACATCTCATGTTGCTGGGATATAATGCTAACCATGTTAGCAGTGCGGGGCTCCTCCCTGTCTGCGTCATAGTGGAGTGTAGTCATGGCAACGAGACATAAACAGAAGCTGTTTGGGAGTATGCAGTGAATTAACTTGCTGTGTGTGCGCCAAAACCCGGTAGGGGTGAGTACGCAGAGTCTATTTATTTAAGAAGTTCCCCTGCTGGACCCGTAATGGAATGCCACGGTAGTCCGGGCAGACCCGATTATGCAAAACACGCTTCTCCAGTATCAGAATAACCCTAGTATATTTGTCATGTCGGGTAGGGGGGGGGGGGGGGGGGGGGGGGGGGGGGGCTAACAACCCTTGAGTCTCCCTCTTGTTAGTGAGTAGGCCAGCCCCTGGAAAGTACACATCTCAAGTTAAACGTTTCTTACAAATTAATACATTATTCCTGGTTAGTGGAATGTACTGCATTACTCCCAAAGTCTCGTGGGGTCCCAAAGGTTGAGGTGTACAAGTGTACTAACTCTGTGTGTATTGCTCCATACAACACATGCTACAGTGGACTCAGGTGCCTATGTAGAAAGTAGAAAACTGTTAAAATTGGAAGAGGGGATATGAGAGGAGTTTTCAAGATCAAATAGGCAATGAGTTACTGGAGCTGAGTAAAAATAACCAGACTAATAGTAAAAAGAACAAAGTTAAATATAATTTAACGGTGGCTCAAAGAAGAGCTGTACAAGACTTGGCAAAAGATCCCAGTATCCTCATCCGCCCAGCTGACAAAGGGGGAAACATCGTGATTATGCCCAGAGAGATGTATGTGGCAGAAGCCGAACGACAATTACACGATGGACAGACATACAAAAAATCCAATCGAACTGAATACAATAACAGCATCAAAAACATGTGGGACAAATTGAGTGAATGGAAGGATAAAGGGTGGCTTGAATGGGAAGAATATTGTTTCCTTAAAAAGGATCATCCCCTGTTACCCATTTTGTACCTCCTCCCTAAGGTGCACAAATGTACAAAAAATCCCCCTGGAAGACCTATCATCTCTTCCAGGGGATGTGTTTTGGAGAATGTCTCTAAATATATTGACCACTTTCTAAGGGACTATGTCATGAATCTCCTCAAGGGTTGTTAGCCCCCCCCCCCCCCCCCCCCCCCCCTACCCGACATGACAAATATACTAGGGTTATTCTGATACTGGAGAAGCGTGTTTTGCATAATCGGGTCTGCCCGGACTACCGTGGCATTCCATTACGGGTCCAGCAGGGGAACTTCTTAAATAAATAGACTCTGCGTACTCACCCCTACCGGGTTTTGGCGCACACACAGCAAGTTAATTCACTGCATACTCCCAAACAGCTTCTGTTTATGTCTCGTTGCCATGACTACACTCCACTATGACGCAGACAGGGAGGAGCCCCGCACTGCTAACATGGTTAGCATTATATCCCAGCAACATGAGATGTCGAGAATTTGAAACTGTATGATGTATATACACTATGTCATTTACTTTCCCTTATATTCTCTTTCGTTCCTCAAATTAACTTTACGTAACGCCCGTATTAACGGTAGCAACACATATAGTTCAATTAATAATAAATTTTGAATAAATTGTGTATAACGTAGTAGGAGAGTGCTATTAACTCACTCCGACTATTGTTGCAATAGGGCTAAATATGTGTTTAGAACCAGCAAAAGATGGCGGACTGTTTTGCACTAAATCATGAGAGTGACCTGAATACCATGAGTCCCGTTTTGATGTTTGATGTGTAACTGACATAAAAAATGCAAATGTACTCAGGACAAGTTGTGTGATCAAGCACTCTGTGGAGTGCGAAACGCGTCACGGAGAGATTTATGAAGTAATAAATCTTGAATCTTGGTAACCCTGGAGCTTGCTGTGTGATCCTTGTCCGAGTGCTCGTGAGGAACGCCGCTACGCTTTGCATATATATATATATATATATATATATATATATATATATATATATATATATATATATATATATATATATATATATTATCTTTATAGGTTAAGTTTGGGTCAATGAGTTGATAGGCAGTTTCCAGCTGTGTAGGTGAAGATATTCCATATGTCGTCATTTTTATGATCTTTTTTGGTATGGTCTGATATTGAATAAGACATTGTTTTCTGTTTTTCGCAACTCAGTTCTTAGCTATCAAGGTCTATAGTATATTTGTCTCCTGGAGTGCTCTGTAAATTCCGATACGCCCCAAATCATAGTCTCTTTAATTTTCTACAGACAAATTGGGGATGGGACTACTCTGGATCCTGCAACTTGAACGAGCTGAAGGTGCTGTTGGAAGAGTCTCTGATGCTGCGACGACTGAAGTCAGACGTTCTGTCCCAGCTCCCAGCCAAGCAGCGCAAAATGGTGGTAGTGTCCCCCGAGGGGATCAATGCCAAGACCAAGGCAGCACTGGCAGCAGCTACTGCAGAGATGACCAAAGGCTATAGAAGTGTGAGTCTCATCTTTGTGTGCCATTTGAAACATCAGGTCATTCTATATGTGGACTGCATCTTTTACAAAACATGTATAAGTGATGTATTCTGCGTCCAGCCACTGTCCTCTCCTAATAAAGTTTAAATGTCCCCTAACATTTCCCTTCTAAATTAACTAGTGGCACTCCTAGCACTTAATGCTATCAGGGATGCATCTAAACAAAGGCAATGCCGGTTAACACCACATTATCAATGCATTTGGAGACTATTCACCCACTCATTGCCAGATGGATTCCACATCCATGCTGCTTTGCTGATCCACAGTTTAATTTATTTTATTTTATTATGCTTGATTAATTAAAACCGTTGCATACAAAGGATAGAAATTTTCTTCTGATAAAATTGATCTATAATAAAAAGTTTAACATCATATTAAAATAGTACAAATTATTAAACATTCTATACATTAGCTTTGCTTATTACTAATATTATTTTGAGTATGGTTATTCTTGTTACGATCCATTCAGTTCATATGAAGATTAGTCTTTTTGCTGCTCTTTCCCATATTTTATTGTTTTTGCGGTTATAGCGAGGAATTTCATTAGCCGGCAGTTTAGCTGAATCAGATCCGGGTTAAAGCACAACATTAGCACTTGTCTACATGTTCTGGCTCTGTATTGATTGAATGCTGGTTTTAACAGGGTGACCCTTATGTCTTTTAACCTAAAGCAGATGCATATAAGATGAATTGCATCATCAACACCGCTGCCGCATAAACAACACTGTTGAACTCCATCCTTTTTTTCCCAAGGCGGCAGAAATTGTTTAAAGGGACCAACCCCCAGTCGGAGTCTTAGGAATTTTTCCTTAATGTTAATTTTTAATCCCATTCACAGGTAGAACTGGGGTTTTAATTTATTGTATGTATGTAGGACCATCCAACCATGTGATCGTCTTGCTAATGTTTTCTTATCCTTATCTCTTACCTTACTCACCGTTTTTTTGAATGTTAAATGGTTTAACTGAACGTCCCACAGCTCTCTTAAACCTAGGTGTTTAGTAGATTCCTCAAGATAAATGCTTGCTGGTGTTTTTCCTGGTGTATCACGCATACAGCATCTAAAATGTGTATCTGTTGAAAGTACTTCCTTTAAAAGTAACCTCCACCCCTTCGTTCTGTTGCAGTGTATGCCAATGTTGGCAGCTATCTTTCTGAAGGCATTCATCTTTGTCTAACCTTATTAGGATGATTGACTTGGTGGTAGACTTGATTATAGCACCACAGTAGATCTCCAACCAATATCTTAAGCGCAGAAATCCCAGTTCCTTTTTTGCAAAACTGGGTTTTACTTGGGATAGTGATAGGAAATGTTTCTTTGGAGGGGAGATTCGATTCTGTTCTCAGAAAACTGCAACTATTTTAGGTTACCAGAGATAGTAAATCAGTGTAGTGAATTCACTTTTCGGTGCTGCTGAATTCATATCTGTGCATAGATCGCCGCCTAGTGTGGGGTCCGGATGATTGCACATTGTTGTCCTGGAAGAGTCTTCGAAGTATCACGAGATAGGTGGCTCCTCCCCTGGACTACAGTGCGCATGGGTATCCTCTCCATCCTCAGATTGTTTTTTTCCGCCATTGGGTTCGGATGTTACTATCTTAGCTCAAGTTAAGAAAACTTTCTATAAAGCCAAAAGGCTTTCGATAGCGTCGGTATCGTTTCGTTCAGTATCGGTGCCTTTGCTTAGAGGACATCGAGGACTCAACAGGTTTTTTCTTTCCACACTCTACCCGATCTTAGATCTGAAATGGAAAGGAGTCCATTCAAGCGGTGCCCCCTTTGCAATGCCAAATACCCGCACATCGATGTCCACCCGGTGTGCAACAAGTGCCTGTCCCCAGACCATAACGAAGACAACTGTATGGCCTGTGCCCGGTTCAGGTCGAAGAAAACCCTCAAGATTCGACGCGCGACTCGGCTGGAGTCGAAGAAGTCGGCGCCTGTTCCTGTGAACATCTTCGGGACCGAAGACGAGGAGGTCGTTGATTTGAAGGATCAGGAACACTGCTCCGATCCGGCTTCGGGCCATGACTCCGAGTATGACGCCGAAGACGAGGAGGTACAAGACGAAGATGAGAACGTCGTCGATAAGGTAGGAGACGACGTGGAGGCCCTTGCGGCCGTAGAAGATAGCTCAGGCGAAGAGCTAGGCCAACCCGCCCGCACAGAGGCCGAAGATGACGCACTCAATAAGGCTCAGGTCGAGGGATCACCACTAGGCCTTACCCAAGATCCACAATCTCGTTCTACAGCCCTGCATAAAGGCCCAGCTTCGAACATTTCTAAAGAGCCTGCGGTTTCGAAACCGCCATCGGTCGATACAAAGAAATCGAAACCGACAGCGTCTTTGCAGAAACCGAAACCGAAAGTGCTTGTGCCTCTCGTCGGCTCCAAGGCCTCAAACCCCTCGGAGCCGAAGAAAACTAAACTGGCCGCCGATGCCGGAAAACTCAAGAAAGTCATCGAGCCACTGGTTGGGGCGCCGAAGACCAAGGTCAAGGCCGTCAAGCCATCAAAGCCGACGCCGAAGGGTGTCGATTCGCACAAAAGACCCGCGCCTAAAGACGGGATCGATCCTAGGTCGAGGCCTACGGACAAGTCCAAGACTGGCTCCAAGGACCCTGTCGAGTCGGTAAAGTCCACTCCGTTCATATCCAAAGAAGTGTCGAAGTCGCTCCAACGCATCAAGGAGAAGGGTGCATCGGTCGGACCGAAGAAGGCCCAGACACCGAAGCTTGTCGGACAAGTTCAGACTGCGTCGACGCCTATCAAGTTTGGGTTACCACCCTCGGTGCGCCCGAAGATGTTCGAGCCGAAAAAATCTATTAGCGCCGCTACACATGTGTCGAAGGAAATGGAGGCTACGGAAGAGCCTGAAGACCAAGAGCCGAGACAATTCATCGAATCGGACACTGGGAGACTGTCCATATACAAACGAAAGTTAATGCCGGAAACTCCCATGGAATCATATAAGATTCCCTTGAAGAAAAAGAGACTTTCTACTTCTTCTCCAGCTCTTGTGGAACCCCTCCATCACTATGGACAGGAACCTCAAAATTTTTCCCCAACATACTCAGATGTTGAGACAGGGGATAATTACAATGAGGATGACCTCTATCATGTGGACACTGATCCTGATGATCAAGACCAACAATGGACGGACCCTGCTGACTCAAGGGATCCGCAGACTGGCACGGACACTCATGTGTACAGTGTGAAAACGTCTCCTACTGTGGACACAACTGCTTTTAACGCCCTTATTGAGAGGGCAGCCAGTAATCATGACGTCGAGCTACATGCTGACCCTGTGGACGAAGACTTTCTGGTAGACAGTTTTTCAACTTCAGAAAGGGCAGTCAAAACCCTACCCATGCTCAAAGGGGTCCTCAAGCATGCTGCTGACATCTTTAAAGATACCACTAGGGCCAGGGTGTTAAACCCAAGGATTGAGAAGAAATATCGGCCGGCCCCTGTTGACCCTCCTTATATAAAGGGACAGTTGCCATTGGATTCATTGGTTGTTTCTAATGCACGTAAGAGAGCGAACTCCCAGACTACAGGTGATGCTCCTCCTCCGGACAAAGAGTCGAAGGTTATGGAAACCTCAGGGAAAAGAGTAGCTGCGCAGGCGGCTAACATCTGGCGCATTGCTAACACTCAGGCTCTCTTGCCCGGATATGACAGGGCACATTATGATACCCTTGAGACACTATTACAACACCTACCTGATCAGTAAGAGGAGGGGGCAGAGCTACTCATACAGGAGGGGAAACTCATAACCAACGCTTCCATCAAGTGTGATCTGGACGCAGCTGACACTGCAGCCAGGGCCATCAACACTAGTGTTATGCTTAGACGACACGCCTGGTTGAGGATTTCAGGATTCAAACCTGAAATTCAAACTTCTATCCCCAATCAGCCAGCTAACCCAGACTTCCTATTCGGACCTGAGGTTGACACCACCCTTGAGAAGCTTAAAAAGGACACAGAGACTGCAAAGTCTATGGGGGCTCTGCAGTCACAGCAGTTTCGGGTTGGCTCCTTTCGTCGCTCCAATACTAGAGGCCCCTCAAGAGGCCAGTCAACGCAACAAACACAATACAATAAGGGAGGTACACAATCCACCTACAATAAGAACAACTGTGGTGGATATCGGGGAAACAACATCAAGGGCAGAGGCAACAACAGTTCCAGATCCTCTGCCAATACCAAACAGTGACGCCCTGTCACTGCCCCCTGACCACAGGGGGGGAGACTACAACAGTTCCTGCCGGTCTAGAAATCCATCACCACAGACAGGTGGGTGAGAGACATTGTACTGTACGGGTATTGTCTGGAATTAACGTCCACTCCACCCAACATCCCACCAAGACACCGTCCTATGTCCGCAGAGCACTTACACTTATTGCAGCAGGAGGTTGTCAGCATGCTGCAAAAAGGGGCATAGAGCTCGTGCCTGTAGGAGAACAAGGGTCAGGGGTGTACTCTCTCTACTTTCTAATACCCAAAAAGGACAGGTCGCTCAGACCTATACTAGACCTCAGGCCTCTGAACAGTTACATTCTGTCAGAGCATTTTCATATGCTCACCTTGCAACAGGTTCTGCCGTTACTCAGTCAGGGAGACTTCCTCGCAACGCTGGATCTAAAAGATGGGTATTTCCATATACCCATACACCCGTCACACAGACAGTATCTCAGGTTCACTATTTAACATCAACATTATCAGTTCAAAGTCCTCCCTTTCGGAGTAACGACGGCACCCAGGGTGTTCACAAAGTGCCTGGCAACAGTAGCAGCACACCTCAGGAGACAGCACATACATGTCTACCCTTATCTGGACGACTGGCTTATTCAAGCAAAGTCGGCCCAGCAGTGTGCCAGCCACATGTCCCACACCATTCATCTTCTTCACAGTCTGGGATTCTCACTGAATTACCCGAAGTCACACCTTCAGCCCGCCCACATGCAAAAGTACCTGGGTGCGACGATAGACACTCTGGCAGCCAAAGCACAGCCAAATTCAGTGAGAACAGCATGCAATTGCTGATACAGAAATTCAGACCTCAACGCTCGCTTCCAGCGAAAGTGTTCATGCAGTTGATAGGCATGATGGCCTCCTGCATTTTCATAGTCCCGCACGTGAGACTACATATGCGTCCGCTTCAGGAGTGCTTAGCACGTCAGTGGAATCAGGCTCAAGGACAGTTAAAGGACCTAGTGTTGGTGAGCGGTCGGGCATTCAACTCCTTGCATTGGTGGAACCCACAAAACCTTTGCAAGGGCCGACCGTTCCAAGAGCCTGTTCCACAAATTGTACTGACGGCGGACGCGTCTCTCCAGGGATGGGGAGCTCATGTACTCCACTACACAGTGCAGGGACTATGGACAGCACAGCAAAAGAAGAGGAACTGATGGCAATCTTCATGGCCATGAAAGCTTTCAAGGTACACTTGTGCAACAAGGTCGTGTTGATCCGGACGGACAACATGAGTGCCATGTACTACATACAGAAGCAGGGGGGAACGCACTCTCCACAGTTGTCTCATCTGGCTCAGAGCATGTGGAAGTGGGCCATTCAGAGGAACATCTTCCTCATGGCGGAACACCTCCCGGGCAAAGACAACCAGATGGCGGATCTGCTCAGCAGACACAGCCACCAGATGCACGAGTGGGAGATACATCCATCAGTACTCCAACCGTACTTCCAGCAATGGGGTCATCCACAGATAGACCTGTTCGCCACAAGGGAAAACGCAAAATGCCAAAGCTGTGCAAGCAGGTTCCCACACCTACAGTCGCAGGGCAATGCGATATGGATGAACTGGTCAGGCAAATTTGCGTACGCTTTTCCCCCAGCACCTTTAATATCGCTGGTGGCACGCAAACTATGGCAACACTCGATGACCCTCATCCTGGTTGCTCCAATGTGGGCACGCCAACCATGGTACACCACGTTTCTGGAACTATCCGTGGTACCGCATCAACGGCTACGCCTCACACCCAGGCTTATGACGCAGAGCCATGGAGACATTCAGCATCCAGATCTGCAACAGCTCGACCTGGCGATCTGGCTCCTGAAGTCCTAGAATTTGGCTACCTCAACTTGCGACCGGAATGTATGAATATCATCAAGGAGGCAAGACGGCCCACAACCAGAGCATGCTATGCGGCTAAATGGAAAAGGTTTGTCATATATTGTACCAACAATTACATTAACCCACTAGATGCATCTATTCAAAACATCATCTGTTATTTGTTGCATTTATACAGATGTAATCTAGCGTACAGTTCCATTCGCATACATGTATCCGCCATAGCAGCCTATCTTCAGAACAGGCAGCACCTCTCCTTATTCAGAGTGCCTGCCATCAAAGCTTTTCTGGAGGGACTTAAGAGTGATCCCTCCCATACACCCACCGTCACCAGTCTGGAACCTGAATGTGGTCCTCACCAGATTAATGGGACCACCTTTTGAACCTCTACACTCTTGTGAGATTCAATTTCTGACTTGGAAAGTTGCTTTCCTAGTGGCCATTACCTCACTGAGGAGTGTTAGTGAACTCCAGGCACTAACCATTCAAGAGCTATTCATCCAGGTCCACGCAAATAGGGTGGTATTACGCACCAACCCTACATTTATGCCTAAAGTGATTTCGCAGTTCCACATGAACCAGACCATAGAACTGCCATTTTTCTTTCCCAATCCGGAAAATGTCGCAGAGAGATCCCTACACACGTTAGATGTCAAATGGGCTCTAATGTACTATATAGACAGAACAAAGGATTTTAGAAAAACAAAACAGCTTTTCGTTGCCTTTTCTCCACAACACAAAGGCAACCCCATTTCCAAAGCAGGGATAGCCCGGTGGATCATTAAATGTATACAGATTTGCTATGCTAAGGCTAAACGCACACTAACCATTCCACCACAAGCACACTCCACACGTAGGTTAGGAGCATCCATGACTTTCCTGGGGAATATTCCTTTAGAAGAGATATGTAAGGCAGCCACTTGGTCCACCACACATACATTTACGAAACACTACTGCGTAGATGTGCATTCTAAACAACAGGCAGCTGTAGGACAGGCTGTTCTCAAAACTCTTTTTCAGACTGCTGCAGCTGGCACGGGCAGCCGCCGCTAACAGGAGGGACTGCTATGTAATCTATGCACAGATATGAATTCAGCAGCCCACATGGCTCGAACCGAATATGCTACTTACCAGTATGCATCTGTTCTTGGCATGTAGGGCTGCTGACATTCATATCGCCCACCCTCCTCCCCGGCGCCTGTAGCAGCTGTAGCATTCAGAATTACTATCTAGCATGGACATCACTCACTGTATTACACTCCATCTCTGCCACAATGGCGAAAACCAATCTGAGGATGGAGAGGATACCCATGCGCACTGTAGTCCAGGGGAGGAGCCACCTATCTCGTGATACTTCGAAGACTCTTCGAGGACAACAATGTGCAATCATCCGGACCCAACACAAGGCGGCGATCTATGCACAGATATGAATGTTAGCAGCCCTACATGCCAAGAACAGATGCATACTGGTAAGTAGCATATTCGTTTCTGATTTCTTAGGTTTTACAAGTTCTCATGACCAAACGAAACATGGCCTCTATGGACTTTTTGTGCACAGTCCCTATTTCAGACCAAGCCTGTCAAGTTGCTCCTCTTGTAGATGCTCAGACTGAATATAACAAGGGCATACCATTTCAGGGGACTACGCAAGGTCTGACAGTACTTACGTGATTTCCTTTAAGGCTTGGGGGCACACTTAGAGGCTTATACGACTCGGTCACCTCTGTCCTCTGTAGAAAACACCTTACATCTACACAACTTGGAACCCAGGGCATCTGGCTGTAAATAATTTTGTAAAATTAGTAGCATGCAAACGAGTGAATATCACACCCATGTATCTCAAGAAATGAAGGGGTAATATATATATGCAGGTTCATGTCCAGGGATACACAACAGTTTTGGAATTGTTTTTTCAAACTCCTCATAACCCTGTATGTACTTCACATATGCACAAATTGTGACATAGCCCAGGTACTTTGGTTAGAAAAGGAATGAAAGCTGGACACATATGTTATTGCCGTATTTTGTGACAATGCGGCTCACTAGTATATCAGCACATGTAATACGTGAGGGCATCAGGCCCAAAGAGGATTTAGTCAGAGCTGTTGTGAGATTGCCTGCCCCCACAAGAAAGAAGAGGTACAATCATTCTTGGGTATTTCTGAATATTATTCGAGATTTGTTTTGAATCTTGCTGATCGTACACAAAGAATTAGGGCACTTAGGAAAAATGCAGAGTTTGTGTGGTCTGAGGCATGCCAGAGTGAGTTTGAGTATGAAAACTGCATAAAGGCATGTGGCCATCTTTACCTAGAGTTGGGACACTTCAAATGGGGCAGCACTTTCGATGCACAGAGTTTGAGAAGTTTCATACCTGGTTTGCCGTGTGTGATTGTAACAGATGTGAGTGATAAGGGTGCAGGAGAGGTGTTGAAGCAGAATCAGGGAAGCAATGATGTAACTACTGCACTTGACTGAAGACCTTTGAACTGTGCTGAAGAGCGCTATTCAACCATTGAAAAGGAGGCTCCAGCCGTTTACTGGGCGATAAAGAAATTCAAACTGTTTGTGTGGGTGTCAAGTTTTTGGTTCTATCAGACCATAAACCTTTGCAAAAAGTGTTTAGTAAAAAGGGTGTGGATAACATATCGTCGAGAATTTGCAAGTGGATGGTGAATTTCCAAGACTTCCAATTTGCTGTTTCGTATTTGCCAGGGATTGACAATAAAGTTGTGAATTGTCTCTCAAGGTTGACTGTTGGGTATGGATAGGAATGTGAGAATGATGCATGTTGTACAGAGGAGGAGGTAAAGGTTTGTGGCATAACCAGGGGGTGTGTTTTTAGAGGGTAAGGGGTTGCATGAATTGGACTACGAGTTGAGACAAATTCGTCAGTTCACACTGGATGGAGACTCTAGTTGGAAACAAAACAAACAGTTTGTAAGCTTTGAAAAAATATTTAATGAGTTGACGGTGGTCAATAATAATGTTCTGAGAGAAACCAAACTGAATCCACCATGGGTGTGAGGAATTGGCAGATGTATATGGTGGATTCAGTTTAGTTTTTCCCAGAACAATATTATTGACGACTGTCAACTCATTAATTATTTATGCAAAGCTTACAAACTTTGTCCCCCACTCGAATCTCCATCCAGTGTGTACTGACAAATTTGTTTATATATTTAAATGTAATTTACAACAGCACTCAGATACAAAAAGTCAATGAGAAGTTACTTTGTTGCCACATAGTCATCATTTTTGGTATTCTAGGCTGCAATGATTGTTGGCGTACCTTCTTTCTGATGCTGTTTGACATTATAAGATCTTTATTTTATTGCTACGTTTATACATTTTCCAGAACTCGCAAGTACCATTGTGTTAATGGTAGCGAAACAAAATGCTATTGCACTTCAACAGGTTTTAATAGTATTTTTTAGGAACGTTGGCCCCAGTAAAGTGCTTTGTGCCGATAAAAATTCAGGGCAGCGGCAGATTATATGGGCAATCTATTCTCTTCCATAGTTACAAAACTTGTAACCCTTATTGGCCATTGGTTGTTTTCTCCAGGATGCTCTATACCCGTTGATGGGCAGTGCCATAAAAACAGCACAAAGGATTTGATTTCTGCAAGTTTTACTCAATGCCTATTTTAAGTAATGCTGCATTTGATTAGTATCGTATAGTTAGAAAAATTAATTCAAATCGTTCCATCGTTTGTATTCGAGTCAGGACACGTAGCTCCTGAAAGGGGCGTCTACTTTGTGTTTTGATAGAGGAACTCTTTGAAGGTTTACAATAAGTTGAAATAGTAAGCGTTGAAAAGAGTGAGTTTTGATGGGAATTCTACTGGGATTGAAGCGAGGGAAATCTCCATTTACTGACAAGTGTTCAGAATAAAATTAGTGCCTCACAATCAACTCCTTAGAACATTCCTGGATCTCGAAGAACATCTGATGAAAAGAAAAACACTGCCTGACTTTGCTGGTAGTGATGCCTTCAGAACTCCTTATCTCCCCTTGCAACTCTAGACTGGAACCTCTGTCCTAGGTCATCTGACCTGTTCAGTAACTCTGGGACATGAAAGATAGAGAATGGCTCCATCATGTAAAAAAGACGCAGATTGACAGTTGCGAGTGAATTGCACTAGACCCTGTGGGAACCCTGGATGGAGAGAGACTTAGTTCATAAAAGCATACTCTGATGACCTGGGGTTGTGTGAGATGCCAGGAGAGGCTATCTATTTACAACCTTCAAAAGTATTAGGACCTATTCTTTTAAACAAAAAGAAAATACATCTGGAGGAATGGGAAAGACACCAAAGCTCCCCAAGGAAGGGGCCATCTAGCTGGATTGCTGGTTTGGTTCGCTGACCGCTTTTTCACCCGACTTTGAGGCGGCTGGCATGGGATTGCAACAATTATCAGCCACTGCAGAACCTTGCTGTGCTGAAGGAAAACAAAAATCTGAAATGTCAGAGTGTAGACTTAGGATCAGAGCAAAACTAAAAGACAACCACAGCAGCAAAGATGGGCTTTGTCACACAAGGCTTTCTGCACGAGAACCGAAGGATTCAGCAGGCGCTTGATGCCAATGTATCCGATACCGAACATGTATTGATGGCTTCAACGTCCTAACTTGGCCCACTGAAGAATTTTTGAGAACTAGAAAAGTAAAAATTGTGACCACTTTGACCCTTCAAGATTATCCAACTCCACCCCATAGAGGTCATCCTGAGATCACATCTTGGTCTACGACAGACATTGACTTAGACTTATTCTTTGCCTGTTCTGGTGCATTTTTGCTTTAAAATGTAAGTCTGTGCCTGTAGTTTCCCTTAATCAGTTTTCAACCATGTTCATATTATTCTGTCAATATCATTTTTCTAAGATGGTTTGGGAATTGTAATGTCTTGTGATCTTAACTTTAATGTTATTTGGTACTGCTTGAACGTAAGACTCCGTGCTATAGAGAATAGCCTGTTTTTTGTGCCATAACTACTGGAGGTTAGGCAGAGTTTTTTAATCGAAATGTGCTGTGACCCAACCAGGTTGCAGGCTCCTCCCCTCTCAAAGTGATAACCCAATTTCTGACATTGACATCCGGCCAAGTGCGGTCTATGTATCGACAGGTATGGTGCATAGAAAAATCGAGAATGTTTCAGTATAATGTTTAGTTTCAAGTCAGAATACCCACTCTGGGCGTTCTTTTCAGCCTTTGTATCAAGCATATCTAAAATACATCTTCTAGAATGTAGCATTTCATTGTCTCAGTGAGTAACACATCTATAATCTTCGTATAGATAAGCTTGTCGTGATTTTTCATGGGACTCAATTTGGTGCTCTCATCCCTATTCCTACAGTTATCTCAGGTTTCCATGCCAGTCATTTTGACTTCTTCTCTGTCCAACTTCATCTTGCCCAGCAGAGCAGTCTCTAGACATTGGGCATTAAAAGACTGCTCAGATAGTACCTGGATATGATGACGAATACTAGATCATTCGCCCAACATACTTTTTGCATTTTCCTTCACTGGTGCAAGCCAGCTTTTATATACATCAACTTTCTCTGGATGGGTAGTTTATTGCAGTAGACATTGAAAAAGCTAATGGCCCCTGCAAGGTAGGCTGCCACTCCTTTCAGCTGTGGAAGCTGCTAATGCAGCATTCCAAGGTAACAAGACCATTGCAGCGATTTATTAAACACTGCTCATATTTATTCTTTTTTATAGTTATTATTGACTAAAATAATATTTGAGAGTATGCTTCTCAGGTTTGGCAAGCAAGGAAGCCAATTTAATGTCTTTGTCCTAGCAGCCTCTCTTTCAAGCGGTGCTGCTTCATATTCTAGTCTGAGGTTATTGATTCTGATGATTCCATTAAGAAGGCAAGATGTATTGCCTCTAATCTTAGGTAATCTTGTTTTAAGGGTAGCTTGATGAAGATCCCATTATAGAGATGGCAGGTTTACTTGTCTGTAATTCTAAGTGTGCATCATCAGTAACTTCATTTTATTCGCAGATATCCCTCTTTGCCTCTTCCTTTATTGGAGAGGTGGCAGGGTTTAACTTATCATAACATTGAACTGAAATGGCTGCTGGAAAGCAGTGCATTATGGGTGATTTCTGGCACTCTGCCCGAATGAACCATAGTTGTGTTTCCCTTTAAAAATCTCTGTCAATGTGGCTTTTCCATTACCCTTGATCCTGTCTGCCAGATTCCAACTATTTATGTGAGTCCTGCACTGTGCCATTGATCCATTGTTTTGTTATGGTGGTTGATTTGTCACTGTTATTTTGGTTGTTGGTATCTGTTTCTATTTCTCGTCAAATGGATAGCATCTGTAAAATATTGACCATACATTGCTCTTTCAGTAATTCCTTTCTTCCTCCTAACAGAAAATGCAGGAGAAAGAAGCCCTTCTTCTCTTCTTCAACAGGACCGCTGAAGCCAAGCTGCGAGCAGTCACGTAAGGCACATGCGGATGCTTCACATGTAAAAGATGTGAAGTTACTCTAAACTGCAGCATCATTTTCCAGTATCCAGTCAAGCTGTTGGTACTGATGGTTACTGGAGCTTAGAGGCCTGCAGATGATGCTGAGCACTCATGTCTTCTCTTTATCTTATGACATTATCTGTGCTAATATAGGTTGCTGCAGCAAAGTGTATTGTGGGTCACGGGGCCGCTCAAGCTTCGTTATGCTTGCACACAAAGATGTATTATACATCTTTAATTTTCAAACAGTCTGATTGTTGTAGATTGAAAGAACTCAAAGTGTAAACAGTTGCACTGTATTGTGAATGTCTAAATTGATTACACAATAATGAATTCTCCTGTTTTAACATACTCTTTCTTATACAAAAAGAGCATGTGTGCTGTAAAGTTACAGTCGTGGGTGCATAAAATGGGTATCAGGTGGATGGAGGGGATAGAAATGCCATAAGCACAAGTGTTCTGGTGATGGAAGAGGGAAGAAGTGATATAAAGTGGAGACATTGAACTTTGCTTCTTGGTAAAGGAGGTAAAAGGAATGAATTTTGACCTATTAAACGTTCAAAATCATAGGTGTCCTCTCTGAGCCAGGTAGGCCTCATTTAGGCCAGATTTTCAGGGTAAGCGCAGACTATTTTATTTGAGATTTATTTGTGTAAATTCATCTTATGTATCTCCAAACGATCAGGCATTCCAGCACCAACATTGGACACACCTGATCTCAATGAAATCCAGTTGAGAACTAGTCGTTGGGATATCACATTTACCATTAAATCTGCAACATTCCTTCAAATTTTCACCCTGTGGCTCTGATGGTAGGCCTTAGTCTCTTTTGCAACTCCTGGACAGAACTCGTTTCTTACACATAAAAGATACCTACAGGTAAAGAGGTGAATTCATTGCAGGAGTAGTGTTTCTAGCTACTGGCTTCCCTCCTTGCTGTATCCCTCCTTTGCTGCATGTGAGTGTCTGGTATTCGTAGCTTGTGGAGGTCCACTGTTAACAGCAATGGACTGTCATCATTGGCTGCTTGTGTACCAGTGTTTTCAACATGCATTTGTGTTATTTTCTCTTTATTTGCTGCAGAGAATACATCCTGGACTTATTGGAAAGTGGGCGAGAGAAGTTTTTGGTATTTGCTCATCACAAGATTGTGTTGAACGCTGTGTGTGAAGAACTGGGGAAAAAGGCAGGTTTATTTCTAACTCTATTTTGATATTTCTTGTTTCTCTACGTATCTTCTGCTGCACTAATACATTTGGGAATCTGCAGGATTTCTGCTCATTGAATTTCTAGATTGTGTAAGATTAGCCCTTTTTGCTATTAAAACCTCTATAATTTGTTGTGGAATTAAGGTAAAGGCTTTGAATTATCTTGAACATTTGAGTAGTTTGGAGCCTCATTCTGTTTTTAGCTGTGATTCACTACCTTTTGTGTCTGAAGATGATTTTGTTACAATGGCATAATCTATGAAGACCACAGACTTTGCTGCAGATCCATTATTTGCGTCTCCACTAAAATGAACACCATTTATTTTGGGCCTATTTTTGGGTTCCTTGTGTTTATTTCTTTTTCTGTGCAGAAGCAATCCCAATTATCCTCATGCACACAGGCGTCCATTATTTGAAGGTGCCCTCCTTATCTTTTGAAGACCTAGGCAAATTTCATTCCATCACAGGTCTGTCCTTATCGGGGAAATGCCTTGGGAAATCTGTGCTTGTGTTTCTTACCATGGCTTTCTTTAACCCTCTAATCCGGGCTCCGTGTAACGCCATACAGGTGGTAGACGACTTAGGGCCAGATGTAGTTGGCCAAATACTGAGCGATAACGCAGAAATTCACAGAATTTCTGCGTTACCGATCATTATTTGACTGAGAGCAATGTAGGTGAGTTTAAACCTACTTGCAAAATAAGTTTTTTTGCTCTTGCATTAAAGGAATCGGAAATGGCGATTCCTTAAATGCAATGTAAGTAGCACAAAAAAAGTGCACTTCAGCCTTAAGGAATAGCTAATTACTACCAACTTTGATAATTAGCAATTTCCTTTAACAAAGCACACATCCATTCCCTTAGGGCATGTATGTGCGCCACATGTGCACACATGCACATTTCAGGGGTGCAACAGAGTGTCCTTTTGACACCCTGGCACCCTTGAAATAGCTCCTACTTTTTGGGATTCTTTAATACCGAATCGCAAATAGTGAATTTCTTCCCATTCATTCCCATGGGCTACCTAGCCCATAGGAATGAATAGCTAGGTATTGCTTAATAACGAATCTCAATTAGTGATTCGTTATTAAGGAATATTAAGGAATCGCTAATATTTTATCAATTCCTACCTAGATTCAATTTAGCGAGTCATTAATAGCAGTTCAGTAAAAATCGCTATTAACGACTCACTAAATTGAATTTACCTACATCTGGCCCTAAATGAGCATGCTGTATTAAAGGTTTGCCTGCTGGTGCTCACTGAGCTCTGATTTGATCAACCACGGTGTCCTCCTATCTATCTTCGCAGAGCACTTGGGTACTGGGTGATCAGGACTTCAATGGATCTCTTATTTTCTTATGTTCCAGGCTATTCAGGTTAGCCTTGCCCTTCTTCGTATCTCTTGCACAGTGCACTGATGCTCAGTTTTGTCTCCTGCTTTATTTAATATCTACTATTGCCCACTGGGGGACTTAAGTCTTATAGGAAGCATCTCCCTGCATCCGTATGCTGATGGCACATATCTATTTCTGAGGGTTTTAACGGGCTGTGATTGATGTCCCATGCGTGAGAGACGGTCTCATGATATAGGGTTGTGGATGTCTGTACTCTTAAAAAGAAAAAAGAAAAAAAGGAAGAAAAACCTGTAGAAGAGGTCTCTATTGGAGGTCTGCGAGGACTCCGACATCTGCAACTACAAAGAGATGAAGCTATGCCTATTAGGGAGCATGTCAACGAAGACTTTGGGTCGCGATCTAAACCTTATGATGAAAGAGAAACAACAAATGGTCATTATTAAGGAGTCAGAAACTTCACTAAAGCCTAAAAATGTTTCCTCCATGAAAGACTCCTATGACCTTTGAACATCTCTTAGTTTCTAACATTCTTAGTAATTGCCCTACTCTGACGACTTCTTTGAACCCTACTTGGTCTACGTCCTCAAAGTTTACGTTTTTGTAAGCTAAGTTCCTTTGTTGACCAAATGCAATAAATAAAATTGAAATGTATATAGAAATCTGCTTGTAGCGTATCTACTAGTAAGAACTTTACCGAAAGTAAGTAACTTATTCGTTCTGTTTCTGATGTCCATTTAGTGGCTTCAGCTCTGGTTATTTTATGATTGGATGATCGAAATACACTTATTGTAGATTTCTCTTGTACTACAGTTGGCCTTCTGAGATTGGTGTTCCCTACCACTGTATGAATAAACTGACTGCCTATACGTTTTCATTCATACTTTTAGGTTGGCATGAATTAGTGATGAGGTCCTTACCTGGGCACATCAGCCTTCTAAACTCTTGTTAGCAGGCGGTTCCTGAGCAACCTCCAACAACTAAAGAAACCGGGAGCCGACCCCCTGAATTTATCTAATTATCGCCCCATTTCCTTGCTCCCCTATAAGGTTCTGGAGGCACACATAGCAAAGTGCCTATCCAACTTCATAGAACACCCTGAATACCTAGATCCCCAACAAGCGGGTGTCCGCCCCGCCCACTTCACAGAGACAGTGATTCTCGCAGTATCGGATGCCTTACGTGCTAACGCTGACCCCTCAGGCCCTGGTGCTCCTAGATCTGTCGCCGCGTTTGACACAGTCGACCATAAAATCCTGATGGTACGTGTTAGATGTGCCGGCATCCAAGGCTCAGCTCTCGATTGGATCGGCTCATTTCTCGAGGGCCGTACCCAAGCAGTACGACTTGCCCCATTCACCGTCCCTAAAATCGCGACTACGTGTGGGGTCCTGCAGGGATCGTCACTATCCCCCCACCTGTTCAATTTATACCTCCTGCTCTTGATCCAGTCCTTGAAGGACAGGAAGGTAACCACATTTAATTATGCTGACGACTTTCAGCTAATCTTACCATCGATAATTCCCCTAACTCATTTCAGGAATTCCAGGTCACCATTCTCCATATTCAGCAGTGGATGGGCCTAAATCATTTAAAACTTAATCCAGGCAAGACCAAAGTAGTTCTGACCGAGAACAGTCAGATATTCTGGGGCCCACACTATACTGGCCGAAGGAATTTGGATCCCCACCCGCCCCGTCCCCCTCTGTCAAAAACTTAGGGGTTACCATAAATGACGCTCTCTCACTAAAATCTCAAGTAGGGGCAGTGGTCTCTGTCTGTTTTTTCCACCTGCGCAAAATCAGGAAGATCAGCCATCTGCTCACCCACGCAGCAAGGAAACAGGTAGTGATTGCCTTGGTAATTTCACACTTAGACTTTGCCAATTCAATCTACCCCGGCATGCCACTCTACTTAATTAAACGTCTCCAGTTGGTCCAGAACCAAGCTGCGAGATTGATCCGCAAGCAAGATAGCAATCTGCCAGACCCCTACTACATAAACTCCACTGGCTCCCCATTTCCCAACGCGCGGAATTCAAAATGGGTTGATTAATTTTTAAGTTTCTATACTACCAGAGCCCTAAATTCATCAACTGCCTGTTATCTAGGTATACCCCATCCTGCAACCTGCGCTCCGCCCACCTTCAGCTGTTAAACACCCCTGCCTTCAAGTTAAAATGCCAGGGAGGATGCAGGTGTGCCTCCTTGGCCCCCAAACTGTGGAACTCCTTTCCACTGGAGATCTGGTCTTGTAACAACCTTCTGAGCTTCAGGAAATTGCACAAGACATGGCTGTTTGGGCAGGCACATGAGTAAACTCGCCCTTGGTTCGACAGACTATAGAGCTAGCGCCATGAAACCATTCGGTGTACGTGCGCTGTAGAAATTCTTTATAACATAACATAACATGAGTTTAAAAATCCCCAGGTCATGCACACTAAATATTCATAACTGAGTTGCTTTCTTGTTACATGTAGGGTAAGAATCTGCATCTTTCATTCTTTAGTGAGGATCATCTTCCTTTCCATATATAGTTTGACAACCCTATCTGATTATGTGAACATATTTTTCTCTGTTATTTCTGGGGTTTTGGCTGGGTGCTTAAATTTTTTTTATTTACTTATTTTTTTGAGTTTTAAATAGCGCAAACTAGACCCGAGACATCGGGTATCAGAGCGCTTTACATGAGCACCAGTTTCGTTACATTAGGGCACATTCATTGTTGTTAGGCACGGGGAGATTAAGTGATTTGCCCAGAATCACAGGATGTTAAGCATTGTTGCCGAGACTCTAACCCTTTTTCCCAGCTTCGAGGTGGATCGCTCTAGCAGTAGGACTATATCCTCTCCCACGGATTTGTTTACATCGTTAAGCTGTTATTTAAATTTTTGAAATCACATAATTATTTGGTTTGTTTTAATTTTTTTGTAACTATTTTGAATTTTATACACTTTCAAAATTGCAGCACGATCCACTACGCTTTGGCGTGAGGCTGGCATATAAAAACTAAAATGAGATGAAAATAAAACTGATAAGCGCATGCCCCCTTTAATATGTAAAGAGAATGTTAAGGCATACTGCACCTATTTCACACCAAAGAATGCCAGTTCATTAATTTTCCCATAGTGGAGCTAAGCCGCCACAACTAAAAAGGCCTTCAATATATTCAATGCAATAGGGTAATGAAACAGTAAGTAATGGGTTTCCAGGAAGATATATTTGGTGGTAAGGTAATGGTTTTGTTTCTAGGTCCCCCGTTCAATTTCAAACTGTGATTGCTTTTTGTACGAGAAAGAATGAGGTGATTTTAGAGAGCTAGGTAACTCATTTATTACAAATCCAGCACCTGAAACATATTATTTTTGGCTGTTTATAAGTATATTTGAAGACATCATGCAATGTCAATCTCCACAAAATGTAAACTTTTTTCATTTATGTCTTGTTTTCTAATTTACACACTAAACATCAGAAATATTTTGCGGTCCTGGGATTGGAGAACGATGATTTTGCTAGCTTTGTTACTTTAGCTTCACAAATCTCATTCATTAACCTTGCTGTCCAGACACCAACAATCTTAGACTGAAAACAGATAGGGTCCGAATGAAAACCCATTATCTAAGCAGCTAATCAATCCTCTTGTATGTCCTCTACTACTAATCGAGCAGCAGAAATCCAAAGTTTGCTGTTCAAGGAGCAACGCGCTCTGCTAAGGGCAGAGTGTGCAGGGCCTGGGCTTGGGATGTGTCATGGCTACACTGAAGGGCAGAGAGACTCGGCTGGGGATATGGATGTGCTACCAGAAAAGCATCCTGGTTGGGTTGCAGCACAGTGCCGTTCGTATTGATTTAGAAAAATGTAGTGTTGGTATTGTCACAGCCTTAAGTCTCAGACTCTATGTAAGTGAGAGGCTGTGGCCGCTAGCAGTCTACACTGTAAGCATGTACTATCTTTTTCTTGACCCGAGTAACAAACTGTACTTTGAGGTTTGTAGCAGGGGTGGCTTGGGGTGCAACCCAAAAAATCATGATGGTCCTTAATCCATGTATGTGCCATATGCGTAACCTGTTGGATGGCTCTGCAGCCTAAGATAATAGCTGCTGGTAGCAGCACAAGATATGAGATATGTCTCTGGTATTAGCTACATGAGTGCCAGTTCTTTTTGTAAGAGAAGGAACTTTGCAAATCTGTGCATTATGAGTAGTTGCATTGAACATATATAGCAACAGTGAACACCAATGGTGGTACAATTATACTAGATAGGAGCTTTATTTGGTCGTTTTTTAAGATCTTGACAATGTGAGTCTGTTGGTGTATCATTGGAGCTTTAGGACATTTGCAGTAAGTATGTTAGTACTTTCACCTAATAACAAAGCTTCTGGGCTCTCGGACATCTGAAGCAAGGTCAGCTGTTCAAAGCTTAAGTGTACAGAAGCAGTTGCCTGCTTGATAACTCCACAGTTTAATGTTGGCACGTGTGCTGTCTATGCACCTTGAGTGCTTTTTCTGCTGTCCTTTTTACATTTGTAACTTGTGTTACTCGACTGTGATTAAAGACTGATGTTTGTGCCTCCAGTTGAAAGGGATTTTTTTCCACCAAAACCTTGTTACTGTAAGATATGTTGCATGATAAGACTTTTGCAGTCTAAGATTCAAGCATATTAAATCTATACATCCCTAGGGATAGAGCTGCACTGTAACCATAGTCTGTGTAATTCATAGAGTCAGGGTAATATGAGGGTAGCATTGTAATATAAGATATTTGACCCCAGGAATGCAGCCTGTACAATGTATTTAACTCTGCATCATTATTAGATTATTTAGAAAGTGTTTAATGTGGAAAAAGTAAGTCTAGTCTATGATTAGAGCCATTAGAGTCTGTGCAACCTAAGAATAGTAACTGCAGTGGGTGTGCTACAGAAGGGTAGTATTACGCCCTACAAATGGAGTATTATCTTCTGTACCTGCTGGTTTAACCTCACACCCTGGTTCTCATCTCATTGCACAAAGTCCTGGTAGAAGTGTCATGCAGATAGATAATGGTTTGCCTCATATACAAGGCACACAACATAAATTCTCGGTAATTCTTGGCCATAAAGCTTAAACTTTCAGGAGCATGCAGGGATTTTCTCACCTGTGATTGGAGATCCTACACTGTAAGAAACAACTAACTCTTAACTGTCTTTCTCTGTCAGCACCTTAAAGGTTTGTAATTGTTTCCCTCCTCCTCTTTTACCCCTGTCTAGCTATGTAAGTATGTCGTGTAGCTCCTATATATTCCCATACAGAATCTGCGCATTCAGATAACATAAACTATGGGTTTGGTGGCAGACTGGTTCCGAGCACCCCCACTGATAATGTTAACCTGTTTGCATTAGCTGGCTCATAGTGCCACTGGAATCTCCGCTTATCGGAAAGAGAATAATTTCTGGCAACCTTAGAACATGACAACCCTGATCCCTCAGAATCGTGGAAACAATGTACTACTTTTCGTTCAGTCGCTCGTGCTCACTTATTCGGTTTCAGAGAGTTACACAGAAGAAACAGTTGGGCGTGTTACAATAAGAATGTATTGTACAGTTGTTCTTCTAGTGTAAAATAGATGTCCTGCAACAACGTTAGACAGTAGCAGATATATATATGATTAGCAGTACAGTGAATATAAAAGGATAGTACAGTTCTCCCATCTTGAAATGATCATGAATACATACATGAATGTAAAATGCATGATAAAAGAAAGCGCATACTCCTACAATGCATATCTAGATGTACCTAAGTGTACCTAGTTGTGAGTAGGTATGAAGTCAAGAATCACTCTAGGTTTAGTCTAACCCCATTACCTTAAGTCAGAGAGTGTGGCACCCTGTCCCAGTCTCAAGTTGGACACCCCGCGAGGGATGTGTCAGAGCGCTGTCAGCTGGAGCGTCTGCATGCAAGAGCCACAGCATCTCTGGTCAGTGTGTCAGCTGAAAGTCTTTGTTCCCTCTAGCTAACACTAGTAAGATGTGCTCTATTTATACAAAAATTATCTATGGCTCCTTTGTCCCTTGTTTCTTGTATTAGCCATTGTTGGATTTGAGGATGACTTATGGGATGAACCTTGTACGTAGATATTATGCAGGTGGTGTATCCCCTGCCTGGTTTCTAAGAATCCTTATGAATATTCATTCATACTGTGTGAGTCTATTGATGAAGCTATAGGACTCTATTGTTCAGGACAAACCCTCCTTCTGCGCCCAGGCCTAGAACTAGGTAAAGCTTTAATCCTAAAAGGTACGTTACTGTGTAGTGTAGGGGGAGTAATGTAGGTGAAAGTGTATGACATCACCCGGGCCTATATTAGGGTGCCTACATGAAACATAACAAGTATGTATGCCCTTAGTGGCAACCTAACCAATAGGCAGTGGTGTGCTGTACAAGTATAAAGTCAATGTGTGGTTGAAGAGATAGCTTTGTTAATAGATTGTGGTGTAGTGTTCTTTCCAGAGGTGCATCTTCAACTCTTTACTAAATTAGAGTAAATTGGGTTGGTCTTGATGGATATGGGGTTGTTATTCCAGATCCTGGATTCATAAATGGAAAAGGCCTGCTGTATTGTTTCTTTTTTACTCTGAGTGTGCAGTCTGATGGTATCTTGGCTGCAGATTTGCAGAGATCCACCAGAGATGGTGAGTTAGTCTGGTAGCTAAGAAGTGGTGCATGTCTTGATGGCTTTGTAACTCATACAGCTGGTTTTGAAGATGGTGTTGACTGGCAAGTGGAGCCAATGGAGTTCCATCAGGATGGGGGTGGAGTGATTATATTTCTTTAGGCCCTGGATGAGACCTGCCTCAGTGGCTTGTAGAATCTCCTTAATGAGTGCCTGTGGCCTGTGTGGGGTCTTAGAGGCCATGCAGCAGTGTGTTACCTTCATCCGGCGAGTATGATGCTTGAACAACAGTTTAAGTCTCTGTGGCAAATAAAAACAGTCTCACTTTCTTTAGAAGAGAGAGCTGGTACAAAGTCATCTTTGTTTTTTCATGGCAGTGTGTTCATTGAGGATAAGGTTGCTGTCAAGGGTGAATCTGGTAACATTTGTATTCAGTGAAATTTGGGATTTGAAGATGTCATGGTTCTTGTCATTGAGCCTGGTTTGTACTGTATCTTGTTTTTTGTGTGAAAAACAGGACGTCTGTTTTGGTTGGGCGTCAGTCGCTCGGCATCTGGATGATGTGCAGGTTGTGTTTGAGGTTATGTCTGAAACAGCAAGCCTTCGAGTAGAGTTATGTATCATTAGCATATTTGTGAATCTTGATGCTGTTTTTATGAGTAGAGTTCCAAGCGGGTCTGTGTAGAGACTCAAGATAGTGGGCAGTACAGATCCCTGGGGGACCGCAAAGGTGCCTTGAATGTGCCCTTGTGAACAAACTGGTATTGCTTAGAAAGGTAGGAGGACAACCAGTGAAGGACATTGCTGATGAGACCCATTTGAGTCTCTATGATGTGTATGAAGGTAGGATGACGGACTGTGTCAAAGGCAGCTGAAACGTCCAGCAGTATCAGAATGCAGGGATCCTCCTCATCTGTGCTCAGTGGTGCTTTACCAATGATGTGTTAGATAGCAGTCTATATGCCTCAGCATTATCTGAAGCCAAACTGGTAGTTTTGCAGGAGGTGATTAGCATTATTGTGATGTTGAAGTTGAATACAGACTGCTTTTTAAGTGATCTTGCCGATGACTGGTAGGTGAGTGATTGGCCAGTAGGTGGCAAGGTCTAACATAGTATTTTTAGGAGTGGAAGGATCGGGCCTGACTTGAGATCTTCTGAGAAGATGTCCTGAGTGAGAGAGGCACTGAAAATGCTGAGTAGGGATTAGAGAGAGCGTTTTCAAGAGAAATTTGATGAAGGACGAGGATAAGACAGAGAGTTAAGTTTGTCAGCAAGATCTGCCAGGGCTAGGGTATTGAATGCTGACCATTGCAAGAATATACAGGAAGGGGTGGGCATAAGAGATGAAGCAGGCTTTTTGTTTTTGATGTGCTGTTGGATCATCTCGTTACTGTAGAATAGGTGATGCTGAACGTTCGACGTTGCGGAGGCGGCGTTCGGCGGCGAGGAAGAAGCGCTCGACGTCGCGGAGGCGGCATTCGACGCCGGAGTCGCGGAGGCGACGTTCGACGCCGGAGAAGCGACACTCTGCATCGAGAAGAAAGAGATCAGCGTCTCGGAGACTTTCCAACTCTCCTAAGCGGCGCAGAAGGAGTTCTGGCGCCGGAAGTCACGCTGGATCTGGGGGAGGATGCCAGAGACGGCGATTACCGACTGGAGGGGCTGGTTCGCAGTCCCCTCCCCCGAAGAAGTCACCGGGCTCGGTGTACTCGGTGGTTTATACACCAACTAGGCCGAAGACTCCCCCACCTCCTCCACCTCTACCTTAGGAGGCTCCTCCCAGCAATCCTCCTCTTCCACCGCTTCCGCCATCACGGCCACCACCTCTGCCTCCTCGGTCCGTCCCTCGGCCGGAGGTACCTCCTGTTGTTCCGCCGAGGTCGGTGTCGCTGCCTCGCCTCCCTACACCGCTTAAGGGGACGCCTAAGCCAAACCCCCAGGATAGGCCAAGGAAGTCTCCTCCGCGGAGACCTGCGGAGCGTCCACGAACAGGGAGGTCGCGATCTCGTTCCAGGAGGAGGGAGCGATCGCGGAGTCACAACAGGTCATCCACGCGGTCGAGAGGACGCCACGGGAGGCGCAGGTCCCGTTCGCATACGGGGTCTTCAGAGACCAGGGACTATTCACCAACGTTGTCTGGGTCGCCGGAGACAAGGGTGTCACCGGTTGACGATCTTGTGTCCTTCCATGATGTCCTGTTGAGGGTTGCAGCGAAGTTGGGCATCTCGTTGACGGTGCCCACGCCCAAAACATCGGTGATCTTCGAGACGCTGCACCAGAAACATCTGTCTACCACTAGTACCGGGCCTGGAGGATCCGGCCATGGACCTGTTTCTCACCCCGGCTGTGACTAAGGCGGCCCCCTCGAGACTCCAGAAGAAATACCGGTCTCCCGACTAGGATCCGGCTTTTCTGAGGGTGGACCCTCCGCCAGACTCGGTGATAGTGACGGCGGCTCGGAAGCAGCATGCCACCACTCCGTCATCCACAGTCCCACCAGATAATGAATCTAGATGGCTGGATTCGGCGGGGAGAAAGGTTTGTGGGACATCGGCAACTTCCATGAAAGCGGCGAGTGCCACGGCCTTGTTAGGGCGGTGTGACGGAGCCCTCTGGGAATCCCTCCAGCAGTTTGTAGAACACCTGCCTCGTGACAAGAGAGAAGATTTCCAAGAGGTGTTGAATGAGGGGATGTTGGTGGCGAATCAGGTCATCAGTTCTGCAGCCAATTCTTCCCTCCTGGCGGCGCATGGTTACTGCCATGGAGTTAACCAGCGAAGACACGCCTGGCTCCGCCTCACGTCGCTGAAGCCAGACGCACGACAAAGGGTTGCCAATTTACCATTCTCTGGCGAAACCCTGTTTGGAAAACATGCAGATGACGAAATGGCCCGCATGAAGGCGGAGGCCGAAACGCTCACGGATGTGGGTCTGGAAAAGCCCAAGGATACCAAGAAATCTTACCGCCCGTTCCAGAGACGGTTCGGTGGACAGGGCAGAGGGCGTGGCCAGACTTCGGGACAGCAGCAGCAACAACAGCAGCAGTTCCGAAGACCGTTCCAGAAGCGCCAGAAAGGCAGAGGCGGCCAACAGTCGGCAGCAGCGACCAAAGGCCCGGCTGGGTCTAGGCCCAGAGCGTTTACTTCCCCTGCATCCGTTACCCACTCCGGTGGGGGGGGAAGCGTTCAATTTTTTTCTGGCAGAGTGGAGAAAAATTACTCGGGACAAGTCAGTGCTGAATATTGTTTGCAATGGATACAGTCTTCGGTTCACCAGCCCGCCTCCATCAATTCCTCCAGTCAGCGCGCAGTGTCAGCTGCGCGAGCGCCAGGCGGAGGCAGATATCCTGTTAAGGAAAAGGGCGATAGAAGACGTACCTCTGTCTCAAAGAGGAAGAGGTCTGTACTCCCGGTTCTTCCTGGTTCGCAAGAAGGACAAGAACGAGTTCAGGCCCATTCTGGATTTGCGACAGGCAAACAAGTGGATTCGCAGAGAGAAGTTTTGCATGCTGTCGTTGCATCAGATTTATCCTCAGCTGCAACAGGGAGACTGGCTATGTGCTATAGACCTACAAGATGCGTACTTCCTTGTGCCCATTGCACACAAACACAGAAAGTTCCTGCGATTCCAAGTCGGCGCCAATCATTATCAGTACACAGTACTGCCATTCGGACTGAAGTCTGCGCCAAGAACATTCTCGAAGTGCATGGCGGTGGTAGCAGCACACCTCAAGAAGAACAAGGGGTTTGTCTACCCGTACCTGGACGATTGGTTGATCAAGGCCTCTTTCTTCTCGGAAGCTCAAGCACACTTCCAGAAGACGTGCGTTCTCTTGAACAAGCTGGGGTTGCACATCAACATGTCCAAGTCTGTCCCGACTCCGGTCCAGTGCATTCAGTACTTGGGAGCCTCCATCAATACGCTGTCTGCAAGCGTGTCTCCTTCAGAGGAGCGACGATTATCACTCCTTCGGAAGGCTCAGGCTCTTATGACCACTCCATCTACAACAGTGAGGACGGTGTCTTCTCTACTGGGATCGATGGCTTCTGGTATCTTCCGAACGCCACACGCACGACTGCACATGAGACCGTTGCAGGAGTGCTTGGAGGATCAGAGGAAAGGGTCTTGGGACGACAAGATACGACTGTCTCTGCATGCTCTTCAGTCTCTGAAGTGGTGGTGTTCAGCGGAGAATCTCCTCAGAGGGTTTCCCTTCCACAAGGACATTCCCACTCAGACTATCGTGACGGATGCTTCCCTCCACAGTTGGGGGGCGCACTCCGGAGACTTACAGATTCAAGGAACGTGGTCCCCGATGGAGTCCACGTTTCACACCAATTTCCTGGAACTCAGAGCTGTTCACTTGGCATTGAAGGCCTTTCATCCGTCCTTCCAGACCAACTCTCTGCTTGTACAGACGGACAAAACGACCACGATGTATTACCTCAACAAGCAGGGGGGCTCGAGATCACGCACTCTGTCACAGGAGACGCAGGCGATCTGGCACTGGCTCCTGGCCAGAGGACTGACGATAACGGCTACCCATCTGCCAGGTGTGCAGAATGTTCAGGCGGACGCACTGAGCACACTGATTCAGGAAAACCACGAATGGGTCATAAACGACAAAGTACTAGGAGAAGTCTTCGCAAGGTGGGGGACTCCAGACGTAGATCTGTTCGCCACCGCAGAAAACAGCAAATGCTGAGACTTCGCCTCCAGGTACTACCAGCAGGGGACGCTGGGGAATGCGCAATGGATCAGCTGGTCGAACAGCTTTCTGTACGCTTTTCCACCCATTCCCCTGATTCCGGCAGTGCTCTTCAAGCTGTCCCAGTCCAGGGCACGGATGATCCTGATTGCCCCGGAATGGCCCAGGCAGTGGTGGTTCACGGACCTGCTTCACCGGTCTCTCCTTCCGCACATACGGCTGCCGTGTAGGCCGGACCTTCTCACGAAATTCGGGGGGCAGATGTTGCACCTCAACCTCTCGTCTTTGAGTTTGGCGGCATGGCTCCTGAGATAGTGCAATATGGCCATTTGAATCTAACCGAAGATTGCATGGACATACTGAAGGAGGCTAAGCGACCTTCTACTCGGACTTCCTATGCTTACAAGTGGAAGAGGTTCTGTATCTGGTGCAAGTCCAAGAACTATGACCTGACGACGTGCAAGGAAGATGTCATCCTTCCTTACCTTCAACATTTGGCGCAGTCTGGCCTTAATGTTCATTCCATTAAGGTTCATCTCGCTGCATTGACTGACTACAGGAAATGCCCTTCACAGACTTCCTTCTTCCATATCCCTGTGATCAAAGATTTTTTGGAAGGCTTGAAGAAAGAATTCCCTCCTGTCCGGCTTCCTTCGCCTTCATGGGAATTGAATGTGGTGCAGTCCAGATTGATGAAGGAGCCTTTTGAACCTATTCATAAGGCTTAGTTGCAGCACCTGTCCTGGAAGGCGGCGTTCCTCGTGGCCATTACATCGGCCCGCAGGGTGAGTGAAATTCAGGCGTTGTGTTGCCATGAACCTTATACTGTATTTCATGCTTCTAAGGTTGTTATGCGTTCTCACCCTAAATTTCTTCCCAAGGTTATTTCTGATTTTCATGTCAACCAGACCATAACTTTGCCTACGTTTTTTCAGAATCCTTCATCTCCAGCGGAAAGGTCTTTACATTCCCTGGATGTTACGAGGGTGTTGAAATTCTATCTGGATAAAACCAAAGATATTCGTAGGTCAGACCAATTGTTTATCAATTATGGATCAGTCAGGACCTGTCTTGCTACCTCTAAACAGTCCATCTCTAGCTGGATTGTGTCCTGCATACAGCTGTGTTACCAAAAAGCTAATAAGACTTTAGGGGGTAAACCTAAGGCTCATTCCACCTGGGGCAAAGCTGCCACGACTGCTTTGCTCCGTAATGTTCCAATTGCAGAAATCTGCAAGGCGGCCACTTGGAAGTCGGTCCATACCTTTGCTAAGCATTACTGCCTGGACACTGGTGCCAGAGCACACGCTCGTGTAAGGCAGCTCCGCTGCGAAATCTGTTCGCACAATAGTGGTGTTAATTCTTGTTCTCCACCGCCGCTTTGGTGTGGGGATGGGCTTGCCATTCTATTCACTAGATTATGACTATACACAGAGATCTCCTACTACAGAAGGAGTAGTTTCTGTCCTGTAACTCCAGTTCTGTAGTAGGGGTATCTCTGTTAAAGTCATAAGCGCCCGCCCTCCTCACCGGTGGAGAGAGATATTCATGTAAGGAATGCTACAGGTCTGGCGTGTTACGCCTTCAAAAAGAGCTGAAAGTAAAAGGGACCTGCAGTGCACTCTGGGATACTGTGAACTTCTGGAAAGTTCTGAGCCACATAATGGCAGCCTATGGGGCTTGTCTGTCCAGGTCTTCCTCTCTATCATTCCAGAGGGGTTTTTGCTGTTGAGGCAAGAGAAATACGGACAGGCTTTGCTGTTTGTGGATTTTTGGGCGAATTTCTAGTTGAAGTACTTGACAGTGTAGCCTGGTTTTTTAGGCTGCATTATCTGTCTTTAATTCTCTCTTAAGTGTCTGTGCAGTTCTGCATTTTTCGACACTTTAAGAGATTATTTTTGATTGCTGCGGGGTCCACGCACATGGGCAGGACTATTCACTAGATTATGACTATAACAGAGATACCCCTACTACAGAACTGGAGTTACAGGACAGAAACTACTCCTTTACCAACCAACGGTGCCTATAGTTCTAGGGTCCAGGCTCGATTAAGGTAATGCTCTCAACAATATAGATTTTCCAGAATGCCTTACCCTACCTTATGTCTGGTGTTATGAAGGTTTTTCATTTGTAGATATGTTTGTGATTTTTGTACAATATGAACCTAGCTGGGAGGTAGCAGAAATGTTCCCGCTGTCTGAGATGGTTCAATTTAAAGTCCTTTGTATGACCCATTGCGCGGGCTATGTGCGGATTTTATAACCCATTGGGCTATGTACGGGATTGGGTTTCCGACTAGAAGCCCAGACCCAGCTTGGGTTATTCCTGTCTCTGATGGCAACATTATACTCTCTTTTATGTTACTTTTTGTAGCCAGATGACTGGGGTGACGTTTTGATTCTGGCCTTTCCTCTGGGGACAGACTTAATTGGACCATATGTTGCGATTATAGTAAAGGTTTTACAACTTCCGTGTTTGACTACTTTTTATTAGGCTATTTTTAAGCTTGTATCTTCAGGATTTATGTTCCAGAGACCCCCTTGAGAAAACAAACCAGTCATGGGTGGAACACTTGGATTAATCCCAGCTGCAGGTTATTGTTCTGGAATGCATTCCAGTTAATCATTTTTTTCTACTGTACAGTTATACATGAGAACAACCCTCCAGGCTTTGGTCCTACTCTATTAGGAACAATCCAGTCTGAACTCACAGGCCGAGTCCACTCTGAATGGCAAAATAAGCAACCCTATACAGGTTTCAGCCTATTTGGACCTCTCCAGTGAGTTCCAGCTGGATTCCAATGAGCAGTGAGTATGCGGCCCATACTGCATACCCATAGAACGTACAGCGTTAAAATGACACAAACAAAAGGTGATGGGGGTATGCTTGAATTAGTCTGAGCCATGGTTTTTTTACTCTGGGAAGCATTCCAGTCCCTCATTGTTATCCACTGTGCCACTCTCACCCTTCCACCAGTCCACCAATCACCTTTTTGTTTTCCCTAAGTGCAGTGTTTATGCCCGGATCTGGATCCCGTGCTTACTGTACCATAAGAATCAAGCTACCCCTCAGCTATGCGGCCTCGATACACCAAAACCAATCTAGGTTGTTGTGTGTTTTCATCAAGAGAGAAACTTGACCTTGCAGTGTGGCCTGGACTGTTCCATTTGAAGGAGGTCTAAGGCTGATTTCCAAATGGCGGGCTCTGTCCATGAACAAAAATGATGGAGTGTAATGCAGCCCTGAGTAATTACAAGTGGCTATAGCGAATTCAATCATTCCGGATTTGTTTTCCTCCGTGACAGGAATCCACTCAGGTGTTAAGTACTCTACAGACATGATATAAGATCAGGGATTCGGTGTATTCAAATAATGATATTTGTCTTCCATTGGAGCCTTTGGAGTCTGTACCTGAAGTCCAGTTCTACAGTGTAAGGGCTGTAGAATCTGTGTAACAGAAGGACAGTACTGTGGTCTAACATTAAGGTAGCTGTGCTCGCCGTAACTTAATGATGGTATTGTGGTCTGATGTGCCTGCAGGATCTGTTTCGTTAATGGGATATTAACACAGTCTGAAATTAGAGACTGTAGAATCCAACTGAAAAATGCTGCTATACTCTTAGATTAGAGCCGGTAGGATTTATGTGCCTGATTCATTTTACTACAGTGTGAATGCCTGTACAGTCTTTTTGAATTGGGGTACAGTATTGTGTTCTAGGGCGAGAGTCTATATACACCACGTAACCAAATTCTAGTGCTGCACCCCAAGAGCCTTTGTATTTTGTGTAACTCAAGTAGGGCTGCACTGCATAACCTAATGATAATATTAGATGATGGACAATCTATGCAAAACTTGAGTTATTTTTATTATCCTTCTATCCTCTTTCCTGTCTTGGGAATAAGATCATTCATCTGTTTCCTCACTACAGCTTTTTCTCCTTCAATACTAACACCATGGGCAGTTTAAGAACATATATTGGGAGAAGGGATTGGCAGGAGGGGTGAATTTCTCTCATCAGTATTTTCATTGGGTTGGGGTGTGATTGAAAACTAAACTTCAGTCTTGAGTGACTTGTTCAATCTTTCAGTGTTGTCATTCCCAACCACTCCTATTCTGGGCCATGCATTCAGTTCCGAGGCTACCCACCCAGTTACCAAATACACTTTTTGCATTCAACAGTCTAATTATTTTTATGTTTAATATTATCATAATGGTTACAGAACCAATGAACCTGCTGTTTTTCTCTTCTACAGAATGTGGGGCACATTCGCATCGATGGCCACACCTCCTCTGCTGACCGTCAAGCCCTGTGCCAAAAATTCCAATTCTCTGAGAATTGCTGCGTAGCTGTGTTGTCCATCACAGCGGCCAACATGGGCCTGACCCTCTCTGCTGCGGACTTGGTGGTCTTTGCCGAGCTGTTTTGGAATCCAGGTGTAAGCCAATATTACATTTTTTAATTGTACCTGCATGTACTGATCAAATAGTTGTGGTATGGCCTGATGGAAGGATAGCGATACAGCGTAATCAAAGGATAATGGCATGTCGTGATTAAAGGATAGTAGCATATAGTAATTAAAAATAGCAGCAAGTAGTGGTCAAAGGATAGCAGCGAGTAGGAATCAAAGGATGGTGGCATGTAGTGAATAAACAATAGTGACATGTCACAACGAGATGTTATTAGCATATAGTGAATATTCAGTGAACAACTGCAATGATGGTGACATGTAGTGATCAAAAATATTGGCAGATATCCATCGAAATAGTGCCCTATAGGGACTAAAGGATAGTGGCTTATAGTGATCAGAGTCTAGTAGCATATAGTGGAAATGCAGCTGTAGAATTGCAGTGATGGTGGCATGTGGTAATCAACAAATAGTGTCGCCCTTCTCAGGCCTACAGACCAGTAGCAGTTTCCAGACCTGTGTAGTCTGCACTGTCATTCTCTACCTGAATCTTGGCTGTGAAACCTAATTAAGCTCCCATTCTAAATTCCATGATCCCAATACTCAGAGTAGTGTGGTATTCTTGCATGGGTACGATTTTTCCCCATGCACCTTCGCCAGGTAATATACTTGGTAAAATGTGAGAGGGGGATAAGAGGTCACAACGAGGGAAATTGTGTGGCGAGCATAATGTATACTCCGATTTTGCTTTGTTGTCCCTCATTCCAATCTCACAAACTATGAATTGGGGGTGGGGAGGTACTCTAACGCTAGAGAATAAAAAATGTGTGGTATCATTTTTTTGGGCTGAGAGGTATTTCCGTAAAGTAATGCACTACACAGTCCGAATGGGGGCATTAACATGCATATCTGTTCCTTTATCTTTGCTTTCACAAAACACTTTTTCATATGACTTTTTAGATCTCGTCCGTTTGCAAAAGACCTCTTAGGACCAATGTTCCCTCTAATTTGTTTCCTCTGTGTGCGGCAGTGTGGGGTCTCTGTGCGCTGCAGCCATGGTTATGTGCGCCAGGAACCAGACCGTGCGTGTGGGTGCAGCGCCAAATATCACTCCAAACTCATGCTTAAACAAGTAAAAAGACTGCATTTTCACACATAAATCGGCACGTTAAGTGTCTTATGGCAGGTTTGCAATTTAGACACACACAATTACATGAATTGGTTATACAGGCAAGTACACTTCGGGTTTAGAAAAGCACAAGGCTCCAATGATAGTACCATTATAAGATTTTACTGCTGTAGATGTAATATTACTTGTTGTATTGTATATCTGGATGCACAGACGGAAAGAAGCAACAAAATACCAGCCAGGTGGCACACTAGGCTAAGCAGAGAGATTTCTATCTTGCGTGATATCTAAAAGAAATGTAGCAAGTCCAAAAGAACGACGTGTGCTTTACATGCTGTTCAATTGGACTTTGGTCAGCCAACTTCAACTAGGCACAAGCCAGGCCGTCTTTAACACTGGTGGAGCCCTGTGTGACAATGTTTGTTGGCGCCCCCCAATGGCCACCTCTACCATGGATTCCCTCACTAGCACCCTTTAATAGCGGCCCTCAAGTCTCCAGAACCACTGGCTCTCTGATTAATTTACATAATACACACATTGCACAGACACAATTATAGGTGTGTAAATCAGTGTATTGGAAGTGTTACATCAGACAAGACTACAAGGTGCAGTGTAGGAGTCATCGATACTAGTAGGCAATATAGTTTAACAATGCTTATTCTGGAAAAGTACGAATTCAGAATTCAAAATGTGCCCCCATGTGTTAGAGGTTCTCTTAAAAACAAGAATTGTTTTTTTACCCAAATAAACCCTTTTGGAAAGATTAGGATAATAAAAGACTGGGCAATAAAACATAATGCTCTAACACAGAGGTCTTCAAACTTTTTGCTGCCGAGACCCCCTTGTAAAACCTTTTTAGGCGTAAGGACCCCCTTCCGACAAAAGTTTCTAGAAACTGGTACTCCTCATCATCAACTTTTGATAACCATAAATGCACCTGTTAGACCTCATCACATCCATCCATCATTCATCCACCCACACTTTCACACATCCATCCATCCTTTCATCCTTACATCCATCCTTACATCCATCCATGCATCCTTCAACTATCCACCCTTTTATCCTTCCATCCATCCTTTACCCATCCACCTTTCCATCCATCCACCCAACATTCATCCACCCACCTTTTCACACATCCATCCATCATTCATCCATGCAACCTTTTATCCATCCATACATCCATCCACCCTTTCATCCATCCATCCATCCATCCTTCATCCGTCCACCCTTTCATCCTTCCATCCATCCACCCTTTTATCCATTCATCCACCCTTTCATCCTTACATCATACATCTATCCTTCATCCATCCACCCTTTCATCCTTCCATCCATACATCCATCCTTCCTTCATCCATCCACCCTTTCATCCATCCATACATCTATCCTTTACCCATCCACCCTTCCATCCATCCACCCATCATTCATCCACCCACCTTTTCACACATCCATCCATCATTCATCCATGCAACCTTTTATCCATCCATACATCCATCCACCCTTTTATCCTCCCATCCATACATCCATCCTTCCTCCATCACACTTTCATCCATACATCCATCCACCCACCCACCCTTTCCTCCATCCATCCACCCATCATTCATCCACCCACCTTTTCTGTGACTCTCTCATGGGATGTAGGGGGGGGTCAGTATCTCTGTGTCTTCTTCCTTCTTTCCCGCTCATGGGAAGGCATCTCTGTGCCTCCCTGCTGGGGGCGGGAGGGGGGGACGTGTCACGGGACCCACAGCTCCAGGCGCACAACATCCATTATACTCAAAGGGCTACACTACAGCCTGCTCCCCCAGACCCCACCCCCCACCCACTTTCCCCCCTCCCCCAGCTCGTGTATGTGAGCCCGGCTGAAACCGTTTCAGGGACCCACACACAGCCACACCCGAGTACTTGACAGGTCTTTAAAAGACCTTCTACTTGTTAATGAGCCTTTGATGTTTTTCACACCTCGGTGTGAATTAGGCCTCCTCCATGAGCACCCTCGATCAGGCCAACGCCAGGAATTGCATGCCCCTGACAGAATCTGCGACCCCCCTTCCAAGGACTCCACGACCCCCCTCGGGGTTGCGCCCCACAGATTGAAGACCTCTGCTCTAACATAATACTTGCAGTTAACACGCAGCTGTTTGATGACAGTTAATCAGGGGTGTGGAATTTTCCAAATAATCTAGTTGTCCAAACCACAAGTAACAAAATGAGCTCTCTTACAGAGGTAGTAACCCACCGACCTATTTACATTTATTCACTTTGTTTTCTGCATGGCACATGTTCTTAGCAGGAGACATTTTAACCCACTGTGCGACCTTTGGATGTGTCAAAACTTCCACTAGACAAACCTCTATCTCTTTTCAGCAAGACTAATAATCACCAGAGTTATCTAGACATTTTAATTGATGCCTGAAAATAGCTGGAGGCCAGGAACATGCACGGCATCCAACTCTTCACACAAGGACAACACCCTCATTATATGTATAGTCAGCTGCATGCAGCAAAGCCTCGCAGCGGCCTTCGTCCATCTCCATGCACAGCTCACAATCTGGCAACCAACTACTGCTGTGTATAACTTTTAGGAGGCTTGGCTGCAGCAAGCCCAAAAGCACAATGTGTGCTTTACACATAGCTGCCAAGGTTTCAGATTGCTTGTGTGTGACATTTTCATAATTACAGTGTAATTATGAGTGACCTATAAATAAAAGAAATTACAGCTATCTGAGGGGTGTAATGTCTCATCTTTATGTTTCCGTCATCTTCATTGCTTGATTTTGCTTGAAAGTGTCACTCATTTGTTGAAATATCACTCAAGATTACATAGAAATTATAAAAATGTCCCCCATAGCAATCTTAAACCTTGGCAGCTATGGCCTCTGTCCCGCTCGAACTGTCAGCTGAGCAGAGCGCACATGCATCTGCCCGAGCCAGCCACAACAGAGACCTGTACCACTAGCGAGGAGGGGCTGGTGACATGATTGAAAATGGCGGCAAAATAGATGTGGGAGACACCGCCTAATCCAGTCTTTTCTTTTGCTGAATTTATTTATTTATAAAGTTTTATATAGCGCGAACTTGATCCCGAAGGATATCAGAGCGCTTTACAGTTTGAGGCCATAGCCATAAGGAATAAAACCGATATTTTCACACCACTGCAGGTGAAATAAAAACCTTCTATTATACAGATATTATCATGACTCTCTCACAACCACCGCTCTCCGCAAATTCAAAAGGGAGACTGCAGCGCATCCCTATAGCTTCGGCCATTTAACGTCTTCGAAAGACAATGCCATTGTACAACTCCCTGGTAGATATGGAATAAATCTACAGCTATCAGAGAGTGAGACAGTGAGTCACTTGGTAACATATAGGGTATTATTTGGTCTAAAACGGTAATATCATCCATTTTATATTTTTAACTGTGTTCAAGGAGGCCCCGAACATATGGGTTAAGCACTGTGAATAACAAATGAGGCAGTGACCACTCGTTACATTGTCATATTTAAAGAGCTTCGAGTATCAGAATAAACTTAATGCGGAGCAAAATTTGTCAATGTACCTCCATTGATGTCCTAGCAAACTAGATCAGAAGGGAACGACCAGAAAATATACAGTGTTTAAAGAGTTAGTGGCCTATGTGAAATGTTTTAAACACACCCTGTATGGCCCTCATTATGATAACAGGTTAACTTTCTATCTTCAGATAGTGAAGTACTCATAGATATGACAGCACATGTTGTGTGTGTACCTCCACGGATGTTTAAAGAGAGCAAGCGATAAAGACACGCGACCTCTAATGGGACAGTTGGGATGAGGGATGGGTGCATCCTAAGCCAGTACTTATACTTAATTAAGGAGGCATCCAGCCAGTACACGGTTTGGCCTGTTGTCACTTCCAAGTCACTATTTGTACAACTAATGATGGCTCTTAAGCTGCATGAATAAAGCAGCAGTGTAGTAAAAGTGTTATAAACGTCGAAGAGTCATAAGACATGCATGTAAAACATGGTTTACCTTTTGATGGACAGAATTGATCTATTTCAAACAGACTTACCTGTTTTGTTTGTGAAGGTGTGAAATGAAATCAATTACATTTTAAAGAGGAGTGGCAAAGCGCTGAATATGGTGATTAAGATCTAATCATAGCTGATGTATGTTCAAATTTGTTTTATAATGGGCTGTGGCTGCGGGCTGTTTGTGGCCCTTTGTGAAAACATTTGTTAATTGCAGCGCCGTCATGCGCTGCAATTAACAAACATTTTCACAATGGCTCACAATCAGCCCCCGACCGCGCTCTCTTAAGAGAAGACATTTAGCAAGTCCGTGCTTTTGGAATTGCTAAATGTCTTCTCTTAAGGGAGCGCGGTCGGGGGCTGATTGTGAGCCATTGTGAAAATGTTTGTTAATTGCAGCGCATGACGGCGCTGCAATTAACAAATGTTTTCACAAAGGGCCACAAACAGCCCGCAGCCACAGCCCATTAGTGCGGAGCTTCTTCAATCTTTCCCCCAAACACGGAATTGCCGTTTTCGCGCCGCTCGCGTTTTAAACGCGGCGGCGCGAAAGCACTGACAGGATGTGTGCGCGATTTCCTCGGGACTCTGCGCGCTCGGGGTCAGCAAGGTGCGCGCGCGCGCTCGCGCGCACGTTACAGGGAACACTGCTTAGGACCATTCCACAAACTCCTGATGGGAGCAACGCCCTCCCCTTGCTTACCTGTGGTTGATTTTATTGTCACACTCATTGGCTTGCTTCTTAATCAGTGGCTTGCCTTCCTCTTTTTGTGATTGTCCCTCTCCTGGAGCTTGAAGTGTTTACCATCCATTTGAATTGCTGACTTGTATTGTTAAATTGCTCAAATTTAGGGAGCAGCTTTTTTCTTGCTCGATATAGTGTGCTGCTTCCCCGTCAAATACCCGACCCTGCACGCTCCGTGTAGCTCCCTCCTGCCTCCACTACCTCTCTCCCTAATACACTGCTTCTTTAATTGGATACTCCATTCCACATGCAACATTTTGCTCCATCTCCATGTTTTTTTTATTTATTCTATTCTTATTAACCTCTCCCCAGCCCCAAGCCAATGAGTGGCTGGGCCAACCGCCTGTGACAAACAGATGAAAATTGTGACCAAATGACGTGAAACTGGTCTTCGTGTGTTTCCTGTCACACAATACATTAAGACACTATTAATAGCATTTGAGTGCAATATCAAACCTTTCCTCTCCCCTAGAGAAAGCACATGCGTTAATACCAGTACAACTTTCTTGAGTGAAACGTCAGAATGATAAATGAAGTAAAATTTTAAAAGTTAAATAAATATCCTGACTAATATTATGTAGTTGCCAGGTACACCGTTACTAACTCCTCCCCATGACTCCGGTTGAATTGTCTCTGTTGTGCCTGTAGCGCACTCATTGTGCCAGATAGGAGCCCTCTTCCAGTGGGCTTTGGCTTCCCACCTGCAACATGACCAACATATAGACAACTGCCGAATACAAGTCCTTTCACTGCGTGGTGGTATGTTGAAGGGGTCCTGAGGTCCATTCCTCAGACATTATGAGCATAACTATTGTTGAAAACCGTGTAAAAAACCCTGGGGCAGACTTTCCTAAGTTCCCTAAAAAGCACTGCCAGGAAGACTAAGGGCCAGATGTATGAAGTTATGTAGCATTTTTTCAAGGCCCGAATCACTATTTCGGCCTGCTAAGAAATGCTACACAGCCTTTTGGCACGTACAAAGGCCATTTGGGAATCTGAAAATGCGATTTCTACTCTGTAGAAATCGCATCTTGTGAGACCAAGAATAGGAAATCGCAGTGGACTAGTCATGTACCCTATGGGAAGCCTTTAAAACCGTGATACGCAGATATATTAAGGTATTGCCGGGGGGCCGCAGGGAAGACACGAAGATCCTGAACGGACACTCTAGAGGTAGGAATAGTCAAGTGGAAGCACAGGCACTAGCAGGGGAGGAAGCTGACCCTCCGATTTTGCTTCGTATTGTTCTCAAACAGCATTAAATGAGTGACCTAGCAGCTGTTGCAGCAATGTCCTTAGCATTAGCATCGCAAAGGTAACGGTAATAGCATGGTTTGAAAAGAGGGATAGGGAGAGAAGCTGCATGGTAGACATACGAGACTCCAAAGGGAAAACACGGTTAACAGGGGAAGAAATAGTGAAGGCCTTTGCAGAGTACTATGAGGGATTATACACATCTAAGCCCACCAGGACGGAAGGTGATTGTCGAGAGTTACGCATAGACGTACGGCTCCCTATATTGACCGACTAAGATAAAGACGGCTTGGAAAAAGACACTACAGTTGAAGATATTACCGGAGCTATAAGGGATTTACAGGCCGGGAAGACCCTTGGTCCAAACTGCCTGCAAGCAGAATTATACAAAGAAACAGCGAGTGTGGTGGCACCACACCTGCTGAAAATGTTTGAAGAGGCGACGAGAAGGGGATATTTACCAAAAAAACAACAAACTAATATTGCAGTGATCACCAAGGAAGACAAACCTCCGGATGACTGTAGTTACTACAGGTCCTACAGGCAAATTTCCATATTTGGCTAAAGTCTTTGCAAATCGCCTCATGGGAGTAATCACATCTCTGGTGCACCGACAAGTCGGGATTCATGCCACATCGGAGTACCAGATTGAACCTTAGGCGCCTCAATGGGGTTATGCACTTGTCCAAGTCCCATATAGAAGATGATGCCGTGCTACCTTCACTGGATTCTCAATGGCATTTCACAGTATCGAATGGCAATATTTAATTGCGGTCCCGGAGAGATTTGGAATCGGTCGCCGATACCAGTCATGGGTCAAGCTACTCTACACAAACCCATTGGCTAGAGTGCGAGTGAATGGCCCGATCTCCCGCTCCTTTGCCCGACGTAGAGGCACAAGGCAAGGATGTCCACTGTCCCTTATGCTATTTGCTCTGGCCCTGGAGACGCTGGCGGCCTGGGTACGAGGAGATCCTTTGGTGGCTGGGATTGTGGGTGGAGGAAACTGGGGGGAACCTATATCCCTATATGCAGACAACATCCTACTTTACGTCGCTAGGTCGTGCTTCACAGTCGACAGACTTCTGCAGATATTCCATCTGTTTGGTAGTTATTCAGACTACCAAATTAATTGGGACAAGCCTCTCCTCTTCGGACTCTCGGAAGGGGCTCCACCACCGCCAAAGAGAGATATCAAACTCCAAACTAAAGATAAATTCAAATATCTAGGCATTCCTATCACGCGATCAGAATCTGAATTTTTGGAGGAAAATGTGATGACCCAATTGGAACGCCGAAAAGAGATGTGGCCGATGAGTTGAGGAGGCTCCTCTGCAATGGGGGAGGCTCAAGGCTACCGTTAACTGAGCTCAAAAGAAGTGTTTACGAAGGTGGCTTTGCAGTCCCGGACATTAAAAAAATACTATTGGGAACCTATTGAGGTTAACAGACTGAACTCCACTGTGGGACAGTGACTTACCTCAAGGAGTAGGTGATCTACAGGGATTTAGCAAATGGAGACGACTAGACATAACTCACTTATGGGATGTATGGAGAGGTTTGGCAATAATTTAATTTGAGGACCTGCAGAATGAATACCAGCTGGCAGACACAGAAGGATACAGATACATGCAATTAGGACATGCGCTCCGGACGTACATCCGAGAAGGGAGCAACTCCCAGACCATGCTCCCTTAGAAGATAGGCTATTAATGGACCCAATCTGTGAAAGAGCCACATCTTTAGTTAATAGTAAAATAATTAATAATTTGCCTGATCCACTGAAGGCCTTCGGGAGGCCTGGGAAAAGGACATCGGGCTGTTAGAAGGGACGATTGGTCGGAAGCAATGCAAAGTTCAAAAGAAGTAGTGCTCAGAGCCAGATTTCGATAGCTTAGGATCTTACACAACGAGCGTACTGATGTACAAGCTAGTATGTTGCCCTAGAACCTGTGTAGAAGGCGCTGCAAAGAAAAGGGTACTTTCTTTCATTTCATCTGGGGATGCCTGGTGATACAGCAATACTGGGAAAGGGTGACACGAATAATGTCTGAGGTATTAGGGAAAGAAATACCCTTGGAGGCCAAATGGCACATCTTGTGTTTAATGGGTGAACAGAAATGACAAAAGTATCAGAAGATCAGAACAGTGACTCAAACTCGATGGTAACCTTGTGCAATTTTAAAAACGTACTCTAAAGTGCTTTTTTAAAGTGCGATAAAGCGCACACATGTTCCGCGATAAAGCACACACATGCCCCTGAAACATGTGTGCGCTTTACATGTGCCCCACTTTTTTCAGAGTGGAGGAGGGAGGGCCTTAGGCTAAAAGTCACTCTTTCATAAGCATTCCAAATTTGTGGGTTCCTATTAGGAAATCGCAAATTAGGAAATGCAAAACCATTCATACCTATGAGCCTTTAGGCCCATGGAATCGAATGGTTTGGTATGACCTAAATAGAGATTTCCTAATAGCGATTCCTACTCTGTATTAATCGCTATTAGGGAATCTCTATTTTTAAACATACCATTTTGTGTTTCCCAAATAGCGATTTCTAAGGAGTTGCTATTTAGGAAATGCAAAATAAGTATTTTGTGCATCTGGCCCTAAGGACCTTCGGGTTGGGTGGATAGTGTACTTAGTCAAAACAAGGAAGATGTCCAGCCAACGTTCGATACAGAGCTTTGACTGTAACTTGCTTGCAGTACAGCGGATGAAGCATGTACAACATTTTGAAGGTAGCAAGCATGCCAGACATTTGACCAATACGTACCTGTTTACCGGAATCAGTAGAGATTCAGTGGCTTAAATCTAGTTTAAAATGAAAAGTAATCTTGGATTATTGAACTTCTATAGTTGACTGCTGTTAGAAAGATTTTCCAAATTAGATGGAACAATTTGATAAGCTGCATAGCTCGTCATGGTAGGTATATACCCATGCACAGCATTTGAATTCACATACTAACTGTTAATCTGAGCGTTCCACTTCAGGCAGTTTCTCAGAATGTCACTTAAGAAAACAATTCTTCCTCCTATGCTGTATCTTTAACTTATCAGGGAAGTGAGAACTGAGCCCCTGATCAAAGAATCAGGCTGAAGGTTGTTAGAACCAATGATGACAAACTACTGGGGCATAAAAACCCAGGCATTATGTTAGGGGTACCAAAATTCCTTATAGGGGCTACTTAGGCATGCTGGAAAAATACAAATAATGAAGATTAGTGCTTCAAGAATCCCTTATTTCAGCCACAGCATTGCAAGGATTGGGTTTTGATTTTGTGCACAAGTGTTGATCTAGAAGTATCCCATTGGAATTATAAAGGTGTGTTACATGCTGTAATGCTGATTGTATCAACGTAATCCAACTATCTTCTTGTTTTTAGATTTATGATTCTTTCATGAAAGGTCACTGGGTTGGAATTGCAAATAGAATTGAAATTCAGGATCTAAGCGGTATTAAGAATCAAGGTGATGCTTGTATCAGCCTCTGTAATATAGTATGATCCATAGAGCTTTTAAGGGGACTGACATCCTGTGGAAGGGCTGCCTTCAAAACTGAACTCCCCTTATATAAATTGTAAAACTCCCATTCCCTTTGCTGTGCATCATCATCCACCCCTACACCTGTAGGACTTTTTTTTAAGATGTTGCTGCTATTGGTCGAGGTTTGGCTTGAAATTATCTGTACTATGAGTTTCTACATTTCTTGTGCTCTCCCTTGCCTTTCTGCGTCATTTTTCTTTTAAAAGAAGGCAGAAGTACCACATATTAGTGGTATCTACATTGCATCATGGCAGCTGGCAAGCAGTGTATTTGCCATGCTTGCCAACTGCTAAGAATTTACAGATCCCTTCCCATGGAACTGAAAACTTGAATAAATGGATCTAGGGACATGCTGGGCTGAATCATAAAGATCTATTTTTATATGGATTTTCTTTAAGAAGTAGGAACCTGCCTCTGCAGCATGGTAGGGAGGCATTTTACAAAAGTGTTTACACTCATTTTTTAAATGTTTTTAGGTCCTGGTTCAAGCAGAAGACCGTGTGCATCGAATCGGGCAGACAAGTTCTGTGAACATACACTACATTGTGGCAAAGGGCACTGCTGACGACTTTCTATGGTATGGCACACATATATTTTTTTCCTTTAGTATTTACTCTGATAAAGTACTGCAAGCCAGATCAGTGAGCATATATCCACTTTTTATCCCTTTGTCTATGGTGGGTCAGGAGAAAAATGTACTGCTTCATGCATAAACTCTGGAGCACTTTCAATGGATAAATTGTCCATTGAAATGTAACGCAGGGTGTTAGTGTTCATCTGCTTTTATGATGAGCATTACCCTGCAATAGCCTGGGGTTCTGTTTTTCTTGGAACTACATTGTTGAAACCCTAATGAGGAGTTTCAAGCCTGCATTAAGCATCAGATGTGCAAGATAGGGGTGAAAGTGTATAAAATGATGTAAAAATGTAGGCTTATAAGCGTGCATAGAATCGTGAGAAAAAGTTCTGTATCTTTAGGATTCCAGAAACTTCCTATGCCCATGATGTACTCTGGTGGCAGTTGCATCAGTCAGTTCTTTTTATGAACCCGGAGCACAAGTGAGGTTTCAAACCTGGTTTGTGACTAAAGATTTATAGCAAAACTTTGCTTTTTCACTTTATACAGCATATTTAATATCATATCAAGTGAGGTGATTTTGCTTCTCTTTTTTTGACACATTTTGTCCTCAGAAATGCCATCCCTTTTTTTTTTATTTTTTTTTTTTAGAAGTTTCCCTCCTGTGGGGGGAAGAAGGCTGGCTCTTCCCCCTCCCCACCTCCCATCAATGTTTTGCATTCAGTTAAAGACTGCACCATCTGTTAAAATGCCCAATAGGACTTTGACAGACGGAGAAGTCCATAAGGTTCAGTGGAATCAAGGAATGATGTAGGACATGATAGTTAAGAAAGAATAAAAAAAAGGCTGGAGAAGACAGCCTCTCATGCTTTCTCTGAAAGGCAGTCTGCTCCCTAAAAGGACTCACCCCAGGGCAGGACCAGAGAAAGTAGACCTTCAGGAAAAGAAATACACAGACTATATCAATCGCTGTCATGCAAGATCAACGTCTACCGTGATAACAGCGTCAGCTATCACCTATTCTCCATCGAAGGAAGGTTCAACGCCTGGCTCTCATCAACATCATGGCGAGCACGCCAAACAATTGAAACATCCACAGCCTGAAAGTCTGTAGACATAGAAGATAATCCATTGATCAACATATTCAAAACTGCAGTCTTTATTGACATCTAAACCCGCCATACTTCTGACATCGGTAGGACTCTCAACATTGACTTTCAAGGCATAACAGCGATCATGGTCACACCTCTCGAAATTGAAGAGGAAAAAACACAGGACTCCATCAAAGTCTCTAGCACCATCAATGTAGAAAAAAATAAGACTTTCACAATCACCTACGGTGTCAATACCTATGACAGCTACTCCATCATAGTCTATTGCGTCTCTTGCCTCAGCATCGCTGCTACATTCTCCACAACTGTCATCACCTCACCAGCAGTGACACCACGTTTTTCCAACTTTGACTTTCAAAAAGATAGTTGAGTGCTTGTCTAAGCCTCCTCAAGCAATGCATCCTCCAATTACACCGGATCTGCCATCACTACCCTACAGACCATTAAAAAAAATCAATTTTGAGGACCAAGTTCAGGTTTCTTTACAGCTGTCGCCTCCCAGGATGGTATCGAGGACAACATCAATGTCTACACCTCGGAAAAGGATACCGACACATCCTCACAGGTCTCAGCATCTTCCCATCTCACTCCGGAGTAGAGGAGCAGACACAGTTCTCCTACTAGATCCAAATCTCCAATTTTGGACTCATATGAAATTCATTCCGCTCACACACTGACATCCCCACCCATATTGCCTCCCATGTCTATACTCCTTCTATTTGCTCTGTGCTGAGACAATAAAATCCTCCTGTGCTATCAGGCCTTGCCGTAGCCCTGCCGTTTGTTTCCTGAGACTTGCCACCTTTTACTCTTTATTGTTTGCAACTTTATGTGGTGTAAACTCTGCGCTGCATGTATTGGAGCGTGTTACATCAGCTCTATTTTTAGGTGCAGTGAGTTTAAGTGATTTGCCCAGAATCACATGTTGAGCCGAGGCTGGGACTCAAACTTGGTTTCTCAGGTGTAAAGTCGGCAGCTTTGGCCGTACCCCCATGTCCTCTCAGTTTACCACAGAAAAGAGGAGTCGTCCCTCCTGTGTCTCCTCTCTCCAGTGATAATCACTCCTCCCCCTAACAACTCAGGACGCCTCCTAGCTCCATCTCCTCACCCCCATTGCCCTCCCACTCCCAAGTTTCCAGTATACTCGCCACTCCCTTTGCCCCCTGCTGCAGTGCATCCCTTGGGAATAGAGGCCGTCCAATGCCAGAGAGAGCCATTTTCAAATTTAGAAATGCCATCTCTGGCATCTTACATTGTCCTGTTCTGTGGTGCAGTGCTGCTGGACATTTTTGCTAGGTCACAGGAAGTGACTGGTCAGAGTCTTCAGTACTGACCAAGTGGTAGTTCTGTGACCAGCACATTTTCTGCCTGCTGCAAAAATATTGCAAATATTGGGGGTTGGGATCACAAATGTAGTTTTTTTCTGCTGCAAATATTATCATCCCAGGCCCCAAAATACTGAGGGGGTCTGCCTTGTGTACTAATACAATTTCATCAAGGCTGGGGCAGGAATGTTCCCAGTTCATGTCTAAAAACTCTCACTTTTAATGAATAATATGTAAAAACAATCCTGTGCACTAAATTGGAAAGCTTCCATGTGTTTAAGAAATGCACTTTATTGAAGTTTAAAGACACCTTATCCATTCCATTCGATAACTTTATTTCGGTCACAGCGGACCATAAAAGTGCATAATAAAAATACATGCAATACAAAGATTAATCCCTTCACTGCGGCGGCTATTCCGCCGCAGTGCTAAGGGGGCGGGGCTGCCGCGCAGCGGGCGCATGCTGGTGACGGAACCGCTCCGTCACCAGCCGTGGTTGCGCTGTGCTCATGACTGAGCGGTTCCGTCATGGCCCCGCCCGCTCAATGGAGCGCTCAGCGCAGGCTCGGAATCCGCGCCGCGCAGGCGTTCCGAGCGGGCCGTGACGGAACCGCTCCGTCATCAGCACAGCGCGACCGTGGCTGATGACGGAGTGGTTCCGTCACCAGTAGGGGAGGGGTTAAGATAATAAATATGCACTCCAGTTAAAATACAATAGTAAAGTACAAATATTAACGAATTCAGAGCAATAGCTCAATACAATAACATAAAACCTTATTAAACAATGAATTCATTATCGAACGGTTACATTATAAGTAAAAGAGAATAGTTCCTACTGGTCAATGGCTACATTAATCAATTTCCTGCGTCTATGCCACATTCCATTCAAGAAACGGGAGACGGCAACAATAATAGGGGGGGGTGCCTATCGTACTTTAGCACTCTAAACGCTTTGGCACACAGGCGAAAACCTAGATTTCTACAGATTGGTAACACCCAATGTTTTCGTGCAACCCGGTACGCTGGGCAGAAAAAGAAGACATGAATTTCGTTTTCCAGGTGGTGTTCGCAAACTGGGCAGTCCGTACTCTTGTTACTGTCCCATTTGCAGATGAACACTCTAAGTGGCGAACACTCTAAGCGGAAGAGTACCCAATCTAAATTGCATGGACCTCGTCCTGAACGGCCGCTCCCCCCACGCTCCCTGACTCCTGCTACTGCAGCGCCCAGAGCCCACAGCTGAAGCTGATCTCGAAGCGTGACTCACCTGCATTACTAACTCGAGATTGGTATCGTAGCTCCGCTACAGGAATTGCGCGCTGAGCATTTTTAACTATTCAGCTTGCAGCGATTTGGAATTGTCTACTGTTGCCTTCGTTAACGCTCTGTGACTGCAGCATTATTACACTGTTAGCGCTATCTCCTGGTGCCCTTAGAGAGCGCGCTGCTGATTCTGGCTCTGATAGAAAGAATTGCTGGTATTGTTTATTTCCTAAGTTTCATTTTGGTATTTTCTAAGTTTCGTTTTTGCCTCCACCACCATCTTGGGTGTTTTGCTTTCCCCTGACACGCCTCCCGAGACCGCCTCCCAGCTGCCCCTCCCACGCTCCGCCCCCCTCCACTCCCCATTTATGTCAGATGTCCACACGCGCAGCGTCCACGCGCTACGGCCACGCCGAAGGTGCGCCAAAGGTAAGCCCGTCTACGCCTGGACCGCGCCCAGCGCCAGACCCCCTGGCCCCCGTACCATCCACACTCCCGCATTACTTATGATTCCACCACCCTCCTAGCCCTTAACCCCGGCCGTTCCCCCAACTGCGTCCAAGCCGCTCCTGGACACACCCATGGACCCTTCTCTTGCAACTCCTGCAAGTTCGACGGCACCAAGAACAACTCCTCATCTACGAACACACAACAGATATCCGACCCCAACCACCTAAAATGCATCCTTCTCAACACCCGCTCAGTTCACAGGCACGCCATCGACCTCTGGAATCTACTAGACACCATCTCCCCGGACGTCGCATTCCTAACAGAAACATGGATGAACGCCTCCTCAGCCCCAGACATCACCATTGCCATCCCGGAAGGATATAAAATCATCCGTAAGGACCGGACCGACCAAACAGGAGGAGGCATCGCTATCGTCCATAAGAACTCCATCCGCATCTCAACCAGCTCAGACGCCAATCTCGCCTACACTGAACACCTTCACTTCCAGATCCATATCGACCCCAAGACCACACTCAGAGGCACCCTCCTTTACAGACCACCAGGACCCCGCGCGCAATTTAGTGAGGACTTCACGGACTTCATCACTCCGCATGCGCTCCTCTCCGAGGATTACATCCTTTTGGGAGACCTCAACTTTCACCTTGAAAAGAACAACGACCGCAACACCACCACCCTTTTGGACAACCTCGCCAACCTCGGACTTAAACAACTTGTCACTACCCCCACCCACATCGCAGGTCACACACTCGACCCTATCTTCACCTCCAGCAAACATGTCTCCTTCAACCACACCACTGCTCTCCTTTGGACTGACCACAGCTGCGTTCACTTTACCTACAACAAGCCCACATCCAACAACCACCATCAACCCACTCTGCAAAGAAACTGGAACAAAATCACCATCGTCCAGATCTCCTCGTCTCTTCTTCAAAACCCCCCAGCCCACTCCTCAAACCCAGACCAAGCAGCCACCAACCTCACCCAATGGTTATCCAACAGCGCCGACATCCTAGCACCACTGAAAAAACGACAAATCAAACTAGGCAGCAAGAAGGCCTCCTGGTTCAACGATGATCTTAAGAAATCCAAGAAAGTCTGCCGCTCCCTTGAGAAGGCCTGGAAAAAAGACCCAACCACCAGCACCAAGGACGCCTTCAAAAACGCCACCCGCACACACCACCAACTGATCCGGAATGCCAAGAAAGCCGCTCTCAAGGACCGACTAGATATCAACGCCCACAACAGCAAAGAACTATTCAACATCGTCAAGGAATTCACCAACCCCTCAGCCAACTCCAACGACATCACCCCATCTCAAGCCCTTTGCGACTCCCTAGCCTCATTCTTCCACAACAAAATTGCAGACATTCACAACAGCTTCGACAACCAACCCAAAGACCAACCCACCCATCCCCCTGCAGGACCCCCACCCCCCCTGAACATCCTCAATGACTGGAAGCCAATCTCCACTGAGGACACCATCCGTCTGATGAACTCCATCCACTCAGGATCCCCCACAGACCCATGCCCTCACCACATCTTCAACAAAGCAGACTCCATTATAGCACCGCACCTCCGAGACGTCATCAACTGCTCCCTCAACTCCGCAACCTTCCCGGAAAGTTGGAAGCATGCCGAACTCAGCGTCCTCCTGAAGAAACCCACAGCTGACCCCACCGAACTCAAAAACTACCGCCCTATCTCACTCCTTCCATTCCCGACCAAAGTCATCGAGAAAGCGGTCAACAACCAGCTCGCCGCATTCCTCGAAACCAACAAATCCCTCGACTCCTCACAATCCGGCTTCCGAGCCAAGCACAGCACTGAAACCGCCCTCATCGCAGCAACAGACGACATTCGAACTCTACTGGACAATGGAGACACAGTCGCCCTCATCCTCCTCGACCTCTCCGCAGCCTTCGACACGGTCTGTCATAGCACCCTTTTACAACGCCTCAGAAACGTCGGAATCCAAGGAAAAGCACTGGAATGGATCACCTCGTTCCTCACCGGAAGAACCCAGAGAGTCCGCCTTCCACCATTCAAGTCAGAGGCCACGGAAGTCATCTGCGGCGTACCACAAGGATCTTCACTCAGCCCCACCCTCTTCAACGTATACATGAGCCCCCTCGCGGTCATCGCACGCCAACACAACCTCAACATCATCTCCTACGCCGACGACACTCAACTGATCCTATCACTCACCAGAGACCCTAACACTGCCAAAACCACACACACACACATGCACAGCCGTCTGAAACTGAACTCAGAAGTCCTCATCCTAGGCACCTCCCCCTCCGCCTGGGACGACTCTTGGTGGCCAGAGGCCCTTGGAAAAGCACCGATCCCGACGGACCACGCACGGAACCTGGGCGTCATCCTGGATTCCTCACTTTCGATGAACAGACAAGTCAACGCCGTCTCTTCATCTTGCTTCAACATTCTTCGCATGCTCAAAAAAACATTTCGCTGGATCCCCACCGAAACTAGAAAAACAGTCACCCACGCTCTAGTCACGAGCCGACTGGACTACGGAAACACCCTCTACGCCGGTACCACCGCAAAACTCCAGAAAAAACTCCAACGCATCCAGAACGCTTCAGCCAGGCTCATATTAGACATCCCGCGTAAAGAACACATCTCTGGTCACCTGAAAAACCTCCACTGGCTCCCCGTCAATAAGAGGATTACTTTCCGGCTCCTTACCCACGCACACAAAGCACTCTACGAAACCGGACCTGAATGCCTCAACACACGACTGTCCTTCTACACCCCCCCTCGCCAGCTACGATCCTCCAACCAAGCCCTTGCCACTGTACCTCGAATCAACAAGACCACCATGGGAGGTAGATCCTTCTCCTACCTGGCAGCTAAAACCTGGAACTCACTTCCCACTCACCTTCGCCTTACTCAGAACCACCTAGCATTCAGAAAGCAACTTAAAACGTGGATATTTGAGAAGTAATTCCCCATCCCTCTTCAAGCGCCTTGAGACCCTCTGGGTATGTAGCGCGCTATATAAATTTACTGACTTGACTTGACATATATAGTTTTCTGGCTGATTCAGAGTATATCAGGTCTAAAAATTCTTCCCTTAGGTAGTCTGCTTTAACCTGGAGGAACTCAGTGGTCAGTCCCCCCCCCCCCCCCCCCCCCCCCCTCAGAACTCTCATGGAGGGATGCTAAATTATAATTCCTATAGTGGCAAACCAAGTCAGCTTCGATTAACTCTGGACAAGCTACATCAGGAGTATCCCAGAGCTCCGTTAGGCCGATCCTGATGCAAGTTGCCTATATGTGGGTCAACCACAGTATCTTCTTGCCTTTCAGTGTGTCCCAGGTTTCCCTAAATAACAGACAAGTTCAGGCAAGGACCATAGTCTTTTCCAATATGTTAAAGGGCGTAGTGTCATAACCTCCTCGATAGGGAGTAGCCCTAGGTCCACGCGAAGAGGTACAAGCGGAGTACTCACTGGAAGGCCCAAAATGTTCCTCATAAATGAGTGTTCTACCTTAGCTAAGTTAGGAGAATTTTGGTGACCCCAAAGTTCGGCCCCATATAATGCTGCCGATCTGACCTGCACATTATCAATTTCAATAACTGGACCCGCAGGCTTAAACTCAGACTCTCTATGCAATTTCTGGATCCCCCCCACCACTTTTGTTAGCTTAAGTGCTACCTTCGCCAGCTGTGAATCCCATTCCAGGTGTTCTCCCAAAGTGATGCCCAAATACTCGAAGGTTTTTACTCGCTCCAATGGGATTCCACCCAGAATGGGGTTCGGTCATGTCTGCCTCTGGGGATTAAAAATCATAAACTTAGTTTTATCTAGGTTTATCTCCAGTCCCCTTGATGCACAGAAGTCAGGGAAGCCATCCAAGGTTTGTTGGATGCCCGTTGATGTCCTGGACAACAACAGAGTGTCGTCCGCAAACATCAATGTGGGCACCCGACCTGTAACTAACCTCGGGCGTCTATATCCTTGGCTCCACGGAGGTGGTTAACTAATCCATTGAAGTACAGGCAGAACAAGGTGGGGGCCAAGACGCATCCCTGGCGCACCCCTTGGTTCACCGGGAAGCAAGCTGACAATTCACCTTGCTTCACACACCTAACTTGCGCATAAGTACCAATATGGAGCCTAATTAAGACATTCAAGAGGTAGCGTGGTAGACCAAGTTCATTTAGTACACTCCACAGTTTGTCCCTGGGAACCAGGTTAAATGCTGACCGCAGGTCAACGAAGATCATGTAGAGGCTGCCACCCTCTACACTCACCGTTTTCCAGTATAAAACCTGGAGTCTAAATAGATGGTCCAAAGTAGATGTGCCCACCCTACAACCAGCCTGAAAAGGGGATAGAATCTCATTTTCTTCCATCCAACTCTGTATTCTTTCTAGGATGAACCGTCCTATCAGTTTTTGAGCAACGTCTATCAGACTGATGGGCCTGTAATTAGACGATTTGAGGGGGCAGCCTGTCATGCACGCACCTTAGTGTCTCAGGAGTGTCCTGGTATCTCGATGCTAAGTACCCTGCTTCACCCCTATTACCCTCGGGAGTCAGGATATAACGCCAAAACCCAAGAGGTAACCAGGGGGAAAACAGGGGAACAAAACAAGGGTAGAGGGGGAAAATACAGCGCTCCACAGTCTTCACCTAAGACAGTCAGGACAATCTTCTCCAGTCTGGTACTGCAGTAAGAGAAAACAGAAAGCAGTGAATATAAACCCCTCCCCACACTAGTCCCAAAAAGGACTGGTCTGTGAACTAATGATATACCTTCAGAATGTGGAGTATATGCAGGTATCTGGAAAATATAGGGGCTGGAAGGGTAGGAAACGTAGATGCTGGAGGGCGTAGTAAAGACAGGTATGCCTAATGTCTGTAAGTAAGAAGACACCATAAGTACTAACAACACTTCAAGGGGAACTGACTTAAAGCCTATCAATGTAGGACTCACCTATAACTGTTAGGCATGTAACTTCAAACAAAAACGTAGTATCACCAGTAACCAACTAATACCTTGTTCAAATTCACAAGGTTGGAATAAGCAAAACATGCAATACGAGCTCTATGGAAACTCCACAGGAAACAATAAAGCATAAAGCGGAATGCACCCTTAGCAGGCGATAATAAACTCGCTTGCTAAATAAAGAATACGAGTAAATGACAACACACTAGGAAAATACACAAGAAACATTTAGCTTCAAGTACTCACAAAGCGGCCACTATAGGAAACGCGGAATACGTCAGAAACACGGGCTCCCTCCACTAGCTCCTCGGACGAACCACACCGTGACCCGGAACGAATGCCCAAACGCTAGCTAATTGCGAAGCGTTTCCGGGAGCTTGAGGCGGGCCTAAGTGTTCTAAGAAGACGTACTGCGCCTGCGCGGCTCTTTGCGCATGCGTCCCACAGATGTCCGCCTATGTTTGCCAATCACTGCCAACCCCGTACTTTGGATCGGCGGCTGTTTTTCGGAAATCTTCTCGGCGGTAAATGGTGGAACGTAAGCAGGCATGACAGAACACCCACCCCACAACACCCCCCACTGGTTTGGGCTTGTGAGGGTAACGTCTATGGAACGCTCTCACCAAACGAGGACATGTACCTGGCCAGCTGGTTCCCACGAGCGCTCTTCAATACCATACCCTTTCCAATGTATGAGATACTGAAGGCGACGTCGCACACGTCTGGAATCAATGATAGCCCCAACCTCGTATTCCTCACTTGCATCTATCAATGTGGGAATAGGGACTGTCGGAAGACGAGTACCAGGCACAACAGGTTTCAGTAGGGATACATGAAATACGGGATGTATTTTCATGGATGGTGGTAAGGTCAACTTCATAGCCACAGGATTGATAACTTGTGCAATAAGAAAAGGACCAACATACTTGGGCTTGAACTTGCAAGATCCCTTTAAGGCCAAATATTTTGTGGAAAGCCATACTTTGTCGTCTTTCTGATAGGCAGGTTCTGTATGTCTCCTGGCGTCTGCCTTTCTTTTATAGTCAGATTTGGCTCGGTCAAGATTGTCGTGAATGCTAGAATGCACTGTTTGAAGGTGGTTGACTAGGTCTTGTACAGCAGGAGTGTCACAGGGTTTTAGTGGCGAGAAAGGCAGGATTTTGGGATGGTAACCATAGGATCCATAAAAGGGTGTGAACAAGGTGGAAAAGTGATGGCTGTTATTGTAGGACAGTTCTGCCAACCAAACCAACTCATCCCATTCCCTCTGGTCTTATATGAACTGGCACCTAAGGAACTGCTCAAAACTCTGGTTCACCCTTTCGGTTTGCCCGTCCGTTTGAGGGTGATGACTGGACGAGAGACTGACTTCAACCTGTAGTGTCTTACATAATTGTCTCCAGAAACGTGATACAAATTGAGTTCCTCTATCAGTGATCAAAACAGATGGCAGTCCATGTAGTCTAACTATGTTGAGTAAAAAGACTTTTGCCAACATGGTAGAAGTAGGAAGGCTCTTCAAAGGGATGAAATGAGCGGTTTTGGTAAACAAGTCCACTACAACAAGTAGCGTAGTATTTCCCCCCTTTGTACAAGGTAACTCCACTATAAAGTCCATGGACACTGTATGCCATGGTGCCGGAGGAGTGGGAATAGGATGCAATAAACCTACCAACCCTTCATGAGATGTCTTCCCTTGAGCACATGTATGACATGTTTTTACATACTGCTGCACATCACTGGCTAGATGAGGCCACCAACAATACCTCTTCACCAATTCTAGCGTCCTTTTATATCCAGGATGCCCTGCGATACCATGTGAATGACACCATTCCAAAACCTGGTTCTGAAGGGGCAATGTGGGGACAAACAACCCGCCCTGAACATAATGCAGACCAGCCTTAACAAGGGATGACTGTTGCTCTAGCATTGTTCGTAAGGAAGGGTCTTGCTGAGCGTTCTTTACTTGCAATAAAAAGTCCTCTTCTGTATTGAGCATCCCTATGATCTTTTGGGGACCAATAATACAGGGAGGGGTGTCTTCAAGGGGGAAAGGCTCGAATCTCAAACGAGATAGAGCATCTGCCTTTCCGTTCTGTTTACCTGTCCGAAAATGAATAACGAAGTCGTATTCGCTAAAGAATTGCGTCCATCTCAATTGTCTCATGGACAATGCTCTGGCAGTTTTTAAGTATTGCAGGTTGCGATGGTCAGTCAGAACAGTGACAGTGTGATGTGTGCTCAATAAATATTGTCGCCATTCTTCCAAGACTTTTTTTATAGCAAGAAGTTCCTTTTCTCCTACTGCATAATTGACTTCAGCAGGCGTGAGTTTGTGCGAGTAATAGGCAACTGGATGCAGCTCCCCTATATCCAAATCAGCTTGAGACAGAATTCCCCCCACTGCCACTTGAGAGGCATCGACCTCTACTACATAAGGGCTACCAGGATCGGGATGTTTCAAAATAGGGGCTTGAGTGAAAGCATCCTTTAGAGTGTTAAATGCCGTATTGGCTTCCTCAGACCACAAAAAGGGGGTACCCTTGCGTAACAGACAGGTGATAGGAGCAACAACCTCCGAAAATCGATGGATGAAGCGTCTATAGAAGTTTGAAAACCCTATAAACTGTTGTGCTTCTTCTACATTTTTAGGGGGTGGCCACTGTAACACTGCCTTGATCTATTGGGGGTCCATCCGCAGCCCTTGGGCTGACACAATATACCCCAAGAAGGCAACCTGATGCCGATGGAAAAAACATTTATCCAATTTACAAAATAAATGGTTCTTCTGCAATTTACATAAGACTTCCTGAACATGTACAATGTGGTCTTTCAGAGTCTTGGAGTAGATAAGTAAGTCATCAATATAAGCAATGACGCTTTTATCAAGATGCTCCTTCAGCGCCTCATTGATGAAATACTGAAATGCTGAAGGAGCATTACAAAGCCCAAAGGGCATTACTAAATACTCATACAGCCCGAATTTGGTACAGAATGCCGTTTTCCACTCATCTCCATCTTTGACGCGAACAAGATGGTATGCTCAACGGAGATCTAATTTCGTGAACCATTCAGCGTCTTTGATCTGATCTAACAAAGAGGAGATGAGTGGCAAAGGGTATCTATTCTTGATCGTGATGGCATTCAGAGATCTATAATCTATACAACACCGTAAGCCTCCCTCCCGTTTAGGAATAAAAAAGAGAGCCGAAGATGCAGGGGATCTGGACGGACGAATGTATCCTAACTCCAACATGGTATCAAGATATTCTCTTAGATACTGGTTTTCCTTTTCTGTTAGAGAGTACACTCTGCTTGTAGGTATACGTGCTCCCGGCTGCAAATCAATACGGCAATCGTATACCCTATGGGCAGGCAGGATGGTAGCTTGTTCTTTGTTAAAGACTGAACTGAACTCCTGATACTCAGAGGGTAAGACTGTGTCAGGCTGCTCTACCGTATATCCTTCTTCTGGAGATAGGGAGACTAGCGTGATGGCTTTCTGCCTAGGAGATTCTGGTGCAGAAACCAAGGTAATGTGGTTTTCGATACAGGATTCTTTTATATGATTCCTGCACTCATCCCTAAACTGAATGTGAGTTAGTTGCCAAGCAATTAAGGGATTATGTAGCCGCAACCAAGGGAGTCTTAACACCACAGGGAACTGAGGGGACTCAATGAAATCAAAAGCGAGAGTTTCCCAATGGGTGATGGCTACATACAGTTCTAAAAGGATGGTGGAATGAGTGATTGGGCCTGATTTCAAAGGACTACCATCTATGGTATACACGTCCTCGGTAATCTTTTTTTGTATTTCAGGAATGAAATGGGCAGCAGCCCATTGTCTATCCATAAAGTTCCCTGAGGCTCCAGAGTCTATCATGATAGGTTGTACTATGGAGTTGTCAAGCCAACTCAATTTCGAAGGGACAAAAAAGTGCCCGTCTTCTGCCATTAAAGAAGAGACCATATGACTCGAAGGACCCGATGGAGCGGTCTCTGTTATCCTCGGGTCAGCTAGTTTTCCGACTTGCGGAACTGTCTTGGTTTTACCGGGCATTCCTGTAAGAAATGCCCCGCTTTGCCGCAATATAGACACAATCGATTATCACGTCTCCTTTGCTTCTCGGTCTCACTTAGGGGACCCTTAATACTGCCTATTTGCATTGGTTCAGGGTCATCTAGTTTCGCTTCAGGTTCAGATTTTTTGTCTCTGGTCCCTATTCTAGGGTACTCATATCGAACTCTGTCTCTTCGCCTCTCTCCCAACCTCTGATCCAGTTTTACCACTAGGTCTATTAGTTCGGGACACGTAGCAGGGGGATCCACCACGTGAGCCAAAGCATCTTTTAATTCGTCAAGCAGGCCTTTGTAAAAAAGGGCACTGCGTTTTTCTGTAGGCCAATCTGCTTCTACCACTAATCTGTTAAAAGTGGAGATGTATGTAATAAGGTCTTTAGACCCCTGCTTTAGGTTTAGTAATTCCGTGTCTGCAGCATGCGTGAACGAGTGTTTATCAAACATCTTACGCAATTCACGTCTAAAGGCGTCATCATCCAACAAAAGGGGATCCTCTTTCTCTATCAAGGGAATGGTCCAATTGGCAGCTGAACCTCCCAGATAAGAAAGTACAAAAGCTACCTTAGCTTGGTCATTTGGAAAACAAGGGGCTTTGCACAGAAAATGCAACTGACATTGTGTGAGGAAGGCGGCACATTTAGTGGGATCCCCAAAAAAACGTTCTGGGGGAGCCAAGGGAATGGTATGTGGTGTTACTACTTGCACTACTTGTGCATTGGTGCTAGAACCAGCTCCGTCTTCTCTCTGTATACGTAAAGCCTCTACTCTATCGGAGAGGGCTTGTGTTTCTCTCTGGAGGTTTCCCACCATACTGGCCACGTCCTGCAGGGTGAGATCCATGGCACTTGGGAGACAAATCAATTAGGCTTCGCAATCTGTCATGCACACACCTTATTTTCTCAGGAGTGTCCTGGTATCTCGATGCTAAGTACCCTGCTTCACCCCTATTACCCTCGGGAGTCAGGATATAACGCCAACACCCAAGAGGTAACCAGTGGGAAAACAGGGGAACAAAACAAGGGTAGAGGGGGAAGATACAGCGCTCCACAGTCTTCACCTAAGACCGAGTCAGGACAATCTTCTCCAGTCTGGTACTGCAGTAAGAGAAAACAGAAAGCAGTGAATATAAACCCCTTCCCACACTAATCCCAAAAAGGACTGGTCTGTGAACTAATGATATACCTTCAGAATGTGGAGTATATGCAGGTATCTGGAAAATATAGGGGCTGGAAGGGTAGGAAACGTAGATGCTGGAGGGCGTAGTAAAGACAGGTATGCCTAATGTCTGTAAGTAAGAAGACAGGTGCGAGAAAAATTCCTAGGACATCTAGGTGTATGAGTGTACAATTAGGTCAGACCAGTTATCAAGAGGGAATAATCGAAGAAAAGGGGTGTTATCAAGATGGAATTCCATTTTCGCGGAGGACGAGTCCCCACACGACGGAGCACGGAGCAGCAACATCCTGCTGTCCGCCCCTACTCATTCGAATTCCGAGTTCATTTGTATTTTTTAATTCACGACAAAGATGTTATCCTGAGGCACGTATTTGAAGTATCCAGAGTACAAGCGTTACCTGATTTAACATTAAGAGCCCATGTTTGAACCCCACACAAAGGCGCCATCACCATTTATCCTGTCTCTGGCGTCAAGTTCATTATTGGCCACCTTGTTCCACATTGAGTCCATGTGTCGTATATATTGATATGGGACATCTACATCACGGCCACCAATGTGTGTACCAAGAATAATCTACATCAACATTATTCTCTTGTGCTACTTCAAAACCTCTTATTTTATTCATCCTCTAACATACCTTCATCGATAACTACTGCATGAAGACTTCACCCTCGGTGTCTTCGCTGCATGGATAGAGCTTCCATTTCTGAATTAAACTGTGTCTCCTGAAGAAGGCGGTCCACTGCCGAAACGCGCGTCGAGTTTTTAAGCTTGTTTCATTATTTCTGTGATTATTCCTATGCCCTTGTCTGTTTATTCTTTTACCTTGTATAATATGAGTTTGATGTAATTTTTTACTGTAACTGTATGTAACTGTGACAAGAGAATTTTAATACCCATCATATTGTTTGGCCCCTTGGTCACTCCTAATATGATTTTTAAATATATTGAATAAAAATTTACTTTTTATATAATCTTGATAACACCCCTTTTCTTCGATTATTCCCTCTTGATAACTGGTCTGACCTAATTGTACACTCATACACCTAGATGTCCTAGGAATTTTTCTCGCACCTGTTGCTACCCTGCCCTAGGAGTCTACAAATCTTTACTACCCAGGGGGTCCTTGTTGCTTTCATTTGTAAGTAAGAAGACACCATAAGTACTAACAACCGTTCAAGGGGAACTGACTTAAAGCCTATTGCAGTAGTCCAGTCTAGATGTTATCAATGATACTGCCACTGTTTTCCTGGCTGCCAGAGGGAGAAGGTCGAAAAACTTCCTCAATGATTTAATAATCTGGAAACACGAGCTAGCCACACCTACCGCTTGCTGTTTGAAGGAGGTTGGTCATCAAATTTGATGCCCAGATTTCGCGCAGTGGAAATAGTATTAGGGGGGGCTTCTGCACCCTCAGGCCACCATTGTTTAGGGGAGAACAGATTATAGGATCCAAAGGGCAATATTTCTGTCTTCCCTGCGTTACACTTGAGGTGATTGTTATTCATCCACTCAAATGTAGCCGTGAAGCAGTTCCTCAGATTTTCCTCAGCCCCAGGCAACTCCCTATCCATCACCAGGATCAGCTGTGTATTGTCAGCGTACGATATGACTTCAATCTGGAAGGAGGCGATCAGTTCAATCAGGGGAACCATATAAAGATTGAATAGTACAGGGCTCAAACTGGAGCCCTGTGGAACCCCTGAGCTAATGATCTTTTCTTCAGATTTGAAGTCACCTAGTACTATTACCTGACGTCTCTGGGAGAGGAAGTTTGTAAGCCATGCCAGCACCGCTCCTCCTATACCTGCGTTATCCAACCGGTCAAACAGGATAGAATGTGAGACCGTATCGATAGATCGAGTAAAATCAAGACGGCCTTCTTCCCTTGGTCCAAGCCATTCGTAAAGTCTCTGCAGAAAACAATAGAGCAGATTCAGTCGAATGTTTGGATCGAAATCCTGATTGATTAGGGTGCAGGATGTTATTCTCCTCCCAAAAACTCGTAAGTTGATAATTAACGAATTTTTCGGTCAGCTTAAACACCGCAGGGAGTATGGAAATGGGACGCAGGTTGGACAGAGTGGTTGGGTCTGGCAGGACTTTTTTCTGAAGTGGCATAACCGCTGCACGCTTCCAGTCATCTGGAATTACTGCTGTGGCCAGTGAGGAGTTGATAATACTGTTAATAGTTGGATTCATCTCCTCGACCAAGGTCCGCAGGACCATAGGCGGGCAGGGATCAAATGGAGAACCAGAGTTTATTGTTAAAATAGCCTGGTGAGAATCCTCCAGGGAAACAGGCGTAAATGAATCAAAGTGAAGGATGTTAGTTGTCACAGAGCCTAGCATCCTTGTTTCCACATTTGCCAAAATAGGTGGCGTAGGTGGAAAATCCTTAACAATATCCAAGATCTTCTTTTCAAAATAATTAGCTATGTCATTGCAAAGCGAGACAGAAGGTGGAATTTTCTGAGAGAGTGCTGTAGGGTTAGTAAAGCTCTTGACTATCTTGAAGATCTCCTTCTGTCCCTTGTCAGATGAAGAGATAACCTCTAAATAGTATGATTTTTTTGCTAGTTTAATTGCGGCATGGTAATTCCTATGTGCAGATTTATATAAATCACGGGCAGCCACCTCATAATTTCTCCGCCACCTTCGCTCAAGTGATCTCACTGCGCCTAACTCAGTTTTTAAAGCTAGTGAAAACCATGGGGCACTCTTTCTATTTTTAGGACAGCTTAGGTTTTTATGCTTCTTCATTGTGTCTAAGGACGACCCAAAGGTTGCCAGCCACTCACAGTATTGCTGATTATCTGTTAGAGTATGACCTGTTACACCTCCCGTTCTTGCGGCAATCCCCACTGGTTATTACATCATCCAAGCGAACAGAGCTCCTGGAAAATCGGGAGGTGGAGTTGCAGCGATTGTTAAGAATTCAATTAGATTCCTTGCCCTGACTCCAGTCGGTATTCCCTCGGTCGACCATCTTGTGCTGAGACTTGAATCTCCAGTGACCCCGCTCATTTGAGTCCTAGTCTACCGTCCCCCTCAGTCCATGCCCAATTTCCCTACAATGTTCGGAGACATGATCTCCCAACTTGTCATCAATAACTCCAAACTTTTAATCTTAGGTGATTTCAATTACTGGCCCTTTGATGTCAAAGAGAGCGCCTATTCTGCTACATTTTCCAACCTTCTTGCTAGCATGAATTGCCTCTCTCATATAAAATCAGCAACTCACATTAAGGGTCACACCCTAGATCAGATTTGGACCTCCAACCTGGACATAACCGCTCTCTCAATCTCACCTTGTCTATGGTAAGACCATTATATGATTTCTTTTTCCCTCATGATTGCCCCCTGCCCTAGCAGAGTCTTGGAAGGTAACCTTGTGGCCCGGAATTGGAACAGGGCTGATCTCAGTAAATTTGTCACGTTACTTAGATCTTCACCCCCCCTCCCCCCCCCCCCCCCAATCTTGGATCCATCGACACCCAAGCCTCCGCCCTTACACTTTGGCAAGAATCAGCAAGTGATACTGTGGCCCCACTTAGACAGATCAAACTAAACGCCTGCATGACGCTCAAAGGTGGTTCACGGAGGACCTCAAAGCCCTGAAGCTGGGCCTCAGGCAGGCAGAGCGCCGGTGGCAACGCGGCTACGCCCCTGACATGGAAATACGATTTATAACCCTGCTTAAGGAATACAAATTAGCGGTCCTGCAAGCTAAGACCACCTACTTCTCCAAAAAAATTGCTGACTCCTCCACTAGAACCAAGGATATTTTCTCCATTGTGGAGGAACTGTCAAACCCAGATAGGGTTACCATTAAACCCCTCCCCTCTCGTGCACTCTGTGATTCTTTAAATCAAGTCAAATAAGTCTTTATTTCGACAGTTAGTCATAAAAGACAACACAATAAAAACAGTAAAAATCAACATTTCATACTTGTTACATCCAATGTTCATAGTTTACAGGGAAAATTCATTAATTAATCTATCCAATCGATGCTATGTACAGGGTGTTCCAACACAACCATTTAAGAAACTAAATACTGTGTGAATATAAAATCCATTAAAATGTAGTACCATTTTTACTTATCATACATTTTTTAGGTTTTGGGGCCAGATTAAAATAGCGCAGACTACAGTAATTTCAATTTATCCCTACGTATTGACCACATCCATTTTAAAATTTTTGCAAGTGCAATTACCATGCTATCCGTGCAATCTGTTTTAACTATTCTTAGTGCCGCAGTGCCACTTTGGATGCCTTTCTGTATGCAAATTGGTCTAATCCATTTATGGCGCGGGGCTTTGTATGCTGGACATGTAAACAAAACATGAGCTAGACTTGCAGATTGGGCTACACAAAAAGGACACAGATGGTGATCTTTGTTACTTGACCATTTGCTAGTAAATGTATTGATAGGAAAGGTTCCCAGCCTGTATTGATGGAAAAGTTTCCTATCATTTGGGATGGTAATGAGGTCCCAATATCGCTCGTAAGCAGGAGTGTGTTTTTGTTCCAGAAAGGCCCTGGTGAGTGATGGATCAGTATGTTTCTGAAACTCCCTTTGGGTTTTGTACGCCCAGTACAACTCTTTTAAGGTCTTTTGAGAGGGGAAGATATTTTCTGAAGGATTTTCCCATAGTTCCATCATTCCTAAGGCTTTGAAAAGCGACTTGACCTGTCTGAACCATAGTATTTTACCCCCTGAATCCATATTTCTGGTTTCCAGAAGCGCTAAAGCATAATGAGGAAGTTCGGGTGTAACCCATAGCATCCTCCAATATGCGATAGGTCTAAAGCTAGATATGTCCTGAATTTTCCGACATCCTAGATCCATGTACAAAGGTACCAGTGGTGTAGATTGCGGGAGCCTTGTTAGGCACCACAAGAATTTGTTTTGTGCATTAGTCAGGGCTGTGACGTCGGAAACCCCCCACAGTTCAGCCCCATACAGCATTGAGGCCCTAACTTTTGTGTCGTATATTTTAAGGGCTGGGGCTATTGGTTGTGTGGCTGAGGATTTTAACTCTCTCAGTAGGACACCAGCCAACTGTGCATGTTTAGTAGTTAAATAAGTCATGTGTGGCTTCCACTCTAACCGAGACCCCAGTGTAATACCCAAATAACTGAAACTATCTGTTTGTTCTAAAAGCTCGCCATTCATAAAAACTGTGCCCCTTACTTTCTTGTGTCTATGCATTACCATAAATTTGTTTTCGACACATTAATGATTAGGCCATGATCATTGCAGAACACCTCAAAACAACCAATTGCTTTCTGAAGCCCTTCTTGCATTTTGGAGATTATGAGGGTGTCGTCTGCAAACATTAACAGGGGAACTGGGATGCCATTTTGTTTGGGTGCATCTGTGTGTACCTCCCTATAATATTCGGTGACCCTGTTTATATATAACGTAAACAGTGTTGGTGCCAGGACGCACCCTTGTCTAACTCCCCTTTCTGTTGCAAATTTATCAGTAACCTGGCCCTGGTTTCCCCACCTAACCTGAGCGTAATTATTTTCATGAAATTTGATCAGGAAGGCAAGGAGTTCATGTGGCATACCTTGCTCGTGAAGCACTCGCCACAGACTAGTGCGTGGCACAAGATCAAAAGCCGATTTCAAATCGACAAAGGCTGCGTAAAGGGTGCCCCCTCCAAGGATAACCCATTTCCAATATATGGCAGAAAATCTAAAAACTTGATCCACAGTACTCGTAAATGGGCGAAAGCCTGCCTGAAGCGCGGACATGACCCCGGAGTCGTCTATCCAGTTCTGAATCCTAAGGAGCACGAGCCTGGCCACCACCTTCTGAATACATGCAATTAGGCTGATTGGCCTATAGTTCGCAGGATCGGCACGATCCCCTTTTTTTAAAATTGGAATTATTTCAGCTCCCCTCCAAACTTCTGGTAATGGCGAGCCGCTGGAAATGGCATTCGCCAGCAGCTCTATATACGGCACCCAGACCTCTTTGCTATGAAGAAAAAGGTCTGCCGGAATCGTGTCCGGACCCGGGGCTCTTCCTCTCGGTATTGTATTTAGAGCTTGTTCAATGTCTCTCCGACTAAACACCAGCGGAGTAGTAGCTGTGTAATTTATAGTGGGATCCAGACTTTCTACGCTTACCCCATCGGGGCGTGCAAACTGTAATTTAAAGTGCGATACCCAGCGTTCAGGAGGGACAGAATTTTATGGCTGGGGCCTATGGTTCCCTTTGCCCCATCTCACTAGTTTCCAGAATCCTGTCATATTTCTGGACTTACTTGCCTCATATAATTCTTCCCAGTATTTATTGTCCCAGGATTTTTTTGCTTCCTGCTGGGTCGTTTTGTAATGAAGCCTAGCATCACGTATTAAGAGCCTATCCGTTGATTTGTAGGCAGTTCTAATTCTTTAAATCTTTTTTTTGTGGAGAAAATCGCCAATATCAAGAACAGCATTCTTTCTTTGACCCCGCCCCACCCCCCTAGGCCTGACCCTTCCTTGCTCTCCTCCAACTCTATGCAGCTGACTCAGATTCCTCCAATCTCGGAGACGGAGCTTCTTGCCCTCTTAAAAAAGGTTACCTCCGGATCCCCCACGGATTGTTGCCCTCCCCTGATCCTCCGTGAGGCCTTTACAGCCTGCCCTTCCCCCCCTTTGGCACTGCTGAACAACTCTCTCTCCTCTGGCCTAGTCCCTTGGTCATTTAAGAGAACAGAGGTTGTGCCCATTCTGAAGAAATCTATGGCAGACCCCACGATTATGAGCAATTACCGTCCTATATCCCTCCTCCCCTACCTCAGTAAAGTTATTGAGTCTCATGTCACCAACATCTTGAGCACCTTTATTGAAGACTCTCACTTCCTTGATCCCCAACAAGCTGGATTTCGACCCAACCACTCTACGGAAACTGTCATACTCTCAGTTATGGAGGAGTTGCGGAGAGGAGCTGATTCTAACACCAGTCAGGCCTTGGTGCTCCTGGACTTGTCGGCCGCCTTTGACACGGTCGACCATAACATCCTGGTCGACCATGTCGAGGAGGCTGGCATCCGGGGCACCGCCCTTGACTGGGTTCGCTCCTTTTTGAGCAATCGCCGCCAGTTTTCTGCTGACGAGGTCGAACTAACCTGCGGCGTCCCGCAGGGCTCCTCCTTTTCTCCTCTTCTTTTTAATTTATACCTCACCCCCCTCATTCGGTCCTTACGCGGCAGCGGTGTCACCGCGTTTAACTACGCAGACGACATTCAGTTAGTCTTCGATATTAGCTCCTCGGACCATTCCATCGACAACTTCCAAACCACCCTCTGTCACATCAGCGACTGGATGGGGGTGAACCATCTGAAACTTAACCCCGACAAGACAGAGTTACTGCTTGTCGGGGGGCTGCCAATCCTTGGAAATCCACCTTCTGTCCCACGAGGCTGGGTCTTCCCCCCCCAACCCTGTTAACTCAGTAAAAAGCCTTGGGATCATCATCAGCAACGACCTCACCATGAAGCCCCAGATTAACGCGGTAGTCTCCTCTAGTTTTTTCCAGTTAAGGAAAATCCGAAAGATTGCACGCTTCCTGACCACCGAGGCTCTTACCCTGGTTTTGTTGGCCCTAGTCATCTCCAGGATAGACTATGCCAACTCGCTCTACGTTGGCATACCGGCCTATCAACTGAAAAGGCTACAACTCGTACAAAACCAGGCGGCACAGCTTATCTACCATCAGCCTAGACACCAACATATCCGCCCTCTGTTAAAATCCCTCCATTGGCTCCCTGTATCTGAACGCTGTAATTTCAAATTGGGGTGCATCATTTTTAAATCTCTTGCAGGCACAGGCCCCTCTATCATTTCCTCTCTACTACATCCATATGTCCCCTCCCGTAATCTCCGCTCTTCCCACCTGGCCATACTCCGGACCCCGACCTTCAAATGTAAAAAACTGGGTGGACTAAGGTTCTCATTCCTTGCCCCGTTATACTGGAACGCTCTCCCGTTAGGCCTGAGACAAGCCTCTTCTTATATCCATTTTAGGTCCCTCCTCAAAACCCATCTGTTTTGCAATGCTTACAAATAACGCTTCTAGCCCCTCGGACTGTCTGCCTCCTTTTGTATTAGCGCCAAGAAACCGTTGGGTGTTAGCTGCGCTTTATAAATTTCTTTTACAGTACATTACATTACAATGGGTTTGCTGGCTTTTAACTTCTCCAAAAGATCAGGTCGTGTGAAGGCAGTTATCCAAAAAGGCTTGCGACTGACAGAATTTAATTCCGTGCGTTTCCCCGGAGCCTTCTGTTTGACCAAAAGATGGAATGGGATGATTTTATGGTCTGACCAGGTTTAAGTATATGGAGGTTTAACCAGCAGGCCATCTGAATTTTAACAGATACAGTCCAAAACATGGCCTGCTGTATGAGTTGGTTCCAGCGTTAGCAGAGCAAGACCAAGTATATTAATAATGTCCAAAAAGCCACTAGTGCCTGATTCCTTAGGGGAATCTAGATAAAGATTGAGATCTCCCATCACCGTGCAATGAGCGAACCTAAATGTAAGCTCGCTCAATGCATCTCCAATGCTTTCCAAAAATCGGTGGATGGACCAGGTGGCCGATAAATCAAAGCACCAGAGAAGGAGAAGGAATCATGAATGGCAAGGCAGAAGGCCATAGCCTCAGCTCCTTTAATGTCTGGCAACTCAAACGTAGTGCATTTGATTGCAGTGCGATGAATGATTGCCAGACCACCTCCCCGCTGTAAGGGTCTGTCTAATCGCTGAATTGAAAAGGCGTGTGGAAGAGCCACTGCTAGGTCCGGGTTACACCATGGGCGAAGCCAGGTTTCCGTGACGAATAGCCAATAGGTCCATTTCGACAATCAGGTCATGAACATGCTGTGCATTTTTGCACAACGACCTGGCGTTAATAAGTCCCCCTCGAAGTACAGCTGAGTGAGTGTCAGCACGGGGGCCCAACGCAGGAGTAAACTTCATCTTGCAGTGCGGGCAAGTGACTAAGCCATCCCACGTATCAGGGAATAGAGTATTGTGGCAGAAGGAGGAACACTTATTGAAGGAGCCTAACCACTCCCTGGACTTAGCAAAATTGCTAACCCCAGAGACAGCCTGCCTTGCCTCAACTGCCGCCTCAACGCGGACGAGCGCAGACGGGCAGGACTCTGGCTGGACTCCGGCGTGAGTCCGGCACGCCCGCTGCGCGTCATCATGGCAGGTTTAAGTAGGGCTGTGGTCAGCCCGCCTAAAGACTAGGGCGCTCACCAAAATGGCGCCGCGATATGTCCCTGCCTACCACCAAGATGACTGAATAAGTCTGTGGCAGTAAGTGACCCGCCCGAAACAGCGGTGAGGTAACTGAGTGCGAGTAAGCGCTATGTGTGGTTATTACAATAAAAGCAGATTTCAATTTAATAAAAATAACAACAAGCTATTTTAAAATAGCATGTATTTCATACATGCTATTTTCAGGTGAATTCTGGCTTCCAGAGGTAGCCAATTCAAGGATTGTAGATCCAGGGAGATATGGGATCTTCTTTTAGAACCAGTGATGAGTCTCGCTGCAGCATTGATTGAAGCTCTTAACGGCGCTGTTGAAGCTTTGGGTAGGTCAGAAAGAGAGATAATTCCTTATTCCACTCTAGGTATAACTAGAGCTTGAACTGCCTGCTTGAAGTCATTGAATGGCAGGAAGGGTTTCAATTACCTCATTGTGTTTATCTGGAAGTTTGCTCCCTTTGTGGCACTGCTGATGTGTTTTTTCATATTGAGGTTGCTGTCAAGAGTTATACCTAATGATTTTGCAGAGGCCACAATGGTTGGTTGGACGTTTAGTGCCGTAAGATGTTTAATCCATCCGTGCATTGCAGGGATTTAGGCGGGTGGAGCTATTAGAAGGAATTAGGTTTTTAGGGCATTCAATTTGATTTGGTTTTCTGCCAACCATGTTTGGGTATTGCGTTGAATTAAGCAGTTTGATGTCTTCTAAGGTGTTGTTCTTAAGTTATAGTTGTGTGTCGTCAGCGTACATGTGATATTGTACGTTAGACGCGTGTAGAATTTCGGTGAGTGGTTCCATGAAGAGATTAAACAATTTTGGGGATAATGAGGACCCTTGCAGGACTCCCAGAGTTACTGGGATGGGTTTGGACAGGGAGTTGTTGACCTTGAATTGTTGTGTCCGATTTTGGAGAAAAGAGGTAAACCAGTTTAGCACTGACCCTGATAATCCCATTCTTTGTTTCAGAAGCTCAATCAGGTTCTCATATTTGAGCGTAGCAAAGGCTGAGGAGAGGTCTAGAAGGATGAGTAAGCAGGTTCCATTTTGGTCAAGGATTTGCAGCGCATCGTCAGTTGTGTGTCATGGCTTGATCAGTGCTGTGACCTGCTCGGAAGCCTGATTGATGTTTGTTAAGAAGGTCATAGTGATCAATATGCCTTGTCAGTTGGTGGTGAACGCATTTTTCCAATCATTTAGCCAAGGTAGGAATATTGGAAATAGGGCGGTAGTTGTTTAGGTCCGTCGGGTCGGCCGTGGGTTTCTTTAGAATGGGTGATACCTGACCAACTTTGAGGGTGTCGGGGATGCAACCTTGTTGAAGTGAACTGTTTATGATCTTGGTCCAGAGAGGTAGAAGCAGTCATTTCCTCCGGCTTCTTTAGAATAAGTGGTTAAGGATGACCAAGTTGCGCCATGTTTTTGGGTCATGCTTAGATGGGATTTGTTATGGCGCAATTGGCGTTGTTCGGGATTTTTTTTATATGCGGTCCCGAATGTAAGATTAGGTCATTTCAGAGGACCTTGTGTTAAGGACGTGTCTAATTTGTAGTCAATGTCTAGTGATCTTTCTGAGGAGGCCTTACCCAAAGATTTAGCCCCCCAGAAAAACTGCCCTTGTGACCGAAGTCCTAATTAACGAAGGCGTTCAGTAGCAGGCGTTAGGAATGCTTGAATTGGTGATGCTGGTGTAATTATCATATGTTATTTAATTTCTGTAGCATTATTTGTTGTTGCTTGAATATTTTTTGTTGCATTATTTAACTGTCATTTGTTTAAAAATATCGGAAGCAAACCAATTGTGTGTCGCCTTCAGACATATGTAATTCAAAAGCATGTAAGAATTGTATGTGGTAAAGGTCACAATTGCCCTATGAACAGCGTGGTTACGGCACTAAGTCTGCTCAAATAAATAGCAGCATTCTAAAGTGGTAACCAGGTAATTTTCTTGTTTAATACTTTTGGAAACTTGGCATTTTTCTTTCTAAACCAATTGTGCCTTTCTACAGTGTCCAGGGTGACATGACTGTAATAGCTCTCCTGTGGTGTGATTTGTATTCTCTTCAGACATGGAGAAAAAAGAACCTTGGTCATGGTGCAGGGTGTTTCTCTCCCCCGGATAGAATGTCCATGGGGGTGATACTCAGCCGTTCCTGAGCTTTAATTAGTAGCCTCCAGGATGTGCCCACCCCATAGCTGACATCTAAGGGCTGCCTGCCGGCCCTACCACTGACAAATGCAGCTCACACCTTGGCCTGTCTGCTTCTGTCGCTCCAGACAGATTGGAGCCAACCCGAGGAAAAGGGGATGGTTAGACAAAGGGGGCACCCACAGATTGGCAATGGGTATAAGAATAGCACCCTCAGAACTGGCATTGAAGATAAGAATAGTACCCTCAGACCTCATCAGGAGATACCTGGACACGTGGAAGATTTAGAAGACTGACTGCCCTACTGTCTGAAAAAGGAAGATTGGACTGACTTGTCTTGAACCCAGGATCCCCAGAGGTGACTCCAAGGGTCAGTTGTCTAACCTCGTCTTTGTGCTACAGGGAGACAACAAGCTTCCAGAAACCTCCCAGCAACTTCTCAGCTGGCCAACGTCACCTGGACCTGTCTATGCCCTGCTGCTGGCCTCTGCTGGAGTGAGTCCTGATCCCCAGGAGGTGTCCACAGGTCCTGGAACCGTGTCTGGCATCAGAGTATACTCCTCCTGCCGCAAACAGAACTCCAGGTGAACATCCAGAAGTTCTGGGCTCCTCGTAACCACGAGCGGGCTCTTCGTGCCAAGAGACATCAATCTGCGACACTTACCAACACGAAGCTTTAGCGACAACTAGCTTTTCGTGTCAGCTACGACCGTCCGTGCCAGCAATGGCTGCTTCGTCTGCCGCCAAAGAGAAGCTCCAGCGTCCACTTGCTCTTCGTGTCAACCACCAACACGAAGCTCCAGCAGCAACCTGCTATTCATGCCGCCAAAGGACTCTTTCCCCTGCCAATGTGAAACTCCAGCTGAGGCTCCCGGTGTAGACTTGGACTGTGAGAAGGTAGGCTCTTCTCAGCATACACCAGGTCCCTGCATCCAACCTACGCTCTTTCTCGTTTGGGATCAACTTGTGACGTTGACCCGGTCCAGTGGGACCAGATACCCGCGAGAGGCACTTCGTGCTTTTTGGTGCTATTTTCACCTAGAACTTTAAAAATACACAACCCCGGTTCTGCTGATTGGATTTTTGATGTTTTGGTGTCATTTTATTTATTACAGTGTACTCTATTTTTCTAAAATGTTTGGGTATTTTCCTTGTGTTATGTTTTCAATGTATCACTGTTTGAGTACTGCATATATATACTTTACACAGTGCCTCTAAGTTAAACTTGACTGATTTTGTGCTAAGCTACTAGAGGGTTAATAAGTTTATCTAGTGCCTTTTGTGTTTCAACCTGAAAAAGAATTGTTTATTATTTGATTGTGCTTCCACCCCTCTCAATTAATAACCCAATTTCTTACACAGTGCACCCTGCACACTCCCACTCCTGCTAGAGCAGCCTCCCTGTATTGGGATACACAGAAACTACTCAAATGGGTTATTTAATCTATATTCAATTAGTTAGCTCGTTCATTCGGTATACGTACATATTAAGAAAGTGAAAGTTTAAATGAGAAACCTCCGAGGAGTGGTGAAGTGACTTTAATCTCTACTTTGGGAAAAGGTGCTAGGACTTAATTTCTGGTGGAGACTTCCAGGTGTGAACATTGCTCTTTGAAGTGTAGCTGCATAACTAGGAATCCTGAGAAGAAAATGTATGACACAGTGAAGGAACTCTTGTTTATAAAGGGGGTGGAAAGGGAATGAAACGGTTTTTCTGTCAGAGCTTGCTGTGGGCTCTAAATCAGTAACAGAATGAAATGCATAGGACGAACAGAGCAATTGTGTTATTCCAAAGTTGAGTCTACGGTGTTTCAATAAACATGGAAATGAGAAGAATTCTTTAGACTAGGCTCCAATGTACCTTTCAGATGTGTGTGTCTACAAAGTAAAACAAATGGTGGTTTGTGTTTTTTGTTTTTCTACCATCTTTTATTCATTATGGACTGCTACTTTCTAGAAAAGATAGGGTTTTGCTCTATGGGGTACATGAATTCCAAAAATCTGCTCTGATCCTATCCCGCCAACCACAACATGTATCTGGGCTTCAAAAAATCTTCCTCGGTCATCTATTTTTAGGTCTCGGCTAAAAGACGCGCGTAAGCGCGTCTCCGCCGAGATCTTATGTCAGGGACTATGCTTCCCAGGAGACAGCCTTGGTCACGCGCATTGCCTCTTCAAGGAGGCGATTTCCGCTGGCCACGCGCTCGCGAACGCGCTCAGCTGCTGTCTCCTGGGAAGCAGCTACACCACACGCGCATGCGCAGAAACAGCGACAGACACACACGAGCGCTCATGCACGCACGCACCCACACATACAGCGAACCCACCCCCCGGCGTCGCATGCATACACACACACACACACACGTGCACCGAGCATCCCCCCCCACCCCTCCGTTGTCGCACCCCTCCCCTCCGCCGTCGCACCCCGCCCCTCCGCCGTCGCGCACACACACACGCAGACATACAGGCATTCTCTTTCCCCTCACTCCCCCCCCCCCCCCCCCCCCCCGCCCCGCTCACCGGTCAAAGGCCCTCCGGACACGCAGACGTACAGGCATTCTCCCCCCCCCCCCCCGCTCCGCTCACCGGTCAAAGGCCCTCCGACCGCGGGGCTCTCCCTCGGTGCTCCTCCAGGCACTCCGTGGGCGCGGGCTTCACAAAACGGAAGTCCCGCCCCACGATAGGTTTCGTTTTCTCAGTCCCGCCCCACGTTAGGTTTCGCTTGCAGCTCGTTGGGTATAAAAGCTTGTCGATCCAAGTGTGTGTGTATTGCAGATGTTATCCCTTTTTACAACAAACCTTGACCTCACCAGAGATTCGTAATTGTCCAAACATTCCTCTATCTTGGTTAGTTTTTGTGTAATAGGAGATAGCAAGGTAGTTAAAATACTCACAAATGTCTTCCACTGTTCTAAATCACAGTTCGAGTTAATACCATTTCCCGCTGCATAATTGGTATCACCATCAACCAAATCGGCATTAATTATAGGACTGCCCTCCTCGGGTGAGACACTGTCACGGGTTTTGTTCGACCTTGCCACTTTTGCTCTACAAGGCTCTACAAGGCCTTTGTGGTCCTCCTCCCCGCTTCCTTTTTACTGCCGGTTCCAGAGTTAATCATTTGGTAGAGGTTTTTTTATTTGGGGATGTGGCAGATGCACGTGTAGAGACGCTGGCTGTAATGTTACTTTGGGTCAGTGGCGATTTTGGGGAATCCTCTAGTGTTCCAAGGGGATATGGAACTTCAACGCCAACCTCAATATTAGTCGATGGTATAATAATGATTACATCTTGATGAGCTGGCGAGCGAGCTGTAGCTATAGTCCCTAGGGAAGATCTCCTATTTAATAACTGGACCAGAGACAACAGATGCTCGGTACAGAGGTCCCCTAAGAATAAACTGATCAAGCGTCCCCACCACGCTGCCACCATGAGAAGTACCTAGGTATTTCCTTTCCTGTTTGCTCATCTTTAATAACTTAAGTGAACTTAAGCCAACTGGTAATGCAGAGTAGTGAGTAGTGAGTGCAGAGTGGTAATGCAGAGTAGTGAGTGCAGAGTAGTGAGTGCAGAGCAGTGAGTGCAGAGCAGTGAGTGCAGAGCAGTGAGTGCAGAGCAGTGAGTGCAGAGCAGTGAGTGCAGAGCAGTGAGTGCAGAGTAGTGAGTGCAGAGTAGTGAGTGCAGAGTAGTGAGTGCAGAGTAGTGAGTGCAGAGTAGTGAGTGCAGAGTAGTGAGTGCAGAGTAGTGAGTGCAGAGTGCAGAGTAGTGAGTGCAGAGTAGTGAGTGCAGAGTGCAGAGTAGTGAGTGCAGAGTGCAGAGTAGTGAGTGCAGAGTAGTGAGTGCAGAGTGCAGAGTAGTGAGTGCAGAGTAGTGAGTGCAGAGTAGTGAGTGCAGAGTAGTGAGTGCAGAGTAGTGAGTGCAGAGTGCAGAGTGCAGAGTAGTGAGTGCAGAGTGCAGAGTAGTGAGTGCAGAGTAGTGAGTGCAGAGTAGTGAGTGCAGAGTAGTGAGTGCAGAGTAGTGAGTGCAGAGTGCAGAGTAGTGAGTGCAGAGTGCAGAGTGCAGAGTAGTGAGTGCAGAGTGCAGAGTAGTGAGTGCAGAGTGCAGAGTAGTGAGTGCAGAGTGCAGAGTAGTGAGTGCAGAGTAGTGAGTGCAGAGTAGTGAGTGCAGAGTAGTGAGTGCAGAGTAGTGAGTGCAGAGTAGTGAGTGCAGAGTAGTGAGTGCAGAGTAGTGAGTGCAGAGTAGTGAGTGCAGAGTGCAGAGTAGTGAGTGCAGAGTGCAGAGTAGTGAGTGCAGAGTAGTGAGTGCAGAGTAGTGAGTGCAGAGTAGTGAGTGCAGAGTAGTGAGTGCAGAGTAGTGAGTGCAGAGTAGTGAGTGCAGAGTAGTGAGTGCAGAGTAGTGAGTGCAGAGTGCAGAGTAGTCAGTGCAGAGTGCAGAGTAGTCAGTGCAGAGTAGTGAGTGCAGAGTAGTGAGTGCAGAGTAGTGAGTGCAGAGTAGTGAGTGCAGAGTAGTGAGTGCAGAGTAGTGAGTGCAGAGTAGTGAGTGCAGAGTAGTGAGTGCAGAGTGCAGAGTAGTGAGTGCAGAGTGCAGAGTAGTGAGTGCAGAGTGCAGAGTAGTGAGTGCAGAGTGCAGAGTAGTGAGTGCAGAGTGCAGAGTAGTGAGTGCAGAGTAGTGAGTGCAGAGTAGTGAGTGCAGAGTAGTGAGTGCAGAGTAGTGAGTGCAGAGTAGTGAGTGCAGAGTGCAGAGTAGTGAGTGCAGAGTGCAGAGTAGTGAGTGCAGAGTGCAGAGTAGTGAGTGCAGAGTGCAGAGTAGTGAGTGCAGAGTAGTGAGTGCAGAGTAGTGAGTGCAGAGTAGTGAGTGCAGAGTAGTGAGTGCAGAGTAGTGAGTGCAGAGTAGTGAGTGCAGAGTGCAGAGTAGTCAGTGCAGAGTAGTGAGTGCAGAGTAGTGAGTGCAGAGTAGTGAGTGCAGAGTAGTGAGTGCAGAGTAGTGAGTGCAGAGTAGTGAGTGCAGAGTAGTGAGTGCAGAGTAGTGAGTGCAGAGTAGTGAGTGCAGAGTGCAGAGTAGTGAGTGCAGAGTGCAGAGTAGTGAGTGCAGAGTGCAGAGTAGTGAGTGCAGAGTAGTGAGTGTGCAGAGTAGTGAGTGTGCAGAGTAGTGAGTGTGCAGAGTAGTGAGTGTGCAGAGCAGTGAGTGCAGGTGCAGAGTAGTGAGTGCAGAGTGCAGAGTAGTGAGTGCAGAGTGCAGAGTAGTGAGTGCAGAGTGCAGAGTAGTGAGTGCAGAGTAGTGAGTGTGCAGAGTAGTGAGTGTGCAGAGTAGTGAGTGTGCAGAGTAGTGAGTGTGCAGAGTAGTGAGTGTGCAGAGTAGTGAGTGTGCAGAGTAGTGAGTGTGCAGAGTAGTGAGTGTGCAGAGTAGTGAGTGTGCAGAGTAGTGAGTGTGCAGAGTAGTGAGTGTGCAGAGCAGTGAGTGCAGGTGCAGAGTGGTGTGTATTGGCAATGTAAATGACAATGCCATTTATTTATGATTTAAAGAAAAAAAAGAAATGTCATGAGCAATGCCAATAGCTCTACCTTTAATGATGCCGAGACCATTGCATTGCAAATGCTTGTTAAGAGACATGAAGTGGTGTTTTCTGTAGCAGCGAGTGTCCCTCTGTAGGATAAAAGGATTTGGTAAACAGACTTTCTTTGCCACTCCAGAAGGTCTTTAATTTGGCTTTTCATCCCCTCACTATGATGAATACATTTACAGCTGGGAAATATTGTGCCAGTCTGATGAACAACATGCTTCTCCCACAGGCCCATGATCCAGGAGAAGATCCGAGTGCTTGGCCAGGCTGGGCTGTCTGAAGATCATTTCTCCCAGACAACAGAATCTACAGATTTCTTCTACAAGGTAAGAGACTTTTGGAAGGAGTCCAAAGTCGACCAAGTCAGGAGGGGAGCCACCTGTTCTGACCCATAACACCTGTATTATAACATTTAGCCCAGGGTTAAGTTTTTTTGGTTTGAAATAATTCCAGCTATCCTAGTTCCAAACCCATACTGAAGGGCTCATGGGATGAGCTAGTTATAGATCATCTTTCTCACGTCGCCGTTTTAGTGGCCCAAGGGAGTATTGAATGGGATCTTATATTCTAAGCCCAATATTTGTATTTAATTCTACAGGCCTCTTGCTAATTTTAGGGCAGAAATACACTGCCTGGTAACGAAGAGCCTGAAGTGTGTTCCAAGAACATGCCCACTTTTAGCTCTTTTGTGATGTAGTTGTGGAACCTGGCTTGTTTTCCATTGCCTCGCCCAGTCTTTTCCATGTTTGTTATTGTAATAGATGAGGGTTAAAATGTTAAGTCTTTCCATACTCTACAAGGAATCCTGCCTGTTACGCTTACAATCATGACAAAGGATGGAGAATAACAGGGTCATTGATTCACATCTTTTGGAGGGTGACAATTGTCTGTACTTCAAGTTAGCTGGCTAGGCATCAATGCTTAAAATTGTTCCTTTTGTTTTGCATGCAATTTCCAAAAATGTGACATTTCTGTTACCCACACAGGAACATGTTAGTGGGCTTGGTAGCCCTAGGTATCTATTCCCCTGGGTCTCCTGAATGTATGAATACCAGACATATCTATGTTGCATAAGGATTCTGACAATCTGTGCTTCCTCTTATTAGTATTTAGTTCTCATTCCTTTTTCTCTTTGTCTAATAGACATAAAATTGTAACTAAAAGTAATAAACCAAGAAACACAAACATGATAGGCTACTGCCATAATCCTGATTGGCAGGCTAGGTGCCTTTGGGGAAATAGACGTTTCGTATTTTTGTGCATGAAACTGACCCTATGGGACATTTTCCCCCAGCCTCGCTCACATATGCATATATGGTGGAAAAGATGAGCTCGGATCTCCCCAGGTCAGACATACAAAGCATATATGGGTTTGTAATTAAGCTGCAGATTGTATAACAATGCTTGCTGTGGCACCATGATTGGCAGAATAGTGCGTATATTACAAATGCGCATTAACCCATTAATGGACCTAAATATAGTACCCATATGTTTGCAATCTGTATTGAGTCTCGCTCTAGTTTCCCATCTCAGTTTTCTCTCAAGTAGCCCTGGATCTGATATGTTGCTCATCTTTGTTTTACAGACCATGCTCTCACTTCTGTGATTTATAGGTATCTCTTCTACATAGCAGAGCTCTCTATCTGCATGTCTCTTTCTCTAAGTATGTTGTGACTGTGGAAGAAGGGAGAATGCTAGTGATGCGGCTGCCTTGGTTTTCAGTCCCTGCCTTCCTCCACCTGTTTTTTTCCACCACAAAAGAGAAAATCAAGACCAAAGGTGGATGAGCTGGAACAAACATTTTAAGTACCTTGAATAGGGTTTTGCGAGATAGGGTGGTACAGGCTGTTTACCTATTACATTTTGAAGTGATGCTTCTTAATCGTAAAACTATTGTAAATCCATATGAAACTTTCTGTGAATATTCCGTTATTACTTCCTGTGACTGTCTTTCTGTTGTGTTTTTTTTTTTACCCAAAGGATCCAAAGCAAAAGACTATTTATGACCTTTTCCAAAGGTCATTTGCGGCAAGTGAAGACGATATAGATGAGGCCACACTTTTGGAAGCTGCTGATGCCTGCCAGGAGGCTGAGCTGGAGCTCACACCAGATGACACATCCAGCACTTACACAGAAAGCTCATCTAAGAAGAGAAGAATTGAGGACTTCTTCAAAAAAGAATGACTTCAAAGTGTCTTAATATTTCTTATAAGAGTGTATGTTGTATATCATTGTTATTGTATACTTAAAACATGTGAAAATAAACAGACTTTCAAGAAGATTCCAGTGAGATGTCTCGCAGCTTTAACTATTTCAGTAATGATTGACTTATGAAATGCTGGTTATCCATGTAAGAATCGTGACTTAAAGAGAAAATAATTGATTATGCTCTCTCCTGTGTGAGAAACTATCTTTAACATTAGTTAGAATCTGGTGGTGAGACCTAACAGCGGTCGATTGCATTCATTTGTTGCTAGTCTGTCAATCTCAAGTGAAATAAGGTCTTTATTATGCCTCTTGAATGATGTTAGTATGCTATCTGCATTTTTGTAAACCTCAAATATGTTGCTTTTTCTCTACTCTGTCTGACTTCCACCTAGGACAGATACTTTGATTTTTGCACCTGCCTTTGGGTGCTTCTCAAGTTTCAAGTTTCAAGTTTATTTGATTTTTATTTGCTTTGGTACTCAACTGAGGACCACAAATATTTTGAACATAAAGTTCAGATTATTTACAACAGTAAAATTTCTTGTGCTAATACAATGTTAAAAAAGATTTTTAAAATTTATAAAAGTTATGACAGACAAATTCATTTGGCGGGAATTTACATAGATTGATCAGTTCATTTGCTGAGTTAATCCTACATTTAATGTGTATGGCTTGCAAGTACCGCTTCCTTGCCGTTACCACCTTTGGATTTAAACAGGCAAACATTAGATGCTCGACATCATGCTCTCCTCCATTACACAGATTACATTTAGAGTTTTCCTTTAAGTGCCATTTGTTACAGTTTTGACTGGTAAAATACCGAACAGGAACAGAACCGTCGCTCTCCTGACAGAATGATTTAGATTGAAAGCAATGTACTGTTGAATGTTCTTGTATGTTATAGTTTCAGTGAAATTCTTATATGTAGATAATTTAGAACAATGCAAAAAGTCTAGATCAAAGCTTAGCCTTGAGGTGAAATGTTTCCAAAAGAGTAATTTGGGATGGTGTCCAAGTTAGCAGCAGATCGATGTTAATCTCCGCTAGTTTAAAGGCAACTGACATGTTTTTCTTAAAAACGTGTTTGGATGAATCACGATCAATTGTTTCTGTTTTGAGCAGAGATCGAAGAGTTCCTTGAAAGTTCCACTGGTTTATGGGAATATATTCCAAGGCATATGATAGTACAGGCGGTATCTTAACACTATATACCTTGAGCAGAGAAGAGAAATGCCTGTGTCCTGACGCTGCATAGAGTCTTGCAAGAGCTCCCGCATGTACGTCAGCTTTCCTGGTCAGGTTCACAGTGTGTGGCCGATTTTGTAGAGACTTGGTGAAGATTCTGCCTAAATAGGTGTATTCATTTACTTCTTCCACCTTTTCTCCACCAAGGGTCCAGTTATATTTAGAACTCTTTTTCTTTCCTGAAAAAGAAACTATTTGTGTTTTTGTAATGTTAGGGATTAAGTAATTTTCCTCTGTATATTTGTTCTGTGCCTGGAGATTGCTTTGTAGTCCAAATGGTGTTAAATCTAATATGACAATATCGTCTACGTATAACAGTGTATGTATTTTATGGGAGGCAACTTTTGGTGGAAAATTGCGTGCTTGCTGGAGACATTGAGGCATATCGCTGAGATAGAGTGAGAAGAGTAGAGGAGCAAGGAGACCTCCCTGTTGGAGGCCATTGGGGGTCGGGATAGGGCTGGTTAAGCCCTTTTCTCTCCCCATTTGTACCTGGCACCAGGTGTCTGTATGCAGTGATATTAATATTCGTTGTAACTGGTCAGGGATACCCATTTTACTAAGTTTTTCCTATAGTATTCTCCTGTCCACCCTATCAAACGCAGTCGAAAAGTCGATGAAAGCTGCGTAAACAGCCTGAGATTTGGTGGACACATATTTGTCTAAGATAGTTTGAAGGATGGCAATATTGTCCGTGACTGAATGCTTTGGTCTGAAGCCAGCTTGATATCTAGGGATCAGTCCAGATGAGAAGGCCCAGTTTTTAAGTTGATCCAGGACTTCCGCCGTGAAGATCTTTCCAGTGGCATCCAGCAAAGCGATTTGTCTGTAGTTACCAGGTTGCAGTCTTGATCCTTTTTTATGTATAGGTATGATGATACTCCCCTTCCACGACTTCGGGGTTACCCCAGTGCTGAGAATGTAGTTAAAGAGGGGGGAAAGCATCCTGCTCCACCCTTTTGGGTGCTTCTCTTTCAATAGATGGACCTATCATCCCTACACGAAACACAATGGTAACACAAGAGTCGCCAGGTACCAGACAGTCCTGGTTGCCTGTATCTACAGATAAAAAGAAATTCTGATCTATACTTCTACCTGCAAATTCCTTCAGAATTCAGACTAGATCTAGAAACGTCAAATAGCTCTGCACCTGAGGCTCTGCCTTTGCCACCAGATCCTCCCCAGAATATGAATCATAGAATCACAAGATGCCAGCTGTTACACTGATAGCGGTACATGGGGCACAGCACAACTCTGAGTCATGCACTAAATGTTGTTTCATTCATGTAGTATGCCATGAAGGAGCAGAGGATCAAAGTCTGCATGGCTCGGGTGAATGTTGGACTTGGTGTCTGTCACTCTAGACGGATGTCCTGCTCCCGATCCTGCTCCAGCATACCTTGAGTAGCAAGTAACTGAATAGGGCTGCTTCAAAGGACCTGGAGAAGCTCTCTAGGAAAGTCCACAAAAAGTATTGTAAGAGGAATTCTTCAGCGTCTGAACGGCGGTCCGATTTAAAGGGCATGCTTTCCAGTAGGCCGTGTCTTTTCCAGACCACTGCTTTGATGTCATCTTCCAAGCCCACTCTGGTGAATCTGGACCCAGCAGAACTGGCCCTGGTGAAATGAAGCTCCACCTTTATAAGGTAGGAAGAAGCTTTAATGAGTCAAGACCAAACCTGGAGGGAATCTTCCTGCAACTGACCCAATTCCCCAGATTCCATTCCATTTTAGATTCTAATCATAAACCACCAAACAATCCATAGCACAGGGGATGTAACACATCTCCCTCCCATAACATACAATAAGGAAATAAAAGCAAAACAAAAATATAAAAAAAGACATAAATAAATATATTGAACAATTGATTCCAAAACATAATCAAGCAGCATGGACTGACTCTCCCCTTCAACGCCTTTTTCACTAGAATTAAATTTCTCTTCATCTCCTGGCTTGCACCACTTTGGTACTTTTACAACCTTTTTGTGATTCCAAACATTTCCAATTCTAAGTAAAAGTGCGAAATTGTTCACCTTCCTCACCTGAAGAGGACCAGAAAATTTAGATTCACATTTGTTCACCTTATGGCCTTTCAACACACACACACCCCGTCACAACTTTATAATCACCATCACCAACATCATCCTTCATAGCAACACATTTTTCTCAGTTCCTTCTGTCAACAATGCACAGCATTTACAACCTCATCACTTTAAAAGGCGACTTTCCAGTCACAGAATGTGGTGTGGTTTGATGGGACCAAATAAAGTTTTTCACTGGTTTACGCCACAAGTTCTTTGAGCATCCTTTTCCACCTCTCTGCCAAACCATTGGTTTGTGGATAGTACATAGACGAACACACATGCTTAATGCCACACTTTCTCAAAAATCCTTCATACCCTCAGAAACAAACCTCACTCCAGTGTCAGAAACAATTATCTCAGGTACATCTTTCTCTCAAAAAGTTCATTTAGAAAATCTATTACTGTCCTTGTAGGAACTTGTTCAACAAAATTCACTTCCAGCCAACATGAAAAATAATCCTCTACTACAATAGCATACTTGGGAGACTTTTCCAAATCGTACAACGGACCTGTAACATCTATTATTATTCTATTAAAATTATTTGTACCGCGCGCTATCACCATAGGTTTCTTGGCGCTTAAAACAGTAACCAGTGACCTAGGGAGGGGAGTTAGTCGAAAGCAGCTTGAAAAAGCAAAGTTTTTAAAGATTTTCGAAACAGCTCATATTTAGGGCAAAAGCGGAGAAAAGGCGGCAAGGAATTCCAGGTCGATGGGGCCAGGACCGAAAAACTCAGACCACCGTGTTTTTTCCTTTTAAATCGGGGGACATCCAGAAGGTTGAGTGACGCAGAGCGGAGAGCTCGAGAAGGGATGTGACGAGACAGAGTTGAGGATATAAACAGAGGGGCTGCGTTCGAAAGTGCCTTAAAGGTAGTGCATGCCAGTTTGAAAGTGGAACGCTTCGAAATGGGGAGCCAGTGAAGAGAACGGAGAAGGGGGGTGACATGTTCATATTTGGGCAGACGAAAGATCAGCCGGGCAGCCTGATTCTGCACCAGCTGAAGTCGGTGGAGGTGACAGGCAGGGATTCCAGCATACAAACTATTAGCATAGTCAAGCCTGGAAGTTATGAGCGCGATGACAACTTGAATTAGTGCTTCTTTAGTAAGGAAACGACTGATCTTGCGAATTCGCCTGAGGTGAAAAAAACAGGCAGATGTCACCGCGTTAATGTGCGGCTTCATGGAGAGATCATTGGAGATGATCACCCCCAGGCTTTTGACAGAGCTCACCGGGGTGGGTGCTGACCCCAAAGTGGTGGGCCAGAAGGTGGCATTCCAAGGATGCGAGGGTCCTCCTACCAGGACAAGCTCTGTTTTTGTAGGATTTAACTTTAAATGACTATGATACATCCACTCCGCAATGGACAGCATAGTGGACTGAAAATCGATGCGGGAAGACGGATGAGAAGTGATGGGAAAAATTAACTGAAGGTCATCAGCATAATTAAGGATTGTGACTGGGGCGTTTCGAAGGGAGGCTAAAAGTGGCTGGAGATACAAATTAAACAGGAGAGGGGAAAGTGCAGAACCCTGGGGTACACCACAAGGAAGGGAAGTGTAAGGAGCGGAAAAAGTGGAAAGATGAACAGATTGAGAACGCTGATGAAGGAAAGATCTGAGCCAGTCAAGGGCCACTCCCTGAATGCCAGCGTTATGGACACGGTCGATCAAAATAGTATGATCGACCGTGTCGAATGCTGCTGAAAGATCCAGTAGGACAAGGGCTTGAGAGATGTTGTTATCAGCACCCTTCCTGAGAGTGTCCATGACTGCTACTATGACCGCCTCGGTGGAGTGGAGGGGTCTGAAGCCTGCTTGTTGAGGATCCAAGAAAGAGGATTTCTCTACAAACGAGCTCAAGCAGCGGGTGACATAAGTCTCCAGGATCTTTCCTAAATATGGAAGGAGGGAGATGGGTCTGTAATTACTAAGTAGGGTAGGGTCAGCATTTGGTTTTTTTAGGATCGGTAGGACTGCAGCTTGCTTGAAGGAGGATGGAACCTCCCCAGAGGCAAGAGAGTTGTTTAGCAATGCTAATGGGGGACCTGGGCACGCTAGAAAAGCCTCTTTCAAGACTTGCGGAGGACAGCAGTCACTGGGGGCGCCAGAGCTGACTTTGTGGAGGAGAGAGACAAACTCTTGATGCGAAATGGGTGGAAACTCCGTCAGGGTACTAGTGTTAGTAGGGGGGAGAGGGGGAGAAATGGAAGAGGCCGGAGCCGGTATGTTGTTTTTAATTATTGTTATTTTCTCTGAAAAATAGGTGTTGAGCGAGTCACAGAGTGTTTGGGTAGGTAAAGGTTGAGGGGTGACTCTGTCTGGGCGGGACAGCTCATTCACGATTGAGAAAATATCCTTCGATTTGTTATTAGACTTCAAAACTTTTTGAGAGAAAAATGCCGTCTTGGCTGCTAGGATGGATAATTTATAGGTTTTTAAGGTCTCCCTGTAAGCGAGCTTAAGCTGGGGATCGTAGTGGCGCCGCCATCGGCGCTCCGATTGCCTGAGCGCAAGTTTGGCTGCTTTAAGTTGGTCAGAAAACCAGCATTGAGCATCATGGGGGCGCTTGGTTTTTATTTTCTTAAAAGGGGCTACTTTATCACTGGCCTGGCGTAGCCAATCATTGAGATTATCAGCCTGATTCTCAAGTGAAGTATACAACTCCGGAGCAGTAGAGACCAGCGAATCGTGAAAGTCAAGCATGTTGGCCCTTTTCCAGTTGCGAGCGGACAGATTTTTAATGCGAAGTGGAGGGCACAAAGTGTGAAGGGGTAGCTGAAACGAAATGAAATAATGGTCTGACCAGGAACAAGGAACAACTGAAGGAGGGGAGATGTCTAAGTTAGAGGTCCAAACTTGGTCAAGGATATGACCCAACCGATGAGTGGGGGTATTGATGTGTTGAGAGAGGTTCATGGTTTTTAGAAGTTCGGAGAATTCAACTGCCGTGTTACTTTCATGGGCATCAGAAGGCCAATAATTGAAATCACCGATTACCAAAATATTGGCATGGTTAATTACAAGCGGAGCGATAGCGTCGCTAAAGAGTTGGGGGAACAGAGGCATATGATGGGGGGGCCTATAAACAAGAACACAAATGAAGGACGATTTAGGGGAAATAAATTTTATTGCCAAATAATCAATTTTGGGGATGGGAATTACCGTAATCTCGGAGAAGGTATATTCAGAGCGGATTATTGCCGCTACCCCGCCACCTGTCTTCCCAGCAGGTCGGTTAGCGTGAATGATGTAATATCCCATGGCATGACATCAATGGCAATCTTCTGATAAGGACTATCAGATTTATATGAATCCACAGCAGGATACTTCACTATCTTCTGAAATGTGTCACTCCAAGCACACTGTACACACTCCCTAAGTAAATGCTCTACCTCTTGATAAATCCTTGGGCACCAGTATTTTGATCCAATTCGTCTTCTCATGGCAGTCATGACTATGTGGCCTTCATGAGCCAATTTAACAATATGCTCTTTCAGTATCGATGACACCACCAACCACTCCCCTCAACATCATATTTCTCTCAACAGACAATTCTTCACTCTTTTGCAGGCCAACCTTCCATAACATATTCCTTTACTTCTGCAACACCGTGTCATTTCACATAGTATCTGTCTAGTCCTCATGGAAAATCCTAGCTTCTGTGACCATGCTCAACCCAGCCACCATAAATTCCTCCATATTGTCCTCTTCCACATCCTCAACAACTGGCAATCTTGACTGAAAATCTGCTGAAATATTCTTCTTACTCGGCATATACTCTGTCTTGTAGGTCAACATTCTCAACATCCAGCATGCTACTGGAGCAGTCGCTCTTCCTTCCTCCTTGGTAGAACAATCATTGGCATATTTATTTATTTTATTTTCGGTTCTTGTATAGCGCAGGAATTCGATCTCCGAGGAGATATCTCCGCGCTTAGTTTTTTCCGAAAGCAGGACTAGAACAGTGATATCTGTGTGGCATTACTGGATTTACTGAATGGAGAATAGGTACGTCTTTAGACATTTCCTAAATGCGGATAGGTTGGAATTTAGTCTAAGAGTGAGGGGTAATGAATTCCAGAGAGTGGGGCCTTTGTATGAGAGGGCTCGACCTCCATGTCTCTCTCTTTTGATCCTGGGGATCTGGAGCAAGGCTTGGTTTTCTGAGCGTAGGGTTCTACCTGGTTGATAAGGTTTAAAGATTTCAGTTAGATATCTAGGGCCAGTTCCAAACAAGCATTTATGGATAGTACAGCAGATCTTAAATTTTACTCTCTAGCGAATGGGAAGCCAGTGTAGCTTGTTTAGTAAGGGACGAGAGGAAGATCTGGCAGGGGCATTGAGAATCAGCCTAGCGGGCGTAGTCTGGGCTACCTGTAGCCTCCCCAGCTGTTCCTCATTAGCAGATATAAGTAATCCATTGCAGTAATCCAACCTGCTAATTACTAGTGTCTGCACTAGTGTTTTCCTATGGTGATCTGCTAAGTAGGGGAAGACCCTTCTAAGTAAGCCAATCTCCCTCATACAAGTTCCTGTGACCTGAATGACATGGTCTTTAAGCACCAAAGGTTGGTCAAGCTTAACACCCAGATTTTTTACGTTTTCCTTTGGGCATGGGGCCGTACTTAGTTCAGGGGGCCACCACTCAGGTGACCAAAGGAGTGGGGCATTTCCAAAGAGCATGACCTCCGTCTTACCTACGTTACATTGTAGGCAATTGGAGGTCATCCATCCGGCTATCGCTCTCATTCCTGCAGCGAAGGAACTTTTTACTGCTGGGGTCATGTTTTGGAATGGGAATAATAGCTGGGTGTCATCAGCGTAGGATATTGGCGTGAACTCATGTTCCCTTACAATATTCGCCAGGGGGGCCACATGCGCATTAAATAATGTGGGGCTTAGGCATGAGCCCTGTGGAACCCCCTTTGTGAGCTCCCTAGAGATGGAATAGTGGGAGCCCAGGCTAACATTTTGAGAACGGTTGGAAATAAAGCTTTTTAGCCATGATAAGGCCATTCCTTCCACTCCTACCCCCTCCAGACGACTGATCAGGGTGTCATTGAGACACCGTGTCGAAAGCAGCGGACAAATCTAATAGCACCAGAATCATAGAGCCTCCTCTATCCTGTGCCATCCGGATGGTATTGGTCACGGAGAGGAGAGCTGATTCTGTGCTATGATTTGGCCTGAACCCAGATTGAGAAGGGTCCAGGCCGTCCGCTGCCTCGATGAATTTAGAGAGATGAGAGTTGACATGTCTCTCAGTCATCTTACTCAGGTGGGGTAGGAGGGATATGGGTCGTAGGTTGTTAAGGTCCGACCAAGGTAGTGCGGTGTTTTTGCGAACTGTGTTCACTACTCCCTTTTTCCAGTCATTAGGAATCTTTCCTTCTTTAAGGGAGAGATTAATCAGTGATTTAAGGCTCGGAGCGAATAGGCTTCCCAAAGGAGCTATCATTTTAGCAGGTAGTAGGTCTCTGGGGGAGCCTGATTTGATTAGGTTAAGTAGGGTGTTCACTTCTGTAAGGCTGATCTCTGGGATCGTGGTCAAAGTATGCTTGCTTTTTCCACTTTTAATTGACTCTGGACTGGAGAAGTTAGTGGTATCCCTGTTGTTTGATGCCTTAGTGCTTTTTTCGTAAATTAAATTAATTTTATTCTCAAAGAATGCAGAAACCTCATCACATAAGGTTTGACTAAAATCATCTGGGCTTTCGCAAGCTGTGGGCTTAACAAATGATTGTAGGATTTTATAGAGTTCTCTAGTGGAATTTCCTGCCTCTGTTATTTGTAAATCAAGTTTATTTCTCCGGGCTTTTTTAATATTTTTAAAATAGTTAGATTGTGCCTCCAAATAGTGTGTTTTACTGATAGGAGTGTGTGTTTTCCTCCATTTTTTCTCCAGACTCCTACATTTTAGTTTCTCAACTCTTAGGTCTTCTGTATACCATGTTTCTTGTTTAATTTTAGAACATTGCTTGTGCAATTCTAACGGTGCAAGTAAATCAATAGCTTCCAAGAGTGCTTCATTGAACTTGGCTAAGCCATGTTCGATGTCATCCTCTTTAGAGAGAGTGGATTCTTTCCATATTTTCTGTAATTCTTCTAGAGTTATTTGGTGCCATTTCCGTTTCCATATTGCGGGAAGGGGTTTTGGGTGTAATGGGTGAGGACCAAGTAATTTAAAAGTTAACATATAGTGGTCTGACCAGCTAATAATAGTGGGAGGACAACATATTATTTTAGGGCAATTGGTTAAAATTAGATCTAGTGTATGGCCACCCAGGTGTGTTGGGCCCTTATTCTGAGTTTTAAGTCCCAAACTAGATAGATCACCAAGCAGAGACATAGTATCAGGGTGGTTTGGTAAGTCTATGTGAATATTAAAATCTCCAAGGAGAATGAAATCTTCATTGGCTCTAAGATACGGGGCTAATAGTTCCATAAGAGTTAGGGAGAAATCAGAGCATGAACCAGGAGGACAATATACTAATGCTCCTTTCCACTGTGATTTAGAAGAGAAAGAAAATCTAAAAATCATCATTTCCATCTGAGCGTTGCTACGTTGGTCAAGTACTGAGACCTTTAAGCTCTCTTTATAAACAACAGCCACACCTCCTCCTATTTTAGTCAAGCGATCTAGGTGTTGAATCTTATATCCAGCGGGGATTCCTAGCATTATTGCGGGGATGGTGTGGGGTTTTAACCATGTCTCTGTAAGAAAACAGATGTCTGGCTTGTCTGTATTAATAAGATCCCATAGTTGTTGATAGTGTTTAGGTAAAGAACGTATGTTCAATAGGAAACACTTAAGTCCCGGAGATCCCTTTTCAGCAACATAGTTAACAGTGAATGTGCTAGCTACGCCTGTCAAGGAGGGTATCTGATGGGAATGTTCAGCCGCGGCTGTAATGCCAGTGCCAGTAAGAAAATCCCTTATTGGGCACATGTTAACAGCCTGAAAACGGCAGTTAGCACAGGAAAAAGGACCCTCAAAGTTGGGCCAGGGTTCTCGCATGCAAGTGGCAGTGGAGATCGGAATCAAACTAAGAAGGTTTTCCCTTGAATAAAATATGGTAGAGCTAACCTGTGTATCAGGAATGCCAGGGGCCAGAGCCATGTCCCTTCGTCCCGTCCTGTCGCGGACGGGCGCAGACGGGCTTTTCTTCGGTGCTTCTTAGGGGCGCTCGAAGGTGCCCCCTGCGCGCAACCGCTGCGCGCTTGATAGGGAGGCGTGGCTAAATAGCCCTGAAGACGGTGACGACTAGAGCGCTGACCTCCGCTCTAGCGGAAGTGGAAGTTCGTATGCCTGGCTCTTACCTGTCCGCCCTCCGCTCTACGGCAATAATTGCCGGACCGGGGCGGGCAGGCTACAATATCGAGCCCAGACAGTGCGGGGGAGAGTGTTTAGGAAATTACGGCAAATGATGAATGTGAATTATTTAAATCAATCCTAAAAACAGTTTTAAAATCTGTCGCAAAAGTTAAAAAACGCCAAAGTTTCTATTTCCTTCCTAGCTCCTCGCAGCCCTCGCAATCAGGACAGACAAACAGTCTAGGAACTCTACCTCCGTGTAAACAGCGGGTCGGGGAGACACTGCCACTGCCTCCCTACCGCAGCCACTTGATATTCAGACCAATCTAAATAGCCCTGAAGACGGTGACGACTAGAGCGCTGACCTCCGCTCTAGCGGAAGTGAAAGTTCGTATGCCTGGCTCTTACCTGTCCGCCCTCCGCTCTGCGGCAATAATTGCCGAGTCGGACAGGGGCGGGCAGGCTACAATATCGAGCCCAGACAGTGCGGGGGAGAGTGTTTAGGAAATTACGGCAAATGATGAATGTGGATTATTTAAATCAATCCTAAAAACAGTTTTAAAATCTGTCGCAAATGTTAAAAAATGCCAACGTTTCTATTTCCTTCCCAGCTCCTCGCAGCCCTCGCAATCAGGACAGACCAACAGTCTAGGAACTCTACCTTTGTGTAAACAGCGGGTCGGGGAGACACTCCCACCGCCTCCCTACCGCAGCCACTCGATATTCAGACCAATCTAAATAGCCCTGAAGACAGTGACGACTAGAGCGCTGACCTCCGCTCTAGTGGAAGTTCGTATGCCTGGCTCTTACCTGTCCGCCCTCCGCTCTACGGCAATAATTGCCGAGTCGGACCGGGGCGGGCAGGCTACAATATCGAGCCCAGACAGTGCGGGGGAGAGTGTTTAGGAAATTACGGCAAATGATGAATGTGGATTATTTAAACCAATCCTAAAAACAGTTTTAAAATCTGTCGCAAATGTTAAAAAATGCCAAAGTTTTTATTTCCTTCCTAGCTCCTCGCAGCCCTCGCAATCAGCACAGACAAACAGTCTAGGAACTCTACCTTCGTGTAAACAGCGGGTCGGGGAGACACTGCCACCGCCTCCCTACCGCAGCCTCCCTACCATAGCCAATGGGTCTCGCTTTTGGGACCTTATAAGTGTTTAGCCATGCAACACTTGATGTTTTTTAATCAAGGATATTGTGCTGGATAACTAAACACTTATAATGTCCTAAAGGCGAGATCTATTGGTTATGCATTGGGGGCCTTATAAGTGTTTAGCTAGAACTATTGACTTTGTCAATGTTTCTAAGCTGTGCTGTAGAGAAGTGTTGCTGCTGTGCAGCATGCTGATAAGTTATAATTAAAAAATGTAAAGCGACAGGCACCGTTTATAAATAAATAAAAGCACCCTTAAAGGGGTGAGGTGGTGTGGGGACCGGCACAGTGAGTTTAAGAGTGGACAGCGGAGCCAAAGCTGAATAAGCACAACACAAACAAGCAGTGTCATCGGAGGGGCGGTGCTCACTTCCTTGAATTTAAAGTGAAGGTGGCGCAGTTGGTAAATAAATAAAGGTACACTTAAAGTGAAAGCGGGCCTTTGGTAAATAAATAAATAAAGGTGCTCTTCAAGTGAACGTGGGCCTTTGGTAAATAAATTAAGGCATGCTAAGTTGAAAGCGGCAGGCACCGTTTATAAATAAATAAAAGCACGCTTAAAGGGGTGAGGTGGTGTGGGGACCGGCGCAGTGAGGTTAAGAGTGAACAGCGGCGCCAAAGCTGAATAAGCTCAACACAAACAAGCAGCGTCAACGGAGGCTTGATGGGGCGAGCTGCATTGTTGTGGAAGGGGTGAGGTGGTGTGGGGAACGGCAAAGGGAGATAGAGAAGTTAAGTGAGGAGGCCAAGCTTAAAAAAACAAGACCCGTGGTCGCGAGACATGCTCTGTGGTGGTCGAGGGGGAGGGGCAAACACTGAGGGAGAAGCAAGGAGTGAAAGAAAGACAATGAAGAGTGGGCATTGAAGAAGTAGGAGAACTAAAAATAGTTTGCAGTGGGTCTAAAGAGTGAAAAGCAATAATTGAGTCGAGTCAAAAGTTCAGAAAACGGCCCATTTTCCAAATGTTTTCAAGCTGGAATCTGTTGTAGGAACAAGAGAGGAGATGTGACTGGAGAAAGAAAGACGAGGACCCTATTACTAGCATAGGTAGAAAGAGTGAAATGGCTGCAGGAAATAATACAGACAACTGGGAGGCACGCATGGGCAGGAAAGGGAAGGAAACAAGACGCGCGGCCGAGAGATGCGCTCTGTGGTGGGGGAGGGGCAGAGTGAAGCGCTTGGTAGAGCAAGCGAGAGGACAGCCAGAGGGCGCGCTGTAAGGGTGCAGCGAGGAAAGCCAGATGGTGGATGTGCGCGTGCCCGCCCGCATAACCGCAAGCTTTAGGCCACAAGCAAAAGCTTGTGGTCGGATTTCTAAAGCCCACTCACTAAATGTCTCGCCAGGCCAGCGCATGCACTGGCTCAGGCAAGACCTAAAAAATATCAACCACCGGGCGATGATCAGTAAAAATTATAAACTCAGTACCCCACACACTTCCCGTAAGGAATGATACCCCACTGACATTCCAATGCTTCTCTTTCAGTGGTGGAGGAATTCTTTTCTGCATCCCTCAGTGGCCCGGACTCGTAGGCAATAGTGACATCCTTTCCATTCTTATTCTGCATCAACATGCATCCGTGTTAATAATGGTCATGTCATTCATGTCAAATGGTTTCAGTGCAGATGCAGACATAATGCATTTCCTTAATTCATAGAACTCTTTCTCACAGGTACCACACCATACAAATTGTTCATCCCTCAGCATGAGTTTCCTCAAAAATGTAGTCTTATCAGAACACATGAGAATAAACTTAGAATAGTATTCTGCTAGCCCATAAAATTACCAGGGCTGATCCTTATTCACAGGTCAAGGAGCATTCTCTAACGCAGAAACCAGTTATGTTTTTGGAGAAATGCCCATTTCATCTATTCAATGCCCAAATATCCTGCTCCATTTAATCCATTGTGCATGTATTCTTAATGGTCAAACCACTCTTCTACAAAACTCCCAATATCTTTTTCAGCGATCGATCATGCGCTACCACGTTCTCAGCAAACACAAGAAAGTCACCCTGGAAAAAAGTGACCTGGGACACACCCTTAAATAAATGATGCATAGCCCTTTGAAACACTGCAGATGCAGAAGCTAGCCCAAATGGCATCTGCTTCAATTTATAGGCCTCCTCCGCCATGACAAAAGTTAAAGGATGATAATCAGGATGTAACACAATATGATAATATGCCGAAGACAAATCCAGTGTGGAAAAAACATTTGCCCCCTTAAGAGTTAATAACATTTCATTTATGTTGGGCAGGTAAAACTTATCTACCCAAATGGCATCATTCAGGTCCCGCAAATCCACACACAAGCGCAACCTATGTATTACTTTACTTCGCTATGACCAATGAAGACAACCATTCAGACACCTCTAGGCAATTACACCCCACCACACAATCTCTTCAATCTGTCATTCTGCAGCAGGAGGTTCTAGCTCTCTTGAGCGAAAGGGCCAGAGACCTAGTCCAGGAGAGCGAGTCAGGCAGGGATGCTAGTCCTGTTATTTTCTTGCTCTCTGGAAAGATGGTGGTCTTCATCCCATTTTGAATCTTCGCATTCTGAATATCTTTTTTTGAAAGGCGAAGTTGAAGGTGCTTTCTCTTTTTTTCTTTTTTTTGTGTAGTTTTCGATAGCCTGAACTCGACCCGAAGGTAATGGAGCACTTTGCATGAGCACCAGTTACACTACACAAGGACACATTCATTTTTGGTAGGCAAGGGGAGATTAAGTGATTTGCCCAGAATCACAGGATGTTGAGCCAACGCCAGGCTCAAGCCTGGTTCCCCAGCTCCAAAGTTGGCAGCTCTGGCTGTTGAGCCACAACCTTTCACACATCTTTTTCTGTGTCTGGAACTGGAAGACTCAATAGTGGTACTTTCCCACCATACAGTCACATAGGAGGTACCTGGATTTCATGGTGGTCTTCACCTACTAACAGTTTGCAGTCCTTCCGTTTGGGCTAACATCAGCCCCAGATCTTCACAAATTGAATGTGGGTGGTCCCAGCACATCATCACAGGTTTGGCATTTATGTATACCTCTGCGACTGGCTGCTGAAGGTGAAATCGCCGCAGCTACTGCTGAACCACGTGTATGCCACAGTCTTGCTGCTCTTAGATCTTGGATTTTTTATCAACTTCCCTAAGTCTCACCTCCAGCCCTCTTAGTGTCTCCTCCTCTTTGGGACAGAACTGTTCCCCTCAAGGCTTTCCTGTGTACCATGCGAGTTCAAAACATTCAGGTATGATCCCAGTGTTTTGGTGGGAGCTATGTTTCTGCCAATGGCAGTCCTCCATCTCTTGCCCCCTGCTGGAGCCCCCCTCATTTCTCTTGCCCTGTCCTGGAGCCCCACACGCAATGCCACTTTAGTGCAGTTCAGTGGTGTCTCAGTGTTTAATGGGCCCAGCACTGGGGAGTCCTGATGGACAACATTTGGGATTCCCCGGATGATTCTAGAAATCCGCACTGGTGGATGGTGATGGGCTGCTTCACTTAAGCCCTCAGTCCCCCGGATCCCTTGCAGGCCGTGACCACTGTGGTTATGGATGCCTCCTCATTCGGCTGGGATGATCATCCTAATGCATTGTAGGTCAGAGGTCTGTAGTCTCTGTAAGAGCAAAGTGCACATGTCAACCCCTCAAGACATTCCTGCAATTCTAAGAAGTCCTACTAGAAGTACAACCGTAATGTAGTACGCCAACAAGCAGGGTGGCATACGTTTGCATCCCCTGTGCCTGGAAGCTATGAGGCTTTGGCTCAAGCTCAAGATGTCTGTCTGAACGGACCTCCACTCGTAATGTACCACTAAATTGTACATTGAATTCAATATTTTCAGTCTTTATCAACAGCATGGTTTATTTCTATTTTTCGAATACTTGTCAGGTAGGGACAGTTAAATCATTAAAAGAGAATAAGTATCAGAACATAAGGGAAATTGCTTGCCAAAGCCCAATTTACTTAGCACAGCACGCAGAACAGGAAAAAATACTCCAGATATCTGCTGCTCTGCGGCTCAGCCCAGGGAGGACATTTGGGGGTCTCTACAAGAAGAGAAATCTTCTTTTCAGATATGCTGGATACACTTTGTGGCTCAAACTAAGTGAGTGCGGCAGCCTATCCCTCCTAGGTGCCATAAATTCTGCCTTTGTATGCCAAGGCATGGGCTTTCATGTTATAATGTGGTAAAGTCTGCTACTTTAGTCAAACCACAGTAAAAATGTCCCTGTTACTGTGCTTTTACGAATGAGCTTGGAGGTGTGGGGAGCAACAGGGACAATATGGGTTGTTGGGATTTTGAGGGAGAAGCAGCATATGGCGAGAGAAAGCGAGCAAATGCATGCACTCCCTTGGAAGGTGCAAAGAAAAAGAAACCATAGTTCCCTGATGTGGGCCATGGAAGGATTCAAGACATCCAATCAAAAGAATGATGACAAAATAATGCTACAGTGGAGGGAGGAACACAAAGAGGAAGGAAAGCCACAGAATAGAAAGCAAGCAGAAAAGATTGACAAAAAAGCCAACCAGTGATAAGCAACGTGCTGAATCAAAGCCAATTGCACATATTGGTATTGTACAAAGTAGGTCTTCGACAAAAGCTGGCTATAAGCTGTCCGTGGACAAGATCTAGAAAGGACTGATTTAAATAAAAGCTTTCTAAATGTTAGTGGAGCTGCTTCGATATGATGTCACTGCATTTATCACCAGTGGCAAAGGTGTTAAAGGCTGATTAGAGTGTTGTTGAGCACAGTGACTGCTGCTGTTGTCTAACAGAACTGAGAGTCTTTTGCTTTTTTTAAATCTCTTTTGGCTTAATTGTTGTTGTTTTTTGCATCATGCCACATAGTCGAATTAAGCACATGGTTTTGCTGTCCTTTTTCATTTACCAGTATGCACAGATTTATATACATATATATTCACTTGAACGGTTGCTCTGTCATTCCAAGTTGTAGTTTGCTTTGCATTTTCTGCTTATGTGCCCTCATTACAGGTCATATATTTATGTATTTGTGTGCCCAATCTGGGAAAACATCTTCAGCTGTTTCCTGGGAGCTTTGTTCGAGCTGTATGCTGCAAACATCTCAGTGAGACTGGCCATTATCTGCTGTACATTTCTCAGCACAAGAACAACCTTCTCAAAGAATGGAAGCTAAGTGAAAACAGTTCTGCTATACAGCTAAGGTATGCAGGTTACAGGCCATCTAAGAAAATTATATGGACACTTTTTGTTGCTTAGAAAGTTTAGCTAGGGGGCTAGAACCAAGGGGTTGGCTAGACTGGTTTCCTCCTTCGAAACTACAAATTTAATTAATAAAATTACAAATGCTGCAATTCCTTGTAATATATTGCTTATTGATTACTTTCATTGACACGTTTGTTTCTTTTTATAGGTACCCCTGTTCATACAATCTGCAGTACATCACAGCATTAATTAATAATAAAACCTTTTAAATATATAGTGTGGTTCATTTATGTATTTATGTTCCTCTGTGGTGAAAAGATGTGCGGAACTCACCAATACAGCAAATAATCTGATAGTCTCACATGACTGACCATTGCCTTGTATGCACCATCCTCAAGTAATGTGTGGTTAATGGGTTATAGTTTGTCCAATTCCCTGGGTCATGTTGCTAAGTTCACTAAGCCTGCATTTTGACAGATGGTTTAGGGTATCTAAAACAGGCTTTATTTGCTTGTTAAGGTACAAAAACATATCAGCCGCATGTGAGGAAGGTGGCTGTTCTCTAAAAAAGTCCTGTCTGACTTTTAGTACTCTTGGGACAAAGCAAGTTCACCCAGGTTTGTTCTTTTCCTCTTTTGAGGTAGCTACTACTTTTGCCAAAGTTTTTACACTCCCTTTCATCTGTTTTCAAATGTTGGTATGTATTTTGAAGCTTCACTCAAACATGGCTGAATAAATGAATGGATGAATGAACAGGATTTGCAGTACATGATCTTGTACACCACCATTCTGACTACTCAATTCTAGTGGTTAAAGATGGCTGCAGATGGAGGTAGACTAAGGCAAATAAATATCTTTAGTAACTTGCCATGAGAAGGTTCTCCACTCGATAAATGGATATACCTTAGCAATATCTTTGTCTAACCAACTATCTGTACTTTCATGTGGAAACTTGTAATTACTGAAAACGAAACACAAAGTTTGATTCTCTGAATATATGTTCACTAAAACTTCAATGACTTGAATAACTAAGTCAAACTTTCTTACTTTGCCCTCTCTATGGAAGGTAATTTATAGTTTATACTTAATTCGTGTAGCACTACAAGATAATCAACTAGGTTAACCCCTTAAATGCGGAGTCCTACCACCCAGGACCCTTCTCTATATAAAAATGGCACCACACTTGGAAGGGTGGGCCTACACCTATGCAGGAAAGGGTCTAACATGCAATGTCAGGACATCAAGATTTTGCTTAGAAATGTCAGTATTTCTAAGGATGTGGACAGCTGTATCCTCGACACCTTGGGGAGTCGATGGTGGAGTCGAACATCTGCTTGGATCCATGCATGCTACACCTCCCTGTATTTCCTTGGGTCTCTAGTTTTCAAAATGCCCGGGGAATCCCCCCCAATCTGCCTCCCTTGGGGGAAGAAATACTGTCTTTTGTCAGTTGGTTGGTCCAATGTCAAGATGTTCCTGCAGCCACCCACTACTTTTTTCCCTGGTGTGCTGGTGGAATTTCGCTCCGCAAAGTTGGTGAGATTAATGGGTAATGCCCCAATCTCCAATCCGAGAGAGGAAGAAAAATTACCTGGGGCCTAAGAACTGCGGCCCGCCTGTTGCCAACACAAAACTGCCCCCACCTCATACCTTTTTTATTTCTTTATACTTTGTCCTGTTGGTCTTAAGGGTTTTCATGCCCCCTGGCTGGACAAACAGGGCTGTTTACTATCTTCTCAATCTAGAGAGAGCAGAAAGCCCATTAGACAACCAGGAAACAAGGGAGAAACAGAATGGGGTTTAGGGTTGGCCCATCCTGGGTTTGGCACTATGATACACCTCCCACTCCCAGGCACAAGATACTCTTTCTGCCTCTTTAGGGGGTAAAATAGAGGGTTCATCTCCAATCATCCTTCTTTAGGTGGCAAAAAGGATTACTATACACTAGAGAATATTGCCCTAAAGAAGAATGCTGCGAGGTTTCTGCCTGCTTTGCAGCAGGGCACCAGATAATCTTTCTTCCACCCAGGGCAGGCAGAATCGGAGGATTAACTCCTCTCTTCAGACCCATTTATCAAAAGTACATCCAAATTACCTCTCACTCGCCATGGGGATGATTGTAGTATTTGAACTGTGTGAAGTCTGTTGGGGCCTTCATGAGTTTGGGATTGTGACCCTATCCCAGGATGAGCCAGCCTCAAATTTCTCTCTTTGAACCCCTATGCCCAGGCCCTGTGCCGAACACCCTGTGGCTGGCCAACCCTCTTGTTGTGTATGACCTTCAGCTATGGCTGCACCCAACCCCCAGGCAGCCAAACCCCAGCGCACCCGGTTCTTTTAAAAAAATTGATTTTTCTCAATCCAGCAGGACTCTTGTGAGAGTCTCTCTGGAGACAGGTCGTCCACGTGTTCTCTCTTGGGTGGACAGGGGTCTGCGCAAGCTTTAGAGAGACTCCTGTGAGATCTCAGCACCCTAAAAGAACCATTTTTATGTGACCCTGTGGGTTGGTGGGAGAGTCCCTCCCCGACAGGAGCTAGGAGGTTACCTATACCCACTTATGCCATAATTATTTTTTCAGGACACAGGGACAGAGTTCCCGGAGCCTTTTAATGGTGGTTGCAACATTTCTGTTTGAGTTGCAGCCAGCCAATCAGCGCAAGCGCTCTTACAGGACTCACAGGAGCCTCTTACTCCCACAAAAGTGAGATGGCTGACGAGAACAAAAGCCCTTTTGGTCAGTCAGATCGCTCCATTATGTAAAGTTACGTTCCGACTGGAATCTCTTCCGTACCCATCTATCCAGATATCGATGAATTTTGAAGCTTCATTTTCTAAAAGATTGCTGAACAGATTTACACTGAATCAGCCAATTTTGGTGTAATTCTGTTCAGCCGTTTTCGCTGTAGCACTGTCTAAAATTCCATATTAAAATTGGATGGGTACATTTCAATTTTGAAACCCCTTTTTCTTGGCCCTTGCTTGATGTATCACCCCTAAACTTTCCAGAAAGGAGCTGAGGTGGATGAATATTTGTTTTGGAAAAAGTTTGTGAAGATTTGTCAAACTGCACCAAAGTTACTAGCAAAAACGGTTGCTGCCGGTCAATCGAATTGCTTGGCAGTGGCCAGATATCTGTAGATTTGAACCATAATTTCTCAAAGTACACAAGTGATTTATACCAAATAACAACAAGAATTGGAAATGCAATAGGTCTCGCATTAGGAAAGTTTGAGCTATTGGTCTTATAAATGACTATTTTTTTATTTATGTGTTGTTTTTTAAAATAGCTAAGTTAATAGCTTTGTCATTTACAATGCCAATAGTTATAACTTTTGCAAATGTGACACCTATAGCATTTGTAATGCAACATGTTTTGTATTTACGTGACTTAGATGTATTGATATTACAAATAACAATGGCTTTTAACTTTTTTTAAATAATTAATACTTAAATAATTTATTTAATTAGTAATGTCAATAGCTTAAACTTTTCTAAATAACTTTTGTGAAGATTATGTTCAGTGTTTTTTATTGTGACGAAAATCCAACAACAGAAGTGAAATATTAACATCGTAATAAAGCTTGAAAGCTTGAAAACAGCTTGAAACATTGAAAGAACATATTTGAACCAGTGATGCTGTGGTGGTGCTGAGTGATGCTGTGGTTGCGTTGAGTGATGCTGTGGTGGTGCAGAGTTATGCTGTGGTGGTGCTGAGTGGGAGATGGGGAGAGGGAGAAAAAGGAGAGCAGGGAGAGGGAGAGGGTAAAGAGAGGGAGAGAGGAGAGAGAGAGGGAGAGAGGAGAGAGAGACGGAGACGGGGAGAGAGGCGGAGACGGGGAGAGAGGAGAGGGAAGAGAGGGAAAGGGAGAGGGAAGTGAGGGAGAGGGGGAAAGGGAGAGAGGGTAGAGGGAGGGTAAGAAGAGAGGGGGAGGACAAGAGCGAAGGACGGAGGGGAGAGAGAGGGGAGGGAGGGAGAGAGAGGAGAGCAAGCAGAGGGGGAGATGGGGATGGGGAGAAAAAGGAGAGCAGGGGGAAGGTAGAGAGAGGGGGAGAGAGAAGAGTGAGAAGGAGAGAGTGAGAAGGAGAGGGTGAGAGAGGAGAGAGGAAAGTGAGGGAAAGGGAGAGGTAGACGGAGAGAGGGAGAGTGAGAGAGTGAGGGGAGGGAGAGAGAGGGAGGAAGAGAGGGAAGGAGGTAGAGGAGAGGGAGTGGAGAGAGGAGAGCAGGGAGAGGGATAGAGGAGTAGAGAGTGAGAACCATGTTATCGACTCCAGCACCATGAAATGCAGAAAAGTAACACGATAAACAATCAGTCTCACAAGCCACACATATGGATGCACGGCCAAACATGAAGCATTATGCAAGTAAACTAGAAAAAGAAATGGGAGGACGTTCTTGGTAATATATACAGGTTACATAAAACCAGATTTATTGAATGCCAAAATGCAGGACACTAACTGTTTAGTGTGTGTATGCATTCGAGTACCTCTCTGATGGAGGCTTTGTTCATGTGCAGACATTAAAGGCTGCACAGGTGTTGCCTCTCCAGAGAAAAATCACTAAGGAAAAAAGTTATAAAGAGACCCAGGATTTTGGTGGGGAGATACGGAGGTTGATTGCTAGTATCAATATCCAAATCTAGGCCAGCCACCTTTCTGAGGTATGTGGGGATAGTTACTTGGCTTAGCATAAAATAGCTAGGGAGGTTATTAATAGTTCAGCGAATGTAATAACCATGGAGGCAGGCAACACATACATACAATGGTGTGAGGTAGGTTTTAGACTAATCTAGTAGAGGAAGGAGGGAGATGTGATGTAAAATACCGTGGGGTTTCCTAAGCTCATTTTATTTTATACAGAATTAATTATTATGAAGCCAAACAGGAAGAATATTCTATGGCAGGTTGGGCTTCTTGCCTCGAAGCCCAACATTCGTGAAGTAAATTAAGAATGGACACAAGAATGTGAAGAACTGCTGAGGCTGAACTAGTCATTCTGTGTGCTCTGTGAAACCTCCGTCTTCACAGAGCGCCTCTAGCAATGCCTGGCAACACAGACGGTGTCAAGAAGAAACAATCACACTGGACAAACGCAGCACGTTACGAGGCAGGGCCAGCCGTGTCTGAGCTCTGCACCAATTGTAAGAACAGAGGGTGTTACTACCTACACATCTCAAACACATAACGTCCAGACGTAGAGGTAAATCAACATGAAACAAGACGGAGGGAAGACAGAGTAGGGGAGGGGGGAGGAGAAATGCGACACGGCGGGCAGGGGAGGGGGCGGAGCGGGTAAAAAAAAGAAAACAAGACGGAGGGAAGGCAGAGAAGGGGAGGGGGGAGGAGAAATGCGACACGGCGGGCAGGGGAGGGGGCCGAGCAGGTAGAGCGGCGATGAGGGTGTGAAGCAGCAGGGGGCCTTTGAAGTGAAGCTAGGCTTCACTTCAAAGGTGTGGGAGGAGTGCTGCTGGGGAACAGATGGCAATTTGATGATGTGCACGCGCATTTTAGGTCAATGCGCTTGCGCATGGACCTAAAAGCGCACGGGCACAGCACCAAATCGCCAGTTGGGATACTAGTTGGGTAAAGTCTGTTTAAGTCGCTATAGTCTCGCTCTGCTCAATGCGCATGCGCATTGAGAGGCGAGACCTAAAAAGCACGCGTTCTGGGTATAGAAAGGGTACCCCACCCTTTTTCTCAGATCCTGCTGGATCGATCACCCTGGAACTTTCCAGAAACGAGCTACAGTGGATGAGACTTTTTTGAGGAAAGTTTTGTTAAGATTCATCAACAAAGTAATTAGCAAATCCAAAAATCCATTTACTATGGAAACGTGGTCCTAACTGAGATAAAATTTATATTTTCACCGAAAAAAAACAAGATAAAAGTAACTTTATAGTTAGGGGAATTTATCAGTGACAACATTAACATTTTCAACAAAAAAAAACACAAAACTTCACTAGTTATAGTTAGCAAAGATAACTATAATTTGCGCCCCCCCCCATGCACTGCTTATGACATCGCAATATACATCACTCATGATTTGTTCTATGACATCATTGATGACATCTGAAATTACATAATTTATGACATCACTGATGACGTCATCCAAGCTTCTTTTGTACACAGTGCTCTATAAACTGGTACAGCATTAGAGCTCTAAAAGTAAGTACAAAATAGCTCAGAAGAATATGAGGCATCCTTAATGCCATCACAGAAGCAACTCCCTTAGGTGCAAAAGGTTATGTGTCACATTGAACCTATAGCATACTCTTCACGGGTTGCATAGTTCACATTAACAATCAAACACAGATATATGGGAATCCCTTATTGCATACAGTGTTCAATCTAGATACTACTGTTCAGAAAAAGCCAGGTTCCTAAAAATACTCAGCACCTGTTCCAAAACAAATGCGCTACTATGGACAGCTTAAATCTGTATCCAATCCCTAACTGTCAGCCGACCTACATTGAGAAATTACGTTGAAACGAGTATAGAGAAGTGGGTATTGTGAATAGTGTTTACTCAATGGAGAGAGTTTGCCCAGTACCACACTGTTTGCAGTCATGTAAAATACACTACAGAGTATTAAAAAGTTCCTACTAAGAACAGTGTAACACTGCGCAAAAAAGACACAATTCGCTTAAAATAAGCAACGTCTGAATGTGCTAAAGATTACACTACCTGCAGCCTTCATACTGTGGTGAAACCTTTACAGAGTGCCCATCTTCTGAAGCAAAATAAGCACATGTAGATTGCTTAATATCTGGTGCACACAGTCTTCTTTGTTACAAAGAAATTGTCATGATGACACGATTTTCTCTAACAAGTCAAGGCTTCTTACAATACTTGGGGCCTGATTTAGATCCTGGCGGACGGGTTACTCCGTCACAATGGTGACGGATATCCCGTCCGCCGAAATATAAATCCCAAAGGATATAATGCGTTTTATATTTCGGCGGACGGGATATCCGTCACTGTTGTGATGGAGTAACCCGCCCATCAAGATCTAAATCGGGCCCTTAGTATGTTGTATTTGGAATCTTTACTCTGTTGCCAACTTTTTCTGCAGAGCCTAAATAATTGTGTGTAGACTGATGGACACAAGTTGTAAACGGTCACCTGCACCCAAGGTTACTCTTCAATGCAAACATTATAACATGTTCAATATCTCTACACACCTATGATGGTAACATTATATGTGAGATAGGCCCGGGGATGGGAAGCCCAGGACCATTAATACCTCAGGGAGGGGAGACCGTGCAACCACCCCTCTCAATTTACTGAAATATCAGCCCCTGGGGTAGGCTGCCCAGGCCTTTAGAGGCTTGGGGGTGGACTGCACAGCCCTTCCTCATTTTGAAAAAGTTCAGGCTTGTGATAGGCTCCCTGGAGCCTCTGATGGCTTTGGAGGGTGAGCTCCACGGCCCTCCTCCCCTTATATATCCCTGGGTGTGGGCTTCCCGGGGCCTGTAAAGGCTAGGGGAGAGGGGAAGCGCCCCTCTCATTACTAAAACAAAGTGGGCCCGGACACCATTTTTAATTTGACTATCCCATGGGTGTCCTGAGGGATCGCAGTCATTTTCACAATTTTTTCGTTTTTGGCCCCGGGAGCATCTCTCTTGGAACACCCTCCCCCCAATGTGGCCTAGGGGATCAGAATATTCCTACCCTGCCACATTATATCTTTTTTTTAAACATGTTCAGCACAAGCGGCTAACTCCCTGTGTCCTGTAAGGGCTGCCAGCAAAAATGTTCTTATGTTGCTGGCAGCCAATCAGAGCGCTCGCACTTGTGGAAGGCTGACTCCCATGGGAGTATGATGGCTCAAGGGAAATAAACTGCCTTGGGCCAATCAGAACACTCTTTTTTTAAATAGGCGCTCCCGCAAGAGTCTCTCAAGACTCTCGCAGCCCCAACCGTCCAGATACACAATTATTTTTTTAACCTTAATTTCTCAACCTAACTGGACAAATTTGCACCAAATCACAATCTCCAGACCAGGATATGAGCGAGTGAGAGAGAGAGAGAATATAACATAACATGTTGGGTGTTTATACTGCTCAAAAAGCATCGATACAAGAATCCCATATCTCACTGTGAACCACACAAGACGAGAAATATTTCATAACTGCCTGTTAAATATGAGTTTCATTATCATAATGACAGCCCTAGAGGTACTCTGCAGGGCTTTACCACTGTCAGGTCCACTAGGATTATGCGACAAAGAAGCCAAATTTTGCAGCACATTCCCAGCCAGTATTTTCCTCCATTTGAGCTCAAAACATTTTGAATGAAATCAGTAAGTATGTAAATTAGGTGTCAAATACATAATCATGTGTTAAATATTGCAGCTGCTGAAATGCATAAATTCACTAGCCATCACCACTGTTCATTGTTTTATCAGCAATGTATTCATTAAAGCTAAAAAAAAACCTACATTTTCTATTTCCAATCAGTGCCACTTTCAAACTAGTGGTTCATAATCTCCCTAGTTCTAACAGGAGTTTAGGAGTAGAACACGAACAGCAGGGCCCGAAGTCTATAAATTGGGCCCTCCATTATAGTTACAGGGTTACTAAACTCTGTCAGGGGGTTGTGGAAGACAAATAGCGGGGCAGTTGGAAAACTAGACTGCTAACCGGCACTGGGTTGGAACTTAGAGGTTGAAATACAATTCCGGGTCGATGGGGGTAGAAGGGTATTTAATAACTTTACTTTCTAGCCTATTTACCTGGCAATGCCTCATTGGTGCATTGCCTCTCCACTTCGGTAGTTTGTTCACCCGATTTGGCGCCCTGTACTTTTGTTGTTTCGTTTTTTTTCCGCTTCCATCACATATCCTTTCTCCATGTTACACTGGTGTTTGTATGCGGAGCATAGCCAGAATCCAAGATGACGCCCGTTTTCATAACCACATTACCTACCTAAGGTTCAAGTAAGCTGGGGGCGTGGCCGACGACGTGAGCTCTGCCGGCTCCGTTCATCGGACCCTTTTAATCCTGCAAAACATCCTGTTCGGGCTCCCGACGACGAAGACCAGCTGTCGGAACCGGCCCCCTACTGCCTGGGGTGGCCGGCGGTGAAGATATCGGGCGGGCCCCCTGAGTGTGGCCGCCGTTGACCCATGCCTAGTGGCGCCCCGGGCCTCTCACTACTCGAGGCCGGGGCTTGCGGCCGGAGGAAGGCGGAGCCCTGTACTGGCGGGCCAGCGAAGGGTCGGACTTTTGGGTCCCCGCGATTGGTGGACCAGAGCCTGCTGCCATCTGGGGCTCCGGTCGCTGAGGTGCCGTGGGACATCTGCGGGCGCCGTCTGTGTGCCACGCCTGGAAGCGGAGCTTCGCCGGAGGCGGGTGTGACGAGCCCGCCCTCCGGCCTGATCCTCTTGACCCCCCCCTTTGAGGACTGGTGGCTTCCTTGGGGCCGCTGCGGGCCCGTCCGGGACCCGGAACTTGGCTATACTTGTGCTGGGCGGAGGCGGCGAACTCACCTGCGCCTGGAGGCGCTCTAGGACTGAATGGGACCCCCCGAGCAGTGACAGACGCCATCTTGCAGGCGGAACCCCGCTCTTGGGTGGGAGCCGCCCAAAGATACTGTGGCCGAGTTTTGGAGGCCAGTTTGGACCCTTGTCACCGCAGCGAGCCTGCTGGGCGCCTGGCCCTCGTCTGTTGCTCGCCCCCTGGGGGGCTGGAGGAGAGCGCGTCTCGACCTGCGCTGTTGGCGGAGGCCAGCCTGGTCGCTCCGGACCTACACTGCCTTAGGGGCCCGTCGTGGTTGGCGCCTGGCCCGGACGCCTGTGGTGGGGGCTCCTTCTTCCCCCTGATATACCTCTGGGGGTCCTCGTCTTGTGCCCTGGTTGGGGGTGCCCGCCGATGTGGGGGGTCCTGGGGGCCCCGCTGGAGTGGTGTCCCTGCAGACCCTGACATTGCATCCTGTATTGACTTGGCAGGACTTTATTTCTGGCACGAAGATTGGTCCCCCCCCCGACGCCCTTACGCGGAGGCCCGGTTGTCCACGGACCGGCCGCAGCGGACTGGTGAGAGGGTATCTGCTGGGAGCACCTTACGGCGAAGCTGGAACTGTGCCTGCAATCGCGAACGGGGCCCAGTGGCGGGTCTGTTATTGGCCGCGGCGTTTGAGAGCGCATTGATATTTGCAGTAAGTGGATGGTGTGGTAGGGGCCTGTCATTGCCTGCGGCCCGCTTGGGGTCGGATAATCCTGTTTCGTATTGGTGTGGGACCTCCCTCCAGATCCGGGAGGGCCACGTTTGGAGCTAAAGATGCGCAAGGACAAGACGTCTCGGTCCACGCAGCCCAACACCATAACACAATACACCACCCCGCGACTCCCGTCTCAACGGCTCACGAGGCAGTCGGGCCACGACGAGGGGGCGGAGGCCCCTGGGGAGCCCTCCCAAGGGGAACTCCTGAAAGAAATTTAGGGCTCCCACTCCGCATTGGAACGCCAAATAGAGACAGTGTCTATAGATGTCAATCTTTTGCGGGCCGACCTGCGGATGGTGGCGGACAAGGTGACTGAGGCAGAGAGTAATATCGAACAGCTGCAGGGTGAGGTGGCCACCCTCAAGAAGACGGTCTCACGGCTGACTGCCACCACGGGGGCCCTGGAGCTGAGAGCGGAGGATGCAGAAGGAAGGGCGCGTCTCAGTAACATTCGAGTCCTTGGAGTGCCTGAACGTGCGGAAGCGGGGAATGCAGAACGCTTCCTGGAGGACTGGATTCGTACTCACCTGTGCCCGATGGGTCTCTCGGAGGTCTTTGTGATTGAAAAGGCCCACCGAGAGTTGGTCCCACCGCCGCGGCCGGGTGCCCCCCCCCCCCCCCCCTTCCAGAGCCATCATTGCGAAAATCCTAAACTATCGAGACAGGGATTGTATCCTGAGGGCAGCACGGGAGTCCGCAAACCTCATGTTTGAGAACAGCAAGATCTCCATTTATCCGGACTACACCCAGCAGGTTCAAGAGCAGCGGAAGTCCTTTCTGGGGGTTAAACAGAAACTCGGGGAGATGCAATTGCAATACATGCACCTATACCCAGCCTAGCTCAAGGTCCTGTCGCAGGGAAAGGCGCACTTCTTCGAGGCCCCGGCCGAGGTCTGGGAGTGGCTCGAGATCCGGGGTGATGATCCCCCTCCGGGAGAGCGTGGGGTCCCCCGAGGGAGATGGGGCTCCCGTATACCCAGGAGCGGCAGGCGGCAGCGCCGATCCGGGGCGGTGGACAGTCAGGAGAGCGGCAGAGTTCTGGTTGGCGAGGATGGAGCCCTCCACTTGGGACAGGTGGAAGTGGCTGATGATCTAGGGGCTGTCCTCCATCTTGAACAAGATGACATCCTGGTCCCAGATACACTTCTGGTAACGGCCGACGCCACGCCGCTGATGGCCCCGGTGGTCCCGGAGACTGCGGCGAGTGGACCCCCGGGGGGCTGGGACTCCCTCTTGAGAGAGACTTGGTTATTTCCGTGAGCATTATGTTTGATGGGTGACTCAGTCTGGCGGCCGTATGTGGGCTAGTTAGATGGATATGGGTCTCCCAGGGTGGACTCACTGGGGTTGGCGGGTGGGGAGTCACCTTTTAGTTAGGGGGCCTCACATGTGGGGGGGCGAGAGCATGTTCCGGGTTATTGCAGTGAGTGTACATGGTTTTGAGTCGCAATGTCGAGCCTGGACTTTTGGTATGAACAATGGGTTTGGTGGGGAGTCGGGGTGGTGGGGGCAGTTTTCATTCTTGTTGTAGTGGGTTGGCCTTCTTAGTCGTATGGGGTGGCTATGTACGTCCTGGCACCGGCAGGGTAAGGGCAGAGTGGTGCATGTGGTTGTTGCTGACATTTTGCTCGTGGGCGGGGGGAGAGGGGGTCGTTTGAATGGGAATTTCTGGGGTAATGTTTTTGGCAACATTTGTATTACAGGTCAGGCACTGGGGAAGATTTACTCTGTGAGGGAGAAGATACGACAGGGTAGAAGTTTTTGGAACCCATGGGGTATAAGTTTATGAGTTGGAACGTGAAGGGGCTGGGTACATGCACCAAGCGATACAGGGTCCTCTCCTACCTCCGGAGACATAAAATATCTATAGCTTGTCTGCAGGAGACCCACCTGGTGGATGACGGGGCACAAAAGCTAGGGAAAAAGTGGAGTGGACAGTTGTTTCATGCGTCCTTCTCCTCTTATGCTAGGGGGGGTTCTGATTTGGGTGGCACCAGGGGTGCCGTCCGCTATGCAATACATGGAGGCGGACATTCAGGGGCGGTACCTGCTCCTCAGAGCTACACTGGACGGGAAGGAATTGGTCATATTGAATTCCTACGCACCCAACACTGATGACCCAACATTCTTTGGGGAGTTGCGGGATACTTTCATCCATGATCTGGGGACCCCGTTGCTCTGGTTCGGGGATTTTAACTGTATCCTTGATACGGTCCTGGATAGGTCCCCCCCCTCGAGAGAGAACCAATCCCTGTATGACTGCGCAGCTTAGAGAGGTTATGAATAATGTTTGGTGCGGTAGATATCTGGCGCCTGAAACACCCGACCAAGCGGCTGTATACCTGTTTCTCGCCCACGCAAAATACGCATAGCCGTCTCGACAGGATCTTGGTGGCTGATGCCGGGACTAGCCTGGCGATAGAGGTAACGCACCAGGCCCTGTTCTTGTCCGATCATTCCCCGGTGACCTGTGACGTTCAGTGGGGATCTCCGGTGGCTCGACCTCGCACCTGGAGGCTCCCGGTGGACATCCTCCGTGACCAGGTGGGTAGGGCGCATGTAGATGAGGCGATAGAGGACTACACGGATCTCAACTGGCGAGATGGGATGCTGTCCCTGGCTACCAGGTGGGAGGCCCTTGTATTGGTGGTCGACCCTAGTGGTCCCCAGCAGCGGGAGGAACAAGCGGCTCGAGCCCGGGTACATGATGTCCTGGATCGGTTGGACAGGTCCACCCTGGGCCAATATAGGCAACGCCTTTACCGAGAAGGGGACAAGTCGGGGAGGCTTTTGGCCTGGATCCTGAAACGGGAACAGGGCAATTTCTTCAATACCAGGGCCTGCGCTCCATTGTGCGAACGATATGGCCGCAGTGTCCGGAGACCCCCCGGATGACCCATACACTTCATATCATATTGTCCTGTGGCAGGGGACGTAAATTGATTACTCTGTTGTACGCGGCGATGAAACGCGATTCAGCCCGCCCCGGTCCCGCCGTCATGGGCGGCCTGGGAAAGAGACCTGGGTGCGCCCCTGGACCAGGGTCAGCGGAAACGCATAGGGACCTTGACAAGGCGAGTGTCTTGTAATGCTCGCTTAAAGCTCGTTCACTTCAATTTTCTTCATCGCACCTACCTTACCCCCAAGGTGGTGAGCCGATATTCGACGGACAGACGGGACAATTCCCCCGGGTGTGGCGCGGGAGGGGCGGAATTCCTACATATGGCCTGGGAATGCTCCCTGGTGGGGAGCTTCTGGGCGGGGGTAGTGGGTCATATAGCGGCCGCTACCGGCCTCCGAGTTGACTTGTCCCCCTTGCACTATCTGTTGGGATTGCTACCTAAGCCCAGGAAAAGGAAACTCCCGTATAAGTTGCTGCAGTTGATGCTAGTTTTAGCTAGGCATAGGGTCGCTATTACGTGGATGGGACAAAGGGCCCCTGAGGTAGACACTTGGCTTAAGGATGTGAGGGAGTGGGTACTAGCTGAGGAAACACATATGCAGTGCTCCAGAAAAGATGACAAATTGCAGGAAGACCTGTTGGTTTGGCGAACCATGTGTATGGCGGGGTTTGGCACGGAGTCTCAATCTGATTCGGAGGGAACCAGTGGCGAGCTGTTCTCTGCACCTGACTCAGGCCCGGAGGGGGATGCAAGTACATGAGTACCTGTCTGTAGGGTGGTCTGTAGGGTGCGAGTCATAAGACCTGACTTGAATTCTTCACGTGTTTTGTGATGTACTGTTGGGGACGCTTCTCTGTCACATGGACTTCCTTGTTTACAGATGTGGTCTTTTTCCGTGGAGTGCCATAATGAGTCCATCGACCTGTGTACTGCTGTTTTTTTAACGATGCCTATGTGGGGGCGGGGGAGGGGAGGGGGTGTAGTGTTGAATGAAAAGACACCAGCCACAATCGTGAGTTATCAACCATAAAGAAGGCCTTTTCCTACTGGGAACATTACATAGAGGGTACAAATCATAAGATGACAGAGTGGAAGGACCATAAATATTTCCTCTACTTTCCAGCAGTGAAGTGTGCAAATGCCGGCTATGTAAGGTAGTCACACTGCTTTTCCTGATCCTTTTCTTTTTCGACATCACATGTGGCCCCGGCCTTCAACCATGAAAACCATATGATTTATCCACAAAGGTGGGTGAAGAAGAAAAAGAGACCCCACCACCTAGGTTTGACTATTGCTCCACGACAAGAGGAAGACTGAGTTTTTGTCTAGCAGAAGTTAGTAAGGCACAACAATCTGTTGGACACCTTTTGTAGAGGTGTGGAGCTCTGTACATTCAAAGAAAAGCATTAGAAGATCAGGATCTTCGAGTCTAAGGTCGTGTCTATTTAAACACCAGTAACAGAACATACAGATCAGAGAAAGATGCTAGAAGTAGTGGCCATTTCTAGTGGCCCCAGTGGAAAAACTTTGCCAAGAACTTTGTATATCATTATGAAATCTGCACTCAAGCCAAGTCTGATCATATGATCCTTGTAGCATTATTGCAACCTCTATTGACTACTCAACTACCATGGTGAACTATTTCCTTAGATTTCATTGTGGAATTGCCTCCATCCCAAGGCTATATCACAATTCTGTTTGTTAAAGAATAAGTTGGATCCTCTTATTCCTGTACGACATGTATCTTTATTTGTATTATCCCAAGTCTTCCGAGACAATGTAGTTTGTCTTCACAGCCTTCCAGAACCCATCATATCAGATATAGGGTTCCACTTTCTCAGCCCACCTTTGGACAGAATTAAAGAAAGACTAAGTATCTATGATGTTATATCAACCAACTTGAATCTAGAATTTATGGCCCAGATCAGTAACAAAGAAGTGGAATTTCTGGATGTAGAAATTTATGTGGAGGAAAATTGTATTTGCACTAAACTACAATCTCTGGCGGAGCTAGAAACACTAGAGTCACAAACAATCTTCTGCTGAAACCTCGAAGATTCCGGAAGGAAAAAACCTATAAGCGCTCCTTCTCAGGAATGGCGCCCAGGATCTGGAACTCACTCCCTCCCGAAACCAGGCTCATCTCTTCCACTACACTCTTTGAGAAAGAAGTAAAAGCTATCCTCATGGCTAAATACACTTGAACTATTATCTCGAACTCTTTAAAGACTCTGCACCGATCTGTACTACATGTTTGACCCCTTTGCCTATTTGTATTACTTGTCTTATTGATTTACATGATTGTCTTTGCATCCTCCTATTTGTACTATTAGCTTAACTTATCTGTTTGACTATGCTCCCTCATGTACCCCTTCTATGTAAAGCGCTCTGATATCTGCAAAGATCTTATCCGCGCTATATAAAACTTTCAAAATAAATAAACTATCATCCACAGACAGGTTAGTCTGTGGATGATAGACCCACAGACTGACAGTTTGCCTGATTGGCAATCAAACAATATCTTTGATGTTTCCTCGTGAATCATTAGGCAGATTGGGTTCAGTGGTTACGTTTGGCAGAATTTGTATATAATAACTCACTACATGCACCTTCAAGTACTTCTCACTTTTATGCATATGCCCACATGCTGATTATTTCCCTTTCTCCATCCAAGATCCCTTCAGTGTATTAGGGTAATAGCTATGTATTATCACTTACAGGGTATTAGGAAGTATGTGCAACAACATCTAGTGAAATGGAATCCTGATTAGAAATGTTATGCTAACAGTCACTGCAGGCCTGCTTCTTCATACTATGAAGGGGACAAGCTCTTATCCTAAATTTGCACATAGGTTTGTAGGCTTGTTTAAGGTTGTAGGGTTGGTAAGGATATCAGCGGTGAGATTACTTCTGCAGGGAGAAATGGGGGATAAACGAGGAGTACATATTTACAAAGACGGGGCCTCCTCTTTCTGCACTTTTGGAAGACAAGACTCCCGAATGTGATGTGAATACTATTGTAGATTCTCAAACAGAGAATCGACAGTTGCTGTAAGTGGTTCCTGGAAGGGGTATGATGTTTCCAGAAGATCGTGGGAACCTGCTTCCTTTGTGCATAAACAAACATTTCGTAAAACAAACCCTGTGATGTAACAAAATCTTCCAGGAAGGTTATTCAGGATGGGAAGGAACTGTCGGGAGTTTTGGAGTAGAACACCGAAAGAAGGGCCTGGAGTCTTTAAATCAGGCCCTTTGTAATAGTTTCAGTGTTACTAGTCAAGTCAATAGATTTATATAGCGCGCTACATACCCATAGGGTCTCAAGGCGCTTGAAGAAGGGTGGGGAGTTACTTGTCAAATATCCATGTTTTGAGTTGCTTTCTGAATGCTAGGTGGTTCTGAGTAAGGCGAAGGTGAGTGGGGAGTGAGTTCCAAGTTTTAGCTGCTAGGTAGGAGAAGGATCTACCTCCCATGGTGGTTTTGTTGATGCGAGGTACAGTGGCGAGGGCTTGGGTGGAGGATCGTAGCTGGCGGGAGGGGGTGTAGAAGGATAGTCTTGTGTTGAGGCATTCGGGTCCTATTTATTAGAGTGCTTTGTGTGCGTGGGTTAGGAGCCGGAAAGTAATCCTCTTATTGACGGGGAGCCAGTGGAGGTTTTTCAGGTGATCAGAGATGTGTTCTTTACGCGGGATGTCTAATATGAGCCTGGCTGAGGCGTTCTGGATGCGTTGTAGTTTTTTCTGGAGTTTTGCGGTGATGCCGGCGTAGAGGGTGTTTCCGTAGTCCAGTCGGCTCGTGACCAGAGCGTGGGTGACTGTTTTTCTAGTTTCGGTAGGGATCCAGCGAAATGTTTTTTTGAGCATGCAAAGAATGTTGAAGCAAGATGATGAAACGGCGTTGACTTGTCTGTTCATCGAGAGTGAGGCATCCAGGATGACGCCCAGGTTCCGTGCGTGGTCCGTCGGGATGGGTGCTTTTCCAAGGGCCTCTGGCCACCAAGAATCGTCCCAGGCGGAGGGGGAGGTACCTAAGATGAGGACTTCTGTTTTGTCTGAGTTCAGTTTCAGACGGCTGTGCTTCATCCATTCGGCTACTTCTTTCATTCCTTCGTGTAGGTTGGTTTTGGCCATGTTAGGGTCTCTGGTGAGTGATAGGATCAGTTGAGTGTCGTCGGCGTAGGAGATGATGTTGAGGTTATGTTGGCGTGCGATGGCCGCGAGGGGGCTCATGTAAACGTTGAAGAGGGTGGGACTGAGTGAGGACCCTTGGGGTACGCCGCAGATGACTTCAGTGGCCTCTGATTTGAATGGTGGAAGGCGGACTCTCTGCGTTCTTCCGGAGAGGAACGAGGTGATCCATTCCAGTGCTTTTCCTTGGATTCCGATGTTTTTGAGGCGCTGTAGAAGGGTGCTATGGCAGACCGTGTCGAAGGCTGCGGAGAGGTCGAGGAGGATGAGGGCGACTGTGTCTCCATTGTCCAGTAGAGTTCGAATGTCGTCTGTTGCAGCGATGAGGGCGGTTTCGGTGCTGTGCTTGGCTCGGAAGCCGGATTGTGAAGAGTCGAGGGATTTGTTTGTTTCGAGGAATGCAGCGAGCTGGTTGTTGATAGCTTTCTCGATGACTTTGGCCGGGAATGGAAGGAGTGAGATAGGGCGATAGTTTTTGAGTTCGGTGGGGTCAGCTGTGGGTTTCTTCAGGAGGGCGCTGAGTTCGGCGTGTTTCCAGCTTTCCGGGAAGGTTGCGGAGTTGAGGGAGCAGTTGATGACATCTCGGAGGTGCGGTGCAATAATGGAGTCTGCTTTGTTAAAGATGTGGTGAGGGCAAGGGTCTGTGGGGGATCCTGAATGGATAGAGTTCATCAGACGGATGTGTCCTCAGTGGAGATTGGCTTCCAGTCATTGAGGATGTTCAGGGGGGGTGGGGGTCTGTGGTAAATATTTGATTTACCGTCCTAATTTCTATGCAGGTAAGTACTTAATCAATAATAACTCAATCGGAAAGAAAGAGGCAGAGTCCGTGGTGTTAGAGTTCTTAGGGGTTTTATTCCTTAAAAAGGAATGGTCAAGACCGGATATCTTGTTCCTGCCACCACTGGGGTGCAGGAAGGGATAGAGCAATATTTTATTGACAATACATAGCTTATATACTTAAGTTACATTATAGAAACCAATACAGTAGGCGTAACAGCTGAGAGAAACAAGATAACAGCATCCACGTGGTAATGATACGTAATTGGAAGGCGTGAACTAGGCGTGAACATGGAGGTGTGTACTAGAAACGTCACAGGTAGGTGTCACAAGTGGGTGGCACAAAGCAGAATCTTGTAATGTCAGCAGAAATCTGAGGCCTGGATGCGTGCGCAGCTGCATGACGTGTGATTGACGTGAAACTGGAGGGTGCAGGGGACTTGACATTTACACTGGCGAAAAGAGACAGAAGTCTGGCATGTCAGATCAACTCGTACCTCTATCATATCTGATATCTGATGTTTGGGAACCATATTATCTAAACGGAAAAGGTCTCTGGGGCAGAAGCTATTCTATACTGACTGTGAGTGCGTGTATAAGCGCCTAAGTGTCTACATGAGAATGCGAGGGGCATGGGCCTACCATGGTAACAGAGGCTATGAATTACTTGCACGGAGACAGTGAGGCCGGGCCCTTTGCTCTGCAGCTGGGGGGATGTTTACTTAAACTAGTAGGCAGGAATGCATTTTCGAGGAGCGGAACAGATAATTCGAAGGTTGAATACAGTCTTGGCAGGCAGTAGGCTGAGCTAAGCGCCGTGAGCCGCACAGGGAGTAAGGCAGAGGTCACGGGTACAGAGACAGCCTGGGCTGAGGCTTTCGGAGTCAGAAAGCAGGAAAAGGCTCGATGGCAGAATTCAGGGCCTACTTTGCCAGAGCTGAAAAACGTGTAAAGTACACCACAAAAAGACGTTGGCATAGCATACTTAGAAACGGAATATTCAACCCATTCAGGGTGGGTCTGAAAGAGGACATGTTAACGTTGGACGCAAATGTATTTGCGTCTTCATAGCTGGCACAGGAGGGAAGTTACATGCACTTTAAGCTGGTACATGGAGACGGTGGGGTACCCGTTAGGGAACATTACTTGACCATAAAATTTATATTTCCTCATTCCCTCCTTGTTCCCTACGGACCCTTCATGATATATCGATCCTCATGAATCGATCAGTCTGTTCTTGTAACATCATTTGTTCTTCTTTCTTTCTTTCACGTTTTGAGAGAAAACTGGAATGTTCAATGCACGATGTGGCACACAGTCCACAAATCGCTGGCCCACACTGTAGGCACAGGCAGCAACTGAATACTATGACAAGGGCAATGCCTAGGAAGGATAGGATCTTCCATCCCCAAGCGGTTAACGTTGTCCAGAACCAACCGGACCATGTCCAGGTGCCTGGATTCTGATGTATCTGATTTGCAATTTTATGAAGACGTGTGATAGCTTGGTATACCGTTGGCGCGTTTTCTGGGATGAAAACACAGCAACTTGACCCGATGACCTTACAAGCTCCGCCTCTATCTGCCAAGATGACGACAATAACAAGACGATTCTGAAGAACAACAACCCGCATAGCGGACTGCTCCTCTGTTAAGTTACCTAGGGCGGAGGCAGTTTCATTCACTACTGCTTCAAGTGTTCTAGTTAATCTGCGTATTAGTTTACTATTTTGGACGGGGCCTGTGAAGAAAAAGAATCCTTTATTGAAATCTGTGTATTGCTCCCATGCCGTTTCAGTGTAGTCGACAATCGGGAGATCTCTTCGGAGTCTATTCTTTACTAGATTTGTATTTCTGTGATAATCAGGAGGAGCTAGAAAAACAGGGGGCAGAAGGAATGCAATATAACAGGTACCATCCCAATCTGGAGGCAAGCGTATGTATGCGGTATGGCCACAAACAAAGTAGGAATGACGGGTAGCTCTAAAGGAAGATTTGCCTTGGTCACTGAATTCGACCACCGTAGTACATTTGCTATGTCCTAAGTGTACTGAACCTTTCTTACTGACACATAAATCACCAGTGACTGGTAATACTGACATAGCAGGGAGAACTGGTGCAGCTTCGGATTCAACAGTAAGAATCATAAGGTTAATTGTATAATTACCTAATCCATATACTTCATTTTCTAGATCAGTTCCTACTCTAGTGGGGAGTCCCTTCTTGTCAGGGTAACAGGCATTAAGCAGAACTAAGTTCAAGTTTGCAGTGGATTGGGTGGGTTGGTCTCCGGGTTGGTTGTCGAAGCTGTTGTGGATGTCTGCAATTTTGTTGTGGAAGAATGAGGCTAGGGAGTCGCAGAGGGCTTGAGAGGGGGTGATGTCGTTGGAGTTGGCTGAGGGGTTGGTAAATTCCTTGACGATGTTGAATAATTCCTTGCTGTTGTGGGCGTTGTTATCTAGACGGTCTTTGAAGGCTGTTTTCTTGGCGTTTCGGATTAGTTGGTGGTGTATGCGGGTGGCGTTTTTGAAGGCGTCTTTGGTGCTGGTGGTTGGGTCTTTTTTCCAGGCCTTCTCGAGGGATCGACAGAGTTTCTTGGATTTCTTGAGGTCATCGTTGAACCAGGAGGCCTTCTTGCTGCCTAGTTTTATTTGTCGTTTTTTCAGTGGTGCTAGGATGTCGGCGCTGTTGGATAACCATTGGGTGAGGTTGGTGGCTGCTTGGTCTGGGTTTGAGGAGTGGGCGGGGGGGTTTTGAAGAAGCGATGAGGAGATCTGGTCGATGGTGATTTTGTTCCAGTTTCTTTGCAGAGTGGGATGGTGGTGGTTGTTGGATGTGGGCTTGTTGTAGGTGAAGTGAACGCAGCTGTGATCAGTCCAAAGGAGAGCTGTGGTGTGGCTGAAGGAGACATGTTTGCTGGAGGTGAATATAGGGTCGAGTGTGTGACCTGCGATGTGGGTGGAGGTAGAAACAAGTTGTTTAAGTCCGAGGTTTGCGAGGTTGTCCAAAAGGGTGGTGGTGTTGCGGTCGTTGTTCTTTTCGAGGTGAAAGTTGAGGTCTCCCAAAAGGATGTAGTCCTCGGAGGGGAGTGCGTGTGGAGTGATGAAGTCCGTGATGTCTTCACTAAACTGTGCGCGGGGTCCTGGTGGCCTGTAAAGGAGGGTGCCTCTGAGTGTTGTCTTGGGGTCGATGTGGATCTGGAAGTGAAGGTGTTCAGAGTTGGCGAGATTGACGTCTGAGCTGGTTGAGATGCGGATGGATTTCTTATGGACGATAGCGATGCCTCCTCCTGTGTGTCCGGTACGGTCCTTGCGAATGATCTTATAGGCTTCCGGGATGGCGATGGTGATGTCTGGGGCTGAAGAGGCATTCATCCATGTTTCTGTTAGGAAGGCGACGTCCGGAGAGATGGTGTCGAGTAGATTCCAGAGGTCGATGGCGTGCCTATGGACCGAGCGGGTGTTGAGCAGGATGCATTGTAGGTGGTTGGGATCGGATATCTGTTGTGTGTTCGTAGATGAGGAGTTGTTCTTGGTGCTGTCGAACTTGCAGGAGTAGCAGGAAAAGGGTCCATGGGTGTGTCCGGGAGCGGCTTGGACGCAGTTGGGGGAGCGGCCAGGGTTAAGGGCTAGGAGGGTGGTGGCATCGTACGTAATGCGGGAAGGCTGGGCAGTGCGAGGGCCAGGGGGTCTGGCGCTGGGCGCGGTCCAGGCGCGGACGGGCGTAGACGGGCTTACCTTTGGCGCACCTTCGGCGTGATTGGGGCGCGAACGCTGCGCGTGGACGCTGCGCGCAAATGCAGCGGTCATATAAGGATGGTGAAGGGGGGGGGGCGAGGGCGGCTCAGCTGGGAGGCGGGGCGGGCTCAAGGGAACGGAGCACAACAACAACTACAAAATGGAGGGGAGGGCAGAGCAGGGCGCCGGGGGATATCGTAGGAATAATGTGCAGGACAAAAACAAAGCAAGCCAGCAAAGCAGCGACCAAGCAATGTAAACGCTAGAATATTCCTGGCGCAATTAAAAAACAAATCTTTGTCACAATCAATTCAGCTTCACGATACGATACCGCGTCTCAGCGCAGAGACAGGGGAGCGACCACTCAAGGCAGGAGCGAAGAATGGATCACAGCGCTGCGAGGTCAGGGGGCGCTGTATATTGGTAGTGGGAGGGCGGCTCAGCTGGGAGGCGGGCGGGCTCAAGGGAACGGAGCACAACAACAACAACTACAAAATGGAGGGGAGGGCAGAGCAGGGCGCCGGGGGATATCGTAGGAATAATGTGCAGGACAAAAACAAAGCAAGCCAGCAAAGCAGCGACCAAGCAATGTAAACGCTAGAATATTCCTGGCGCAATTAAAAAACAAAACTTTGTCACAATCAATTCAGCTTCACGATACGATACCGCGTCTCAGCGCAGAGACAGGGGAGCGACCACTCAAGGCAGGAGCGAAGGGGTAGGGGAATAGAGGTTGTCTAAGATGGGCTGCTGGAAAGTTGGACAACTAGACTGCTAACCACCATGTATCATAGCTGGGGCTCAATTTGAGAAACCTATGAAGATCAAGGGTTACCTGTCTGCCCCAGACCCAGTCTCCACCTATCCTCTGAGCAAAGCCAGCCTCGGCCCCTGATCTCCAGTCTTCCCATAGTCCAGCCCCAGTGTGTCCCATGAGCAAAGTGTGAAGGTTCTTTAGTCAGTCCAAGTATCTGCAGGTACTTCTAGGGCCTCCTGCCACCACGTTCATCAACTCTGGTTTCTTGTCACCCGTCCATGACTACTTTTGAAGGATCCACTGGAGCATCTCGAATCTTGCAGTATCTACAGAAGTACCACAAATCCTGTGCTATCTGTAGGAGTACTGCGAGATTTACGGTGTATTTACGGTGCCCGAAAGAGTACCAAAAATCCCTGGTTTGACCCATTTAAACCACACCCGGTTGCATGGCTTCTTCAGTATAAGAGAAAGTAGCACAAGAATGGAAGCCTGGCAGTTTCAGCTCAGCTGACTGAGCGTCCAGGAAGAGTTCAGATGCTTAGCTTCAGCAACAGGTTCAAGGAACCTAAGGGGGCCCAGTTCCAGTATCCATGAAAGGTTAGTCACTTTTTGTATTATAAAAAAATCAATTAGCCCTCTTGCGATATAAAAGCCTTGATTAAAGTGAGAATTAAAAATGTGGCGTTGCAGCACATTTTGTGGAGAAAGCACGATTGATTGGTCGACAAAAGACTTCAGAAGCACTGAATGCCGTGACAACAACAGGTGTTTTGGGGATCCATCAGACAATCTTTTAAAAGTGTTGAGTATCGAGAGTCACACTTGATAAGGAAAAGCAAGCGTTAGATGTCATGCAAGAATAGACTGTAAAGAAATGGTCAAAAGTTTGAATTCGAGACTTTGTGCAAGAACTCACATTGATTAAACTGTCCAAAAACCATCCAGATTTGGAAATACTTTGCTCACACGTGTATTAGGGATTTATGTTTATCGAGTACAAACAATCAATCAGGGAGTTTTAAGCACGCTACTCACCCATGAGGGTCTCAAAGTGCTGGTGGGGGGAGCAGCTCCGGTCAGTCGAAGAGCCAGGTCTTGAGAGTCCTCTTGAAGACTTGCAGGCTGGGGGCACATCTGACGTCCATCGGGAACTCATGCCAGATCTTGGCCGCGATATAGGAGATGGTGCTTCCTCCAGTTCTTGCTCTGTGGATGCCCCCAGGTTTGACGAGGGTGAGGTCAGCAGACCAGAGGTTCACCCTAAGTTTAGTGAATTGGCTACCCCACCAAGCTGGCTGGACTGTTTCCATTGGGCTCAGTGTCAAGACTCATTTGCATATGGCTGGGTTCAAACTGAAATGGCATGGGGAGCAATAAAACGATGGATTTAGGCCCAGTTCTATGTACTGAGGGTGAATATATGACATTGTTTTGCATTCTGTCTATCAATTGTTCTTTTTGCATTTGTCACCCCGAGTGGGTCGGGTATGCCCAGGCATGGGTCCTGGTGTTCTCCATGCCACTAGAGTCTAGCTATCCTGGCTGATGAGGCGTGAAACCCCCAAACTGGTCCTAGGAGGCTTGTTTCCATTCCAGTTCGGGCTGGACTGTTCCCATTGGGTGCATTGTGAAGACTGATTTGCATATAGCTGGGTTCAAACTGGAATGACATGGGGAGCAAAAAACAATGGATTTAGGCCCAGATCTCTGTACTTGGGTGAATGTATGACATTGTTCTGCATTCTGTCCATCAATCATTCTTTTTGCATTCCCTAGCAACCGCAGCACCACAGTGGAAGACCTGGGTAAATGGGGTGAACAATTGCTTTCTAGCAACTTGAGAAAGAGACCCCATGGTAAAACAATCCCTCCCTCTACACTTCGCCAGGGAAGAAGTATTCAAGCTCTTTGAAAACCTCCCAGACAGGCAATGGAGACTACTATGAAGCAGTAGTAACGGCGCTCAATGCACATTTTGACCCTCAAATCAACCCAAGCAATGAGCGCTTTAAGATATGCCAAGCAAAACAGAAAGAGCGAAAACAACTGATGATGTCTACCAGAGGCTACAAGAAATAGCCCGCATAAGCACGCAAGAAGATCTACAGAAAGAATCTGGGCACAAATAATACAAGACTGCCAATCAATCGTTCTCCCTCGCCTTTTTCAATGAGAGTGAGGCATTAAACTGGAGGAAATGCTAATCCTGGCTCACACAAACTACCCAACAGCCAGGCTAAACAGATGGATGTAACTCTCGCTAGGATTGGCATCAAGTTAAACCCAGCTTCAGCACCGAAGATCAAGTAAGAAGTTGTTAACACTATCCACCGATCAAGAGCTTCACTGCCTTCTAGATTCCCGCCCAACACAAGACGACAAATGGGGATGAGACCCACACCCCTTGGCTCAATGCGCAGCGCAAGAAAAGACCTGTTCCAAGTGTGGAAAACTCAATCCTTCTGCAAAGGTATACAGAGGACAGAGTTGTGGCAGATGAGCCCAATGGTAATTGTCTACTAGGCCACCAGTACACGCGGTCATGGGCAATGCCATGTGATCGTCAGCCTTGCACCCCACTAAAATAGCCATACTCAAGATTGAGGAAGAGGAAGTACATGCCTTCCTAATCCACAACAGTTTCGGCGCACCATCCACGCACCCAACCGTCGAACCAACGTACCCCACCACCACCCTCCGCACCTGGACCACGGTGACCACCGAAGACACAGCCCGCACGATGAACACCATCCACTCCGGATCTCCAACCGACCCCTGCCCCACCACGTCTTCAACAAGGCCGTCTCCACCATCGCACCCCAACTCCGGGACGTCATCAACACCTCCTTCAACACCGCCACCTTCCCGGAGAGCTGGAAGCATGCCGTGCTCAGCGCCCTACTGAAGAAACCAACAGCAGCCCCCACCGACCTCAAAGACTTCCGCCCCATCTCGCTCCTTCCTTTTCCTGCCAAAGTCATCGGGAAGATCGTCAACAGACAGCTTGCCGCCTTCCTCGGAACGAACGGATCCCTCGGCCCCTCGCAGTCCGGTTTCAGAGCCAACCACAGCACCGAGACCGCCCTCATCGCAGCCACCGACGACATCCAAGCCCTGCTCGACAACGGGGAAACAGCGGCACTCATCCTCCTGGACCTCTCTGCAGCGTTCGACGCTGTCTGCCACCGCACCCTAGTCCAACGCCTCAGCAACATCGGCATCCAAGAGAAGGCACTGGAGTGGGTCATCTCGTTCCTTGCCAGAAGAACACAGAGAGTCCGCCTCCCGCCGTTTCGTTCCGAGGCCACCGAAGTCATCTGCGGCGTCCCGCAAGGATCATCACTCAGCCCCACCCTCTTCAACATCTACATGAGACCCCTTGCTGCCATCGCACGCCAACACAACCTCAGCATCATCTCCTACGCCGACGACACCCAGCTGATCCTCTCCCTCACCGGAGACCCCGACACCGCCAGAACCAGCCTACACGAAGGGATGAAAGACGTCGCCGAGTGAATGAAGGACAGCCTCCTGAAACTGAACTCAGACAAGACGGAAGTCCTCATCCTGGGACCATCGCCCTCTGCATGGGCCGACTCCTGGTGGCTTCCAGCCCTGGGCACCGCTCCCAAGCCAACAGACCACGCACGCAACCTGGGCTTCATCCTGGGCTCCTCCCTCTCGATGACTAGACAAGTCAACGCCGTCTCCTCATCATGCTTTCACACCCTTCGCTGCTTCGCAAGATCTTCCGATGGATCCCGACAGAAACCAGGAAGACGGTCACCCAGGCCCTCGTCACCAGCCGACTGGACTACGGAAACACCCTCTACGCCGGAACCACAGCCAAGCTACAGAAAAGACTCCAACGCATCCAGAACGCCTCTGCCTGACTCATCCTGGACATCCCCAGACGCAGCCACATCTCCAGCCACCTGAGGGACCTGCACTGGCTCCCCGTCAACAAGAGGATCACGTTCAGGCTCCTCACCCACGCACACAAGTCTCTCCACGACCTGGGCCCCAAGTACCTCAACGACCGCCTGACCTTTTACATGCCCACCCGCCAGCTACGGTCTACTAGCCTTGCCCTCGCCGCCGTACCACGCATACGAAGAGCCACCGCCGGAGGCAGATCCTTCTCCTACCTGGCGGCCAAGACATGGGACTCCCTGCCCATCCACCTTCGGCTGACCCAGGACCACCTCGCCTTCAGGAGACAACTCAAGACCTGGCTGTTCGAGCAGTAGCGGACCCCTTCCCCCAAGCGCCTTGAAACCCTTCCGGGTGAGTAGTGCGCTGTACAAGTGGTATGATTGATTGATTGATTGAATCTCCTCCATGGAGAGCACCATGACCATGAGGCAACACTATCCCATCTGCGAAAAAGAGATGATAGGGTTATGCATTACAGCATAAATTGATACAAGAGCATCTATGTGCGATGGACTATCACCAATTCCAAGCTCTCAGAGCTCACGCCAAGTTGCACTTCACCAAGACCAAAATATCAGCTTACGGATGTCTCACACCATTGCTCCTAATAGGAACAATTGAGACAACGGTACAGCACATCTCAAAGGTGGCTAAGCCAAAATTCTATGTCAACAAAAGCATGGTAGATACCCATTTACCCTGCCACACAGTGGAGGATGTAGAGCTAATATCCTTTACTTATCAAGTCCACAATTGTCAGATGAAGAAGATTTTGAAGAATTTGGAACACCTATCTGCCTGTGGTACCAGCCTGTGGTGCCTAAAGAATTATCAAGTAAAATTGCACATTGACAAGAAAGTAAAGCTTGTTGCCCTGCGCCAAAGGCTAGTGCCATTCCACCCGCAGTCCCTAGTCAATTAGGATCAGCTTTAGGGACTCTGTGTTATATTAAAGGTGTCCAGCCCTGTGCCATGAGTGTCCTTCATGGCGATTGAATCCAAACTAAAGCAGTCTGGCACTGTTTGTCTCTGTATAGACATGAGGAGTCCGAATCAATCCATCAAATGCAAAAGGTTCATTACCCGGCAGTGGAGGACATCATCGTTGACCTCAGAGGGTCTCGGTGGTTGTCTAGATTTGGTTTAAATGCTGACTACGATCAGCTCTTACTTGACCCCGCAAGCAGATATATCACCACCTTCTAGACTCAAATGGAGCAGAAGCGGTATAAAAAGCTTAACTTTGGTATAGAATCTGAGGTGGAGGTGTTTCAGAACACAGTGGGAGAAACCTTATCTGGACTTGACAGAGTTATGAACATCAGTGATGGCATTGTCATCTACTTAAATACCGCTGCCGAAGACCATCCACACATAAAATGTTAATGTTAATGTTACTGGGATTTATAGAGCACACGAATACCGGGAGGTGTCTTGGCGCTGAGGACACAGTAGGCCTGATCAGAAGTCTAGTTCTGGAACAACCAGGTTTTTAGTCCTTTCCTGAAGGTGGAGATGGAGCTCGTACTTCTGAGATCACTCGGAAGAGTGTTCCAGAGTTTAGAGGTGCCAAAGCAAAAGCTGCGGCCACCCCAGTGCGATGTTCAAAATCTGGCCATTGTCATGAGTTTGGTCCCTCTAGAGTGAAGATGTCTGGTCGGTTCATACCAGGCAAAAAGGTTTTGCAAAAAGACAGGACCTGTGTGGTTCAGTGCTTTGTAAGCCAGACACAGAGCCTTGAATTTAATGTGTTGTGCTACAGGAAGTTCAAGTTCAAGTTCAGGAATTTGTATAGCGCACTACTCACCCAGAGTGTCTCAAGGCGCTTGTGGGAGGGGGTGCAATATTTATCGAATAGCCATGTTTTAAGTTCCTTTCTGAAGGAGATGTGGTTCTGTGTAAGGCGGAGGTGGGTGGGGAGAGAATTCCAGGTCTTGGCCGCCAGTTAGGAGAAAGATCTTCCTCCCATGGTGGATCTATAGATGCATGGGACTGCGGCGAGGGCTTGGTTGGGGGATCTTAGTTGGCGGTTGGGTATGTAGAAGGACAGTCGTGTGTTGAGGCATTCGGGTCCTAGTTTGTAGAGGGCCTTGTGTGCGTGGGTGAGGAGACGGAACGTTCTTCTCTTGTTGACGGGGAGCCAGTGGAGGTCTCTCAGGTGACCGGTAATGTGATCTTGGCGAGGGATGTCCAAGATGAGTCTGGCTGATGCGTTTTGGATGCGTTGGAGTTTTTTCTGTAATTTGGCTGTGATTCCGGCGTATGTGGAAAATTAATACGGTTTGGTGAACATTATCTGCGACATCTTCCCTTTGCCCCGATGCCACACTCTTTGTCGCACACCCCCTCCACTTTAGCTGCCTTGACCAGAACCACCCTCTGCACACCCCTGACCCCCAGCACGGCTCTTCACCCACACAAGCACCCCCACGCACTGATCACTCCCGCTTTCACATGCCTTGCGCGTAAGCGGCAGCCATTTTGAGCACCATGGCCCCTCTGCCCCTCGCTGATAGCCAGCGCGTCTCTCACCCTCTCTTAGCCCCGCAGGCATCCCCCGCATGCTGACAACCCCCTCGCTCACATACGCCTCGGGTCATAAACCCCTCTTCAGCGCAACTCTGCCCCGGAATCCCATCCTGTTCCCAGTGCGACACCTCCCTTCATCCCTTTCAAGGTCCCAAGTCCTTTGATACAAACCCCCTTTTCCTGTGTGCCCGTTTGTCTCCCTTGTTCCCAGGCCGCCACCTGGCCCTGCGGATACTGCTTATCACACCCCCGTACAGTAGGAAGCTTCCCCCATTAAAGGACCCTCGATTTGATCAAAGCCCCCACCCTATGAGATCCGATCAAGCTCCACGCATTCCGTGAGTCGGCGGAAAGCCCAGCTGCGCGATAATCATCACCTGTTGTGACCGGGGCGGGGACTTCCACTGTAAATGTGCGGAACGGGCTTGAAGCGGGGATTCCTAGGATCCCTTTCCGTACATCAAAGTATTGACAAATATGTGTTTCATGTAATAAAGCAATAAAACCTGTGTATAAGAGGCCAGGCCTCAGAGATGCGGTTAGAGCACCTCGTGACGATACTTGCTGTCCGAATTGATGTGTTCTCCTCCGGAGAGAATAAACCCTCGTTTCCTGCCTTTCAGTCTCCAGCGCCTGCTTCTTCATTGATTAATATTTTGTGGGTAGTAGAGGCGACACCGCCGGGCAACACAAAAGGGTCTTTGGTCACTGGTTGTCTAGCTACCCTTTTACAATTGGCGTTCCAAGCGTGGGGCCCATCAGCGACTCGTGGATCCAGTGGGAGAGGTCCTGACGACAGAGTGAACGACTGCAACGATCGGAAGGTACCCTGTCCGATAGACCCTCGTCTGACAGCCGATCATCCGAACTTCACTGGTTCCGAACAGACCTCTCTCGAGTGATCTACGGTCCTGACTGGGAACCATCAGGAGTGCCGCGAGGATTACGAAGAAAAGAGGACGATCGGGCGCTGGATTCGGAAGACAAGAAACTGTCCATGCGGTCCGGGTAAGGTCGTGTAGACACGACGAATTAAGAAATTGTTTGATTGATTGAAAAAATACTAGTATTACTCTTTGTTAATTTATTTGGAGATTCGCTGTCGGCAAACGGAGAAACAACCGGCTCTCCTTTTGCAAACAGTGAAGGATAGGTAACGCACCCGTCGTACCTATCTTTCTCCCCCACTGATCAATTGCCCCCCCCCCCCATTGATTAACTGTTACGGATTATTTTCTGGAGATTCTCTGTCTGCAAACAGGAAAGAATAGGTTCCCTCTTTGCAGATAGTGAAAGGGTAGGTGACGCAGACCTTTTTGCGGGCCTACTTATTCTCCCCATTGACCATTTTTTTGATTGATATTGGTTCTTGAGGTATTCACTGCCTGCAAACAACGTAGAATAGAAATATTCTGTCTAGTCTTTGCACACAGTGATAAGATAGGTAGTGCTGACTATTGTCCCCATTGTGACCCGTCATGCCTGTCTTCTCCCCACTGATTGATAGCTGGTTCAGCCCGGACCGTTTATTAGAGGTGGACCATCTAGCTCCGCTGGAAGGCACCCCTAATAAAGAAATGTTCACAAAGTATGGATTAATTACCATAGCCTATAGCAAGCTATGGCACAAGTATACCAAAGCAAATCAAGAGAAACAGTGGCCACTGGTAGGATCCTTCGATCTTGACAAAATAGAAACGTTAGAAATAGCCCTTCGTAGTAGCAAGACCACGCCTATTATGCTCGACAGTCTCGGTATGTGGCGCAAAGAAGCAATGCGACGAAAGGAAAGAGACGAAGTCAGAGTAGGTAAAGAAACGCGACAGACGACCTTCCGAGCGTCTGGTAGGCCAAAGGAAGGGGCAGCGATGACACAGTTCCGAGGATTAGACACAAAAAGGGAACAGTGTAAAGGGACGTACCGACAGGACAACCCCGAGACACAACAACCCGAAAGTAACCCCCCGACACTACGCGCAGGACGAACAGACTTAAGGCAAAACCAATGTGCTTTTTGTAAAAGACTCGGGCACTGGAAAGCCCAATGCCCGACTCTACGGAACATAGGTAAGAGCGGAGGGCCGACAGAAATAACAGGCCGGCAGAAAGGGAAAAGGCGCGAGACAAAGACGAATCAGACTAACACGGACAAGACAGATAGAACTACAACGTTTGATTATGCCCGATGGCATAGATTTCGTCAGACCAATTTCAACGACATGTTTGAGTTCTGGGACTGATTACTCTCTGCTCCCCCCACTCTGAAAAACAAAAGCAATTACAGGCCTGCGTGGACAACGCCCCATTAGAAAAAGGACTCAAGGAAGCCAAATCTCTGTTATATAATTTAAGATTTAATTACGGTAAAGATAACACACGACCAACGATAAATAGAAAAACTAGTAAAACATTCTTTAAAGTAAAACTGTACTAATAGGAGCAATACAAAACATATTACGCTCACCCCGGAAGTTCCCAAAATGTAACAGGTCAACGGTCCCGCCCATCCGGAAGGTGAAACACACAGCACGTGTGGGGCGGGGCCTGCCGACAGCCATAGACCAAAGAGGTCGCCGGCGATTGATGTACAGGAGGCTCCACGGGCCCGGCATGAAGTGGTCCTCCCATTCTCTCCTTCCTGGGGCGGCGTCCCCCGGGCCACGAGTAGGGAGGGGGCGGATGCAGATGACCCCCTCCCTCGTATCTCCTGGTCCGGCCATCGCAAATTCCTCAGCTGAACTGGTGCAGGGGGACTGGGAGGGAGAGGCGACGCGGACGAGCCTCTCCCACCTCCACAGGTAGGAGGTTTCCCAGCCCCGGCCCGGCGCCAAAATCCTCCAGCCGGGCCACGGATATACCTGCGCAACACAGAACGTACAATGTCCGACGGATCTATTTGCGTAGCACAGAACATACAATGTCCGACGGACCTATTTCCGCAGCACAGAACATACAATGTCCGACGGGCATACTTGTGCAGCACCGGACATACAATGGTCCTCCAGAGTACTCGCGGAGTCAGGGGTGTAGGGTGGTCATCATGTGCACCCCTGATTCAAAGGGACGGCGTGTGGTGCACTGGGAGAGGAAGGCGGCGTGAACGAGCCTCCCTCGGTGGAGGCGCCACCGCTGCACCCTAACGCCCTGAGCCAAATGTCCTGCTTCAACGGCACGGTGTTCCATTTTTTTTCACCCCAAAGAAGTCTCTTCCACTCTTGAAGACGCGACAGGGTCTCAAAATGGCGTCTGGGCCCCCTGGAAGGCGGGTCTAGGCCGCTGGAGTAACTTTGTCCGGTATTGCAATTCGGGCGCTTGCCCGCCCGGGCACCAGCCCCCACCTCCGACAACATCCCCACAGCTTTGAAGATTCTACCAGAGTCCCAGAAGCCCTCGGCCCCTACAGGCTTCCGGTGGGGAACAACTGCCTTGATCACAAATGAAACGACCACGACATAGCCACAAGATGGTGGTGCTCTCGTGTCAGCACCAGCTTCAGTCTGAACCATCCGGGAACATTGTGGGCTAACGAATTCGAGTAAGTTCCGGCTGAACCTCAACGTGACCTGGTAGGGAAGATTCTACCTCCCTCCCCTTTTGATTGACGGTCCACATTACCAGCCCCTCTGTTAGCACAGGTTTTTGAACTGCCGAAAGGGATTCTGGTGCAACCAACCCGGCATCGCCCAAAATGGCGCCGGTATCAATAGGAACTTACGGACACCTCGTGGTGTTCTTTGACTAACAAGACTTGATGTTCTGAGTTATGTATGTGAACCTTTGTACACTTGACGAAAAAGGGAGGAGGGTTCACTTGGCGAACATTTGAAAGGATCCCGTTAAAATGTTGATTTCAATGTACGATTTATTATGATATTTATTGAAACCGATACATAACGTAGCTTGTGACGCACGCCCACGGTATACATCTAGGAAATGTGATTGCAATTAGTCTGACGGTGTTTCAATCTATGAAGTAAATACCCTCTGATCCCTCAATTATTAATAGATGTTTTTAGTTTCTTGCAAATAACTAAGTAGACGTTTTTCAATGTTTTCAAATGCTACAAAATAGCCCCCCCCCTACTGTATGTGCTTCAGCCATCGCCGTGTCCGGCCAAATACGATTGCATTCGCATATTTACTTACTGAACGATTATGCAAATAAAGGTTTTCCAAACTATGAACAGGTATCGCGTACATTTGTAAATGTGGGAATCGGCGGGAGGGCTATTCTGTGCGCAACCGTTTTGCTCTCTTTTCAAGGTTATTAGAAAATGGTTGTTCGGCCCTGGATTGATGATCGAATCTAAGATATGATACGCTGCCTCCAAATATGCGACTAGGCTCAGGAACTAACGCATGAAGAAGGACCTCGACTTCTGAGAATGGGTAAAGTAAAGCGGTGTGAATGATAGAATGTTATAAAGGTATGGTGCTCGAAGGTACTAAGGGACAGGGTTGACCGAAGAACTGATATGCCTTAGAACACCACAGCTTTGGGAATGATTTAAGGATCCCGATGGCTAGTTACATCTACAAACCAGGTACCTCGCGCTAGGCGCCTCTGATTTCTTTTTAGCGTTTCCCTACACACGATCTATAATGCCAGCCTCGAACCCCCCATGAACAACCTATCACACTGCCCGCCCCCTTGACTTCAGAAACCAAGACCCTAGGGATTATATCCCGAGGAGATAAGACGAGTATGTGGTAAGTAAAGAACTTTCGTGCCCGTACCTTTGATATGCTCGAATGTTGTTCCCCCTCCCTTTCTTCCTTTTTCTCCCTCTACAGGTTACATTGGAATCACAACTAGGGTATAGTAAAGATCTGGAGCCACGCCATGTCCGATACATGAAGCGGACCTACGCCGCAAGATGGCACCTAAAGACACCCAACTCAATGCATGTCCTTATGTACCCGGCCTAATGCTCTTCCGTCCCAAACTGCATGCTTTCTACATTCTAACACAAACCCAAAATGTCTCATATTGGGTAATGCACTAAATAGCCTAAATAGTACATGGCCACTCTCCATGTCACACGTGTACTATTTAGTCTATTGTTGATCTCTCTCTCCCTCTCTATCTCTCTCTCTCTCTATCTCTCTCCCTCTCTCTCTCTCTCCTCCACTCTTTCACTCTTCCTAGCGACTGGTACCTAATTGGCGAACCACTACCCCTGGTGCACCACCTGATTGGCTCCAAATACCACAAGTATTTGCACAAATTTGTCTTAAATAAAAATTGCATCGATACCACGTTACTACCTCTCCTTTTCTGCTAAATATTGATGAAACCTAGATTGGCCGAAAAGAAAGGGACAGGTAAGACGACTAAGGTTCTCTAATCCGACCCATTTTGAGGGAACTACTTGTCAGTGGCATCCATGATAAAATATCTCTGGTAAACGCGACCTTCCCTGTCCCGAAATTATCTCAACGCCCAAACAGTAAAAGTGATCGAGACATCCCCGTTTTCCCAGAATGCCCCCAGTTTTGTATCAGCTGCCCGGGACGAGAGTTTAAAAAAAAAAAAAATGTCCCTTGCCCCAGTTCGCTATATTCCTAGTTGTTTTCCATTAGACCCCGCTCACCCCAAGGATGGGTTGAACAGTCATCGCAAGTCCGAGTTTTTTTTAATGAAGTAGCCAGGTTGTAAGAAACTATGTAGAATTTAGAATGATGTTTGCGAACTTAGAATTAAGTCAAAAATGAAAGTACTTGTTGCAAGTAACCCCTGTTGAAAGTAAAATGTTTAGCCGAAAGATAGGATGTATTGATATAATGGAAAATCGTTTAGCCTATGTTCATCCCTCAGACCATGGTAAATAGCACATTGCACTTTTTCCGTAAAATACAACGCCCTGAAGAACGGCATAGCTTCGTAAGACTCGTACTAGGAAAGTGGGCCTCTGCCAGAAGAACTGATGTGACTATAATGCAACGAATAGGTATCAGACCTCGTACCACGACAATGAATGTAATACCAACAAAAAGCCAAAGAAATAATAACGAAGGAAAGCTGTAGGGAACCCAGCAAGCCGAGTCAATTATTTATACGTTGGCTGCGAAACCTCAATGTAACGGATGCTTACCCAGTTGCTTAATGTTGGGAGAGAAATAGATTTATGTGATTACCTTCCTCTGCAAAATCTCTAAAGACTGTCTTTTCAAACTCATTTAAAGGAACTACTGTCGGAGGAGAAAGAGACCGGATGTGGGAGCACGCGGCCTGACTGCAGATCGTGGAACATCAACGACATTGGCCAAGGCGAGACCGCAGCAGTAAGGAGTCGCAGGACGAGGCACTGTTTCTGACAGAATGAAAGGAAAGGGCTGACTTGAGGCCCCTGCTTTATGATCGACATGTGCCGAAAAGTCCCCGCTCTCTGAACCTGGTTATGGACCCGCCTGTCTAAATTTTCCGTCCCCCTGGTCTGTTCCCGATCTGGCCCTGCTCCATCCCCTCCTCCTCCGACCTACCATAAGGACTACTCAAACACCCCCCTCCCTCCACCTGAACTTTCAACATCCTCTAAATGCTACTGTGCAATCCAGAGAAGGGTATTTCCTGCGTCAAAAGGGAGGGAGCTCCGACTAAGTAGACCACGAACTGTGTTAAATCTCAGAACGGTGACCTAAACTCCACCAAGGGTCGCCCCAAAGAGAAGATAAAGGAAGTATGTGGTTCTGCCCGGTACCGAGCACCTTGAAGATGATGGAAGCAACAGGAAATACCCACCACAGAAACCCAAGAACAGACAGACTCGACAACTCAAAGACAATTGCACCCTTCACCACAATCCTTTTCTGTCTCCTTCTAATGACCACACTCTGGATTATGGAAGAAAATGCACCTGCTTCAAAATCGTAACGCATTTCTCCCACGAGGTCTGGCGAAACAAAACAAAGACACTCTCCTGCCCGCAGACCTCCAACGGCTCAACCCACATGGACATTCCTACTAAAGAACGAATTGTAATACAGGTGCTCAACAGTACCAACAGAAGACGACAAAGAATGCTGAGAACTCACTAATAATGGTCCACGACCATAAGACACTGGGAACCCTGAATATTGTTTTTACTATGTCTCATTTCTCTCCCAACCGCCATTGAATTGACTATGCTCCAGCCGAGTACAAAAAGAACTTACTTACGTGGTAACCTATCAGTTCCTATGACTATAAGCATCTATGATCTGTACCCAACGCTCTCACTACATAATTTTTGTCTGATATTGCATTACTATGACCTTCCTGCAACAAAGCTTAACGAGGAACCCGCCCACTAAGATGAAAAGATTTAAAAATGTGATATTTATGTACAGTTCCTTCACCTGGGTTATCACTTCCTTACTTATGACCACCACAGTAGACCTAGATAGGAAATAGGCCAGCAAGATGTCTTAGAAATGTTAAAGGGAGGACTGTGGAAAATTAATACGGTTTGGTGAACATTATCTGCGCCATCTTCCCTTTGCCCCGATGCCACACTCTTTGTCGCACACCCCCTCCACTTTAGCTACCTTGACCAGAACCACCCTCTGCACACCCCTGACCCCCAGCACGGCTCTTCACCCACACAAGCACCCCCACGCACTGATCACTCCCGCTTTCACATGCCTTGCGCGTAAGCGGCAGCCATTTTGAGCACCATGGCCCCTCTGCCCCTCGCTGATAGCCAGCGCGTCTCTCACCCTCTCTTAGCCCCGCAGGCATCCCCCGCATGCTGACAACCCCCTCGCTCACATACGCCTCGGGTCATAAACCCCTCTTCAGCGCAACTCTGCCCCGGAATCCCATCCTGTTCCCAGTGCGACACCTCCCTTCATCCCTTTCATGGTCCCAAGTCCTTTGATACAAACCCCCTTTTCCTGTGTGCCCGTTTGTCTCCCTTGTTCCCAGGCCGCCACCTGGCCCTGCGGATACTGCTTATCACACCCCCGTACAGTAGGAAGCTTCCCCCATTAAAGGACCCTCGATTTGATCAAAGCCCCCACCCTATGAGATCCGATCAAGCTCCACGCATTCCGTGAATCGGCGGAATGCCCAGCTGCGCGATAATCATCACCTGTTGTGACCGGGGCGGGGACTTCCACTGTAAATGTGCGGGAACGGGCTTGAAGCGGGGATTCCTAGGATGCCTTTCCGTACATCAAAGTATTGACAAATATGTGTTTCATGTAATAAAGCAATAAAACCTGTGTATAAGAGGCCAGGCCTCAGAGAGGCGGTTAGAGCACCTCGTGACGATACTTGCTGTCCGAATTGATGTGTTCTCCTCCGGAGAGAATAAACCCTTGTTTCCTGCCTTTCAGTCTCCAGCGCCTGCTTCTTCATTGATTAATATTTTGTGGGTAATAGAGGCGACACCGCCGGGCAACACAAAAGGGTCTTTGGTCATTGGTTGTCTAGCTACCTTTTTACACGTAGAGGGTGTTTCCATAGTCCAGTCGGCTGGTGACCAGTGCGTGGGTGACAGTCTTTCTAGTCTCGGAGGGGATCCAACGGAAGATTTTTTTGAGCATGCGAAGTACGTTGAAGCAAGAGGATGAGACTGCGTTGACTTGTCTGGTCATCGAGAGTGAGGAGTCTAGGATGAAGCCAAGGTTACATGCGTGGTCTGTGGGTATAGGTGCTGTGCCCAGGGCCGATGGCCACCATGAGTCCTCCCAGGCGGAGGGAGATGATCCTAGGATGAGGACTTCCGTTTTGTCTGAGTTAAGTTTTAGTCGGCTGTTTTTCATCCATTCGGCTACTTCTTTCATGCCTTCGTGAAGGTTGGTTTTGGCGGTGTTAGGGTCTTTGGTGAGGGAAAGGATCAGCTGGGTGTCGTCAGCGTAAGAGATGATGTTAAGGTTGTGTTGTCACGCGATGGATGCGAGGGGACTCATGTAGACGTTGAAGAGGGTGGGACTGAGAGATGAACCTTGTGGTACTCCGCAGATGACTTCGGTGGCCTCTGATTTGAATGGTGGAAGTCGGACTCTCTGGGTTCTCCCGGCGAGGAACGAGATGATCCAGTCCAAGGCTTTTCCTTGTATGCCGGAGTTACTGAGGCGTTGTATGAGGGTGCTATGACAGACTGTGTCGAAGGCGGCGGAGAGGTCTAGTAGGATGAGGGCAACTGTTTCTCCGTTGTCCAGTAGTGTTCGGATGTCGTCTGTCACTGCAATGAGGGCCGTTTCGGTGCTGTGTTTGGCTCGAAAGCCAGATTGAGAGGAGTCGAGGGAATTGTTGGATTCAAGGAAGGCGGCGAGCTGACTGTTGACGGCTTTCTCGATGACTTTGGCAGGGAATGGGAGGAGGGAGATGGGGCGGTAGTTCTTAAGTTCAGAGGGGTCTGCTGTAGGTTTCTTCAGGAGGGCGCTGAGTTCGGCGTGTTTCCAGCTTTCTGGGAAGGTAGCGGAGTTGAAGGAGCAGTTGATGATGTCACGGAGATGGGGTGCGATGATGGAGTCTGCTTTGTTGAAGATGTGGTGGGGACAGGGGTCGGTTGGTGAACCAGAATGGATGGAGTTCATTAGGCGGATGGTGTCTTCAGTGGAGATTGGGTTCCAGGCGCTAAGGTTGTTAAAGGGCGGTTTAGGTTCGGAGGTGGGTGGAGTGGACTGTTCTTTGGAAGTGTTCTCAAAGCTGTTATGTATGTCGGCTATTTTGTTGTAGAAGAAGGAGGATAACGAATCGCAGAGGTCTTGGGAGGGAGTGATGTCGTTTGAGGCTGCAGTGGGGTTTGGTAAATTCTTTGACGATGTTGAATAGTTCCTTGCTGTTATGGGCGTTGTTGTCGAGTCGATCCTTGAATTCTGATTTCTTGGTGGTTCGGATCAGTTGGTGGTGTTTGCGGGTGGCTGCCTTGAAAGTGGTCAGGTTGTCAGTGGTTGGGTTTTTTCTCCATGTTTTTTCGAGAGCACGGCATAGTTTCTTGGATTTTTTAAGGTCATCGTTGAACCAGGGGGCCTTTTTGTTACCTTGTTTGATCTGGTTGTTTTTCAAGGGTGCTAATTCGTCAATGCTGTGAGTGATCCATTGTTTGAGTTTGGTGGCAGCCTCGTTTGGGTCCGATGAGAGGGCGGGAGGGTTTTGGTTGAGCGAAGTGAGGAGTTGGTCGGTGGTGATTTTGTTCCAGTTTCTACGAGGAATAGGTTGTGGGGGGTTGTGGATCATGGTAGTTTTGTAGCTGAAGTGAACGCAGCTGTGGTCCGTCCAATGGAGAGTTGTGGTGTGATCAAAGGAAATGTGTTTGCTGGAGGTGAAGATAGGGTCGAGCTTGTGTCCGGCAAGGTGGGTGGGGGTGTCAACAAGTTGTTTGAGTCCGAGATTGGCCAGGTTGTCCAGAAGGGTGGTGATGTTGCTGTCGTTTTTCTTTTCCAGGTGGAAGTTGAGGTCTCCCAGTAGAATGTAGTTCTCGGAGGCGAGGGCATGTGGGCTGATGAAGTCAGTGATGTCTTCGCTGAATTGATTACGGGTTCCTGGTGGCCTGTAGATGAGGGTGCCTCTAAGTGTGGTCCTGGGGTCGGTGTGGATCTGGAAGTGGAGGTGTTCGGCGGTTGCAAGGTTATCGTCGGAGCTGGTCGTGATTCTGATGGTGTTCTTATGGACGATGGCGATGCCTCCTCCTGTTTGGTTGGTGCGGTCTTTTCGGATGATCTTGTAAGCGTCCGGGATGGCTATGGCGATGTCGGGTGCTGATGATGCGTTCATCCAGGTTTCTGTGAGGAAGGCGATGTCCAGTGAAGCAGTGTCGAGTAGGTCCCAGAGTTCAGTGGCGTGTCTGCATGCTGCTATATTTTGTACAATCTGAAGCTTTTTTAAGCACTGCTTCTGAATGTCAGGTTCAGCCATGTTACAGTAATCTAGTTTAGACTGAATCAGCGATGTAACTACAGTTTTTCTGGTGTCCACGGGACAAGACACATTGCAAAGAATCTCAGAGCATGGCATCACTCTTCATAAAGTCAAATTCAAGTTTTTTGAAACTCAACCCTTAACTTATTTGGGTACATGTACTCCAAAGACCCCATCTGAGTTGATTCCAAGAAGTACAACGATATCAGAAAAACGCAAGTGCCCAGGTCGGCAGCGGAGGTGAGGAGTTTCTTATGGGTGGTGGACTATTGCAACTGCTTTATACCCAACCTGGTGAATTTATCTGATCCTCTAGGGTCTCTGACAAAGACCCATGCCAAGTAGGATTGGAGTGAACTCCAAGACATGGCCTTCCTCAAAATTAAAACAATGCTACAATGAGACAACGTTGAGTTACTCTGACACCAAGTTAAATACTTAGTTGATAGTAGACGCTAGCCCAGTTGGGCTAGGTGCTGTCCTAATGCAAGAAGAGATCCCAGGGATATAGAAACTCGTACTTTTGTCCAGCCGAGTACTCATTGACGTTAAGAGCCAGTATGCTCAAATTGAGTGGCAAGCACTCACCATCAAGTGGAGGTGCACCCATTACCACTTGTACCTCTATGGAAAGAACTTCAAAGTCATAACAGACCACAAACCCCTGGTACACCTGTTTCAAGGCAATTCCCAACATCTCTCATTGAGGATTGGGAATTGGGTAGTGCAGTTGGAACAATATCCGCTTAAGGTTGTGTACAGTCCAGCAGCAATCAATACAGCGGACTTCATCTTGCGACATCCACAGAGCATCACCAAAGCATTGATACACCATACAGAAGGCATGGAAGAATGCATGAAATACATTGTGCAAGCAGACTGCTCTCAAGCCCTGGATCTCTTTGACTTGACTAGTGAAAAAGAAAGGGAAATCTAGAGAAACTTTGGGACAGCTGTGGAGGACCAGGTGTGACCTCAGCACCACAGATGAAGGTTTATAGAGGTCAGCGGATCGTTGTTCCCAAAACCATGCACAAGGTAGTTGTCTTGCTCACGCACGAGGGAATTTCGAAAACCAAATCTCACCTTTGAGAAAAGGTGTTGTTTCTAGGAATTAATGACCAAGTGGAGACCTGACTCAAGGGTGCCATGCTTGCCAATTAAGCAGTGGACCAGAATAGCACACCACTGAAGCACCCAGTAAATGCCACTGGGCCTAGGCAAGTGCAGATTTTGGGAGCTTTCCTGATGGGAGGAACATGCTATGTGCCACAGATGCTTACTCCTGATTCCTCTTTGTGAAACTTATGGAGACCACAGAGTTTGAATACATCAAACCAGAAAAGATATTTGGCACGTTCAGGCTGGCAGCCAAACTTACCTGCATCATCTAAAGGTCCATCACCGATTAATCATACCTTTGTGGCCTTAAGCCAATTGGGGACATAAAAAGGTTCATGAGAACACTAAACAAAGTACTATGGTTTGGAGTTGTCCAACTTGTAAACCTGGAGTTGGCTCTCCATAGTTTTTTAGAAGCTTACAGAAACACTCCACACTGCGACTCACTGCTCGCCCGCCCGCACCAATTATGTTTGGGCAAATTGTGAAGGGCACCATCCCAGCAGCACCCCAGTAGTGGCCTTTCAGCCTCAATGTAAATGCCAGTCAACAAAGGCGTAAAAACAACAAAGATGCATCTAAGCAGTGGAGGGCAACCCACAGAGTAATGAGCCATGGAGACAGCTAAAAGACCAGTGCCCATGATGGACATTCAGTGCCCCCTATAAGAAAGGCGGTACAAAAGGGGGTGGTGATGGGCTAAAGAACGGTGCTGGATTAAACCCAGATCTGTTGACTGGGTGTGAGTGTTTGATTGGTTCAGATGCTCCGTCCATCACCACCCCCTTTTGTCCCGCTTTTGGCCGCCATAAGTGTGGCAGGGTATGCTCAGACGTGAGTCTCTTGCTCACTTTGCGACTGGATTCAAGCAAGCCGGGCTGAAGACGGCTGGAATGCCAGAAACCGATCCTCAGAAGCTTGTTTCCGGTCCAGGGAAGGCATGGCTTGGCAGTTCGGGCTGGACTGTTCCCATGATGCACAGGGTCAGACTGATTTGCATATAGCCATGTCTGAACTGGGGTGGCAGAGTGGGCTAAAGAACGGTGCTGGATTAAACCCAGATCTTTTGACTGGGTTTGAGTGTTTGATTGATTCAGATGCTCCGTCCATCACCACTCCCTTTTGTACTGCTTTTGGCCGGCTTAAATGTGGTAGGGTATGCTCAGACGTGAGTCCCTTGCTCACTTTGCCACTGGATTCAAGCAAGCCGGGCTGAAGACGGCTGGAAAATCAGAAACCGGTCCTCGGAAGCTTGTTTCCGGTCCAGGGAAGACATGGCTTTGCAGTTCGGGCTGGACTGTTCCCATGAGGCACAGGGTCAGACTGATTTGCATATAGCCATGTCTGAACTGGGGTGGCAGAGTGGGCTAAAGAACAGTGCTGGATTAAACCCAGATCTTTTGACTGGTTGTGAGTGTTTGATTGGTTCAGATGCTCCGTCCATTACCACCCCCTTTTGTACCCTATAAGAAAGGGACATGGGTGGTGGTGGTGTCTGTAATAGGAACAATGGCTACCACTTGAAAGGGTACTGAAAAGATCATTTGCAACTTACCCCAGTTTAAGAGTGAATGCTGTCCAGAAAAAGAACTTGAGTGCATACTACCAGGATAACATCACACAAGGAATAGACCAGGCAGAGGACAGTAGCCCTAAGTGTCCTTCATCCGCGTTACACAACTTTTCTCCATCACGAGGGGAAAAGACCCTCTCTAGGTGATCAGAACACCGCCAGAGGAGCAACTTCACTCAGGAGAGAAAGAACAAGCCGGATACAGTCAACAATGTAATTTCCAGACAAATCTTGTGCCGAGTCAAAGACTGAAAGATTTTGTGTGCGAGCTCCAGCTCCAGGATTGAAGGAACGAGCACTCAAGAAGCAGTGGGGTGGGGGTGATACATGATAAAGTGGAGCGTAAGGAACCGAAAGTGGGTGTAGTGTGCACCCAGTGGGCCAACACCGCGCTATGACGTCACGCAATCTGCAACCAGCTGCACCAAAGGTATAAATAAAACGACGTCAGACCGCTCATTGTCTGAGTCTGTGGAGAATGCAGAGAAGGTGTCCAGATCATGCTTGCATGCTGCATAGAGACCCTGTGGGGAGGGTCTACTGAGATACCACAAATCCAAACCAGAGGTAGAGGCACCAAGTCAGAACTAAGGTGTATTTCTAGAGAAAGTGTCAATGGAGTACTAAAACTGCCACAGAAGGGAGTGCAGAAAGTCATGTGATAATATACTAGCAGTGCTGCCTCTGGGGATGCTATTCTTAGAACACCAGCCCTAGCAAGTCCAACTCATAAGGCGTTAGACAAACTTATTTTAGCACTGGTATCTGCATCACCATACTAAAAAAGATACATTAGTCCTGCATACTATAGGTTCTGGGTGCACCAAGATCAGGTACTACATATTATAACAAAAGCAAACATGCTGCTCTACTGGCTATACACCACCGCAATTATGAGCACATAACTGATTGTGCATTAATGGGTGAGTGATGGGGGCTTTCAAAACTATGTTAGTGTAACAACGTTAAAACTGATTAGAACATTGGAATGTGGAGCACTCCATTGCAGACAATGGAGTGCTTTGCGCTTCTACGGGCTGGTAAATGCCCGCAAAGCAACATTTGAAAGGCCTCTCGGAGCCCTGGGGGATTTCAATCCCCTCGGGCTTCGAGAGGCCTTTGTTTAATTTGTTAGACCATTCTGCCCTCTAGTGGCAGAATGTTCTAATAGCCTTATAGCCCTTCGTAGCTGGGCTATACCGGCTATTAAAGTCCCGCTTCCTTGTTAAAAGCCCTCGCCTTCAGCTCGGGCCTTGTGGCGCGGTGGAGAAGCAAACCAGGACAACTAGATTCTTTTTAAGGGTTTGTCTTTTAATGCTAGGGTAATCAAAGTAATAAGGCTTTTGGGAAGTCAGTCTTTGGTGGTGGAGAAAAGTTCACAAAATAATGGGCCAGGAAACAAAACGACAGTCCTTGAGGTAAAGAATTTTGGGAGTTGTAGTTTGGCTCGGTTTCTTCCTTGTTCCTGGATGGTGGTCAGGAGTTCAAGTGAATGGCAGGCTTGCTGACCATATCCCCGTTCGAAGAGAGGACCGTCAACCGAAGAAAAAAAAGAAAAGAAAAAACAATGTAAGGGCGATGTTTCGCCTCTGAGTAATTGGTTGCGGGAAGTCGGGGAGGCGTAGGGGGGTTGCCCCCGCTACCGTCACCAGTGTGTTTTGCGTGCGCTTATTCTAGCACAAAGATGGTGTGAGGTCCCTACCACCCGTAACAGCCCCCCCTCTGGGTCTCTCCAATGCGTGGCCCCACACCAAGCCAAAACACCCCCGTACCTTGTTTAGCCACGTCCCTCCGGGGCCGTGGCTCGCTTCTCCGCGTTGCCAGGTATGTCTAGCTGCCCGTCTGTCTCCTCGTCCGGTACTGCTCTACTCCGGTGCTCCTCCCGGGCCGACGAGTCTTCCTGCTCCTCTCGGCGGCTTCCATCTTCGACCGTTGGTGCCACAACGAAGGTCTTCACCAGCGTCTTCTATGGGTGTGTTTCAACGGTCGGTCCAAACGAACAACGACTACCTCTGATGTCCTCCGTTTTGAAGTTGTCGAAGTCATGTGACTTGGTCACCTGATCCGGGAAGTCTACCGCCTTAAAGGACCAGTACTCCTCGGGCAAGGTCTGTGAATATAGAAGAGGAGACGGGGAAAGATAATAGGGAAAGTGTACCGCTGAGGGGGCCCCAGGATGCTCGTCCTCACAGGCCTTTAATAGCCGGTATAGCCCGCTACGGCAGGCTATAAGGCTATAATATGGCTTCGGCTACCACAGCATTTACCTTTGCTCAACTAAAACAAATCTGCACCAGGCCCAGCTCTTTCTCGGCTATGTGGTCAGATCATAAAAAACAGACAGGATCCAGTCTCACAATGATCAGTCACTTTTTATTCCAGCGCAATGCCTAAGTGATTGGCCCAGGCGGCGGCAGTACTTTATATTTTTAGATCGAAGCCTACCATCCAGCAACAGTGTCTGGTCTGCTTGCAACTTTTTGTGGGCATTCTTAAAGCTTCCATAGGAATGCATTTCACCCATTCCTTACTATTGGCTTTGTGGTCTCTAACTCACGTTTTCTGACTTGCTATTTGCTGGCTTGATTTGGTATAGGCTGTGCCGCTTGACTTCATCCCTTCCGTGAGCATTCCTTGTTTACTGTATCCTTTCAAGTACTCGCAATCTGTAAACAGGCCTTTAAATCTTGTTCTTATCTTCTCTTATTTGCTGTGTATTGAAAGCCAGAGGTCAAATGTAATTCTTTGTATTCTGATGGAACTTGGGGGGATATTTACAGTAGAAATAACGGAGCGTGTCATTGGCCTCCTTGGTTTAACGACACTTCAGAAACGCAAGGCTGCACCATATTTACAAGAATATGGTGCAGCCCTGCATTACCCCCTGCGCTGGCGCTACACTTAGCAGTGTAGCACCAACGCAGGCACCCTTACACCATAATGCAAGGGTGTCTGCGTGCAGGGGAAGATTGTTTATGTACAGGAAGGTCTCCCTTCCTGCACATAGACAATCTTGAAATGCTGTTTTGTCACTTCTATGTGTGCTGCTTATTGCAGCACATATGAAAGTTACAAAATGTAATTTTTTTTCAAAGATTGTTTATGTGCAGAAAGGGTCACCTTTTTTAACATAAACACTCCAAGGCGTATTGCTTTTTTCCATGTGTATGCCAAAGTCATCGAGAAAGCCGTCAACAGCCAGTTCGCCGCCTTCCTTGAATCCAACAACTCCCTTGATCCATCTCAATCCGGGTTTCGAGCCAAACACAGCACCGAAACCGCCCTCATAGCAGCGACCGACGACATCCGAGCACTCCTGGACAACGGTGAAACAGTGGCCCTCACCCTACTCGACCTTTCCGCCACTTTCGCCACAGTCTGCCACAGCACCCTTATACATCGCCTCAGCAACATCGGCATACAAGGAAAAGCCTTGGACTGGATCATCTCATTCCTCGCTGGGAGAACTCAAAGAGTTCAACTTCCCCCATTCAACTCAGAGGCCACTGAAGTCATCTGTGGAGTACCTCAAGGATCCTCACTCACTCCCACCCTCTTCAACGTCTACATGAGTCCTCTCGCCTCCATCGCGCGTCAACACAACCTCAACATCATCTCCTACGCCGACGACACCCAGCTAATCCTTTCCCTCACCAAAGACCCCAACACCGCCAAAACCAATCTTCACAAAGGCATGAAAGAAGTAGCCGAATGGATGAATCAGAGCCGCCTAAAACTCAACTCAGACAAAACGGAGGTGCTCATCCTAGGATCTTCCCCCTCAGCTTGGGACGACTCTTGGTGGCCTTCCGCTCTGGGCACAGCCCCCACACCCACAGACCATGCACGTAACCTTGGCTTCATCCTAGACTCCTCTCTCTCGATGTCCAGACAAGTCAACGCCGTCTCGTCCACTTGCTTCAACGTACTTCGCATTCTCAAAAAGATCTTCCGTTGGATCCCCCTCGAGACAAGAAAGACTGTCACCCATGCATTGGTCACAAGTCGACTAGATTATGGTAACACTCTTTACGCCGGAATCACAACAAAACTACAGAAAAAACTCCAGCGCATCCAAAACGCGTCAGCAAGACTCATATTAGACATCCCGCGCCAAGATCACATCACCGGACATCTAAAAGACCTCCACTGGCTTCCCGTCAACAAAAGAATTACCTTTCGCCTTCTCACCCACGCACACAAGGCCCTCTACAATCTAGGACCCAAATGCCTCAATACTCGACTGTCCTTCTATAAACCCACCCGCCAACTAAGATCGTCCAATCAAGCCCTCGCCGCAGTCCCGCGCATCCGGAAATCCACCATGGGTGGCAGATCCTTCTCCTTCCTGGCTGCCAAGACCTGGAACTCACTCCCCACCAACCTCCGCCTTACTCAGAACCACATCTCCTTCAGAAAAGAACTTAAAACTTGGCTATTCGACAAATAATGAACCCCTTCCCCTAGCGCCTTGAGTAGTGCGCTATACAAATGCCTGAACTTGAACTTGTGTACTGCACAAGGCAGTATGCATGGAAAAAGCAAGAACGAGGAGAAATAAAGTATTTTTCCTCATTTTGCCAAGTTAAGACCAGTTCTTCCTGGTCTTAATTTTGGCGCTGCCTCCTATTTAGGCTGCCCTTGTAAATAGGGGGCAGCGTCAAAATCAGTGGGTGTTGCGGTGGAACGTCCACCGCAACACCCACTGCCCACCCCTTTCAGGCTAAGCAAAGTGTGAAAGGGGGCCTTATTTACATATATATTTATAAGGCACCGTTAAGCCACATTAAGTGGCTTAACGCTGCCTTGTAAATAAGGCAAAGCCCCTATCGCCTCGGGAACCTCACAAAAAGTAATGTTCCCATGGCGATAGGGGCTTGTAAATATGCCCCTAGGTGCCTAAAAATCTTTTGCTGGCTTCGAAGTGAGAGAATGTATGTGACAGTTCATCCTGCTGAGTACCCAAACAGGAGGACAGGCTGTAGGATGTTCTTTTTTCTAGCACACAACAACAATGAACTGTGCTGATATTTCAGAACACATCAAAATGAGAAAAGTAGAAATGAAGCACATTTTGTTTTGTAGTCCTGAAGATGTAATGGCCATTTTAATTGGAAATGTAGTTTGTAATGGCAGTGCTCTATCTGACCATGCATATTCCACTACGCCACTCTGCTTTACATTCATTACCTCTACAACCCTCTACTCTTCTACACCACTACACTCTACAACACTCCACTGTAAGATACTCTAAGACATGTCTCGCCACTCGACTCTATGCCCCTCCACTCCACTTACCCGACTCCACTCCAATCTACCCCTCTCCACTTCAATTTAGGCCAATCCACTTCCAATATATCTCACTCCACTTCACTACTTTCTACCTCAAAGTATTTATTTATTTATTTAAAATTATTTATTTAAAATATTTATAAAGCGCGACTGTCACCTGGCAGGTATCCTGGCGCTGGTAGCTACTCATGTGGTTTATAGACGGGGGCGGGCTGGGAATGGCCGGTTTTTTTATAGGGACAGGGGAAAGAACCAAGTTTTGATACGTTTCCTGAATGGGAGGAGATGAGGGATATGGCGAATGTCGGCAGGCAGACTGTTCCATAGCTTGGCTGCAGCTACTCTGAACGATCTTCCTCCCATCCTGGCCTTCTTACATCTGGGCACTCTCGCGAGGCAAGCAGTTGTGGACCTAAGTGTTCTGGTGGGGGTATACCAGGAGAACAGACGTTGAAGAGGTCTGGGTCCTATTCCATGTAGTGCCTTGAAGACCAGGCAAAGGGCCTTGAAGGCAATGCGTTGCCTCAGAGGCAGCCAATGCAGCTCGGCCAGTGCGGCAGTGGCCGAGGATCTCCTGGTCCATCCCAGAGCCAGTTTGGCTGCTGCCGACTGGACTCGTTGGAGTCTGTCCAGTAGTGTCGCCGGAGATTCAAGCAGCAGGGCGTTGCAGTAGTCAAGGCGACTAAGAATAGTACACCTGACTACTAGTGCTCTGGCAGAGGCGAAGTACCCCATCCCAATCGACCCCACTGTAATCCACCCAATCTATCCCACTCCACTCCAATCTACTCCACTCCAATCTAAACCACTCCACTCAATCAACCCCAATGTACCCCACACCACTCTATCCCACTTCAATTTGCCCCACCCCATCCAACTCCCCTCACTCCACTCTACCCCACTCCAGTAGTCTACATCACTCTAAACTAACCCACTCCAATATAACCCATTCCAATCTAACACATTCTATCCCACTCTATTCCAATCTACCCTATTTAAATCCACCCAATTTACCCCCACTTCAATGTGCCCCAATTTACCCTAATCTACCCACCTCAAATCTAATCCACCCCCCACTCCACTCTAATCTACTCCACTCTAATCTATCCAACCCCACTACTCTCCAATCTACCCCACTGCAACCTACCACAATCTACCCCACTCCACTCCACCCCTATAAACCCCACTCCACTCTAACCTACTGCACTCCACTCCACCCCACTCACCTCCAATCTCAATCCAGCTCCACTACCCTACTCTGATCCACCCAATCTACCCCACTCTACTCCATTCCAAATTTTGCCCACCCCACTCTACCCTAATTTACCCCACTCCACTTCACTCCAATCTATTCCACTCTAAGATACCACTGTCCACTCCATTGTAACCTACTGTATCCCATTCTCCCCCACGCCAATCCACCTCACTCTACTCAATTACAAGCGACCCCACTCTACGCCACTACAATCCACCTCATTCCAGTCTTCCTCACTCTACCCCAACGTACCCCACTATAATCTAAGCCATTCTACCCACACTCTACTCTAAACCAATCTATCTCCTCCATGCTAACCCAGTCTACTCTTTTCTTTTTTATAAATTAGAGAGGCAACACACAAAATGTAATTTGAAATCAATCAGGTACACAATGAGAGTAAGGAGATTGTCTTTATCCTTGAGATTCTTTATTCTTCTTCAAACATGAACAAGAGCGTAACCCATTCATTTCACCAAAAAATGAGCTTCATCAGGGATGCAAAATATAAAAGCATAAAATAAGACATGCAGTGACTCCTACTCCTTAAGAAAAAACTTCAAAACACAGTGGATATCTACAGTGAAGAGATGCTCAGATGATGCTACCCTTAAAATTGCAATGAACAGCAAGAATGTAGTAATGCTGAAGTTCACACTATTGCACAGGAGGTTTGCAATCATAAAAATCTGTGGAAATTATTCTGGATGGTAAAGTGACCATCACAAGGCAAATATAGATCAAACAATCACAAACTGATGTGCAATATCTTATACCTGGATCTCCATAATATTGAAAGTCAGTGCAAAGAAAAATATCATCACATTTAGTAGGCCAAGACAAAGGGATGAATTTTTAAAACAATGTGTTTATTGTTTTATGTTATGTTAATTTCGATTTATATAGCGCCAAATCACCGACAGGTCTCTTAGCGCTAGCTTTGGGAACCCGTCCAGGCTTTCCCTGCGAGATAACCCCTACTGGGCATCCCCAAGGTGAAGACCAGGCATCCCATCGCGGTGGGGTCGTAGTGGAGATTAAGCAAGCTAATGCCCAGAGTTGCAGAGTGTGAACCCATGATTCAAGTAGGCACCGAAGCGAGAATTATCGTGTCCGTGGACATTTTGAGCTCAAGACCCTGCCGCGTTGGGAATTGAACCCTGGTCCCCAGTCTGACCTCTGCATCAGGGTCTGCCTCCTCTAACCAGTGAGCCACACTTCTCCACCGTATAAGAGCATATACATTAACAATAACCTATCATAACAAGCCCATTGACCACACTGTTACCCCAGGCACAGTACAATTGTACATCAATGTTCTCCTTGTCATTGCCCACTTCCCGTGACCTCCCCTGCCCTGGTTCTCAAACAAATAAAGACTGTTTGTTCGTTTGGCCCCCACTCTCCCAACCTGTGACAGATGTACGGGTACCTGTCTCATCCAAGCTCTCTATCGGCTCACAGATTTTGTCAAATTCCTTCTAGCAACCTCATCCCTTGCAAACTTCCCACTCTATAGGTTTACCATGTTCCATTCCTGTCTCCCAGTCTTGGTGTTGGGGAATCCCAGAATTCCACCTCTGAGCAATGTCTCATTTCACCATCATGCACCCAAGGTTTACTAGAATGTTCTGATATTGAGACAGATATGTTTGTCCCCATATAACCAGGAGTGGCAGCCAAAGTTGTAATTCCAGGGGAAGCCCCGTTGCGTCCTCCCGTGATCTCCCCACTGCCTCCTAGAAGTCTCTCAGCAGGGACAACCCCTCAGTGTGTGTGGTAAATTCTGGTGTAGTAAGCCCGGTGCAGGATTTTAATCTGGATTAGGAGAAAAATTGCCTTTATGGCCACCTCCACAGGAAACCCTAAAGCCTCCTGCCAATCATCCTTGTCGAGATCCCCCAGATCCTGTTCCTATTTATCCTGCAATTTCAACAGAGAGAGGGTTGCGCATTTCGCATTGTAGTGCTACATGTCATTGAGACCAGTTTCATATCCACCCGCCCATCTAGCAGTCTCCCTTCCAGTGCGGCTGTTTTACTGTTTCTCCTCCTCCAATGACCCACATTCTCTGAGGGCGTGTCTTAACTGGCCATATTGCAGACTTTGTGTCTCTGACAGCTGATATTCTTTCCTCAAGAAGGCAAAGGGCACCACTCCATTTGCATTTCCCTTATTGGGAAGAGGTGTGGCGCCGCGGCCAGGGCGACTGACTACGGAATCTGGGGATCACGGTTCGATCCCCGGTGCCGGCAGAAGATTGGCCCAGCACCATGTGACTCTGGGCAATAGCTTGCTTAATCTTCCCCCCAGTTACCCCCGGCCAGCCTCAGTTCTGCGCATCAATCCACACCCATACCACTAAGCCTTCTATCACTAGAGCAAACAGCAATGGGCAGAGTTAGCACCCCATGCTGCACACTGCTCTGCACTCTAAGGGGCTTATTTACAAGAAACTGACACATCTATATAGATATGTCAGTTTCCCTGTACCTGCGTGCGAAACCCTTGCGCCACCATGGATCCACCGTATTTATCATACGGAGAACTATGGCGCAAGGATTGACAGATGCACCAGAAACATTGACACATCTGTTGTCGCAAAAGTCACACATTGCTGGAGTTGTGTCGCAAGCATGATGCAACTCCAGCAATGCATGGGGAAACCTATTCCTAATACACTGCGTCACTCCTCATGCCTCCTCTGGCGTCCTAGGAGTGGCGCAGTGAAATCTTGTAGATTTCACTGTGTCACATCCGTGAGGCTTTCACAAGTGGGAACGCCCACCCTGCATACATTTTACCTGACTCAGGCATAATTTGGCGCAGGGCTTTACAAGGTGACGCATCTCCCTAGATGTGTCACGTTGTAAATGGGCCGCAACGTGGCACACTGTTTACGCCGCTGCTGCGTTAACAAAAGTGACGCAACGGAGATGCAAAAGTGTTGTATGGGGCTTGTACATTTGCCACTAAATTCTCAGGAGCTGTGACCATTAATCTTCAATCTGGCCTCCGCATTTCAAAAAGTAGTTTGACCCATCTGATATATTTCGGTCCGAATCCCATCTTGGCCAGCACCCCAAAGAGGTACGGCCATTCCACAGAGTCAGAGGCTTTATTCGCGTTGAGTGAGGTGATCGCCCATTCCGTGGGTGAGGTCCCTATTTTATTTATTTATTTATTTTATTTTATAAACTTGTAAGGTGCAACAGCTACCCAAAAAGGGTTTCCCGGCGCCAGAAGACACAGCAAAGAAGTGAGAGTGGGACGTCAAGGTCATTCAGAATTATTGATCGAACAACCAGGTTTTTATTTCTTTCCTAAACTTAGAATAACTCTCTTCTTTGCGTATGTCCCTACCAAGTTGTTATGGAGCCTTCTCAGATACAGCCTGGTCAAGTGATTTCTTGACTTGGGGTTACTGGTTGAAAAGTTTCCGCACTCCGTCCATCATATTGTTGTGTTTGCTATGTTTCCCTAAATGGCCAAGGGTATGATTAGACATGGTTAACTTGCTTGCTGTGCCACTGGATTCAAGCTAGCCTGGCTGATCAGGGGTGTTACCCTAAAACCGGTCCGGTCCCAGGATGCTTGCTTACGGTCAGGGAGGACCTGGCCTGGCAGTTTGGGCTGGGCTGTTCCCATGAGGAGCAGGGTCAAGACTGATTTGCATATGGCTGGGGTCAAACTGGGGTGGCATAGTGAGCAAAAGAATGATGGATTAAACGCAGATCTCTTGATTGAGGGTGAGTGGTTGAAAAGTTTCAGCGCTCCGTCCATCATCATGTTGTGTTTGCTATGTTCACCCTAAGTGAGCAAGGGTATGCCCAGACGTTGGTCCCGTGCTTGCTGTGCCACTAGATTCAAGCTAGCCTGGCTGATGAGGGGTGATACTCTTATTGTTTCTAAGCTGTAAGGATGCCGGTCACCGCCACTGTCCTTCGTACGCCACGCAGCGGGCCCAATGTGAGACCCTGTTTCATTGAGCCATGGGCCTCCTGTGCTGATGTCAAGAAGTGAGTCTTGTCTCCATTCGGCAGGAAGAGGAGTGGATATTTTAGATCCAGTTGACCTAACACCCTCTTAACTGGCACAAAGGCCCCCGCTTGTCTTCGGACTAGGTTAGTATAGTCTGGGTACAGATTCAACTCCTGTCCATCTATTCTTCAGGGACCGCGTTTCCTTGCCGCCTGTTCAATGCCATCTCTGTCCCTGAAGTTTATCATCCATGCTATAATAGGGTGGTGGCTCGCCCCTGACGGAGGTGGTACGCTGGGATTCTATGTGCACCTTATACTGAGAAGAATCGGGAGGGATTGCCCTACAAGACAGTCTTTTATAACCACTCCTCCATGAATAATTCTATATTCAACCCCTCTGACTTTTCCAGTACCCCGACTTCTCGAACATTGTGGCGGTGGGATTTATTTTCCACATCTTCCAGTCTGTTCACCAGAAGCATCACCTCCCTCTCCATGGCAGTGCTTTTATATGTAAGGTCTTTCACCTGTGGCAGGGTAGCGCCCAGTTGGTCTTCTATCTCTTTAACTTGGTCAACCAGTTTTTTGTGATCGTCCCTCAGTAATCCTGCTTCGCGCACCACTGCAGCGATCTGCGTTTACAGGGATATATTTGTATTTCTGCCACATGTAAACAAGCATTGAAACCTGCGAGTAAATGCTAATTGGATGGGAGCAGGAAACAGCAACTCAAGGTCCATATACATTATAAGGTAATTTTTAGCGTCTTTAATACATTGAAGGTCAGCAAAGAACGATTTGTATCACTTAACTTGGTGAGGGGTGCACTTTAAACAATAAGGTGGAGAAATTGCCTTTGCACCAGCATATCAATGAAGATTGACCATCTTTTATGTCATCTTCACTTGGGAAGGCAGTGACCTCTCTATAATGTATTAACTACTTGGACTTTGGGCCAATACACATGTGTTCGGTGCTAGTTCATGCACTTTTTTCTTTCTCTCTTACTTTCAATTTTACTATGTTATGTGGAGATTTTGTTTACTATATTGTTATTGTTAAATTTTAACATCTTGTAGTGCTCCTAATGGTGGGCTGCTGGTTTTGATTGAACATACCGCATTAATTCTGTTTGGAATTTTTCAAGACCGGGACCATTAGTAGGTATCATGGTAAGATCATTTTGTGACACTATGCCACCATGTTTGACTAGAAGAACACTTGGAACGGGTTGTCCAATTGAACGCTTTGTCTTTTCTCTTCTGTTTATATATTAATCCTAGTGTGTTTTTCCCTCATTTCTTTTATTATAACTCTATATTTTTTTTGTTTAAATAATTGATTGTTTCTGGCTGCACTCTCTGATTTGCATATCCAATATGGTATGCATTAATGTCATCACTATATCTTAGCGTATTCAATGTGATCAATCAATCAGCATTTGCAAAATGCAGCACTGTCACCTCTACGGGTATCTGGGTACTGAAGGTGCCATGTCTCTGTCGAAAAGCCAGGTCTTGAGTTTCTTTCTGAAGTCCATCAGGGAGGGTGCTGTCTGGAGGTGAAGAGGCAGGTCGTTCCAGGTCTTGGCGGTGATGTAGGAGAAGGAACGACCTTCACTACAGCGGACGCGGGGGTGTGTGCGAAGGGGAGTGAGGCAAAGAGCAGGTGTCTTGAGGGCAGGTGCAATTTCAGACGGTGGTTGATGTAGGATTGTCCTTGGTTGTGGTGGACTTTGTACGAGTCTGTGAGGATCTTGAACTGGCATCTTTTCTGGATGGGGAGCCAATGGAGGTTTCTGAGGTGTGGAGGTTTGTGGGTTTGTTTGGGGAGGTCCAGGATGGGTCTAGCTACAGCGGTCTGTATGATCTGGAGTCTGCTGAGGAGCTGTGTGGGGATTCTGGCATGGAGAGCATTGCTGTAGTCGATGTGGCTGGTGATGAGGGCCGGCGTGACGGATTGTCTGGTGTTGATTGGGATCCATCTGAAAATTCTGTAGAGCATGCGCAGGCTGTAGAAGCAGGAGGAGGCATCTGCGTTGACTTGTTGTTTCATTGTCAATTGGATGTTGAGGATGATGCCGAGGTTGCGAGCATGGTTAGACAGTGTGGGTGTAGGTCTAACATCTGCAGGCCACCAGCTGGGGTCCCATGTGGAGGTGTTCTTCCCGAAGATAAGTACTTCTGTTTTGCCGGAGTTGAGTTTGAGGCAGTTGTCTCTCATCCATATAGCTACACTGGTCATGGCGTAGCGGAAGTTGATATTGCCGTTAAAGGGGTCCTCTGTAAGCGAGTGGATTAGTTTAGTGTCGTCTGTGTAGGAGATTATATTTAGTCCATGGGATCTGACGACGTCTGTGAAGGGGGTCATGTAGATGTTGAACAGGATGGGGCTGAGATATGATCCTTGTGGTAGACCGCATATGATGTCCTTGGATGCGGAGGTGAAGGGAGGTAGTCGGATGCATCCTGTAAGGAAGGAGGCAAACCACTTGATTGAGGTTTGCTGTATGCCGATGTTGTGGAGTCTGTTGATTAGGGTGTGGTGGGAGACGGTGTCGAATGCAGCAGATATCACATTTTTCTTCGAGCTCACTTGAATTATTTTTGAGATCCAGATTTAAGATACTGCACATCAGTTTGTGATTAATTGAACTATATTTGCCAAGAGATTCGCCCTTTGTGAACCATAATAATTTCCACGGATGTTTATGAATGCAAGACTCCTGTGCAAGAGTGCGAACTTCAGCATTACTACATTCTTTCTGTTCATTGTAATTTTAAGATCAGTGTCATTTGAGCATCTCTTCACTGTATATACACTTTCTTGTTGGTACGAAGCTGTATTTTCCAGATTTTTCTCAAAAAAGAGGAGTTGCTCCATGTCCTAATTTACACTATTGAGGCAGGCATCAAGTGAAAATACTTTGTGGGGACTACAGGTAGTGCAGGACAGTGTTCCCTAGCTACCATTGTTTGTCTTGACCACCCCAATGTAGCCCACTCCATTCTACTCTACTCTACTCTACTTATTTGCTTTGCCCCTGTCCATGCCACCCCAATCTACCCCACTCCACGCAACTCCAATCAAGCCCATTTCACTCTACCCAACCACTGCACCCCACACCACTAATGTTAAGCCATGCTGCACATTAGCCACACTGGTGTACAACATGGCTAAAAAACATTGCTAAAGCCAGTAGCTCTCTCATAGGTGAAACCTATTGCCTTCACCAATGCTTGTATTTTACTGTTAGCCCATCCACCCAGGTAAGGTGGCACTATGTGTCCCATACAGTGTACTCTGTGCGGTGACTATGCAGCTCTTGGGCAGTGGGCAGGGTACAGGATGTTTTTGCGGCAGAGAGTAGCCATATTAGTTCCCCTCTCTCCAGCTGGCCCTCAATTACCCTGGACATTTTGACCCAAGATGGAATAATGTTACAACTTAGCCCTCACCTGCCCTCTGTTCACACATGTGGGGTGCACAGGGTGGGTCACTGAGGTCTGGAATGGCAGGCACAGTTTAAAAGTGCCACTGCCAACACAGCTCAGGTGCTGAGCCTGCCCTCACCTACTGGTGCAGCCAGGGCTCACTGCAATGGTGGCAGTATCAGAATGTGTGTGTGTGTGTGGAGGTGGCAGTAAGGAAAAAGATGTGGCTAGAAAAGGACAAAATATTTTTCTTTTGTCACTGTTTTTTTAGACTTCATCTTCAGGTATAAAATAACAGTACACACTTAATATGAAAAATAAATGCCAGTCAAAGTAAGCAACAGGAAATACACTCTTTTGCATTACTGCAGCACAAATGTATTGTTTCATATCCAGAAGGTTAGTGTCCTTCCATTTTTCGGAGTTTTACTAATAAGAAAGTGTCAGTCTAAATGTCACACGTTTGGCAGTGGAATGTTAATCATAAGTACAATGAAACCATGGAATGTCACACAAAAGCAAACTGACAACCTAGCAGTGAAGACCAATCAATCAATCAAAGCAGACTTGTAAAGCATGGCTATTCACCTGTGATGATATACAGGCGCTGAGAGGCCTGCTGCAGAAGTAGGGCTCAGTTAAAAGACAGGCCCTGAGTATTTTCCTGAATACCCATCATGGAAAATGAGGTCCGAAGGAGTAGGTAATTCCAGGATTTGGTAGTGGGGTACAAGAAGGAACATCCTCTGCTGTTGCTTCAATGGATGAGAGGGGTGTGTTCGAGGGAAAAAGAGGCAAAGTGCGGGTGTCTGGCAGGTTGGTGGAATTTCAGGCGATGGTTGATGTATGATGGTCCCTAGTTGTGCAGGGCTTTGTCAGAGTGGATACGCATCTTGAAGTGCCATCTCTTCCGAATGGAAAGTGGGTTCATTTGGGGAGGTCGAAGATGAGTCTGGCCGCTGAAATCTGTGTGGTGTTTACTCTCTTCAGGCGATGCAGGATGATTCCTGCATAGAGTGTGTTGCCGTAGTCTAGCTGACTGATGACTCGGGCTTGAGTGACAGATCGTCTGATGCTGATGGGGAGCCATTTGAAGATCTTGTGGCGCATGCGAAGAGTGAGAAAGAGGGCAGAAAAGACTGCATTGATCTGGTTTTTCATGTTGATCTTGGCATTCAGGATGATGCAGAGTTTACGGGTGTTGTCTTTCAGTAAATCTCAGAAGGCTACCAGGAGTTGTTCCACAAGGATGTGTTATTCCTGGAGATCAGAACTTCCAATTTGTCTGTGTTGAGTTTCAGGTAGTTGTCTTTCATCCAGCCGGCAACCAACCAAGGATTGATGTACATATTGATAGAAGTAAATTTGCAGAGCTGTGTTTAGCGTTCTAGTACAGGAAAATCAATGATGCTCTAGGTTAGGCATGAGGTGGCTTGGTAGGATTTTGTAAGTGTCGGACGCTGCCTGGACTGTACAGGTGCAGTGACAAACAATAGTGGCTGCTATGGGGCAGTAATTGAGGGGCAGGGGAGATAGGGGATCAAAAAAAGGAAAGACTAAACTAAACCTGCTGGCCGCTGCTTCTTCTTCCATCCTCTTCTTCTTCCGTCAGCTCCATCATGTGATTAAGACCGGTAACCGGACATCGTATTTTAGGTATTACAGCACCTTGATCATATAGGTAGCTCTATCACTGACACACCATTACTGGACCCTTTAACATGGTCAAAGGGGCCTGGGAGAAGGTGTTGCTGCATGTGTTGAATTTATCGGACTATACACGAAACGCAATATGTTCCACAGGGCTTCGACTTTTCAGTTTTCAGGAGATATATTGCTGGGACCAGAAACAATTATATAGAGATTTATTGTGGGGCTCGTCTGTCTTAGTTAGAAACTGTAAAAGATCCATCTGAAGTGATAGTGATTCTTGGGTCAGCTCAAACCTTTTTTAGAGCTCGTTTTCTTCTGGTTAAATCTTTTTTTACAGTTGATAAATATTGTTCTTTTGCAATTTAGGGAAGTTGGTCCCCATCAGAGTCGTAAGCCGGGCTTCTTGCATTTTTCATTCTACTTCTTTATTTATTCATTTTTTTCCTGAATGATCATAAAAAGTTTAACTATTTTATTGTGTTCTTTTATATCGTGATGGTTTTTAATAACTTGAAACAATAAAAAAAATCTATCTATCTATCTTCCTTTGATGCAGGAACAGGAAGCACCCAGGCTTCTAGACTCCCCTAGCCAATCAGGACACTGCTGATAGCAGCGTCATGATTGGTCTGAGCGCCGTGGTTCGGCGCTGAGATGGGGACTGGCAGCCTGGGCATGTTCTCCACCCAGGCTGTGCTACACAGCACAGTGGAGAACATGCCAAGTGCGCTTGATGGTTTGGCAGGCCCAATGATGACTAGCCAAACCGTCATGGGCACTGAGGACATGTCCACCACTCCTTCCCCTGCTCTGTAGGCAGTCCAACCTGCCCTGCCACGCTCCTACCGAGAATTACTAAAAAATAAAATGATAATAACTTGATGTTATTTTCATTTTAGTTTACCTGTGGAGAAGCCGCCTCTTTGTGTTCAATGCGATATTGGAGAATTACACATCAGGAACGATACGTTTCATACCGCAGACTTTGGTTTCGGTATGAAATGTATGGTTCCTGATGTGTAAATGTAAGTCTACACACCAATGAAAGTGTGTGTAATATAGTACAGCCTCTATTATGGGAAGTGCTTTGTTTCCAGAGCTCAAGCAACATGACACCAGGAGTAACTGACGTTGATCTTTCGAACGTTCGGAAAGATATGCTAATTCTTGAATAGATTACCCTTGAAAAGCCTGTATAATTCTATTTCTAGGTCTCGCCTACGCAGCGGGCATGCGCTAGATTGGCAAAAGACCTTTAGCAATCGCTTTGGCTTTTTAGCCAAAAACGTGCACGCAATCCATTGCCTTCAATTGCAATGCGTGCACGTTTGGCGATTCCTTTGCGGGAGCGAGCAGCTGGCACCATACGTTATCAATTATCATGCCTAGCTGCTCGCTCCCGCAAGGGAATCGCGCAGGACCCCTCCTCTCTCAACTCCCCCTGCAGCTGCGCGCGCGCTTGTTATTTTAGGTAACTAACAACCATTGACAAAGCCACTAGTTCTGGCTTGTTGTAGGTGGAATGTTACTTGTTACTAATTAATGACTGTTCAGCATCATCAACATTCTGTAAGATTTTTTTTAATTGGGCCCTGTGTCCTAAAGGTCAAAGACATGGTGGCCTGTAGGTGCCTACGCAGGAATGAATGAATGAATGAAAATATACTTGGTATAGCGCATGGCTACCCTAGGGCATCCCAGCGCTTTGACCCAGGTAACATCATCCTCACTCATCGGAAAAGAAAGGTTTTTAATTGTTTCCGGAACATGAGATGGTTCGGTAGGAGTCGAATGCTCTCAGGAAGGTTATTCCAGAATTTGGCCGCTTGCAAGGAAAACCGCCGACCCCCCGTACGGGATTTCTTGATCCTAGGGACTGTCAGAAGATTGAGTTCACTGGACCTAAGGGTTCTGGAGGGTCGGTATGGGCAGAAGAGAGGGCGAAGAATATCTGGACCGTTGTTTGTGATGGATTTGTGGACCATACACATGGCCTTAAAACCTATCCTCTCTTGAATCGGAAGCCAGTGAAGAGCGCGCAGAGCAGGCTTAACCGAGCTGTGTCTAGGGACTTTGACCAGAAGTCGAGCAGCGCAGTTCTGGACTGACTGCAGAATTTTGATAGTGCCTAGCGGGGCGCCAAGATAGAGTGCATTGGAGTAATCCAATCTGGAGATGATCAAGGACTGTACCAGGAGCCGTCTGGAATCAGAAGGAAGGAGGTTGAGAACCTTCCTTAATGTCCTAATCAAGCCAAAGCATGTTGCGGCTACCTTCTTTGCCTGCACTTGAAAGCCGAGAGAGGGATCAAGCCAGACTCCCAAACTCTTGATTTGTTTCTTTGGGGTCGGAGGGGGACCCAGGCAGCTCGGCCACCATGGGTTAAGGTTCAGAGGAGCCTTGTAACCCATGATCATGATCTCGGTTTTAGTCCCATTTAGTTTAAAAAATGAGTCTTCCATCCATTCACAGACCTGAGTGAGACAGGGGGACAGATTGTTTGGTCCAGAGGTCCCGTCTTCAGACCTAGTGAGTGAGACCACCAACTGGGTGTCATCGGCGTAGGTGACCAATTTTATTCCCCAGGGAAGCACCACCTCAGCCAAGGGCCTCATATAGATATTAAATAATGTGGGGCTTAATGAGGATCCCTGGGGAACGCCGTAGTGAAGGGGGAACTGTCTTGAGGTAAACTCCCCTTCAAAGACAGAGAATGTTCTTTCTGCTAGGAAAGATTGAAGCCATTTAAGGGCAACACCGGAAACGCCAGCCTCGTCGAGGCGGCTGATCAACAAGGAGTGGTTGACCGTATCGAAGGCTGCGCTGAGGTCCAGAAGGACCACCGCAGCGCAGCCTCCGGCATCTACAATCTTCCTCGCTTCCTCCACTACCACCACCAGGGCGGTCTCAGTGCCCTGTTTTGTTCTGAAGCCAGTTTGAGTAGGGTGAAGTACAGCCTTGTTCTCAATAAAGGCGGATAAGGCAAGATTGACATGCTTTTCTGTAATTTTACTAATCCCTGGCAACAGGGAGATAGGGCGGTAGTTTGACCAGTCATCAGGGTCGAGATTGGCTTTTTTTAAAAGAGCTTTGACTCTGGCCTGTTTCCACAGTGGGGGAACCACTCCAGTGGAAAGGGAGGAGTTGATTACATCCTTTATAATTGGTACTACCACCTCAGGGACTTGTTTTAGGGCAGAGGGCGGGGCAATGTCCGCAGGAGAGCCTGATTTAAGAGTCTGCAGAAGTGTTTCTACTGTGGAATGATCTATCAAGGGCAGAACATCCAGAGTAGGTGAGGAGACCAATCGAGTGGTGAGCTCAATGGAGTGCCCAAGATCATTTGTAGCTTCCTTCACACAGAGGGAGGAGTAGATGGTAGCAACCTTTGAGCTAAAAAAATTGGCTAACTCCTCGCACCGTTTTAGAGGATCGGCCACTTTATTCAGGGGACTAGGCGGAGTTACCAGAGACTTGAAGATTTTATACATTTCCCTAGGGGAGTTAGCGCCTTTAGATATCTCAAGCTGGTAGAAAGTTTTAGTTGGGTCTTATAGTTCCTAAGAGTAGCTCTGTATTCCGCTTTATCCTCTGGGGTGAAGTTCTTTCTCCACTTCCTCTCTAGCCTCTTACAGTTCCGTTTAAGACATTTCAATTCTGCAGTATACCAGTGCATTTTACTGGAACCTCCACGGTGCACTATTTTATGTTTAGGGAGAGTGAGGTCAAGAGAGGACTCTAGCCACTTATTAAAAGAACAGTAAGCTTCAATCGGATTATCCTTCTTAATTAACGGTATGGAGTCTTTTAAAACAGTTGCTAACTTTGACACAGGCAATTTTGACCAAGTCCGACCAGTCTTGGTTGTAGTTGTAAAAGGATGGACGGCATCCATGGGAGTCCATGCAAATGATAGAAGTGCGTGATCTGACCACAATGTTGCTGAGTCTTTTACCTACTGTTCTTTTTTTACCCTAAATCATACTTTCATTTTTGTTGCTTAGATAAAAACAAATTCTGAATGTTTTTGAAATGTGGCTATCTTCGTGGAAAACTGATGACAGTAGGCAAAAAACCTTAGCTGATGGAGCTCATTGCAAAAAAAAAAAAGCTTAGCTGTGGACAAAAAAAAAGTTTCGCTCAAAAAGGAAATGACTTTGAAGGAGGCGCAGGCAGCTTCAACATCACTTAAGACACTCACCGAACCAGGAAGAGTCCTACAAACAATCCTACAGCGTGACATGTGCAGGGCCGGCGCCAAGTCCACGCTCACGATACTCCTCACTGCAGTGGGCATCATGTTTATCATCTGCCTGACGGAACAGTTCAAGCGGCACAAAGATAGGATTAACGCTTCAATGCCCACAGGCTGCCTTCTGACTCAAAAGAATGCCATACAAAAAGGGCGATTTCCCAGTCCGGGCGCCAAAGTGTGCAATGGGCGCGGGCAGGGGTGTTAGAATGTGAGCATTTGGAATCTGATGAAACCGCCAGTGTAGGACCTTTCAACTTTTATTCATTTATCTATCTTTTGTTTCTTTTCCAGTAGCTGGCAGGCGGGACCGCTGGTTGATCTGATTATACAATATTTGGAGACAGCTAAGAGAAAGGGGAAGTTTAGAAAAATCCAGGGAAATGTATTGTGTCTGTTGTGTTTCTATTAAAAAGGGGGATCTTTTTGGCAGGTGAAATGTAAACTGTGTTATTGTTGGGTTAAACAGGGTGTCCCGACCCCGCCACTTTCGGGGGTGCTCGGACGAATGGGGATTCAGTAATTTTACTCTGTGCCTTTACTGTCAACATGTTGCAAAGGCCGATTTTATACTGCGCTTCCAAAATTATCGATTTTATACCTTAAAAACCGTTAAGGTTGTGGAAAGCAATCCCCCACTCACATTCATCAAAAATGTGTGGGTGATACGAGGGCAGAGTCAGAATGTTGCATAAGAAGTTCTTTTGAGCAGTGGCCCACTACCGGGGTGTGATCCGTGGTTGTGTGGTAATTGTATGAGGGAAATATATAACTGGCAAAATACGCCGTGATCTGTAAACTGTAACCCACTACGTTATCTCCGTGAGGAGCAGTGCTTTTTAGGTCTCGCCTGAGCCAGCGCATGCGCTGCTCTGGCGAGACATTTAGTAAGCGGGTTTTCAAAAAGCCACCCACAGGCCTTTTCAGGCCACCAGCTGGCTGTTACACGCACAACCACGCGCAATGTGCACAGTTGCCATCTGGCTTTCTCAGCTTTTTCAGGCCACCAGCTGGGTGTTTGAGGTGTAAATCCCCTCTCCTACCCCCTCCCTTTTCCTACTCCCTCACGTCAGCTTCATGCCTCTACTGTAGCATGCTACGCTATCACTTTAATCAGTTAACGCTTTCCTCCCCTACCCCCTCACCTATCCCACTCCCTCCTCGTTAGCTTTATGCCTCTCTATACTGTAGCAGAGCACGTCTTTTATTTAACCTTAGAGCCGTCTGCACTTCTACTCCATCCACCCCCCTCACCACAGTAAGCAAATGCTGTGCGGTGTACTCCTCAGGAATCCGCAGTACTGGTCTTCCGCAGTCCCCAGATATTGCAGTTACACAAAGTATCACTTTGAAGTCTGTGCGGTTGTGTGGCTGGCTTTCTCTTCTTTTTCAGGCAACCAGCTGTGCGCGCGACGTGTAAATCCCCTCTCCTACCCCCTCCCTTCTCCCACTCCCTCCTCATCAGCTTCATGCCTCTACTGTAGCATGCCGCGCGATCACTTTAATCAGTTTCCGCTTTCCTCCCCTCCCCCCTCCCTTATCCCATTCCCTCCTCGTTAGCTTTATGCCTCTCTATACTGTATCAGAGTGCGTATTTTATTTAACTTTCGGGCCGTCCGTGCTTCTACTCCCTCCACCGCCCTCACCACACTAAGAAATGCTGTGCGGTGTACTCCCCAGGAATCAAACGTACTGTTCTCCCGCAGTCCCCAGATATTGTAGTTACACAAAGTATCACTTTGCAGTCTGTGCGGTTGTGTGTTTTTTAGACATTGCTTGCCTCGAGACCCATTGCTCCGTGTACGTGTGCATGCGCATCAGAACTGAACGCAGCATTCTCAGATCCTCAGTCAGAGCGCTGAGTTCCTTCCTGCGGTTCGCTATCACATCAGTCTAATTTATCACCTGTACCTCCGTTTGCAGGTAGTATGCATATTTGTACAGACCAGGCCAGGTCTGTTCACCAGTATGTTACTGCGTGTGCTGTGATCATTGGCCGTGTAATGATGTTCAAAAAGGGGGGTGGTGATGAACAGAGTGTCTGAGTTAAACAGACCACTCTTACCCAGTCCAAAGATCAGGGCTTGATCCATCACCGTTATTTATCTCACTGCCCCATCCCAGCTCAGAACCTGGCTATATGCAAATCAGTCTGTCCCTGGCCCAGTGCATCATGGGAACACGGCAGACTAAACTACCAAGCCAATTCTTCACCAGAAAGGAGACAAGCTACCGGGGACCGGTTTCTGGCATTTCAGCCTTCTTCGGCCCGGCTTGCTTGAATCCTGATGGAGCAGTGAGAAAGGGACTCATGTCTGAGTATACCCTGCCACACCTATAGTGGCCAAAAACGATTTACAAAAAGGGGGTGGTGATGAACAGAGTGTCTGAGTTAAACAGACCACTCTTACCCAGTCCAAAGATCAGGGCTTGATCCATCACCGTTATTTATCTCACTGCCCCATCCCAGCTCAGAACCTGGCTATATGCAAATCAGTCTGTCCCTGGCCCAGTGCATCATGGGAACAAGGCAGACTAAACTACCAAGCCAATTCTTCACCAGAAAGGAGACAAGCTACCGGGGACCGGTTTCTGGCATTTCAGCCTTCTTCGGCCCGGCTTGCTTGAATCCTGATGGAGCAGTGAGAAAGGGACTCATGTCTGAGTATACCCTGCCACACCTATAGTGGCCAAAAACGATTTACAAAAAGGGGGTGGTGATGAACAGAGTGTCTGAGTTAAACAGACCACTCTTACCCAGTCCAAAGATCAGGGCTTGATCCATCACCGTTATTTATCTCACTGCCCCATCCCAGCTCAGAACCTGGCTATATGCAAATCAGTCTGTCCCTGGCCCAGTGCATCATGGGAACAAGGCAGACTAAACTACCAAGCCAATTCTTCACCAGAAAGGAGACAAGCTACCGGGGACCGGTTTCTGGCATTTCAGCCTTCTTCGGCCCGGCTTGCTTGAATCCTGATGGAGCGCGTATTTTATTTAACTTTCGGGCCGTCCGTGCTTCTACTCCCTCCACCGCCCTCACCACACTAAGAAATGCTGTGCGGTGTACTCCCCAGGAATCAAACGTACTGTTCTCCCGCAGTCCCCAGATATTGTAGTTACACAAAGTATCACTTTGCAGTCTGTGCGGTTGTGTGTTTTTTAGACATTGCTTGCCTCGAGACCCATTGCTCCGTGTACGTGTGCATGCGCATCAGAACTGAACGCAGCATTCTCAGATCCTCAGTCAGAGCGCTGAGTTCCTTCCTGCGGTTCGCTATCACATCAGTCTAATTTATCACCTGTACCTCCGTTTGCAGGTAGTATGCATATTTGTACAGACCAGGCCAGGTCTGTTCACCAGTATGTTACTGCGTGTGCTGTGATCATTGGCCGTGTAATGATGTTAGCACGTGGCACAGCCACGCACTGTAAACTCTGCCAGTGCAGTGATAAGGTTTCAGCGCTGGAAATATTCTGCGCTAATATTAGAGAGTCACTTCGGATAGGCAAAGTCACGTCTGTGAAGCAGTATTTACATTTGTTTAAGACCATTGTGGCTGACACTGACAATTTACTTTGTTCCTTTCACACAATCCAGAGATAAAATTCACCATCACGCAACTAATTGGAGAGAGCTTATAAACCTCCAGAGAGCATAGCCAAAGATTCATGTCAAGAGGACAGGACTCTTTCATGAGGACCAATCTATGGCTGGAAAGGGACTAATATCATCCGCAAATCATTAGCATTAGGTTTAAAGTGGGCTAGCTTAATTCAGAATGGCCGGATGATGTGCTCTGCACTGAATAATAAGCTTATGTGGAACTTTTAGAGTCCAAAATTTAATCGTGGGCAAAGTGACTCCATTTTATAAACTGAATAAGAGAAAAGGCTAGATTTTTTTACTTTGTCTGTTAACGCGATTTGGTGACAAAAAAGAACTGGTGTAGGCTTTGCAAAAACAATTAGCTTCTAGATTAGCATTATTCGCAGACACACACACAACAGTAAACATTTAATGCAAATACGGTACTGATCTGGGCAAGGGACAAAAAATGTTTGTCCTGATATGTCCAAGCAAGCCGGGCCGAAGACGGCTGAAATGCCAGAAACCGGTCCCCGGTAGCTTGTTTCCTTCCCAGTGAAAGAATTGGCTTGGTAGTTTGGTTTGCCCTGTTCCCATGATACACTGGGCCAGGGACAGACTAATTTGCATATAGCCAGGTTCTGAGCTGGGGTGGTGCAGTAAGCTAAAAAACGGTGTTGGATTAAGCCCTGATCTCTTGACTGGGTGAGAGTATTCTGCTTAATTCAGAGACTCTGTCCATCACCACCCCCTGTTGTTTAATTATTCTGATATGTCCAACAGCACTGGGCGTCTGGATTGTTAAAGGACAGATTTCTGTGTCAGAAATGCATGTTTCTGAGCACGTTTCTTGAATGCTTCTTTTTAGGTCTCTCTTATGCAGCGCGCATGCGCTGCATAGGAGAGAGACCTAATGCCATCGGCACAGCTTTAGGGGCAAAAACGTGCACACGTTGCATTGCTTGCAATGGCAACGCATGAATGTCTGGCGATTTCCTTGCAGGAGCGTGTGGCACCATATGGTGGCGCCATATGGTCGCACGCTCCCACAAGGGAATCACGCAGGCCCCCTCCCCCTGTAGCTGCCTCATACATATCGCGCACAGTAACACGAAGTGTACTCGGCTGCCTGCAGGACGCAGGCGTGTTTACCTCACGTCAGTTCAGAGTCAGCAAAACATGCTTTGGGATCAACGAAGGCAGCCGCGCCTTTGTTTTCTCATGCCCTGCTTGCCCATAAGACATGGACAGCAAAAACATTTTATTAAACTTAGGCACACCTCACTACAACTTTAACAACGATGGGCACGTCATAATTTTTTTTGTGCGCTTAAATTAAAATATAACCCCCCGCACCAGATACGTCAGAAACGGCACCCTCCCTTGTGTCCGAGCCTGCCCTTCCAACCCGTTCTTCTTTCCCAACATTGCGACTCAATTTTGAACAGTAGAGCCAGCCTCTCTCCATTCCCTGCATCCCTCCCCTTGCACAGGGTCTGGTTGTCGAACATGCTCGCCATTGTTTTACTTTATGTTTTACACTCACAAATATTTGGATTTTATATTTGGAAGGCACGGAGAGTTTGCTGTGAGCGTGGCTGATCTTGGTTGCACCTTTTCATGCTATGTGCCTTCTGGGGGCTTCTCTGCGCCACCCGAGCTGGTGGGAGAGAGTCAGCAGGAGAAGGAGTCGCCAATTCCTCTTGAGCCATCCAGGTTCTGCACTCTGGTAGCTGCCTTAATCCATGCTCCTTTTCCCCAGTGATGTGCCACCTCGCCCCCTGCGATTTTCAAATTAAGCACAGGGTATCATCTAAAACGATTCTCACCAGACTGTGTTAATTCATTTGTTTTCTGCTAACACATACTAATTATTCCTGTACGAGGACATATGGACCCTTGCCTCCCTTTCTGCTCAGTCGGCAGTCTCTGTGGTAAATATACAGAAATTTACCTCGACGGATGGTGAGGCACTAGAACTGGTCTGGCAAATCCAGGACGCGTGGTAGCCCTATCAATGCACGTGGGAATTGTGTTAAGAAAGGACCCGCTCTTTGTTAAGGGTGACCAACTTTCCAATATCACGTTGCGGGATACTTTGGGCGCATAGAGACGCAGTGCCGCGTCCGGAGACAGTCATCAGAGGATGTTAATTGGGGAGCAGGGGGCTGAGTTGTGTGGCACATTTTGGTGGTTTCACTCTTAAACCCCCTCATTGAGATCTGGCCTTTTTGAAAGAATGAATTTGACTGGGAAATGTGCTTATCGAGTATTATTTCTATTCATAATGTATTTCAGTTGTAATCCCTTTACCATCTCCAGACATGACAAAAGACCCAATTCAGGCGGGAGCCTCCCGATTTTTTCATATGCCAGCCGCTGTCTTGTTTTAGGAGCGTCCAACAAATGTTAAGAAAGGTCAATCCAAGCCGGGATTTCAGTAGATCCACATATGCTAATATTACATACAATGACTGGAATTTATTTGCATAGTTAATGTTAATGTTAAAATCGGATTTATATAGCGCTCAGCTACTCCGAGGAGTGTCCCGGCGCTTTAACAAACCCGATGCAGAGGTCAGGGGCAGATGAACGGACAAAAGAGTTATTGAGCAAACAGCCAAGACTTCAGCTCCTTCCTGAAGGCAAGTAGTTTGCCGTTTTCCTCAAAGAGACCAGCAGGGAATTCCAGAGTAGAGGTGCCAGGTGACGAAAGGAGCGACCTCCAATTCTCGCCCGTCTAATAGATGGAACAGATGCCATGGCCAGGGAGGCCGATCTCAGTGTCCTAGTAGGCAAATAGAAAGCCAGACGTTTCCTAATGTATTTCGCACCTGAGAGATGGAGCGCTTTGAAAGCGAGCGTGAGCGCCTTAAAAGCAATCCGTTTTCTAATAGGTAACCAGTGCAGTCTTTTAAGTAGTCAGTGGTCACCATGAAAATCTTGTGCATTGGTCCCTGTTGGACCAGGGTTGGACACCCTGAAAAAGCCCCTAATCATTGAATCTTCCCTGGACTCTTAGGCAACAGGGCCATCCGAGAAGGCGCCCCCTCACCGCCGAGGCATGTGGGCGTCTGCTTGAACTTCACCTTTAGACAAGTCATAGCGCTGTGTGCCGCCCAGGTATTTTAAAGTGACTTTGGTAATCCTTTAATGTATCTCACCTTTATACCCACGAGAAACCCTCCTTATTTTGGTTGCTGTAGGAAGCAAAGCTCTATCAACCCCTGCAACTCTCCTCCACTCCTGCGAACAATCATATTTTACCAGAATTAACAGCAAATGGACACCGAAAATAGTACTCGTGCAAAAGACAGAGAGGATAGAACCAGGAGATAGTGCTTTGAGTGTATATGTGTTGAAGCGCTAGAATGTTATGCTGGGAACTCATGCCTGGAAGCAGCCTGTGTAATAATAATAATGATCAGGGCCACGGGAATTATGCGGCAGGAGGACTAAATTGTGTGATACAGCTAGGTATATTATGCAGCGTGAAAATGCTAATAATGTGGCATTACGTGGCACATTTTGTTGATTACCTCATTACTTTTGAATTGGTACACGCGTTAACACTTTCCGTGTAAGGGTTTCACCCCATCAGTACCACTTTGGAACACAAATACAGAAATAAGCAACAAAAGAGTGAGCAGTCGACGTGCCGCGTTTTTAGTAACTTTTGCTAGGAACATGCCAGTCCTTGCCCCCGGCCAACTCCCGTCATTTGTAAGTTGCTTATTCCCCTAATTGCTTGTTTTTTTTAGGTTCAGGCATTTGAACACAAGAGGGTCCGGGACGTGCTGCCAGAGCTGTGTTACCTGCTCATGTTTGTCTGTGTCTGCACCCCTCCCCGCCTCGCCACACATCAGTTCTTGTTATTATTCACGCTTCTCTTTACAAAGGTACAAATTATGTATCTATTCAGCTTTATAAGAGAGAGTACAGTAGTTGGTAGTTGGTACGGTCCTGTTTCTCGTCTGCCTGTCTACTAAAGACAGTATCAGGGCTGCTGTAGGGACACATTTGTGGTGTGCATGTATTAGGTGCTTTACGGGTGCCCCCTGCTCAGCAGTTTCTGGCCCCTCTCTGGGGACTCACCACATACTACACAATCCTTGCAGTAGACTTGCCTCAGTGGCCCTTAGAGAGCATGCTGGCTCAGGGTTTGCTGCTCCAGCAATGGCTTCCCGAGTTTCTCTGAGATGTGTGCCGAGAGCTGCCTGCTCCTCTCTAGGCTCCACTCTGCAGGGCCTCCTGTATAAATGCGGGGGAGTCTCCATATCTCTGGTCACCCTGCGCACCGTCTGGATCCGGCGTCCTTCCAGGAACACATACAGGGCAAGTGTGATCTGTGACACCACAGATAGCCCTGGATTCTTGCAGGGCATGCAACCTAACATTACATAACATCTTGTTGCTGCAATATTACAGATCTCCGAAGCCACCTTATTTTTAAAGATTGTAAATATTGAATTTGGTTGACAATTTTGAGCTACCTTAATATCTTACATAAGCTATGTGTTTCCTTTGTCGCCACTAGGTCTCACCTTTGGGACCTTATAAGTGTTTAGGTATCCAGCACAATATCCTTGGTGCAACAACATCAAGTGTTGCATGACTCTCTTATTCAGGTCGCTACGCACTCGGCAGGGCATGTACTGGACCTAGTGTTTTCTAACATCCCGGTGATTAAAACGGAGGACCCCAAACCTATGGGATGGACTGATCACTACCTGGTTAAAGCCACTGTGGAGGTTCTGGGGCCATTCAAAAGGGAAGGGCCGAACCGGGTCTTTAAGAGACCATGGCATAAACTTAAACCTAATGACCTCCATGACTCCATAGGGATGATTCCCGGCAGGGACATTTTGGACCCCGATGCAGCATACACCACCTTCAATGACTGGATTGCGAGGGGGCTTGATGCCCTCATCCCGGCTAAATGGACTAAGGGGCGAAGCTCCCCCTCTAACCCTTTGTATAACGATGCCCTGAGATCCATGAGGAAAGATTGTAAGAGGGCTGAGCGAACATGGAGAAGGGACTACAAAAATGGAGATAAAATGGGGTACTTTGCTAAATTAAAACGCTATCATAAAGCAATTTGCTCCGTGCGTGCTGCATTTTATGCGGAAGAAATTAAAGCCAGCTCTAACCCCACTAAAAGTATTTTTAAGCTGGTGCAGGAACTTCAGAGTAACAGAACTCCTGAGGCTAGCATCACTTCCACACAGCAGTGTGAGGTCCTTGCCATTTTCTTCGTAGAAAAGGTGCAAAAAATATATAGGTCATTTCCGCAGTACTCCCTGGACTTACACGCCTCTGTTGAAAAAGGTACAGGCAGAAGACCTTTTCCGAAGTTGCCCGGCGTTAGCCGCCTCTATACCCACTTAAGTTTACCAAACAGAGAGGCAGGCGCTGGAGACTTGGAAGGCAGGAAACAGAAGTTTTATTCTCTCCGGAGGAGAAACACATCAGTTCGGACAGCAAGTATCGTCACGAGGTGCTCTAACTGCATCTCCGAGGCCTGGCCTCTTATACACAGGTTTATTACTTTATTGCATAAAACACATCTCTGTCGACCCTTTGATGTACGGAAAGACATCCTCAGAATCCCCACTTCAGGCCCGTTCCCACACACATTTACAGTTGAAATCCCCACCCCGGTCACATCGGATGATGTTTATCGCGCAGCTGGACATTCCGCCGATTCACGGAATGTGTGAGGTTGATCGGATCTCATGGGGTGGGGGCTTTGATTAGCTCAAGGATCCTTTGATGGGGGGGGGGGGTTTCCTACTGTACAGGAGGAAGGGGGCAATGACAGTACCCGCAGGGCCAGGTGGCGGCTTGGGAACGAGTGAGACAAACGGGCACAAAGGAAAGAGGGGTGTTATCAAGGGATCCGGGACCATGAAAGGGATGGAGGGAAGTGTTGCGCTGGGAACAGGATGGGGTTTCGAGGCAGGGCTGCGTGGAAGAGGGGTTTATGACCTAAGGCATGTGAGAGCGGGGGCTGGCAGCATGCGGGGGTGTGCTTGTGAGGGTGAAGAGCCGTGCTAGGGGTCAGCAGCGTGCAGAGTGTGGTTCTGACCAAGGCACCTAAAATGGCGGGTGTGCACGACAAAAAGTGTGGCATTCAGGGGAAAAGGGCAAGATGACGCAGATAATGTTTACCAAACCGTATTAATTTTCCACAGTCCTCCCTTTAACATTCACAAGACATCTTGCTGGCCTATTTCCCATCCTTGTCTACTGTGGCAGTCATAAGTAAAGAAGTAGAAATTCAGGCAAAGAAGCTGAGCATAAACATTACATTTAAAATCTTTCATCTTAGGAGGCGGGCCCATCGTTGAGCTTGTTGCAGGAAAGTCATAGTAATGAAATGTCGAACAAAAAAATGATCCTGTAGTGATAGAGTTGGGTACATTTCATAGATGCTTGTAGTCATTCGGAATATGAACTGATAGGTTATTACATATGTAAGTTCATTTCATACTTGGTTGGAGCATAATCAATACAATGGTGGCTGGGAGAGAAATGAGACGTAGTAAAAACGATAATCAGGGGTGTCACCGTTCGAAGAGGAGGGGTGTTGCTTTTTCCAGTGTTTTATTGTCGTGGACCATTATCAGTGAGTTCTCAGCATTCTTTGTCGTCTTCTGTTGGCACTGTTGAGCACCGGCGGTGGAGCTATGCGTTCAGCTCTATTCCGGGTCCTGCGTTGCAGGGCATGACCTTTTCCTCGTTTTTCTGGTCAAAAAAGGTCCCTTTTCGCCCTGTGTCCTCACTGTTCTTTCATGGGTACCTTAGACAGGGCACCCAAGTTTCATTTTAGTTCGCAACAAAACCCTAGTCAATCGGACTGCAGTTTTTGCTCTTTTTCGAGTCGATTGTCAAAGAGTTCAGGTGGAAGAAGGGGGTGTGTGGGTAGTCCTTGTGGTAGGTCGGGGGAAGAGGGGATGGAGCAGGGCCAGATCGGGAACAGACCAAGGGGACGGAAAATTTCAGGTAGGTGGGCCCATGACCGGGCTCAGAGGGCGGGGACTTTTCGGCACATGTTGATCATCGAGCAGGGGCATCAGGTCAGCCCTTTCCTTTCATTTTGTCGGAAACAGTGCCTTGTCCTGCGACTCCTTACTGTTGCAGTCCCGCCTTGGTCGATGTCGCAGGTGTTCCGCGATCTGTAGTCAGGCCGCGTGCTCCCACATCCGGTCTCTCTCTCCTCCGACAGCGGTACCCTTAAATGAGTTTTGAAAAGACAGTCTTTAGAGAATTGGCAGAGGAAGGTAATCACATAAGTCTATTTCTCTCCCAACTCCAAGCAACTGGGGAAACATCCGTTACATTGGGGTTTACGACCAACGTATAAATAATTGATGATAGGTTTGCTGGTTTCTCTACAACTTTCCATCGTAACTATTTCTTTGGCATTTGTCAGTATTACATTCATTGTCGTGGTACGAGGTCTGATACCTATTCACTGCATTCGTATATTACAGTCACGTCAGCTCTACTGGCAGAGACCCATTTTTCTAGTACGAGTCTTACAAAGCTATACCGTTCTTCAGGGCTGTGCATTTTACGAAAAAGTGCAACGTGCTATCACCATGGCCTGATGGATATCTTTCTGAGAAATGAACATGGGCTAAACAATTTTCCATTATATCGATGCATCCTATCTTTCAGCTAAACATTTTACTCTCAACAGGGTTTACTGCAACAATTTCTTCATTTCAATCTAATCTTAACTTTGCAAACATCATTCTAATTTCTACATAGTCTCTTACAACCTGGCTACTTCTTAAAAGGGGGGGGGGGGCTTGCGATAACTATTCGACTCATCTTTGGGGTGACCGGGGTTTTATGAAAAACAACTAGGAACATAGCAAACTGGGGTGAGGGACTATCGTCTTGTTTTGAGTCGCAAGGGAGTTATCTAGCAGAGGGCTACAGTTCAGTTGGTAAGCATTCAGGGACATTTCTTAAATTCTAAATTTTGGAGCTTGCTCATCAAAAAATCATTTCTAGGAACAACGGTTGGCCTGGGTCAGCCGTAAGTCGACCCATCTCTTACGACCAGGGGTGAGCCACAGTTTTCAAACTCTCGTCCGGGGCAGCTGATACAAGACTGGGGGCGCTCTGGGAAGACGGGGGTGCTTTGATCATTTTTACTGTCTGGACATTGAGACAATTCGGGACGGGGAAGGTCACGTTACCTGAGGCATTTTTATCATAGAAGCCACTGACATGTAGTTCCCTTATTACGGGTCAGATTAGGGAACCTCAGTCGTCTTACCTGTCCTTTCCTTCTTGGCCAATCTAGATCACATCAATATTTAGCAGAAAGGAGAGGTAGTAACATGGTATCAATGTAATTTTAGTTAAGGCAAATTTGTGCAAATACTTGCGGTATTTGGAGCCAATTGGGTGGTGCACCAGGGATGGTGGTTCGCCAATTAGGTGCCAGTCGTTAGGAAGAGTGGGAGTGTGGAAGAGAGAGAGAGAGAAAAAGAGAGAGAGAGAGAGAGAGAGAGAGAGAAAAAGAGAGAGAGAGAGAGAGAGAGAGAGATATGCAACAATAGGCTAAATAGTACACGTGCAACATGGAGAGTGGCCGTGTACTGAGATAGGCCATTCAGCGCGTTACACAACATGAGACATTACAGATCTGTGTTAGAATATAGAAAGCATGCAGTTTGGGACGGACGAGCATTAGGTCTAGTACAGGGGGACATACATTGAGTAAAAAGCACCATTGTTTTGCGCTTCTCGCACTCTCGGTCCTTTGCCTAGTTAAGTCAATGCTTCAGTCGCACAGAAAACCTTTTCTCATAGTTTCAGACATACGTGACATGGGCTCATTCACGCAACACAGGTTAGGGGGGATCGCGTCTCATCATATCATACAATGATTGGCTCTTTCGTTACAAGAGCAGTGTGTGGGTGTCTTTAGGTGCCACCTTGCTGTGTTCGTCTGCTTCATGTATCAGACATGGCGTGGCTTCGGATCTTCACTATACCCCAGTCGTGATTCCAATGTAATCTGTAGTGGGAGGAAAAGAGGGGAAGGGAGGGGGGACAACATTCGAGTAGATCAAATGTACGGGCACGAAAATTCTTTACTTACCACATACTCGTCTTATCCCCCCCCAGGATACAATCCCTGGGGTCTTGGTTTCTGAAGCCAGGGACGCGGGCAGTGTGGTAAGGATGGCAAGCGATAGGTTGTTCATGAGGGAGACGGTCCGAGTGTGGCATTTATAGGTCATGTGTAGGGAAACGGTAAAATCAGAGGCGCTTAGTGCGAGGTATCTAGTTTGTAGATGTATCCAGCTATCGGGATCCTTAAATCATTCCCCATGCGGTGATGTCCTAAGGCATATCGGCTCTTCGGCCAACCCTGTTCCTTAGTACCTGTGAGTACCATGTCTTTATAACATTTTATCATTTACACCGTGTCACTTTACCCGTTCTCAGAAGTCGAGGTCCTTCTTCATGCGTTTGTTCCTGGGTCAGTCGCACATTTGGAGGCAACGTAACGTGCCTTAGATTCGATCGTTAATCCAGGGCTGGGTAACCATTTTCTAATAACCTTAAAAAGAGAACAAAACAGATTGCACAGAAAAACCTTCCCGCTGATCCCACATTTACAAAAGTATGCGATACCTGTTCATAGTTTGAAAAACCTTTATTAACATGATTTGATCAGCATGTAAAATATGAGAGTGCAATCGTATTTGGCCGGACACGGTGTTGGTTGAAGCACGTACAGTAGGGGGCTATTTTGCAGCATTAATAAAACGTGTAAAAAGGGTTTGTTTTGTCATTTTGCAGGAGAATAAACACGTCTATCAATAGTTGAGGGATCAGGGGGCATTCGTTTCGTAATTGGAAGCATAGTTAGACTAGTTGCAATCAAATTTCCTAGATGCATACCGTGGTCGTGTGTCATAAGCGACGTTATGTATCAGTTGCAATAATATCATAATAAATCGTACATTGAAACCAACATTTTAACGGGATCATTTTACATGTTCGCCAAGTGAACCCTCCCTCCTTTTCGTCAAGTGTACAAAGGATCATATACATATTTCAGAACATCAAGTCTTATTAGCTAAAAACACCACAAGGTGTTCGTGAGTTCCTGTTGACACCGGCGCCATTTTGGGCGAGGCCGGGTTAGTCCGGAAGCAGCATCAGGGACAAAATGTCTCCAACAACCGGCGGTTGGACCAGAGTTCCTTTCGGTAGTTCAAAAAGACTTGTGCTAACAGAAGGGGCAGGCAATGTGGACCATCAATCAAAAAAAAGGGTGGGGAGGGAAGCAAAATTTCCCCTACCGGGTCACGTTGAGGTTCAGCCGGAACTTGCTCGAATTTGTTAGCCCACAATCTTTCTGGATGGTTCAGACTGAAGCTGGCGCTGACACGAGAGCACCACCATCTTGTGGCTACGTCGTTAGTGATCAAACCAGTTGTTCCCCACCGGAAGCCTGTAGGGGCCGAGGGCTCCTGTGACTCTTGTAGAATCTTCAAGGTCGTGGAGATGCTGTCGGAGGTGGGGACTCGTGCCCAGGGGGGCAAGCGTCCTAGTTACATAGACTTCTTAGGGCGAAAAAAACGGAACTGTGCTGTTGGAGCAGGACATTCGGCTTGGGGCGCTAGGGTGCAGCTGTGGTGCCTCCACCAGTACACTTGAGAGCCATCATATGTCTTGTGCTGCGCAAGTATGGTTGCGGGCCATTCTGTGTCCGGTGCTGCGCAAGTAGGGTGGCCAGCCATTCCATGTTCTGTGCTGCGCAAGTAGGGTCGCCGCCCGGCTGGAGGATTTCTGCGCCGGGCCGGGGCTGGGAAACCTCCACCTGGGGAGGCGAGGGAGGCTCGTTCGCGTCGCCTCCCTCTCCCAGCCCACCCTGCACCAATTTTCAGCGGAGGTATTCGTGATGGCCGGACCAGAAGATACGAGGGAGGGGGTCATCTGCATCCGCCCCCTCCCTACTCGTGGCCCGGACCGCGGCGGTGAAAACCAGGAATCCTAACCGCTAGACCATATGGGAGAAGAGGATGGGACATGCCGGGCCCATGGTGCCTTCTGGGCATCCCACCGGCGACCTCCGTGATTGCTGGCTGTCGACAGGACCCTGCCCCACACGTGCTGAGTGTTTCACCTTCCGGATGGGCGTGACCGGTGACCTGTTGCATTTTGGGAACTTCCGGAGTGGGCGTAATATGTATTGTATTGCTCCTATTAGTATGGTTTTACTTTACTGGAATTAAATCTTAACTTATATTGACAGAGACTTGGCTTCCTTGAATCTTTTTACTACGAGAACCTCACTGCAGTGGGGGTAGGTATTTATGCCTGGGTAATGGGGGGGTGGGGTGTCCACAAGAACAGTTTTCCTGAACGGGGGGTTGTCTATGTAGGCCTGTAATTGCTTTTGTCCACAGAGTGGGGGCAGCAGAGGGTAATCAGTCTCATTGCGCTCAAAGTTTGAGTTCTTTAATGGAATGTGTACTAATCTGTCCGAAACTACTCTGTGTGTTGTTTCTGTATGTTTATCCGAAAGGGTGGCTTTTGTGTTCCGAACAGTAGCGGTAGTACGGGGTTCGTCACCGGGTAACCTAGAGCTTGACTGGGTTTCCCGTCTTAGCGCTGTTCGATCTATGAGAACTCAAACATGTCGCTGAAATCGGTCTGGCGAAATCTGTGCCATCGGGTGTAATCAAACGTGGTGGTTCTATCCGGCCTGTCTGTATCAGTCTGATTCATCTTTGTCTCACGCTTTTTCCCTTTCTGCCGGCCTGTTATCTCTGTCGGCTTTCTGCTCTTACCTGTGTTCAGTAGAGTCGGGCATTGGGCTTTCCAGTGCCCGGAATATTTACAAAAAGCACATTGATTTTGTCCTAAGTCTGTTCGCCCTGCGCGTAATGTCGGAGGATTACGTTCGGGTCGTCGTGTCTCGGGGTTGTCCTGTCGGTACATCCCTTTACACCGTTCCCTTCCTGTGTTTACTCCCTGGAACCGTGTCGCCGCTATCCCTTCCTTTGGCCTTTCAGATGCTTGGAAGGTTGTCTGTCGCTTTTCTTTACCTACTCTGACCTCGTCTCTTTCTTTTCGTAGCATTGCTTCTTTGCGCCACATACCGAGACTGTCGAGCATAATAGGCGTTGTCTTACTACTACAAAGGGCTATTTCTAACGTTTCTATTTTATCAAGGTCGAAGGATCCTATCAGTGGCCACTGTTTCTCTTGATTTACTTTGGTATACTTGTGCCATAGCTTACTATAAGCTATGGTAACTTATCCATATTTTGTGAACATGTCTTTATTAGGGGTGCCTTCCAGCGGAGCTAGATGGTCCACCTCTAATAAACGGTCCGGGTTGAACCAGCTACCAATCAGTGAGGAGAAGATAGACATGACGGATCACAATGGGGTCAAAAGTCAGCACTACCTATCTCATCACTGCGTGCAAAGACTAGACAGAATATTTCTATTCTACGTTGTTTGCAGGCAGTGAATATCTCAAGAACCAATATCAAAATATTCGGCCAATCAAAACAATCAGTGGGGAGAATAAGTAGGCCCGCAAAGGTCTGCGTCACCTACCCTTTCACTATCTACAAAGAGGGAATCTGTTCTTTCCTGTTTGTAGACAGAGAATCTCCAGAAAACAATCCGCGAACAGTAGTTCGAGTTCAATCAATTAATCAGTGTGGGAGAGGGAAATCTCCCGAAAACAATCCACGAACCGTAGTTCGAGTTCAAACAATCAATCAGTGGGGGAGAAAGATAGGAACGACGGCTGCGTTACCTATCCTTCACTGCTTGCAAAGAGAGAGCCGGTTGTTTCTCCGTTTGCAGACAGCGAGCCTCCAAACAAATCAGCAAAGAGTAATACTAGTATTTTCCAAATAATCAAACAATCATTTCGCAATTTGTCGTGTTTACACGACCTTACCCGGACCGCATGGTCAGTTTCTTGTCTTCCAAATCCAGCGCCCGATCGTCCTCTTTTCTTCGTATTCCTCGCGGCACTCCTGATGGTTCCCAGACAGAACCGTAGATCACTCGAGAGAGGTCTGTTCGGAACCAGTGAAGTTCGGATGATCGGCTGCCAGACGAGGGTCTATTGGGCAGGAGCTCTCCCGATCGTTGCAGTCGTTCACTCTGTCGTCAGGACCTCTCTCACTGGATCCACGTGTCGCTGATGGGCTCCACGTTGGGCGCCAATTGTTGAAAAAGGTACAGGCAGAAGACCTTTTACGAAGTTGCCCGGCGTTAGCCGCCTCTATACCCGCTTAAGTTTACCAAACAGAGAGGCAGGCGCTGGAGACTTGGAAGGCAGGAAACAGAAGTTTTATTCTCTCCGGAGGAGAAACACATCAGTTCGGACAGCAAGTATCGTCACGAGGTGCTCTAACTGCATCTCCGAGGCCTGGCCTCTTATACACAGGTTTATTACTTTATTGCATAAAACACATCTCTGTCGACCCTTTGATGTACGGAAAGACATCCTCAGAATCCCCACTTCAGGCCCGTTCCCACACACATTTACAGTTGAAATCCCCACCCCGGTCACATCGGATGATGATTATCGCGCAGCTGGACATTCCGCCGATTCACGGAATGTGTGAGGTTGATCGGATCTCATGGGGTGGGGGCTTTGATTAGCTCAAGGATCCTTTGATGGGGGGGGGGGGTGTTTCCTACTGTACAGGAGGAAGGGGGCAATGACAGTACCCGCAGGGCCAGGTGGCGGCTAGGGAACGAGTGAGACAAACGGGCACAAAGGAAAGAGGGGTGTTATCAAGGGATCCGGGACCATGAAAGGGATGGAGGGAAGTGTCGCGCTGGGAACAGGATGGGGTTCCGAGGCAGGGCTGCGTGGAAGAGGGGTTTATGACCTAAGGCATGTGAGAGCGGGGGCTGGCAGCATGCGGGGGGGTGCTTGTGAGGGTGAAGAGCCGTGCTAGGGGTCAGCAGCGTGCAGAGTGTGGTTCTGACCAAGGCACCTAAAATGGCGGGTGTGCACGACAAAAAGTGTGGCATTCGGGGGAAAAGGGCAAGATGACGCAGATAATGTTTACCAAACCGTATTAATTTTCCACAGCCTCCACTAATACCAATGCTGGTGGTGCTGGCTTGACTGTTATACCTGAAATCTCGATTGATGAGCTGACTAATCTCTGTAGAAAAGTTAAATCCAGCTCGCCGGCAGACCACATGAGGCCAGCACAATTCATGGAGTTTCCGATGCTTTTCCAGCAACCTTTGAGTCTCATACTTAACTTGTCCTTTTCTATGGCCAGTGTTCCTACTACCTGGCAACAGGCACGGGTCTCCCCTATCATTAAAAAGCCCACCCTGGATCCTTCTAAACCAGAAAATTTCAGACCGATTTCCCTGCTCCCGTGGGTGGCCAAGCTTGCTGAGGCCCACGTTAACAATGTGTTGTCGCAATTCATGCACCAGAACGACATTCTGGACCCATCTCAAAATGGGTTCAGGCCGGGCCACAGCAACGAGTCTGCCCTACTGGCCACGACCAAACACCTCCGGACGATTCTCGACGCCGGTCAGAGTGCTGCGCTGATTCTTTTAGACCTGAGCGCGGCCTTCGACACGGTATCGCATGACATTCTGCTATATCCTCTGAAGGCTGTCGGGATTACTGGTCTCGCCCTGGAATGGTTTCGTTCATTTTTAAAGGACAGATCATTCAGGGTGTCGTCACCTCCGTATCTTTCTCAGCTCCATCACATCGGTCAGGGAGTCCCTCAGGGCTCTGCACTCAGCCCGTCCCTTTTCAATCTCTATGTACAACCGCTTGCAGCAGTAGCAAAGGAGTGGGGCCTTACGCTGGTATCATACGCAGATGATACCCAGCTGGTCATCACCCTTACTGAAGGACCATCTGCTTCTGCCACAAGATTTAGGGAATGGTTGGCTGCAGTTGCCCAATGGATGACTGACAATTGCCTGCAGCTTAATGCAGGCAAAACGGAGGTGCTGCTTGCAGGGAAGAACACCACCCATTGGAATGAGTATTGGTGGCCATCCTCTCTGGGTACCATGCCAGCACCCAAGTCATTAGTTAAAAACTTGGGAGTCTGGATGGACTCCTCGCTCACTTTTCAGACCCACACCAAGAGAGTGGCAGCCACCTGTGTGGGAATGCTAAGGGGCCTTAACCCGATACTGAAGTTCTTCGACTCGAAAGTACGGCAGCTTATTGTCCAGGCCACCATCCTTTCACGTCTGGACTACGCCAGTGTGCTGCTCTTGGGCGGAAACAAAGTGGAGATAGCACGTCTGCAGAGAGCTCAGAATCTGGCAGCTAGGACCTTGGTAGGTCTTCCCCGTAGATGTTCTGCCAGAGCCACTATCAGAAAGCTGCACTGGCTTCCAATTGACTCCCGAATCCAGTTCAAAGCTCTCTGCCTGGCGTTCAAGATCCTTAAATCCAGGTGCCCAGACCTTTTGTGTCTGCTTTTAACTCCATATGTGCCCCAGCGGAGTCTGCGCTCACTGGGACAACACCAAGTGACTGTACCGCACACTAAACTATGCCGTATGGGTGGGCGCTCCTTCCGGGTTCTGGGAGCCAAGCTTTGGAACTCCTGGCCGCTGGGCATCCATGGCATGGAGAACCTGTCTACCTTTCGGAAAGTGGTCAAAACCCTTCTGTTTCCTCCCCCTTAGGGTTGCTCTTCCAGCTGCCTGCCTCTCTGGTACTGCACTTGATCTACCAGCGCCGGGACGCCCCTTTGCTGGGGCAGCTTTCGCACTTACACAAACTTTTAACATAACATAACAAACACTTATAAGGTCACAAAGGCGAGACCTATTGGCTATGCCTATGCTTGTTGTTAATTGTGAGTGACTCGTGCTTCCTGCTCTCGGCAGATAATTACTGTGCAAGTTCCGGGCTCTGCAGGAGGCACAGTGATTAGAGCTGCCTTAAAAGTTTCCAGAGGCGTCAGTGGCAGACCTGCTGGATAAGACACTCTTGGATACTCTGCAAGTCTGTTTCATTTTTGCAACATTCCTACCACCAGCCTGTTAATTTGTAAATGCATGAAGACAAGGAAGAAGGTAAGATTCTTCTTGTTTCTAATGCTATGGCCGTCTCACACCTCCACCTCCTCCAATGTCCAGCCCATGGTTTACAAGAGAAACAGGAAAAATCTTACATTCCCCCTGTCTTCATGCATTTACAAATTAACAGGCTGGCGGAAGAATTATTTTTTGGAAAACATATTCAACATTCTCATGTTTTTGTGAAAAACACATGTAGGCACACAATCATGCACCCCCGTGGGATGACAACAAATCATAGTCCTGCATCGTGCTAGCTCGCCCACCTCTTCATCTCCTTCTTCGCAAGGAGTATTGTGCATCAGGTGAAGGAGTCATGTCCATTCTGACTTGTGGTGCAGTCCTCAGGGGCCGATCCATGCTACCCTAGGATTATGCTTACACTATCTTCAACAATCTGCCTTACCAGACAACTAAGAACATAACCCCCCAACCTATTCTCCCCCTTCCCTGGTCCCCTCCATTAGGCCCACCTCCCCCCACCCCTCAGACATGTCGCTCTCCCTAACAGCGCACTTGTTGTACAATATGCATTCCTATCACTTCGTTGGATTCCCTATGGCAGATGTCCCAACTAGGAGGATGCACCCACATCAATCGTCCCCCCACCTTCCGTCCCACCCTTTCGCCTGTGGTTGTGTTCCCGTGTAGTGAAGGGAGTCCCCCACACCAGGGGAGATCAGTCATCGTCATCAGTCGGGTTTTTAAGAAGATCCACCATCGCCACCCAGGCTCTCGCTGTGTCCAGTAATCTATCATTGTCAGTTTTCTGAGCCATCTGAAGCCGGAGGGTCCCCTTGCAGTCCGCCCACTTTATAAGTTTCCGGGCAATCGCACAGTGTTGGGGGCAGTGAAGCCTTCCAATGGCTAGTAATTTCCCTTTTAGCCAGGACTAACCCCAAATCCAGGAATTTGCTGGTGGTTTTATTATGGGCAGTGTGGGGGAACCAGTGTAACAGGCAAACACCTGGAGTTAGCTGCAGCTCCCTTTCTGTCACCTCCTTTAGCCTGGTCAGGACCTCCCCCCAGAACCCGTGGAGTAGTGGGCAATCCCAGAACATGCGCATAAACACTGCATTTTCCAGTCTGCATTGCGGGCAGGCAGTGTGGGAGCCGAGCCAGAAAATTCATTGAGTTTGTGAGGAGTGAGGTACGCCCGATAAAACACGTAGAATTGTATTAGCTGGAATCTCGCATTCCGGGAGCATTTCCATGCTCATTCCAGCAGCATCTCCCACAGCTTTGCCTCTATGGGCGTCCCCAGGTCTGCTTCCTATTTAATGCGCAGCCCCTCTAAGGGAGTCCTGGACCCCTGAGTCAATCTCCTATACAGGCATGTAACCGCCTTAATCTTACCCGCTGAGATGACCACGGACTGGCAAGGGAGGAAGGTCTGTGGTTCCTCCATTCCTTTTTTCCAATGTTGACACACAGCAGCCGTCAATGCCGCATGCAGTAGAAAATCCTGAGCAGACAGTTCATGTCTCTCCGTGAGGCCTTGGAATGGTAAGAGGGTACCATCCTCGTACAGATCCCTAATGGTGGAGATCCCCAGTTCCTCCCATTCCCGCAGTCTCTACCAATCCCCCCCATGTGGCAACTCCTCACAGAGCCACACTGGAATCTCAGGCTCATACGCAGGACCCGCCTTGTTTCGTTGTAGGGCCCTATTCCAGCATTGCTGCATTACCCATAAATCTCTGGGTACCTCTCATTCGCGCACCGGAAGCTGGAGCAAAATCCTAGTCAGATGGCGAAGTCCCAAGTCCCTACCTCTCTGGTCCACCTCTGCTTACAGTTTCCCCGCCATCCACTGCGCGAACCATTGAAATTGGGCTGCATGATAATATGCCTCGAAATTAGGTACTGCAAAGCCCCCTTCCTGTCTAGGGCGCATCATAGTAGCCAGAGCCACTCTACACCTCCCTGAGCCCCTCAGAAAACTCGTAACCCTTGAGCTTAATTGGGCAAAATATTTCCCAGGAACCCATAGTGGTAGTGTACCAAAGTAGTAGAGCAGACGAGGCAGGGTTATCATTTTTAGCAATGCCACTTGTCCCGCAACCGATAAAGGCAGAGACCCCCAAAAATCAAAATTACGCTTGGTAGTTCGCAGAGCCCGCCCTAATTTGTCCTCAAATAAGTCAGCAGCCTCATGATAAATTCTGATCCCCAAATAACGCAGGCATCTTCCTTCCCAGCGCACATCTAGCCCCTCAGGAGGATCGCCTCTACCCCCTCGTACCAGAAATAGACAGGTCTTATACCAATTGACTTTAAGCCCTGCCACTCACCCCAGTCTCTCTAGCAATTCCCGAGCAACTCGTCAGTAGCATTGGTAAGAAACATTAAGAAATCATCAGCAAAGAGAGCAATGTAGTGCATCTGACCTATGCACTCTAAGCCCCTGTAGTGCCTCCCCGTCTGTGCACGGACTGCCAGAGGCTCCATTGCCAGGGCGAATAGGAGGGGAGACAGCAGGCAGCCCTGTCTCGTCCCCCTACCCACATCACAAGCCGCAGAAATTGCCCCCCGTTCGAACCCTGGCCGTCGAGCGATTATACAGAATCTTCTTCCAGGCCACAAACCCTTCACCTAAGCCAAACGTCCTCAAAACACAGATATGGCCACTCTAAGCTATCGAAGGCTTTTTCAATGTCTATCGATAGTACACATGCCTCATCTCCCTCTGCCGTCGTCTCGTGTATTAATTGGCACAGCCTCCGTATGTTCATGGCCATATTCCGGGTAGGGATAAACCCAGCCTGGTCATGTGTGCCATCAGGCGACTGGCCAAGATACTGCTCAAGAGCGTATAGTCAATATTTAATGTCGCCAGGGGGCGATATGCTGTGCGGTCCCATACCGGCTTGCTCGGATTAAGGAGGGGCACGATCACTGCTTCCCTTGTTGAGCTAGGTATATATCCATTTTGTTTGACCAATTGTAAAGAGTCACCAGTTGTGGGGCTAGTAAATCCACATATGTTACGTAGAACTCAGATGGTAACCCATCAGTACCCTGCGATTTGTTCTTGGCCATACGCTTTATAGCTCCCCTGACCTCGCCCAACTCCACTGGTCGGCACAGGCTCTCTGCGTCTCCCGCCTCAATCTGAGGCAGATCTATATCTAGGAAATCCCCTTCCTCCAGCTCTCTGGGGTCCAGCCTGCTGTGATATAAAGTAGTGTAGTATTCCAGGAACTCCATGTTAATGGTATGCTGTCCATAGTGTACTGTCCCCCCTTCTTCCCGTAGTTCAAGAATCGGTGTGCCTCTGCGCGCCAGGTTTGCCAACCAAGCTTGTAGTGCCCCAGATTTATCTCTTTCAGCATGCGCTCGCACCATATACGCCTTGTAATCAAAGCACCTCAGCCTCTCTACTTGCGTTGCTAACTCTTCTTTCGCCCTCAACAGCTCCTCTTGTGTATCTTCCCATCCAGGTCTCTCCCTTTCTTTCTCCCTGAGCCATAGCTCTGCCTACTGTACCTCACTCAATAGAGTTCCACGAACTCCCACAACTTCCCCAATGCACCGCCTGCGTATCACTACCTTGAATGAGTCCCACTTGTTATGCAGATTAGAGGATATGTTGGTGTTATGCTGAAAGTATTCCTCTATGGCAGTGCCTATGGTGGTTCGGAAGACCTGGTCCTCTAATACTTCCGTTCGGAGATGCCAACTAGGGATCGCCGTTCTAAGTCGGACCCAATTCAGGGACACCAAGAGAGGGCTGTGAACAGAGGTCGTCCTAGCCAGGTACTCACTCATCATGACCGTCATATGGACCACAGGGGAACACAGTATAGAGTCCAGCCAGACGTGCAGCTCATGTACAGCTGAAAAATAGGAGTAATCTCGGTCCCTAGGGTGATGGGCTCTCCAGGTGTCTGTTAGTCCCCAGCGTTGTTGCCAGTACCGTCTGGCCTCTGCAACCCTATGAGTGGGGGCATCAGGAAGCGGAGCATGTGAGCGATCCCGGTCTATGCCCGTCATGCAATTAAAGTCCCCCCCTAGGAGAACAGGACCCGTTAGCTCCCCCGCCAATTTCCGTGACAGCTGTGCAAAAAAGGTAGACTGTGCAACATTGGGGGCATATATGCTTCCTAGTGTGATGTCCCGCCCATCAAGCCGCACCGTTACCACCGTGAATATGCTGTCTGTATCAATCACCTGTCTAACACATTGGAATGTTACCCCTGCCCGCACCCATATTAAGGTTCCCCTGGCGTAGGCCGAGTAGGTAGTGTGGAACACCTGATCCCTACAACGACGCTGCAGCGCCACCCCCTCCGCCTTCTTCAAGTGGGTTTCTTGTTGTAGTGCAATTTGCACTCCTCTCCATACTAGGTAGGCATGTATTTTGTGTCGCCGACACATAGTGTGCATCCCCCTTACATTCCAAGGCATAACTTTAAGTCCTATGGAGGTTCCCATGGATTCAACTTGTGCACGCTCTCTTCCAGGATCCCCCTAGCGACATGTCAGGCCCTCCCCATCCCTCCCCAACTTCAAACTGTACCCAACTCCCACGCCCCAAGACAGGCACACAAGAATAGGCCCCATCCAAACCAAGGTATTCATACAAAGAACCGTAACAAGGAGGTAGCGTGTGACTTGCGCACAATGCCCCCAAACCCCCCCCCCCGAACCATCCCACCCTCCCCTCCCCCTTCCCCAGCACTCCAACTTCCACACCCCAGGACATGCTCCCTGAAACTAGAGTGCATTGGCATTAATTTAGAGAGAGAACAGCAGGCTGTGGGTCTGATTAGCAGGCCCACAGCCACATTAAGTCATAAACCAGTGAAGCAAAAAGCAAATATTTGGGGTGACCATAGGATAGCAGACCCTACTCTCCTACACAACCCCCCCCGCCCAAACGCAGGGACATTAGACTAACCTTGACCAGTTGTGTCTTCATGTTCTAAGTGGAAGTACCTGGAGAGACCATCTGCGTTGCCATGGTCAGTCCCTGGGCGGTGCTCCACTGTAAAGTCCATCCCCTGTAGGGAAATGGACCACCTGAGTAGTTTGGGGTTTTCACCCTTCATCTGATTAAGCCATAAGAGGGGCTTATGGTCGGTCTGAATCTTGAAGTGAGTGCCAAACAAGTATGGTCTCAACTTCTTCAGGGCCCACACCACAGCAAAGGCCTCCCTCTCAATAGCTGACCAACGTTTCTCCCTGGGGGTCAGCCCTCTGCTAATAAAAGCAATGGGCTGGTCTTGACCATCTACATTAAGTTGTGAAAGAACAGCTTCCACTACCAACTCAGAAGCATCTGTTTGGACAATGAACTCTCTTGAGTAGTCAGGACTCTTCAGGATAGGTGCAGAGCACACGGCCTTCTTCAGGTCATCAAATGCCTTTTGACAGTTTACTGTCCACTTAACCTTTTTGGGCATCTTCTTGGATGTCAGATCATTAAGAGGAGTCACAATGGACCCATAGTTCTTAACAAACTTCCTGTAGTACCCAGTCAGGCCCAAGAAAGCTCTGACCTGAGTCTGGGTAGTTGGAGGGTACCAGTCCTTTATGGTCTGGATCTTACTCTCCAGTGGCTGAACTTGGCCCCCACCTACAAGGTGGCCCAAGTACACAACCTTACTCTGCCCTATCTGGCACTTTGTGGCCTTGATAGTGAGGCCTGCCTTTTGTAGAGCCTCTAGCACTTCCTTCAGGTGGACCAGGTGATCCTCCCAGATGGAGCTGAAGACAGCAATATCATCCAGATATGCTCCGCAAAAGTCATCCAACCCAGTAAGGACTTGATTCACCAACCTTTGGAAGGTGGCAGGTGCATTTTTCAAACCAAAGGGCATCACCACAAATTGGTAATGTCCTCCTGGGGTAGAAAAATGCTGTCTGGGATTTGGAGTCCTCAGATAATCTGATTTGCCAATAGCCAGCTGTCAAATCAAATGTGCTCAAATATTTGGCAGAAGCCAACTTGTCAATGAGCTCATCTGCCCTTGGAATAGGGTGTGCATCTGTCCTAGTGACAGCATTGAGTCCTCTGTAATCCACACAGAACCTCATCTCTCTCTTGCCATCTTTGGTGTGAGGTTTGGGGACCAGAACCACTGGGCTATCCCAGGGGCTCTCTGAAGGCTCAACAACACCTAATTCCAGCATCTTTTGCACCTCAGTCTTTATACAGTCCCTGGCATGGTCAGGTTGCCTGTAAATCTTGTTTTTCACAGGAAGACTGTCACCAGTGTCCACCACATGGGTACACCAGTTAGTCTGACTGGGTGTCAATGGGAACATATGTCTGTATGACTGCAAAACTTGTCTACAGTCATGTTGTTGATGTTCGGTGAGGCTGCCATCTAAGGCCACACCATCAACTGAGCCATCTTCAGGGTTCTGAGCTAACAGGTCTGGGAGAGGGTCACTCTCTTCCTCCTGCCCCTCATCTGTAGCCATGAGCAAGCCCATGTCTGCCCTGTCAACATATGCCTTCAGTCTGTTGACATGGAGCACCCTGTGGGGGCTCCTGGGAGTTCCTAGGTCCACCAAGTAGGTAACCTCTCCCTTTTACTCAACAATTATATGGGGTCCAGACCATTTGTCTTGGAGTGCTGCTGGGGCCACTGGCTCCAACACCCATACCTTCTGTCCAGGCTGATACTCAGTCAAGACAGCCTTTTGGTCATGCCAAGCTTTCTGTAATTCTTGGCTAGCCTCAAGGTTTTTGGATGTCTTCTCCATATACTCAGCCATCCTGGAGCAGAGACCAAGTACATAGTCCACTATGTCTTGTTTAGGCTTTTTGAGAGGTAACTCCCATCCTTCCTTCACCAGACATAGGGGTCCTCTTACAGGGTGCCCAAACAACAATTCAAAGGGGCTGAAGCCAACCCCCTTTTGTGGATCCTCTCAGTAAGCAAACAGAAGGCAGGGTAGAAGGATGTCCCATCTCCGCCTGAGCTTTTCTGGTAATCCTTTGATCACACCCTTTAGGGTCTTGTTAAATCTTTCAACGAGCCCATTACACTGTGGATGATAAGGAGTGATGAACTTGTAGTTGATACCACATTCCTTCCACATAGCTGTTAAGTATCCTGACATTAAGTTGGCACCTCTATCAGATACTACCTCCTTAGGAAACCCCACTCTGGAGAAAACTTCAAGTAAGGCCCTGGCCACAACAGGAGCTGTTGTGGTCCTAAGTAGAATTGCCTCTGGGTACCTGGTGGCATGGTCCACCACCACCAGTATGAATCTGTGCCCAGATGATGTAGGGGGATCCGTTGGACCTACAATATCAATCCCCACTCTTTCAAAGGGAACCCCCACCACAGGTAGTGGTATCAGGGGGGCCTTTGTTGTGCCACCTGCTTTACCACTGGCTTGGCAGGTTACACAGGAGCGACAAAACTCCCTGGTGTCTTCAGACATGTGAGGCCAGTGAAAGTGAGGGATAGGCCTGTCCCAAGTCTTATTCTGGCCTAGGTGTCCTGCTAGAGGAATTGCATGGGCCAAGGTAAGAAGGAAGCCCCTAAATTGCAGAGGTATAACCAACCTCCTGGTTGTACCAGGCTTGGGGTCTCTACCCTCTGAATAAAGGAGCCCATCATCCCAATATACTTTATGGGTACCTTGAGCATTCCCAGCAGCCTGCTGTCTGAGGGGTTCAAGAGAAGAACAGGTTAACTGAGCCTGCCCCAAATCTGCCCTAGAAGGTCCCCCTGTCCCCAGAAACTCAACCTGATCAGGCTCAAGTTCTTCAGGGACAGTTCCTTCAGGGGTCTCAAGATCCTCTTCCTGTGAAGGCTGATCCTCACTTGTAGGCAGTTGGGAAGGCACAGCCTTTACCCTCCTGTTCTTCTTCTTGGAAGGTGCTTGGTCCATTGTTCCAGGATCCAAGACCTGAGGTTCAGAGAGGCACTTTTTGGCCTGTGACCTGGTCACAGCAAGGACATGTGATGATATCCCTAACATCTCTGCATGAGTCCTGTACTCAACTTCTGACCATAGAGAGCTCTCCAGGTCATTGCCCAACAAACATTCAACTGGGAGATCAGCACTAACCACAATTCTTTTCAGGCCAGTTACCCCTCCCCAGGAGAAATTAACAATTGCCACACTATGTGTAGTAGTGACATTGCTGGCATTGGTCACCAGGTAATTATCACCTGGTACGTATTGTCCAGGGTCCACAAAGCTAGGTGTTCACATAGTGACACTGGCACATGTGTCCCTGTATGCTTGAGCCACTTTTTCATTAATTAAAGGTGTCTGTCTGTACTTGCCCAGATTACTGGGGCTTATAGTAGGGGGCAAATCTATTTCCCATCACAAATCAGAACAGCCTGTGTAGGGGTTCTGACTAGGCCAGACTCTCCCTCAGTTCCCAAGGTGATGATACCCACTTCCCCCTTAGTTTGTGGACCAACACTGCTAACTGTACTAGTGGGTGCAGGTGCCTTAGGGGCTGCAGTGTTGGGGGCTCCATCCTTTTTACACTCACTTGTCCAGTGAGAGGTGTTTTTACATGTACTACACCAGGGTTTTCTTTGACCTTCTTTCTTCTTCTTCTTGGAAGTTTGGGACCCACCCTCAGTATTAGTTTGGGGCCCTGTTGAAGACTTCTGGTATTTAGCTTTCTGCTCCCCACCCTTCTGGTCTGTTTTCTTTTGGTCACCACCCTAATTCTGGTTCTGGTTCTTTTGCTTAACTCTGGTTCTAACCCATTTGTCTGCCCTCTTTCCCAATTCTTGGGAAGAGGTCAGATCTGAGTCAACCAAATGTTGATGCAACTGCTGGTTCTGACAATTATTTAAAATGTGTTCTCTCATAAGCAAATTGTACAATCCTTCATAGTCTGTAACCTTACTTCCCAGCAACCATCCCTCCAGAGCCTTAGTGGCACATTCAACAAATTCAGACCAATCCTGAGTCTGTGTCTTCTGGGTCTCTGAACATTAACCTGTACTGTTCAGTGGTTAAGCCTAACCCATCAATCGGAGCACTCTTCAGGACCAGGTAGTTTCTAGAATCCCCATCACTAACTGTGAGGAGTCTGTCTCGGCCTCTACCTTCAAAGGAGAGCCACAAGATTGCTGCCCACTGCTCCTGAGGGATCTGCTGTACTCTGCAGGCTCTCTCAAGTGCAGTCATCCATTTGTGGATATCATCCCCAGCTTTGTAGGGGGGCACAATCTTACTCAGGTTTCTTTTGTCATAGGACCTGTCTTTATCCTTAGGGATAATGCTGCCACCAGTGGGTACTAACCCACTCTCTCTAGGCTGTCTTGCTCTAGCAAGTTTCTCTTGGGCCAGGGCAACTTCTAATTCTTGCTTCTGGATCCTAAGCTCAGCCTCTCTCCTTTTGGCCTCATGTTCCCTTCTCTGAGGGCTAGTCATCCCCCTTCTGGCGTGACCATGAGAACCTCTAGAAGCCTCGGAGGTATTGGATTCACCTGAGTGATTCCTCCTCCTCCTATGCTCCTGGTTAAGTCCACTTGGGGGTCTGGGTAAGGTCATCCTTAGCTCAGTCCCAAATACACTTAAGTTAGCCTGGCTAAGCCTGCTGGCTGGCACCTGACTAAGTCTACCATCATTAGAATCACTGCTCCCCCCTTCTGTCTCCTCTTCTTCCTCCTCCTCTTCCTCAGGCTGAGTATCTCCAGTGACTTGGTCATCCTATTCTATCTGGACTACAGGGACAGGGGTGTCAGTATTGTCATCTTCAGTGGGAGAGCCTCCTTCACCATTCCCTGTAAGGTCTGGTTTAGAGGTCTTTAGAGCTTCAGACTGGTCTAAAAGCTCTCTAAGGTGGTCTGTAGTAGTGGTTAGACCTGTCTTGAGACCTCTTGAGGCACAAAGCTGCCTCAATTCCTTGAAATTAAGCATAGCAAATTTGGATGGTGCCCTTGGAGGGTCACTCTCAACAGGGACAGGTCCAGTAGACCCCTCTGCTCCAGACATTGCTCTAGTGTGGGTGGATATGTTGCAATCTACCTACACTGGTGTTTACCTACTAAACCTATCTAGTAGTTGTAGTCAGGGTGTGCTACTCCCTATCTTCTACAACAACTAAGTTCAGTAGAACTTAAGTATACTAGTCTTGTTTTATATGTACCTAGCAGGTACCTGTATGATCTTTCAAATGATACTCTCAAAGATTGTAATGGTAAAACAACAGCAAGCTCAAATCCCAACCGCTGCTCACCAATGTGAGAAGTTGGCCTGGTATATGATGCTCACTAGTTCTAGTGATCACCTTGTACCGTGCCAGCAACCCTTATGATGATTGGTTGTAAGTTAGCCTTATAGACCAGCTATCCTAGTAGCGTGGACAAAGCAGTCTTAGGCTAAACTCTGTAAAGGCATGTGAAGCAAGCTGTTTTACCATACACAATCCCCTTGAATACCAAATGAAAGGACACCATACAGATATATATTGAAAATATATATATATTTATTTACTACAAGTCCCCTATACTCTTTATGAGCACAGAAGCAAATGCGTCAAAACAAAACACAGTTTAAATACACAAAAGTTGCACAATATATGGATGAGCCCTAGGGGCCACCTAAGCCATATACTAAAATAGTGGTATAAGAACCACCTAGCTGAAAGGAAGTAGGCCTAGGGCCTTGGGAATCGCTGGAGCTGTTCGGGACTAACAGTGAAGAAGTCGGGAAAGGCCCGCGAGACTCAGGTGCAGCACTTAAAGTGCACGCATAACCAATGCAATGTCAATGGTGCGTAAAAGTTACAAAGTTAGTGTTTAAGGAACCTTCCGAGTGACCTATAAGGATAAAACTTAAGAACAAGACACTAGAGGTGTGTACAGGTGTAGGAACACGGGCGTTGCTGAGTTACCTCACCCACAGGAAGCGGGTGCACAGGTGCAAAGTAGTGTCGGGTTTCGTCACGCAGGTCGATGGTGCTTGGAGCTGAAGATGCTGCAGGCGTCGAGACGAGAAGAGTTCCGGTGGATCCAAGGGTGGATCTGAAGTGGTGAAGATCTGAAAGCAGAGGGGACAATGTTCAAAGTCACTAGCCAGTGACTACCGTGGAACCAGGATGGAACCAGGCGATGTTGGGTGCAAACAGGCGATGAGGTGCAGCTTGTCTCCTCAGCCACGTGGACACGAAGAGGTCGAGGACGTCCAGGAGTTGATCATGAGCTGTCCCACAAATGTTCTAGCTGTTGGCGGTGTCGGCAACTTGATTGGAGCAAACAGGCCTTGGCTAATGCAAGCCACGCAGGAAGTGAATAAAGCTTATCACTCGGACCAGCAAGGTTAGAGTGGGTACTCCTTTTTACAGGAGCGAGGGCAAGTCTGGAGCAACCAGTCCCACAGTGTAAATTGTAGGTTTTGTCGCCAAGATGGCCGCTAGCCACGTGGCAAGTGGCCGGGATGGCGCGTTGAGTGGCAAAGTGCAAAAGGGCCCCACGCAGATCGTGGAGATGCTGGGGGGCTGATCTTCAGTGCAAATGCTGCTCGGTGGTGGGGCTTCTCAAACCCCGGAGCACAGCATCAAGGGTGCCTCGGGTGCTGCGCAGTCAGCCTCTCAGGGGTCTTTCAAGATGTCCGGTTCCACGTCTCTCGGTGCCTCCACGGGTCCCTTCTTTGCAGGGACTGTGGATCGGGCTGTGAGAAGTCTGGGAGTCTGGGTCTCGTTGGGCTCTGGGCTCGGGCTCCGGCAGGAGGCGGCGGCAAAGCAGACGTTGAGTTGCTGGATGGTGCCTGTGTTCACAGGGTGGCCACTCCTAGGCCACAAAGGAGATGCTCTTCAGTCTTCTGTGCAGCAGAATGTCGAAGTCCAGTCATCTTCTTAGTTTCAAGTTGATTCCAAGATTATCTGAGGTGCAATGGCACTGCCCCCACTCTTATTCCCAATCTGAGGGGTGGATCACCTGCTAGGTCCCTCCTCTGGGTTCGACCAGGAAGGGGGGCAGTTACACCCCCTTTCCTTTGTCCAGCTCCGCGCCAGGACTGGGGCTGGAAAGCCCCAGCACCGGTTTGGACTGGTTTATGCACGGGGACACCTTGTGTGCCCCAGGCATGTCTGATTCTTTTCAGCCCTGTCCTACCCAATACACAAAATCCTGTCTGGGGTGGTGCTCGCACCTCCCAAGGCAGGAAACCCTTTGTCCAAGCCTCCCTCGCTGGAAGGACTCCCAGCAGCAGGAGATCAGACTTGTGTCTGTGGTGGCAGCATCCATTTTGTGATGCTGAGGCTCGAGTTTAACTTTAACCGGGGTTCAGGTTATGTACATGTCGTGTCCCTCTAGAAGGGTGGAATGCTATCCCCGTCGACAGAACTGTCAAGGGGATAGTATTCCAAATCGTATGACACCTTCCTCGACATGTTTTGATAAAGCCAAAGCAAAGTTAGCATATAACCGCAAGGATTATAATGCACTTAAGAGTATATGGTATGGCAATATCCCGGAACAGCTAAGGGAGTTGTTCCTGACAGCTGCAGATGGGCTCAGCTCGTGCCAGAGTGTCATCTCACATGAAACCAAGCACTCTGCCTCCAGGATTGCTGAGGCCTCCCATAGGAGTGGCTTATAGGTTAACATGTGTCCAGTTAGGGTTAGATATAGGGATACTATATCTAAGTAGGAGGTGATTACACCAACTTACCCCAGCTTAGTGATCAGCCAGTTGTGTCAAATATGGAGGCCAGGCCAGGGGTGGCACAATACATGCTGCAGCCCCTGGTAGGCCTTGGATACACCTATGCCCTGGGTACCTGGAGTACACTGTTACAGGGGCCTATAAGGTGAACCAATTCCAATTCGTAATGCACCTAGAGTGCATTGGCATTAATTTAGAGAGAGAACAGCAGGCTGTGGGTCTGATTAGCTGGCCAACAGCCACATTAAGTCATAAACCAGTGAAGCAAAAAGCAAAAATTTGGGGTGACCATAGGATAGCAGAACCTACTCTCCTACAGAAAGAATAAAGCCCCTCTCCGTCACTGAGGCCCCACGTCGTCGTGGGAGCGCCCACCGGGCCACCAGGTATGCCCAGTCAGGATGTGGGGTATGGGGCCCCCGTAATTTTGCAGGATCTGTGTGAACGGAGGGAGGCCACGGAGGAGCTCCAGGATCATCGAACATCTACATCAGCGTCAGACCACGCCCCCCAGGCTGGCGGAAGAAATGTTGCAAAAATGAAACAGATTCGCTGAGTAACCAAGTGGGTCTCAGCCAGCAGGTCTGCTTCTCACGCCTCTGGAAAGGATTAATAGGACGGGGCTGCTTTCAGCTGTATGATATTTAACAGAATAAAGGAGACTAGTAGAGACAGCGTCCATGGCTCCACCCCGCCCCATCCCCACCGGCAGAGCCCAAAAGGCAACGGAGTAGCAGAGCATTTAAAGCGCTCAGTGAGGTTTGTGCCTTTTTAAAAGAAAACATTTATATAAAAGCATTTGCGAGAGTTTAAACTATAGGCATTGAAAATGACAATGCCTTTTATTTATAATTCTTAAAACGAAAACATAAATAAAAGACATTGTCATTTACCATGCAAATAGCTCAAACTCGTTTTTAGGTCTCGCCTTTCGATGCGCATGCGCATCGAGCTTGCGAGACTATGGGGGCTTAAACAGTCTTTAACCAACTTGCAAGGAATCGTGGCGATTCCTTGCAGTGCCCGTGAAATTCAAGCTCAATGCGCATGCGCATTGAGCTTAAAAGCGCGTGCACGTACCCCCAGCCGCCTGCCTTGCATGTATTTTCCCTCAGGCGCACTCCTCTCACACCCCCGCTCCGCCCCCTCCCCTGCCTGCCGTGTCGCATTTCTTTAGTTCCCTCAGCCGCACTCCAGGCCCCTGCTGCTTTTACACCCTCTCCCCGCTTCGCCCCCTCCCCTGCCCGCCGTGTCGCATTTCTCCTCCCTCCTCCCCTGCCCGCCTTGTCGCATTTCTCCTCCCCCCTCCCCTTCTCTGCCTTCCCTCCGTCTTGTTTTTTTTTTTTACCCGCTCCGCCCCTCCCTTTTCCCCGGAGTCACTGACCAGAGGACTCTTCACCATGTCTTCACCTCTATGAACAAGGTACTGTTTTACAAAAATATATTTTACGGCACTGCTTGTTTTAAGGAGCATTAGACACCAAATTACTGCTAATCCTTCCAATTTATGAATAAAAATGCCTTTGCGTTACTCCAATTTATACTTTTTTCTTGTTATTTACAGATCTATCTCAGATCGGTAAATCTTAAAATAAAAAATAAAAATCGCAGCGTGTATTTTTGCCAATGCCGTACATCACAATCAAATGAATACAAGACTTTGACAGAGCAAGTCTGTCTCAAAGGCAAGGCCTCTTGGTTTTGCCCATGCTTCTTTTCTCTTTTGCATTGATGAGTACTCTCCGCTGTGAGTAGGCACATGCGCAGTCCCGCTCCACCCTACCTCTGTGTGCCCCTTCCTGCCTTCACTCTGGTAGCACAGCTGCCCCGAGGCTGAGTTATTGTGGCCCTGGGTCTGCCAAGGACTTTGATCTCCTTTAATGAACCCTCCCCAGCAGGACGTTCACTTCCTCCTCCCTGTGAACGGAGCCCCTCCAGCCGGACCAGAACGAGGGAGGTGATCCTCGACAGACCAAGGCCCCCTGGGAGCACCCTCAGCACAGCCCTAGACCGAGAATGAGCCCTCCAACACATTGCATCGTGTCCTCTCCAGCATAGACTGAGTCAACCCGACATCTCCTCAGTACAGATTGAGGCTGGCCCTTTTTTCTTGTCAATTGGAGCTCATGTGGCACCCTCCCCCACCCCCCAGATAAAGCAGGAGCTGATGCAATAACTGCACTCAGAGGCGGAGTTCACGTGGAATACCCCCACACAGGCAGAGCGCGCCCTACACTGATACTCACCCACTTCCCAGCCAGACCGAGCTGAGGTTGTAAACACCCTACCCCCTCATGGGCACAGACTGAGCTTATGTGGCCGTCTGAGCTGTGCTAGCTCACCTGCATGGATTTCTGGCAAACTTCACCTGTGGTTCTGTGGTTTATTCATAGCTCTGCTCTCGCTCCACAAGTGTCCCTGCCAAGGTCTGAGGCCCGGCCTACAGCATGGACCTGCCTCTGTCTCCCGTGTCTGTGTGACTTGTGTTACTGTGAGCTCTGTAGACAGTGCTGTCCTTCATGGCTCCCGCACATGAACTTATTACAAATAGTTCTACGCGCATCTCTTTACCCATGTGTCAGTGGGACTTTCTGCATGGTGGCAATGCACATGCTTGACAACCTCCATACTGGTCACCCTCCCCTTCCCTGCATGCTGTAGCCCTCCTCATCAAGGGCTTGAAGAAATATGGTGCATTATCTCCCCAACCACCCTCCTCCATGGAACTTCACACGCGCCCCATGCCAGCCTGCACCATCTTCTAAACCAGCTGCATCATCAAAGAAGCCATCACGGTCAGCACCCTGGCCTAGCTGGTTGACGAGCTCACCACCTCCAGTGGCTCTCTGGGCTACACTTCTCCTCCTTCACACCCAGGCAGGACCTGAAACAAAATCCCCATGTCCTTCAGGACTGTCCGTACAATTCTTCAATTTAGGAAAGAGCGAAGGACACACCTCTGCGAAGAACACTACTTCAGGGCAAAGTAACAACCCGTCTCCACTCTCAGCACCCAGTGATGCCCTCCAGTACCTTGTTGACTCTCTTTGGCCGTCTACAAGGCTCTTTCGCCTCTCGTCTAGGTTTGGATTATACAAATATCACATGGATATTTCCGAGTAAAGGTGTGCAGCCACTGTCTCTCTCACACGATGATCAAATACATTCTCTGTGCATGGAGCCCCCTTCTGCCCTGTGACTTGTTACTGCGAGTTTTATAAGTACAAGATTTGTCCGTATGAGTTATGGGATATGATGTGTTGCTGAGCCTGTATGAATTGTCAGTGTTCGGCAAGTATGTGATGTGTCACTGCACCTGTATAAATTGTCCCTGCGAGGTCGGCTGGTATGTGATTTGCCACTGCACCTGTATAAATTGTCCCTGTGAGGTCGGCTGGCTCTGCCTGCTCTCCTCTCTCTCTCTTCCTACCCTCTCTCCCCCTCCGTCCTTCGCTCTCGTCCTCCCCCTCTCTTCTTACCCTCCCTCTCTCCCTCTCCCTTTCCCTCTCTTCCTTTACCTCACTTCCCTCTCCCTCTCCCTCTCTTCCCTCTCCTCTCTCCCCGTCTCCATCTCTCTCTCCTCCATCCCCCTCGATCTCTCCTCTCTCTCCTCTCTCCCCCTCTCTCTCTCCCCCCTCCCCTCTCTCTCCTCTCTCCCTCTCTTTACCCTCTCCTTTTTCTCCCTCTCCCCATCTCCCCCTCTGCCTGCTCTCCTCTCGTTCTCCCTCCCCTCCCTCTCCCCCCTCCGTCCTTCGCTCTCGTCCTCCCTCTCTCTTCTTACCCTCCCTCTCTCCCTCTCTCCCTTTCCCTCTCTCCCTTTCCATCACTTCCCTCTCCCTCTCTCCCTTTCCCTCTATTCCCTCTCCTCTCTCCCTGTCTCTGTCTCTCTCTCCTCCATCCCCCTCTCTCTCTCCTCTCTCCCCCTCTCTCTCTCCTCTCCCCTTTTCTCTCTCCTCTCTCCCCCTCTCTCTCCACTCTGTCCTTTGCTCTCGTCCTCCCCCTCTCTTCTTACCCTCCCTCTCTCCCTCTACCCTCTCTCCCTTTCCCTCTCTTCCTTTCACTCACTTCACTCTCCCCCTTTGCCTCTCTTCCCTCTCCTCTCTCCCCGTCTCCGTCTCTCTCTCCTCCATCCCCATCTCTCTCTCCTCTCTCTCCTCTCTTCCCCTCTCTCTCTCTCCCCCTCTCTCTCCTCTCTTTACCCTCTCCTTTTTCTCCCTCTCCCCATCTCCCCCTCTGCCTGCTCTCCTCTCTCTCCCTCCCCTCTCTCTCCCCTCCGTCCTTCGCTCTCGTCCTCCCCCCTCTTCTTACCCTCCCTCTACCCTCTCTCCCTTTCCCTCTCTCCATTTCCCTCACTTCCCTCTCTCCCTTTCCCTCTCTTCCCTCTCCTCTCTCCCCGTCTCCGTCTCTCTCTCCTCCATCCCCCTCTCTCTCTCCTCTCTCCCCCTCTCTCTCTCCCCCTCTCTCTCCTCTCTCCCCCTCTCTCTCCTCTCTCCCTCTCTTTACCCTCTACTTTTTCTCCCTCTCCCCATCTCCCCTCTCACCACTCAACACTCTACCCTCTCACCACTCACCACTACACTCCCTCTCCAATCCCTCTCTCTCTCCTCACTCACCTCTCTCTCGCCTCTCTCCCCTCTCCTCACTCACCCCTCTCCTCACTCTCTCCAGGCCTGACTCTCTCCTCCCCTCTCACCACTCTCCCCTCTCACCACCACTCTCCCCTCTCAACACTACACTCCTCACCACTCTCCCCTCTCCTAATTGCATTTTTTCACGGCCGCCTGGCCGTGACACCACATCAAAGGGCTTCTCCTCCCCTAATTATTTTTTTACGGCTGGCCGGCCGTACTTTAAGTTTCACGCCCGCCATACAACATACAACCACACATACAACCACATGCACAACCAAATCAGTGCACGCTTTCACCAGTCACACACACACCACAAGCCGTCGGTGCACGCTTTCACCAGGCACACACCACCAGCGTCAGTGCACGCTTTCACCAGGCACACACACCACCATCCGTCAGTGCACGTTTCCACCAGGCACACACACCACCAGCCGGCAGTGCACACTTCCACCACTCAGCACGACCACAGCACCACTCAGCACCACTACAGCATCACTCAGGGGCACCACAACATCACTATGTGCTACAACAGCATCACTGAACGCCACAGCATCACTTGTCCCTGAAACAACATCACTCAGCACCACCACAGTCCACCACCACATCCACCACCACATCCACCGCCACATCCACCACCACATCCACATCCACCGCATGCACCACCACCACATCCACCACATCCACATCCACCGCATCCACCACCACCACATCCACATCCACCACATCCACCACCACATCCACCACCACCTCCACCACCACATCCACCACCGCATCCACCACCCCATTCACCACCACCACCGCATCCACCAACACCACATCCACCACCACCACCACATCCACCACCGCAACCAACACCACCACATACACCACCACATCCACCACCACATCCACCACCACTTTCACCACACCCACCACCACCACATCAACCACACCCACCACCACCACATCCACCACACATCCACCAACACATCCACCAACACTTCCACCACCACCGCATCCACCACCACCACATCCACCACCGCATCCACCACCACCACATCCATCACCGCATCCACCACCACATCCACCAACACATCCACCACCATATCCCCCAGATCCACCACCACCACATCTATATGTGTGTGTGTGTGTGTGTGTGTGTGTGTGTGTGTGTGTGTGTGTGTGTGGCTCTGTGTGTGTGTAGGTGCAAATGCAATGTTCTTGGATTTTCGTCACAATAAAATACACTGAACATAATCTTCACAAAAGTTATTTACAAACGTTTAAGGTATTGCCATTATAAATTACAATAACTTTTATTTAGGTATTAATTATTTACAAAAATAAAAGCCATTGTTATTTGTAATATCAATACATCTAAGTCACGTAAATACAACACACATTGCATTACAAATGCTATAGGTGTCACATTTGCGAAAGTTAAAACTATTGACATTGTAACTGACAAAGCTATTAATTTTGCTATTTTCAAAACCAACACATAAATAAAAAAGTGTCATTTACAATAACAATCGCTCAAACTTTCCTAATGCGAGACCTATTGCATTTCCAATGCTTGTTTTATTACCCATCATTTTGTATTGACTGGCATGTAGTTTCAAGCCTCACTGTGTAATTGTGGGACCACCAGTCCCAGACTGCAAAGATGTATTTGGTGAAAGTCAGGCCTGGTTGGTGTTACACATATAATGGGTCACTTACCACCTTTGCATCTCATCTCTTCCACCTGACAGTACTTTCCTTCTCCCACAAACTCACTCTCTTACTGTCTGTTTTCCTCTACCTTTCTCTCTTCCTCCCTCTTCCCCTCCCTTTTAATTGACTCTTTCTCTCTCACAGGATTTTCTCCCACCCGTCTCTCTCTCACTTTTTATCCCCTACGACCACTTGTGTTCCCAATATAACCACTGTCATAATGAGGGTGGGACTTGTTTTTTAACTTTTCTTGTTATTAGTGTGGCCTGCAAGTCCCAGCATGTGCTCTTGGCAAGATACCTTGATTCTTGAAACTCCGTATCTTGCCTTAGATGCGTTGTACACCAGTCTTTCATTGTTTATATGTGTGATCGAACCACCAACCTCCCTTCTCACTTACATCTTTCTCCCCACGGTATCTCCCAGTCTATCTGCCTCACTTTTTTATTAGTTGTTGTGCAGCTCGCTCCACAGCATCTCTTCCCCTCGCTCCAAGCATTGTTCCTCTGTCAGCTGTTTCTCCCTCTAATTATACAGCTGCTGTTGGGTATGTACATATGTTTATGGGAGCTGTCACGAGCGTCCACAGTGGCCTGTAGCTCGTGGCAAGCTCGTGTAGTGGGTTACCATGTTTGCTTTTGAATATGTGGAATGTAGCTGTGTTTAGACTGTGTAACTGTTACTGGCATTACTAGCCTGCAGCTTAAGACGAGAGGATCTAAATAAACTCACGTCCTACTTCTTCAAGTTTCCTGCGTGATTATTGGCTTCCCTACACTGGCGACGGGCGGGATTCGTTACTGCATCAGAAGGACATCAGGAGATCGTGAATTATTTTTTTTTACTGAATTTTGCTCCTTTGATTTATCTGAAATTGATTTTGCGCTTTCTGGATTTCTACTGAGCGGCGCAAGACTACCACATTTCCTTGGGAAGCGGAAGATTTATTTTTATTACTAAAAAAAAAAAGCAGGAAATTACTCACTTTTGTGGTGGCATTATTTGAATTGCCAACTTTGACTCACGAGGAGTGTTCCAGTGTACGCGTGCAAAGGTTCGCGCATGGGCATTCCAATCAACGTGGAGCAGCGCGACGTCTGACGTCATCGCACGACCTTAAGAGCATTAGAGACGTGCGTCGGAGGCGCTCTTTCCTTATTTTGCTAATCTCGTTGGGGTTTTACATTTCAACGCGGAAACGACTACGTTCAGACATCGTTTATCACGTTTTGTCACGGAGACTTTCAGCGCTGAGGAGAATTGTTTTGCTACGCGAGTGGGGAAAAGAAACCACACTGAAAGAATTATTTCAAGGTTTTCAGTGACACGCACACTGCGTGTTTTAACTGTATTTAATTGCTATTCTGAAATTTAACCTGTATTTTTTTTTCAGGACTTATTTTTTTTTTTATTTTATTTTACATTTAGATTTATTCACGTTAAAGTTGTTATATAATTGAATTCAATATGTCTGGCATTGTACCTCCTCCTTCATTTCTATCATCACCTGGTGAACCACCTATGGCTTGGGAGATTTGGGAACCTGTCTTCTTAGCTTACGTGGATGTGTTGGAAGAGGGGGAGTGCGAACCAGAAAGGAAGTTATCACTGTTAAAACATTGTTTGGGTGGAATAGCTTTGAAAGAGTTCAAAACATTACCGGAACTAGTAAGTCCGGGGAATATTAATGTGTATGAATATGCTTCGTTACAGTTAAGTTTAAGATATGGGAAGAAAAAGAATGTTGTCATGGAGAGGTTTATCTTTTATTCTCGGAAACAACGTACAGATGAACCTGTAGAAGATTTTGTCTCAGCGTTAAGATCCTTAGCTGTTACTTGTGACTTCGAACACATATCTTATGAACAAGTTTTAAGGGATCAGATTTTGATGAGGACAAATAACAAAAAAGTACAAGAACGTCTTTGGACAACGTCCGATTTGTCCCTTAATAATGTCATAGATATTGCGAAGTCAATAGAACATTCAGAGAAGTTTGTCAAGGAGATTAGGGGCAACGATAAAAGTGATGTTTTTAGTGTATCTAAAGATTTTGACAAGTCGAAAAGAAGTTTTTCACAGAAGAATGAATTTTCATCTAGAAATGATAACAAATTTAAGAGTCAATAATATGACAAGAAAACCTCAAAATTATTATGTTTTAGGTGTGGAAGTGATGCACACTTGGCAGACAGTAAAAATTGTCCAGCCTTAGGGAAAACATGTTCAAAATGCTACAAGAAAGGCCATTTTACAAGATTTTGCAGGTCATCATCGGGGAAGATGAATTGTATACATGAATGCTGCGAAGGTTATCAATTGGATGATGAAGAAACATTTCAAGTTAATACTGTTATTAATGTATGTGAAGATGGAGATTGCACTAAATTTCCATCCTGTGTTATAACTATTGATGGTGTGAGTTTGGAGATTTTCGTAGACTCATGTGCATGGTATAGTATTATCTCTTTAAGTGTATTTCGAGATAAATTCCCGAATAAGAAGTTACTTGAATCTGATGTATCACCTGGTGGCTACACAGGCCACAAAATTGATCTAATGGGTTATTTTATTGCAAATATACAATTTTCTGATCTACACATATCTGGGAAAATGTATGTGTCAAGATCTGGGTTATCACTGTTAAGTTGGCCACACCAATACCAATTAGGGATGAAAATTGATCCAACAGCTAATCCCCCTGTGTATGTAGTACAACCGTTGAATGTTTCATGTGTAACTGGAGACAATTCATTGCTTGTAGAGAGTTTACGAAAATCTTTCCCTAATGTTTTCAGTGGCACTTTGGGTCGGTATAAAGGGTTTGAACATGTCATTAAATTAAATGAGAACGCCATTCCTGTTAGGCACAGAGTAAGGAATGTTCCCCTATCCTATAGACTCAAACTTAAAGAAATGCTTAAAGATTTATGTGAGAAAAATATAATTGAACCAATTGAGTCGTCACCTTGGGTTTCCCCCATTGTAATTTCGGTTAAGTCCACTGACGAGCTTAGGTTATGCATTGACCTCCGCAGTGTTAATGGTGCCATTTGGGTGGATTCCCATCCTCTACCCAACCTTCATGAAATGGTTTCGACCTTGGCAGGTGCGCAAGTTTTCTCCTGTGTTGATCTAGCCAGTGCCTATCATCAGGTGGTACTAGCTGAGGAGTCTAAGAACATAACCGCATTTATCACGCCTGAAGGTTTATACAGGTTTTGTCGCATGCCTTTTGGATTAGCGAGTGCAGCCTCAGTGTTCCAGAGGCTCATGAAGGAAACCTTGGAGGGTTTGAGTGGTGCCATAGCATTTCAAGATGACATTTTGGTACATGGGAAAGATGACAGAGAACATGACTATAATTTGAGGTGTGTGATTGCTGCCTTAGCGGAGAAAGGTCTTACACTACGTCTTGACAAATGCAAATTTAGACAAAAGGAAGTGGAATACCTAGGCCATACTATTAGTGGTATGGGAATCAAACCTAAGAAAAATCATGTTAAGAGTATCACGAATGCTCCCGTGCCTACATCGAAAGAACAACTGGTAGCTTTTTTAGGTCTCATCGAATTTTATGCTAAATTCATTCCTAATTTCTCAGTTAAGGTTGATCCATTCAGGTGTTTACTGAAGAAAAATGCTAAGTTCAATTGGACTGATGAAATGACAGATGCTTTTCAGTCTTTGAAATTGTTCATCGTGAATGCTCCGTGTCTCAAACCTTTTGTTGTTGGTGTGAAATGTATCATTATGGTAGATGCAAGTTCGTCTGGCCTGGGTGGAGTACTTCTGCAGAAGGATAGTGAGAAAGAATGGGTTGTTGCTTATGCATCAAGAGCCTTAAGAGATGCAGAAAAGAATTATTCTGTCATAGAGAGAGAGTTACTGGCTTGTGTCTGGGGAGCCGAGCATTTTAGACCTTTCCTATGGGGCACGAGATTTTTGATAAAAACTGATCATAGGCCCTTGGTGTATCTCATGGCTCCAGGTGGAGGTAGAACTATGTCGGCGCGTCTTGCAAGGTTAGCTTCAAGATTGCAATCTTTTCAATGCAGTATTGAATATGTTCAGGGTAAGGCGAATGTACATGCTGATTGCATGTCCAGATTGGTCTCTGATACTAATCCTCCTGAACTGGTTAGCGAAGAGGAGTGTGAAGTTGCTTTCACCTTTCATGATGTCAATTTGGTGTGCGAAGAACGGTTTGTTTTGCAGGAGGATGTTTGGATGCAAGAGATGAGTAAAGATTTAGAACTGTGCAGTGTCAAAAAGTACCTGGTGCATGGTTGGCCGGAACAGAGGAAGTTATCTGGAAATGTAATGGGTTTTTTTAAAGTTCAGGAGGAACTTGCTGTGGAAAGTGATCTAATTCTTCGTGGTGACAAGATTGTTCCACCCTTTTCTATTAGAAATACTCTACTTGAAATTGCCCATGAAGGGCATTTGGGGATATCTTTCACCAGAAGACGGTTAAAAGAGTCTTTCTGGTGGCCAGGTATTGACTCCTGTGTGGACCACTTTGTGCGTTCCTGTCCTTATTGTTCTAACAGTGACAAAACGGCTGTTGCTTTACGTCCGTAACCTTGTCCCATTGATTTGCCTTCAAGTCCTTGGCGGAAACTGGGGATTGACATCATTGGGCCTTTTGGTTGTTTACCAAAACAGGAAGCCTTTGGTATCGTTCTTATAGACTATTATTCCAAATGGCCAGAGGTCAAGATGGTTAGAGAGGTAACTTCTCGTCAAGTGATAGAATTTTTAGATGAGATTTTTTGCAGAGAAGGCATCCCTCAGGAAGTTAAAACCACCGCAATGGAGCGCACACCGCTAGCCCCTCCTCCGGATCGCCCCTCGGGATTCTGGTACTTGTAGTTCAGTAGTGGATCACCCAGGTGGGTGCAAGTCGGTACTTGTTGGACTGATGAATCTCTAGACCCGATACATGTCCCGGGTTTTTGGGTATCGCCCGAGACATGGCTCGGGTTTCGGGATAACTTCCCTCATCAGTAGAGAAAATGGTTTAGGGGTGGAGGAGAAGGCCGCCAAACAACAGTCAATGGCCTCGATGCCCGAACCGGCACGCAGGGCAGCATCCAGGAGCCCGTCGGCTCAAAGCTCAAGGGAGCCAATTAGTAAAAACCACCGCAATGGAGCGCACACCGCTAGCCCCTCCTCCGGATCGCCCCTCGGGATTCTGGTACTTGTAGTTCAGTAGTGGATCACCCAGGTGGGTGCAAGTCGGTACTTGTTGGACTGATGAATCTCTAGACCCGATACATGTCCCGGGTTTTTGGGTATCGCCCGAGACATGGCTCGGGTTTCGGGATAACTTCCCTCATCAGTAGAGAAAATGGTTTAGGGGTGGAGGAGAAGGCCGCCAAACAACAGTCAATGGCCTCGATGCCCGAACCGGCACGCAGGGCAGCATCCAGGAGCCCGTCGGCTCAAAGCTCAAGGGAGCCAATTAGTAAAAACCACCGCAATGGAGCGCACACCGCTAGCCCCTCCTCCGGATCGCCCCTCGGGATTCTGGTACTTGTAGTTCAGTAGTGGATCACCCAGGTGGGTGCAAGTCGGTACTTGTTGGACTGATGAATCTCTAGACCCGATACATGTCCCGGGTTTTTGGGTATCGCCCGAGACATGGCTCGGGTTTCGGGATAACTTCCCTCATCAGTAGAGAAAATGGTTTAGGGGTGGAGGAGAAGGCCGCCAAACAACAGTCAATGGCCTCGATGCCCGAACCGGCACGCAGGGCAGCATCCAGGAGCCCGTCGGCTCAAAGCTCAAGGGAGCCAATTAGTAAAAACCACCGCAATGGAGCGCACACCGCTAGCCCCTCCTCCGGATCGCCCCTCGGGATTCTGGTACTTGTAGTTCAGTAGTGGATCACCCAGGTGGGTGCAAGTCGGTACTTGTTGGACTGATGAATCTCTAGACCCGATACATGTCCCGGGTTTTTGGGTATCGCCCGAGACATGGCTCGGGTTTCGGGATAACTTCCCTCATCAGTAGAGAAAATGGTTTAGGGGTGGAGGAGAAGGCCGCCAAACAACAGTCAATGGCCTCGATGCCCGAACCGGCACGCAGGGCAGCATCCAGGAGCCCGTCGGCTCAAAGCTCAAGGGAGCCAATTAGTAAAAACCACCGCAATGGAGCGCACACCGCTAGCCCCTCCTCCGGATCGCCCCTCGGGATTCTGGTACTTGTAGTTCAGTAGTGGATCACCCAGGTGGGTGCAAGTCGGTACTTGTTGGACTGATGAATCTCTAGACCCGATACATGTCCCGGGTTTTTGGGTATCGCCCGAGACATGGCTCGGGTTTCGGGATAACTTCCCTCATCAGTAGAGAAAATGGTTTAGGGGTGGAGGAGAAGGCCGCCAAACAACAGTCAATGGCCTCGATGCCCGAACCGGCACGCAGGGCAGCATCCAGGAGCCCGTCGGCTCAAAGCTCAAGGGAGCCAATTAGTAAAAACCACCGCAATGGAGCGCACACCGCTAGCCCCTCCTCCGGATCGCCCCTCGGGATTCTGGTACTTGTAGTTCAGTAGTGGATCACCCAGGTGGGTGCAAGTCGGTACTTGTTGGACTGATGAATCTCTAGACCCGATACATGTCCCGGGTTTTTGGGTATCGCCCGAGACATGGCTCGGGTTTCGGGATAACTTCCCTCATCAGTAGAGAAAATGGTTTAGGGGTGGAGGAGAAGGCCGCCAAACAACAGTCAATGGCCTCGATGCCCGAACCGGCACGCAGGGCAGCATCCAGGAGCCCGTCGGCTCAAAGCTCAAGGGAGCCAATTAGTAAAAACCACCGCAATGGAGCGCACACCGCTAGCCCCTCCTCCGGATCGCCCCTCGGGATTCTGGTACTTGTAGTTCAGTAGTGGATCACCCAGGTGGGTGCAAGTCGGTACTTGTTGGACTGATGAATCTCTAGACCCGATACATGTCCCGGGTTTTTGGGTATCGCCCGAGACATGGCTCGGGTTTCGGGATAACTTCCCTCATCAGTAGAGAAAATGGTTTAGGGGTGGAGGAGAAGGCCGCCAAACAACAGTCAATGGCCTCGATGCCCGAACCGGCACGCAGGGCAGCATCCAGGAGCCCGTCGGCTCAAAGCTCAAGGGAGCCAATTAGTAAAAACCACCGCAATGGAGCGCACACCGCTAGCCCCTCCTCCGGATCGCCCCTCGGGATTCTGGTACTTGTAGTTCAGTAGTGGATCACCCAGGTGGGTGCAAGTCGGTACTTGTTGGACTGATGAATCTCTAGACCCGATACATGTCCCGGGTTTTTGGGTATCGCCCGAGACATGGCTCGGGTTTCGGGATAACTTCCCTCATCAGTAGAGAAAATGGTTTAGGGGTGGAGGAGAAGGCCGCCAAACAACAGTCAATGGCCTCGATGCCCGAACCGGCACGCAGGGCAGCATCCAGGAGCCCGTCGGCTCAAAGCTCAAGGGAGCCAATTAGTAAAAACCACCGCAATGGAGCGCACACCGCTAGCCCCTCCTCCGGATCGCCCCTCGGGATTCTGGTACTTGTAGTTCAGTAGTGGATCACCCAGGTGGGTGCAAGTCGGTACTTGTTGGACTGATGAATCTCTAGACCCGATACATGTCCCGGGTTTTTGGGTATCGCCCGAGACATGGCTCGGGTTTCGGGATAACTTCCCTCATCAGTAGAGAAAATGGTTTAGGGGTGGAGGAGAAGGCCGCCAAACAACAGTTAATGGCCTCGATGCCCGAACCGGCACGCAGGGCAGCATCCAGGAGCCCGTCGGCTCAAAGCTCAAGGGAGCCAATTAGTAAAAACCACCGCAATGGAGCGCACACCGCTAGCCCCTCCTCCGGATCGCCCCTCGGGATTCTGGTACTTGTAGTTCAGTAGTGGATCACCCAGGTGGGTGCAAGTCGGTACTTGTTGGACTGATGAATCTCTAGACCCGATACATGTCCCGGGTTTTTGGGTATCGCCCGAGACATGGCTCGGGTTTCGGGATAACTTCCCTCATCAGTAGAGAAAATGGTTTAGGGGTGGAGGAGAAGGCCGCCAAACAACAGTCAATGGCCTCGATGCCCGAACCGGCACGCAGGGCAGCATCCAGGAGCCCGTCGGCTCAAAGCTCAAGGGAGCCAATTAGTAAAAACCACCGCAATGGAGCGCACACCGCTAGCCCCTCCTCCGGATCGCCCCTCGGGATTCTGGTACTTGTAGTTCAGTAGTGGATCACCCAGGTGGGTGCAAGTCGGTACTTGTTGGACTGATGAATCTCTAGACCCGATACATGTCCCGGGTTTTTGGGTATCTCCCGAGACATGGCTCGGGTTTCGGGATAACTTCCCTCATCAGTAGAGAAAATGGTTTAGGGGTGGAGGAGAAGGCCGCCAAACAACAGTCAATGGCCTCGATGCCCGAACCGGCACGCAGGGCAGCATCCAGGAGCCCGTCGGCTCAAAGCTCAAGGGAGCCAATTAGTAAAAACCACCGCAATGGAGCGCACACCGCTAGCCCCTCCTCCGGATCGCCCCTCGGGATTCTGGTACTTGTAGTTCAGTAGTGGATCACCCAGGTGGGTGCAAGTCGGTACTTGTTGGACTGATGAATCTCTAGACCCGATACATGTCCCGGGTTTTTGGGTATCGCCCGAGACATGGCTCGGGTTTCGGGATAACTTCCCTCATCAGTAGAGAAAATGGTTTAGGGGTGGAGGAGAAGGCTGCCAAACAACAGTCAATGGCCTCGATGCCCGAACCGGCACGCAGGGCAGCATCCAGGAGCCCGTCGGCTCAAAGCTCAAGGGAGCCAATTAGTAAAAACCACCGCAATGGAGCGCACACCGCTAGCCCCCCCTCCGGATCGCCCCTCGGGATTCTGGTACTTGTAGTTCAGTAGTGGATCACCCAGGTGGGTGCAAGTCGGTACTTGTTGGACTGATGAATCTCTAGACCCGATACATGTCCCGGGTTTTTGGGTATCGCCCGAGACATGGCTCGGGTTTCGGGATAACTTCCCTCATCAGTAGAGAAAATGGTTTAGGGGTGGAGGAGAAGGCCGCCAAACAACAGTCAATGGCCTCGATGCCCGAACCGGCACGCAGGGCAGCATCCAGGAGCCCGTCGGCTCAAAGCTCAAGGGAGCCAATTAGTAAAAACCACCGCAATGGAGCGCACACCGCTAGCCCCTCCTCCGGATCGCCCCTCGGGATTCTGGTACTTGTAGTTCAGTAGTGGATCACCCAGGTGGGTGCAAGTCGGTACTTGTTGGACTGATGAATCTCTAGACCCGATACATGTCCCGGGTTTTTGGGTATCGCCCGAGACATGGCTCGGGTTTCGGGATAACTTCCCTCATCAGTAGAGAAAATGGTTTAGGGGTGGAGGAGAAGGCCGCCAAACAACAGTCAATGGCCTCGATGCCCGAACCGGCACGCAGGGCAGCATCCAGGAGCCCGTCGGCTCAAAGCTCAAGGGAGCCAATTAGTAAAAACCACCGCAATGGAGCGCACACCGCTAGCCCCTCCTCCGGATCGCCCCTCGGGATTCTGGTACTTGTAGTTCAGTAGTGGATCACCCAGGTGGGTGCAAGTCGGTACTTGTTGGACTGATGAATCTCTAGACCCGATACATGTCCCGGGTTTTTGGGTATCGCCCGAGACATGGCTCGGGTTTCGGGATAACTTCCCTCATCAGTAGAGAAAATGGTTTAGGGGTGGAGGAGAAGGCCGCCAAACAACAGTCAATGGCCTCGATGCCCGAACCGGCACGCAGGGCAGCATCCAGGAGCCCGTCGGCTCAAAGCTCAAGGGAGCCAATTAGTAAAAACCACCGCAATGGAGCGCACACCGCTAGCCCCTCCTCCGGATCGCCCCTCGGGATTCTGGTACTTGTAGTTCAGTAGTGGATCACCCAGGTGGGTGCAAGTCGGTACTTGTTGGACTGATGAATCTCTAGACCCGATACATGTCCCGGGTTTTTGGGTATCGCCCGAGACATGGCTCGGGTTTCGGGATAACTTCCCTCATCAGTAGAGAAAATGGTTTAGGGGTGGAGGAGAAGGCCGCCAAACAACAGTCAATGGCCTCGATGCCCGAACCGGCACGCAGGGCAGCATCCAGGAGCCCGTCGGCTCAAAGCTCAAGGGAGCCAATTAGTAAAAACCACCGCAATGGAGCGCACACCGCTAGCCCCTCCTCCGGATCGCCCCTCGGGATTCTGGTACTTGTAGTTCAGTAGTGGATCACCCAGGTGGGTGCAAGTCGGTACTTGTTGGACTGATGAATCTCTAGACCCGATACATGTCCCGGGTTTTTGGGTATCGCCCGAGACATGGCTCGGGTTTCGGGATAACTTCCCTCATCAGTAGAGAAAATGGTTTAGGGGTGGAGGAGAAGGCCGCCAAACAACAGTCAATGGCCTCGATGCCCGAACCGGCACGCAGGGCAGCATCCAGGAGCCCGTCGGCTCAAAGCTCAAGGGAGCCAATTAGTAAAAACCACCGCAATGGAGCGCACACCGCTAGCCCCTCCTCCGGATCGCCCCTCGGGATTCTGGTACTTGTAGTTCAGTAGTGGATCACCCAGGTGGGTGCAAGTCGGTACTTGTTGGACTGATGAATCTCTAGACCCGATACATGTCCCGGGTTTTTGGGTATCGCCCGAGACATGGCTCGGGTTTCGGGATAACTTCCCTCATCAGTAGAGAAAATGGTTTAGGGGTGGAGGAGAAGGCCGCCAAACAACAGTCAATGGCCTCGATGCCCGAACCGGCACGCAGGGCAGCATCCAGGAGCCCGTCGGCTCAAAGCTCAAGGGAGCCAATTAGTAAAAACCACCGCAATGGAGCGCACACCGCTAGCCCCTCCTCCGGATCGCCCCTCGGGATTCTGGTACTTGTAGTTCAGTAGTGGATCACCCAGGTGGGTGCAAGTCGGTACTTGTTGGACTGATGAATCTCTAGACCCGATACATGTCCCGGGTTTTTGGGTATCGCCCGAGACATGGCTCGGGTTTCGGGATAACTTCCCTCATCAGTAGAGAAAATGATAGAATTTTTAGATGAGATTTTTTGCAGAGAAGGCATCCCTCAGGAAGTTGTGACTGACAATGGGCCGCAGTTTGTGAGCAAGGAAATGGAACAGTTTTTTGATAAATGTGGTGTCACTCATAGAAGGATTGCAGTTTTCCATCCAGAGGCGAATGGCCAGGTTGAACGGTTCAACCGTGTGATCAAAGAAGCCATACAACTTTCTGTCAAGGGCAATTTGAATTGGAGAAATGCATTGCAATCTATGTTGTTAGCTTACAGGACTTCACCTAATTCAGTGACTCTGGTCACTCCCTTTGAACTTTTGAGAGGACGGAAGCCTAGCACTAAGTTAGTTCCTTGGTGGTTAAAAAAGAATTTAGCTGGATTTGAGAATTGTTTGAAGGTGGATTTTGAAGCTGTTCAACACAGGGTTCAGTTGTACAAGGATAAGATGAAACAGGATATGATTAAGAAGATTGGTTCTACGTCCAGCCGTTCTATTAAGGTGGGTGATCTTGTTCGCATTAAGAAGAAAGAGGGTGTGTGTAAGGGTTTTCCTGTTTGGTCAAGTCCAAGGAAGGTTATTGAAGTTTTTAGGAATGCGGTCAGAATCGATGGTGGTTCTGTGTGGAATTTGAGCAGAGTTTCTTTGTTTAATGGTTTTAGTCAATCAGTGGATGATTTTGACAGCAATGTTTTTTTGGATGTTGGAGAACAAAGAAATGATGGGGAATGTGTACCTACTGAATGCAACCTGGATAATACTAGAGTTACACGTTCTCATCGTTTACCTGCTCGGTTTAATGATTTTGTGATGAACTAGTTTTTTTTTTTTTTTTTTTCTTCTTTTCATTGTTTTTTTTTGTTTTCATTTTGACTGGGGAAGGTGTGTTGGGTATGTACATATGTTTATGGGAGCTGTCACGAGCGTCCACAGTGGCCTGTAGCTCGTGGCAAGCTCGTGTAGTGGGTTACCATGTTTGCTTTTGAATATGTGGAATGTAGCTGTGTTTTGACTGTGTAACTGTTACTGGCATTACTAGCCTGCAGCTTAAGACGAGAGGATCTAAATAAACTCACGTCCTACTTCTTCAAGTTTCCTGTGTGATTATTGGCTTCCCTACAGCTGCCTCTTCCTCATTTCTATCACTCCTACTTATCCCTGTGGCTTCCCTTCCCTCTTTCTCTTTCTATATCACCACTTGTTTCCTTCACTTTGTTAAGTCTCTTTTCTGCTCTCCCACACATCTTTAATTGTGATGTCCTCTCTCTCTCTTCTGGCTCACCCACCTGCCTGTCTCTGTCATAACGTTTCTCACTTGCCTTCCCCAGAAGGATGTGCACCCCTCCTCTCCACTGTACAAGTGTAGTAGGCTCCTCTGCTACACCACTGCGGGCTCATTTCACCTTTTGGTCTTCCCAAACTCAATCCCTCTCACGGTCCCACCTTTCTCGCCCACTGCTGTCTATCAGACCTGGCCTTCCCATAAATGTTTCCTGAGGCAAGGATGTATTCCTGAATCGAACTGTATGACCCAGTGTGTAGCAATTGTACAGCCCTTCAATCCCTAATGGCACAGCACCCTGGATAATGTGCTGCATGGCTAAACACTTATAAAGTCCTTAAAGCGAGACCTATTGGCTATGCCAATGCTTGTTTAAATGTGGTCACAATTCTTTTAATTATAGCAGGAGTTGTCTTTGAGCCAGTGCTTTAAATGGGCCGGTACTGTCCGGTACGGGGTACCGGCACATTTTTATTTTGAAAGGGGGGAGTAACGGCACTTCTCAAGAGAAATGCAATACTTTTAATTGGAGAGTACCGGCACTTCTCAGAAACAAGCAGGTACTCTGTCACAGAGTACCTTCACTTCTATTTTTCTATTTCAAGCAGTGCTTTGAGCACTCGGCTCCTTGGGGCATCACGCAGTCTCAGTTTATTCATTTAGTGCTGTTTTATTCTGTATTGTTTGTCCCTCCTGAAAAGATTTCGAGAAGCTGAACGTGTTAAAAAGTCTGTCCGTTCTTCCTCATAGTCTAATGAATCTGGAAGGTGTTGAGACGTGGTTTCTTTTATATTTGTTTCCTGCTTGTCAAAGCAGGCGCAACCAAAGTTGTGTATTGTAGGATAAAACAGACTTGCTGAGATGTGATGAGTACAATTTCCAGATTAGACATTTATTAAGGGTAAATGCAAGTAATTTAAACAAGCATTTGCAATGCAATAGGTCTCGCATTTAGGAGAGTTTGAGCTATTGGCATTGTAAATGACAATGCCTTTTATTTATGTGTTGATTTTTTAAACATAAATAAAAGACATTTCCATGTACAATGCTAATAGATTAAACTTGCAAATACGAGACCTATTGCATTGCCAGTGCTTGTTTTCGATGTTTCCGCTGCACTAACTGCCCATTCCATAATGGCCGCTTGCAAACCAATCCAAAATGGCGTAGAATCGACAGCCAGGTTCGGTAAATCGGATGATATCCAGTTCAAAGATGGCCGACGCCCAAAGTTGTTTCCTAATGCTCTCTTCTCTGTCACAGCCAGCTCTATGGTAGCCTTTTCCGGTACCGTGCGTGAAATTGCGCATGCGCAGTAACCACTTCCTTCTTTCCGCTCGATTCCTGCATCAAAATGGTGAGTTTATTTTGGACTCCTGTGAATCAATGCCCATCTTGCAGTTGGCGTACAGTTTACTGCATGGCTCCTATCTGGGACAGTGCCCCGGAGTTCTTGCTCGGCATGAGCCACGATATTGCTTCTCCAGCTTTGTGTTTATGCTGGTGTTTGCTTGCGATTTGGGACTTGTCTCTGTACAGTATGCCAACTCGTCATTCTGTTAACTTATGCTTCTCGTATGATTGTTCCCCATCTGCTCTCGGGGACCTGTCGGGAACGCGCGGATATTGCTTCTCCAGCTTTGTGTTTATACTGGTGTTTGCTTGCGATTTGGGACTTGTCTCTGTACAGTATGCCAACTCGTCATTCTGTAACTTATGCTTCTTGTATGATTGTTCCCCATCTGCTCTCGGGGACCTGTCGGGAACGCGCGTGATGTGCGCTAGCTTCCTCCCCTTATCGTTCGTGGTGTTGGTGTGTGGAGAGGGAGGCGGGAGTAGTATTCTACGTCATTTGGTTGCATTAGACGTTTATTTATTTTCACCAGCGCCATAGAGATCTTGGATCGTCATTGAATTTGACGAGCGTGCAAGTGTTTAGAAGAATAGTGTCGTGAACTATTCGGATGCATCTCATTGGTTCAGTAGCAGCAAACGAAAGACCAAGCACGGCTCCCTAGATTGCCATGTGTAAATGGTCATTTAAGCTTTTACAAAACTATGAATTCTGCATTTAACTAAGTAATGTATTGAAAAGGTAAATATTGTGCATGTGGGTGTGCGAAACTTCTTTATTCGCTTTTAAGTCATTCTGCCAAATGTGTGAAATGGTAATTCGCCCCATATTTTAGTGCGAAATGTGTCCTTGTGTATATTTTGGATGCAAGGGTGGTTTTTGCACTGAACAGTGTCTCCGCACCACACGTGCTGTGGATAACCACTGCGCTGACCTGGTTGTAGCTGTGCTAAAATTGTCACCAACACATGATTACGGTACATAGTATCATTTCTTACATTTTACATACTGCACGATTACACATGCATAACAGAGAATTTTTCTCCGGCCTAATTGTAAAGCTTTAAATCTCTTGACTGTCGTTCTCTTGAAAGTGATGTACTACTGTTACACTAGAGCGATTGTTTAATTGGCGAAGTCGGTGTTTACCACAGTTAGTGATATCCTTTAATAAGGCAACCAAGAACCACACAACAGTAATATTAATGGGATTTGTGTTTTTCGTGGAGCTTTTGAATCTCTCTGAATACTTCAGCCTAGAAGTAGTGGGATACATAGTGCTCCTCTAAAGGTGATAAAGCTATGTCTGGATTTGTTAGTGCTGGTAAATATACTTTTATTGAACAGCGTTTGAAGTGCTTAAGTTACCAACAGGGCAAGGTACTCTATTGTCTATTATGATTTATAAAAACAGGTATGCTCATCCGCTTAGTATGGGCGGTAGTGTACATTTTGAAGGTGCAGTTGGTCAGAAAGTATCTCCTTCGTCAGGCTGCATAGGATGGGATGTGTTGAGAACTAGAGGGATCTCGAAGCAGTGTTTTCTGTTGTAGGTAATTTTGAAGTGACAGGAATTGTTGGGGAGGCTTGTGCGATCCGTGGTGAGTGGTTCGATTGAATGATCCTCTGGCAGGTAGCGGCACATTGTTTACGGTAGGAAACGCTGGGTCGGTCTATTGTCAGATTCCACCTCACGGAAGTGTTTTTGGATATCGAGACGTGTACCTCATTACTCCATATTCACTTTAAAAAAAATTAAGCCAACTGTTTTTCTTTCTGATCTGACACTGTGACCGGTGAAGTGGTTCACAAAGTCACCTGGTCATTGGACGTCCTGTGTTTTGTAGCTCCTATTTCTTGGTTCTGCTGTACTTTGTGAATAGATGCCAATTTGCACCAGTTTCTCTTCCTTGGACACTCGACCATAGAGAAATGACCCCTTTTGATACGGTGTATGGCTATGCTACCCTAAAATAGAACTGCTGTGCTTGGTCTGCTCAATCCTCTCTGCCTGCGCATTGTCGTCTTGGGCCAGTAGTAGTAGCTGTAATGTCTCCAAATTTTTGACCAGTTTCATATGTTCGCAGACTGTATTGATGTCGTTTTGGTTATCAAGGTTTAAAAATTGCGGGTTATTTGATAAATTACCCCATGGCACGAGTCTCAGTATTTATTTTGTTTAGATTCTCTGCACTTCCTCAAAGTGATTGTGCGTCGCTTGGCCACGCTGATTTGTGACCAAACCCAAATACATTGAATCTGTACTATTGTGAACCTCTGTGGTCCTATAGTAATGTGCATGCATTTTCATCTTTAGGCCAAGCGCACCAAGAAGGTCGGGATTGTGGGTAAATATGGTACCCGTTATGGAGCCTCACTCAGAAAAATGGTGAAGAAAATTGAAATCAGTCAACATGCTAAATACACGTGTTCCTTCTGTGGCAAGGTAAGTGTACTGTTAATAACAGCATTTAAAGTACAGTAGAATCTTCAAATTCTTAGTCTTATAGGATCATGGGTACTCGCAATCGTTTACCACAGACAAGTTGTGACCAGGGGCCGAATTTATGTCAGCAGAGTGGCGGTCAGGCCTCCCCTCCCCCCCCCTTTTTTTCTTTTCATTATCACTTATGAGGACCTTGAAATACATGACTTAAGGGTGTGCGCTGTGCAAAATCTCCTGTTTGATTTGTTAAACTATTGCGTTGTCAATAGTTGTCAAAAATGTATTTGGCTGGCAGGAAGCTTAAACCCTTCCTGCCAGCCAAAGACTTCCAAACTGCAGTACAAGCTCTAGTTATCCCTCGAATTGAATACGGCAGCATCGCCCTTTGCGGTCTCCCGTTAACCAGCACTGCACCCCTAAGAGCCTCTCTAAACGCTGCAGCCAGACTCATCACTGGATCAAAAAAACACTCACACATCACCCCTGATCTGAAAACACTGGACTGGCTGCCTTTTGAAGCCAGAATACATCTGAAAATCGCCTGCATGACACACAAGGCTCTACACCTGAGCTCTCCCAGATACCTCACTCAGAAGCTGTCAATCTCTGGCGGCTCTAGAATCACTAGAGGCACAGACAACCTTCTGCTAAAACCTCGAAGATTCCGGAAGGTAAAAACATATAAACGCTCTTTCTCAGGAATGGCACCCAGGATCTGGAACTCACTCCCCCCTGAAACTAGGCTCATCTCCTCCTTCACTCTTTTTAAGAAAGAAGTAAAAGCCATTTTTATGGCCAAATACACTTGACCGATTAGCATGGTTTTCGGAAGACCCTACTCCGACCTGTATTACTTTGCTCGAACTCTATGCATGTATGATCATGTATTTCACCTGAATTATTGTTGCTACTACCATCTACGCACACATTTAAATCGCTGTTCGAACTTTATGACTATGTATCTCACCTGTATTATCGATGCTACTGACTATCTATGCACACAGTTAACTGTTATATTTGTATTATTGATGTGTTGTTCTACCTATGTGTAACCCCAATCTCTTGCTGGCATTCCCAGCCGTGTAAAGCGCTCTGATATCTGCAAAGATCCTGTTCGCGCTATATAAAACTTTCAAATAAATAAATGTACAATAGGAACCCAGACCACTCGCAGGGTGCACATAACTGACTTGCCTCTTAGTCCACTATAGACATTGTTATCGAGGTAGGGGGGGGCGAGAATGAATGAAGGTTTCTAAATTCGTATTGAAAATCCTTAAAAAAATAAAGACCTCTGTGTACTGATATCTGATGTACTAAGGTGAAACTGTTCTACATATTAAATACACTTTTAGAATTTTATTAACTTGATCATATTTTTACATTTATTGCTGCAAGATAGCTTTAAAAATAGTGTTCCTAAAGGTAAATTGTGCAAGGCACCCAACTTTCTTCCTTTAACTATAATTAGCCTTTAAATAAATTGTTGTTTTATTTAACGTCTTTTTAACGTTGGTTCGTAGACCAGTAAACAGCAGCCCAGTGCTACTTTTGACCAGTGAGCCACATGTAAAGGTCAAAAGACAAAAAAGCATGGGGTATAGGGTAATTACAAATGCAGCTATCTCAATGTCAAATAAAAATAAATTGTTCTCAATATATGTAGGTGCACAGAATCCGTCTCAATACCCCTCAAACCTCCACGGATATAGATCCTGTACATATACAACAAAGGCACGGTGAATATTTCCTGTTTGCGTTGCTTCGTATCGAGCTATTACAAGTGGCTACGTGCCGGGGCGCTTCTTACTCTGAACAAAGATATACATGGGCTAATAAACCTGTGTCCACCGCGACATGACCTACTTGAAATCGCACAATAAGAAGCAACTCAAACAGGAAATATTCATCTTGTTGGTCCTTTTGAGGTCCAACTGGCACTCCTAGATAATGAGGGACCGAATTAAATTACGGAGAAGGATCTTAATGAAATGTGATAGAACATTGTTACTACCATTGCCCCCATTTGGGTTAAAGCGTGTTGGCTACGGTCTTTTTTTAAGAATTTTTTTCAATAAAGAAACAAGAGCTTGTTGAGTTGATGTGCTTCTCTTCATTTTGTTCACACATGTAAAGGTCGGCAGGTCTGCATGCGCCACACTTTTTTCTTACACCCCATCACCCTATACTTTGAATATTCCTGCCTTGGATGAACCATTAACTTTATTGTGCATATTGTTTGTATATTTGGGGGAAGTCTTTAACCCCTTCCGTGCTCCCAACGGCCGACGGGAGCACTCCGTCCTTGGTGCAGCGAACGACCGTTGGCCAACGCAGCCCGGCCCACCCTTTAGAACTCCTGCACCATGGCGGAATTGCCGCCGCTGTTAAGGCGTTAAGTTGCTTGGCAGGTGTTGGTTAACAGAAAAGTTTTTCGTAACAAGTATGTGTAAGTATTAATACACGTGAATGTATCTAAAAGTATTGATGTGAGATGAGCTAGATTAGAAACCTGGAATATGTTCTTAGGTCGGGGGTCTCCAAACCGGTCCTGGAGGACCGAATCCTTGCCAGATTTTTAAAATTACTACATGTATCTCAATGGGGATATCCCAAAAATCTGGTATGGATCCGGCCCTCCAGGCCTGGTTTGGAGACCCCTGAAAAATGTTTATTTACATATGATTGGTCTCTCGAAGCTATCAAGAGGGTTGGGGGTGATCAAGTATTACTGGGAGGGCAGAGTAACCTCTAAAGTAGCCGAAATTTTAGAGAGACTTATGCCCATATGTATGTGCTGAAACGGATACTAAACCTTTGTTGTCCCCAGACATAAATTTCTGTCTTTTGCTTAGAATTGCTGGGGGTCCATGATCATTTGCTTCAACAGCCTTGCTGTAGCAGCGGGCGCATAAGTCCAATGAGACCGCAGATAAAGTCTAGAATGTCTTCAGGGATGGCAACGCCTAGTCTGTATATTAGTGCTCTCGCCGTGGGCGTTTGGCAAATGGAATGCAATAAAGGAAATGTAATTACATTGTATGAATGTTTGACGGCTGTCCTGTGTGGATGGAAAGAGAAGCTAAATCAGTTTAACCCATTGCATTTGGGTTTGAAAATTGAAGCTGCCAAGGTGGTAAATAATTTCGAGGTTAGTCCTCTATCGTTTATGTCTGATGTTAAAAGATTTTACTAAAATGATATATACACTTGTAGGTTCTTCTGTCTGCCCTCTCCTTTCGTGGTCTCTCGTTCTGGTCTGACATTATCTTCCATCTTCTTCAGCATTAGGCAGTAGATCAGCCCACTTGAGCCATTGGCTGACTTCATTGTTTGACAACAGTCTGCTCTTTCATAGGGAGTACATTCAAACACAAGGTAGTTCCTTCAGTGCCAGGCAGTGCTGTGCTTTTTGAGACCGAACATTGTTTTTGGCCAATGTTTTTTTTCCCCCCTCCTTATTGGTGATGGCTTTTCTGCTCCTCAAACAATATTTTACAAAACGAGCTTTGCCGAAGCCCAAAAATCCAGAACACAACAGCTGATCCATTGGTTTTGCTTGTTCCAGTGGTTAATCGTGAATATGAAATGTTGCTGGTAAATCACTAGTGAATGGTGAGACTGGTATTTGGCTTCATTGATCCCAAGTGGATAGAGTACATGGACTTGCATGTAGGGATGAGCTCACTAGAGGAGCAGTTTTTTGGGGCTAGTATAGATGGCGACCTAGGAAACGTCTGAATGAACTTAACGTGTTTAAGTAAAGAAATCTGTTCTGTGGCTGGTAAATTACAGTTACAACAGCCTACTAACTAACTTCGTAATGAATTGGAGCGTCTTGAAAGCCAGTTACTAGTAACACTATAGTTTATGGTGATGAAGGGAGGCTTCCCACTTTCTCTTTACCCCCTTCTCAGTATCGTCGTCTCTCTTGAGAGGGCTACAAAGATTCTGTTCGCCTTTGCAGGTAGTGCACCAAATTAGTCTGGTGAGGGCATGTCAAGAGAATCTAGAATTGTAAACTTTGACCATACATTTTCACAGCATAAAACTGAGGTACATTTTGTTACAGACCAAGATGAAGAGAAAAGCTGTGGGAATCTGGCATTGTGGATCCTGTATGAAAATCGTTGCTGGAGGTGCCTGGACCTACAAGTAAGGAAACCTTAGCACTGATATACAGTGGTTGGCAAGCCATCAAAAGTTAATTTGCTGTAGCAGAACCCCGAGCACAGATGCATGTTTGTAATTCACTTTCCAAGCTGCTTGCATGATGTTACTTCTAAATGCTCATTAAATCTGTTTGCAAGCCTATCCATTGGGCTTGGTTTCTTTGTGAAAAGCACACGCTGACAGCTGGCGAATGATGGTGTGATTCTACCCAGCATAGCAAGTGGTCCGCCTTTCGTATTGGTTAGTTACTACTGTTTAATGCCAGTTAATTGTTTTAAAAAAAACAATTATTGTGAGTACACATTTTGAACTGCTGGAGTATATCTTATGGATTCTCAGTGTTGAATCATTGTGATCCAAATGCACTAATCGAAGTAAACTGGGGGTGGGGGGGGAGGTGGTAATATTTGGAGGTAGCGGGGCAGTTGCAACAGAACGCCAGACTTGAAATTAATATAAGCAGTTTCATTGTAGTGATATAATTCCAAGTATCCCAAATTGTGAGCCTACTATACTGCTGCATTACCTGCGACAAATACGCAGTGTGCAGTGGTCTGTAGTGTGGAGGTCAATAGCTTGCTAAAACACAGCTAGAGGCACACCAGTAGTTTCCTCAAATATATGTTGTGGAAGAACACCAGTCCTTCAATGAATAGGATGCAAAAGAAGAAAGAACACCATTGAATTAAGTAGTAGTGGACATTAAGAGACTGAGCAGATCTGATCTTGGAAAACGCAAGGCATTAACTGAGCAGGAAGGCATTGGCGGGTTAATTGCTGGCCCATTCTTTGAATGTGAAAACACTGACCTAAGACTGCATCACTAAGGATTGGTAGGAAATGTCGAAAGTCACCCATTGATACTTTACAAGGCTCTAGTGTAAACTTGCTTTTGTTGGTGGACCTGCTCTCTGCCAAGGTGGCTCCTGTCCCTTGAGGGGCTCAATGGGCCCGACACCAGCTTAAGTGGGTCTCTAGTAGCGGGGAAGAGTTAATTATTTCAGGAGGGCATGAGAGGGGACACTGCTTCACCCAAGCCTTGGGGTGGGGGTGTCGCCATCTCTGTTTTGAAACACTATAACCTCAGACGCCCCCCCAAAAAACGAACACATTTTTCTGGTTGAGGACTGAACTTCAGTGTTGGTTTGGTGCTGTTTAATACCGTATCAGTTTTGTTCGCCTTTTCTTTCTTCTGGGGAATAGTCGCTTTGTGCCAGTGCATTCTGGCTTTCCTCCAAATCTGTGTTTAACCAAACCAGGTACTAAATTACTACTTTGGGGGTGGTGTGAGGGGCTCGCTCTTAAAGCACACATTCCTCTGTTGGTGACTGCAGTTTCAGCCAGTCCCGATGACGGATCAGTTGTACCGGCCCCTCCAAATTCAGTTATGGCCGTTTTTCCATCTATTTCAGCTCCTGCTTCATTGGCACTTATGGGCAATCTCAAATCTGGGTCGCCTCTTAACCCATGCCCGGCCAGATTCCTGGCAAAAATGGCGGAAGTTATAAATCCGCTGGCGAATCCACTCTTGAACCTCTCTTTGAGTCAGGGAGTGGTCCCGCAGGCCTGGAAGCAGGCAATGGTCATTCCTTTGCTTAAGAAGCCTGGTCTTGATCCGGAAGTCCGGCCAACTACAGGCCTATCTCTCTCCTCCCCGCGCTTACGAAGATTCTGGAGAAGCATGTGCATATGGCGCTTTCAAATTTTTTGGAATCCCATAATGTACTGCACGCTACTCAATCTGGCTTCCGCCCCAACTTAAGCACCGAGACGGCGCTTTTGGAAGTGTATGAAGCCCTAAAAGAGGTACTTGACTCGGGGGGGCAAAGCCATGCTTGTCATGTTGGACCTATCGGCGGCCTTTGACACCGTCCCCCATGAGGGTCTTTTCGCATGACTCCATGAGATCGGTCTGAGGGGGACGGTGCTCAGCTGGTTTACATCATTTTTGGCTGCCCGTTGACAAACTGTCTGTGCCTCACCCAGCTCGGCCGTGATGCCGCCTCTGGGAGTCGGAGTTCCGCAGGGTTCTGTGTTGAGCCCAACTCTTTTTAACATCTTTATGACCCCATTGGCGGAGTCTTTTGGGGCCCAGATCGTATCTTACGCCGATGACACCCAGCTCCTCTTTTCGTGTAAGAAAAGAGGAGACTTTGATGGAGAGCGTATCCGGAGTGCCTTGGGGCTGTTTTTAAATGGTTTCAGCTGAACAGCCTCCAGTGCAACTCAGACAAATCTGAGGTACTCTTCTTCGGCTGTCCATCGGATCCGGACTGGCAGGCATGGTGGCCTGTTAATATGTCCCCCCCCCCCCCACCCCCCGTCTTGCTCGTCCCAGTTGGTTAAGAACTTGGGGGTCAAGATGGACAAGGGTCTGACGTTAGGATCTCGGATCCTTGGCTTAACGGGAACATGTTTTGGCCTCAAGATGCTCCAGAAGTTTCTGCCTCTACTTTCGGAGGAGCACAGGAAGGTGACAGTGCAGGCCATGATTTGACCAAGGTTGGATTATTCCAACGTCCTCTATCTGGGCCTGCCGGAATATCTATTGCAGCGGCTACAAGTTGTCCAGAACTCGGCCGCGAGGGCTATTTATGGCCTAAATAGGCGAGCCAGTGCTGCTGGCCTTCTGCAGCTGCTCCATTGGTTGCCTATTCAGAAGCGGATAGTTTTCAAGGCCTTGACCTTGACCTATAAGGCTCTCCATGCTGTGGGAGCAAAGTATCTCCAAAAGGAGACTTGCCTTTTATCGCCCGGCTAGATCATTAAGATCTGAATCTCTGTTTCTTGCGGTGGTTCCGTGGGTAAAAAAGGCTCGCATTGGAGGCCGCTCCTTTAGCCTGCTGGCGCCGCAGCTGTGGAACACTTTGCCCTTGGCCCTACGCGGCGCCACTAATCTGCTTACCTTTAGGAAGAGCCTTAAAACCTGGCTTTTTGCTCTTTAGGCTACTTCCCTGTTTCTCTGTTTCCTTGATCTGTTTTTATATTACAGTGTTGTTTACTCTTCTTTAGGTTCTCAATAAAAGCGCCGGGACACTCTTTTGAGTAGCCGCGCGCTATATAAAACAACATATAACATAACATAGGTCGTGTATCCACCATATTATTCTTGAATTGTGATCTTTTACTTCACACTGGCTTTAGACTTCCTTTGTGCGTTGATCACTCCTTACTGAGGTCTGTTCTCCGTATTGTTAGAAATGGTTCACTCAATAAGTACAGATCTATTTCTCTACTTTAAAACTTTTTTCCTACTATAGGCAACCCCAGCATTAGCCGCAGAAGGCGGTGTGTGTAAGTACCATTACTGCTTGGTCTGTACCACTATACTGTTGTTGTTCTGTACAGATTTGCATATGGCTGGGTCCAAACTGGGGTGGTGAGTAAAATAACGAGGGATTAAACCCAGATCTTTGTGACTGAGTCTGAATGTTTGGATTGATCAGCATTCCGTCCATTTGTTTCTTTGGCTTGGGTGCTATGCCAAGAAAAGCATGGTTGTGTATATTTTGCCAGAACTTGTCGATCTTACATAATTTTAAGAGCTCCCCCCATTTATATAATGTTTTATGTTTCCCTCTGCATGACTGACTAGTAGACTGGCAAGGTAGTCAGGCAGAACTCAAGTCTCTGCCTTGGTTTTGCAGTGGATATACTGAAAATCAACACTTGGATAAAAAGTGCTCCCTAAGCATATGGCAATAGAAAGGGCTCTCTATACTGCGCAGGGTTTTACTGATCGTCTGGATGTTGTACTGGAGGTCTGTCTGACATTCTTATGTTTTATTGTATTGTAGTGTAGTAGTGCTCACAACCTCTGATTCGGCGCTAATGCGCACACTAGTCCTGAACCAAAGGTGATATTCCGGTGGTTATTGTTGGTTATGGAGATTAATCTTTGGCACTCTTCAATTCCTCAGCCTTACTCCAGGGTATTTTTCATCCATATAATTCCCTGGCATTGTATGAGGATATATTAAAATGCCTGCATCATGCTTTGGGAGGAGCACAGTGTCCTTCTCGGTTAAATGTGGCTATACATTCAATTCTACTCTTTCCTTTCCTCCCCTATCCGACCCTTGAATTTTCTTCTTGTCATCCATTTCTTGTTGTCAGCTTACATGTCACATATCTGTTAACTGTTTTTTGGTTAAATTCTTGCTTACTTGTATAACAGCTAAGATTTCTTTGTACACGTACTTCCATTTAATCAACTTGTGGGTCCTGTAGGAACATGAGCTCATCTCTGCCGTGTTGAAAAGCAACCCCCCCATCAGGGGGTAACAAGCGCAATATAAATACGAACCTTTTTCCTCCTTTATCCTATCATTCCAAATAACTGACTAACCTATCCACCACTTAAAATGTACTTGCATGTTTCACTATACTAATTCAACACTAATCCTCTATGGGTCCCGGAGTAGCGTGCTACTTGCCGAAAAAGCACTTTGACTCCTCGTCGGGGGGTAAGCGCTATATAAATGCAATTACAATACAATGTTAAAAACGTTAAAGCCAATAGCTCTCTCTAATCACTTATAAGGTCCCAAAGGCGAGACCGATTGGCTATGCCAATGCTTGTTGTGGTAGACCACAGCATAACTGTTAATTTGTTTTGTCTAGTTCCTATATTTGCTTGGCTGTTTTTGGATTCATTATTGCGACCTGCTACAACTATATGCGCGATCCCTGCTGGGATTCCAATGATTGTGTTGGATCTGGTGAAAATGTTTGCTTCCACGTGCACTGATGCATTTTTATTTCTTTCAGCACCACATCTGCAGTGACTGTGAAATCTGCCATCAGAAGACTAAAGGAATTGAAAGACCAGTAGAATGTTGCACCACCATCTGCTTGTGTTCATTTCTCACTGTGCTCAATAAATATTTAAAGGATATTTCCTTGTTTTTTTTTTCTTCTTACCGTTCATCAAATTTCAGACTTGGACCTGCCTTAATGGATAAGGCTAACTGCTAATTCCATGCATTTGTTTTACATCCTTACCTTCAGGCGAATGCCATAAGTTGACTATTAAGTTACTAATGGCAAAGTCTCCTATTAATTAGTCGGCAGATCGTCTGAGAGTATCTAATGTAGTTTTAGCTGTGAATGGAGATTGGTTAGAGGAGGAGGTGGATTTAAATTACGGGTTTAATTGTGGATGGAATGAAGGTTTTTCATATTTGGGTTGGATGTGGACCCATCACGTTACTACTTTCTGCACCTGAATTGCGAATGTAGCTATGCTCATCCCAGTCAGTTCCTGAATCTTTCTCCATACAGCTTTCCCCCAGCACTCTTTACATGAACTTCCAAGCTGCTTTTTATATTGAATATTTTGGCTCCCTCTGTCTGATGTTGAATGACCGTTCCCATTGCTTCCATTGGAAGAGAAATATCCCATAACATGTAAACTGCTGTATGCAAATATTCTAGCACATGACTGTTACCCATTGACTGCAGTGAGAGACTGGTTTTACTGTGCAAACTGTCGCGGCTGGATAGGTATAGAATTCTATCCCCTTTGCGTTTTTGCACAGATTCGAATATAAACTTCTTTAGGAAAGCTTTGGATCGCCTCGATGTCTTTTTAGGTCTCTACCTAAAGCATTTCTTTTAGCAATGCTTGTTGTCGAGATTTCTAGTAAGCAGTTTGAAAAGTCTGCCAATTGCGGATTAGCCACAGTTCATGTGAGAGGCGCGTGCACGAACCAGCTACGTCACACACCACCATTTGTCTGCCTCCCATCAGACTTCAAAGGAATGCGCTCCCGCCACCGCAATGCTGAGTTTGTTTACTATTTACCATCGATTCATCTTCAAACGAGTGCTGCCAGGGCCCATCTCCGCTGCAGCGTCGCTTATTCAAATAGAACAAGGCTGAATTTCCTGCTTGCATCGATGCTAATGGAATCGCAAATTCTAATCTAATCTAATCTTACATTGAGGGGTCAATTAGCTAAAGCGAAAGCTCTCGCAAAACCTACTGCTTTCAATTCTATTGAATAAAGAGAGGAACAAAATAGCAACATGGAGATCGCCTTGGCAGAGAAGACTTTCAATAAGGGAAACTGTAACCCATGCAGTGCTGGATGTTGAAACATGAATCTGCTGAAGCAACTTGCGGTTCCAACTGTAAGGTCTATAATGTGATGTTTCCTCTTTTTGTGAGCCTAAAGTGACTCCTAAGAACTTGTATCTATGCAGAATGTCCAGTGTTAGCCCATTCGTGCGATTATCACTGTCTTCTAAATGATGTTAATTTTGTTTTGGAGATGCTCATTGACAGTTTTTTGTTCTTATACATCGTCGGGGAACTTCACAATCTCTGCAAGCCAAATAGAATCTGATATTTGCGTAGGAGAGCAAGCAAATTCTAGACCTCCCTAAATGAGGTGAAAAGCAATGTGTACTTTTCCTATACGCAATCACTCATTCGCTCACCTATTCAATCATAAACCACACACTCCCCAATCCATCCAGGCACTAATTTACCCATCCATTCATCTATCCATGCATGTTCTCATTCATCAACCCACCCATTGATTCAATATTGCGCTCAACTACTCACACAATAGTGCTTTCCATTACCATTCGCCACCATTCAGTTTAGACCCCACATGGGTGTAAGTGGTTCTAAATATAAAATGTAAAAAGGTATTTATAAATGTGGGTCCCTGGTGCCACAAGACAAATGGCAATAAAACATGGTAAAACAAACATTGGCAATGTCAATAGGCCTGGCTTATAGCTGAAAGTGTATTTTACATATGTTTAGCCATCAATAAATCATCCTGCATGAATGCTGGCACTCATACATCATGCTAGCCACTCGCTGACTCCTTGCATTTTCCCACTTCCCAATCCGTAATAAAATTGACACACAAAATCCCATAGGCTTGTGGGAAATAAATTCTAAGAATAAAAGTAGAAAAAAACTTAGCAGCATGTATTTACAATACAAAATTAAACTAAAATATAGTAGTGGATAGCCATCTTGCATTGGTATTTTACAAAGTATATAATTGTTTTAAAGTTCCAACGCAGCTACCACACTGCTGCCCACCTCACACTGCTGGCCCGCCACCACAACACTCTGGGATACCACCACAACAGCACTGCCCTTGCTTGCTACCAACAAGCATTGCCATAGCCTATAGGACTCTCATTAGGAAAGTGAGCTTTTGGCTTTGTAAATAACAATGCTATTAATTTATATATTTTCAAAGCCAACACTTATTAAAAAAAATTGTCATTTACAATACCAATAGCTCACATTTCCTAATGCGAGACCTATTGCATTGCAAATGCTTGTTGGCTTTTGTGAACATTTGAGGAACTTTTTTTTTTTTTTTTGCACCCCGCTTATTCTCCCCAGCCTGTGCATTTATATCCCCGACTGCAGCTTCCAAAGCTGTTTTAGCATTGATACCTGATTTGGATAGAGCTTCCAATCTGCTCTCATCCATACGTTCCGTCATACCCTGGCTTTTTTAATTCCTTCTTGAGATAATCTGTGGCCTAAATAATCCAACCTCAGTTTGACAAAATTTGCATTTTCGCAAACTTATTGTTAGACCTGCTTCTTCTAATTTTGTTAAATTGGAGCAAAAGTCGCTACAAATTGTATTTATCTCCATCCTAAACGAAAGTCATCCTGAAAAACAAGCACATTGGGAATGTCCTTTAGAACTGTTTGCAATACTCTCTGGAAAACTGCTGAAGCAGAAGCTAATCCAAAAGGCATTCGCACAAATGGAAAAGTTCCTTCAGGAGTTATAAAAGATGTTAAGTGTTTGGATTCGGGTTGTAATAGGATTTGATGATATGCACTTGAAAAATCGCGGGTTGAGAAAAATTTACCATTGTCTACACTAGATAGCATTTCATTTATATGAGGGAAAGGATAACAGTCTACCCATATGCATTCATTCAAGTCTCTTAAGTCCACACTCATGCAGATACAGCCATTGGGTTTGCGTGCAATTACAATTGGACTTAACCATTCTGATGCCTCTATTGGTTCAATTATACCCTCACTGCATAACCTGTTTAATTCTTCCTTGAGTGCTCCCCTCAACATTAAAGGTACATTTCGCACTTTTTGTACTCTGGGAATGCTTCCTTTTTTGAGAATTATGCAATGTCTGAATTTCTTCAAACAACCCAATTCTTTCTTAAAAAGATTGGGAAATTTGGATACCCACTCACTATGAATATCTTCTTTGCTTTTCAGTAAGTACAACTTGTGCAGGATGATCAGGATTAATTATGATATTTAAGGCTTTTTGTTCCCTCCATCCAAGTAAATATTTTCCTTTTTCAACGACCTATATTTTGGCTACAGTCTCCATCTTAAAAGTTTAACATTGGCAGAAAAATAACCGATTACAGGTAGTTTTTGTCCACCGTATCCTACTGGATTAACATCGGCAACTTGTAGTTCCTTGGAACCTAAATTCATCCATTTTTGTTTATCAATTAAAGTAAAAAGAACACGAATCAGCCCACATTTATATAATTTTATCATCTATACTTATACTGCACTTTGGTGGGTTATATGCTTTGTTAATGTTTCCAGACATGTAATTGACAGCCATAACTTCAATGTCACTATCACTGGACATTTGTCACATTCACAGCAGGTTTTGTACGAGACATATCAGTGGCCTTGCAAACCCTTGAAAAGTGGCCAATTCTCTTGCATTTATAAACACCTACTTTTTGATGCAGTGCATAGCATCAGCAGAATGCCTTTTGCTACCACATCTGTAGCATACTTTTTTTTACATTGTTTTTTTTCTTTTTTACTTTCTTCTGTTCCCTCACTTTTATGCTATCACTCACTTCACATATCTTAGTAGAACTGGATTCAACTGAAGATTCAACACGTGCATATTCTAACATACAATAACGTGTTCTCTAAACGTTTAGCAATTTCAATAGACTTATTTAACCCCTCCCATGCTGGTGACAGAACCGCTCCGTCACCAGCCTCGGTCGTGTTGTGCTGGTGACGGAGCTGTTCCGCCACGGCCCGCTCGGCTCGCCTGCGTGGTGCTGATTTTGCACCTGCGCTGGACATTCCATTGAGCGGGCGGGGCCGTGACAGAACCGCTCTGTCACAAGCATGGGAGTGCCGCGTGCCCCCTGCCCCACCCCCCAGCGCTGTGGCGGAATTGCCGCCGCAGTGAAGGTGTTAAAGTGGGGTCTGTTAAATCTAACAATTTTTCTCGAATATGTTTACTAGTTGCATTTATCAACTGATCTCTAATGATCTCATCTCTTAAATCTCTAAACCTGCATGTAGTTGCTAACCTCCTTAATGCTGCAACATATTGTTCAATCTTTTCTCCTTTAATTGTTTACGAGAACTATTTGTGTCTCTCCACAACAATGCTCAGTTTTTTACCATAGTTCTCCTCTAACATTGCCAAAGCAGGTTTAGGAAGAGTTTTTAATACTTTCCTGCCTTCCACTCCCAAATGATGTTTTAATATAACAAGTTTTCTGTTTGCAATGTAATCATCACCGCCTATTGCTTCCAATTATGTGGCAAAAGACTCCTTCCAGTCCTCCCAGTCCATACAAATAGAACCGGGATCTTGTAGAAATGTGGGAGGAGGAACAATACCTTGATTTGACATGGTTGTAATTGTGTTAACAATATAAGAATAATGCGCTAGTTTTTCTTAACTTGGAAATAATTCAATGACGCTTGAAATGCTTTGCTGAATAGAAAAAATATTACCCTGGTAACCAAAGGATGTCCTCCACACAGTCGCTAAGAGATGATCACCAACGCTCCTTTAGTTATGATAGGAATGCCAGTGTGATATCCCTGTCAGCGCTGTGACACTTCAATTGAGGAGCGTGAAGATAGCATGTACCGTTACCATCAACAACAGTAGAACTGTTCTTTGCGAGAAAATTACGGTAGAATAAAAAAATTCCTCCAAGATGGCAGCACGTACAACATGACCTCGTCATGCTGCGCCGCTCCGTGAGCTTCAGAACACAGGACACTAACGCAGAAGCTGAATAGAGAAATCACCAAGTCCGTGGGAAGATGTTGTGCTTCAAATCTGTTTTCGCTCGCTCGTGTGCATGGTTTCAACCTGGAACCGCTGAAAAGTAAGTTAAATTACTCACGTTTCCCAAAATGTTAGAAAATGCGATTTTCAGGCACAATGCACACGCTGCTGGGGGTCTTCACTACTGTAGAAAAACAGTAGACTTCCACATTTGTCCCGATCAGTGCCAATATTTAAAATAATTTTATGAAATTGCCCAAAATAAAATCTTCACGTCATCCTCTTCATGGGGCGCATCCCATCCTCGTCTCCATTTTTAAAGAGGAGAAGCACACTCTTTGGTGAAGATACTGACTTTATTCAGTATAAGATCAGGAACCCCCAACAGCTATCTCTCTGGATCAACTCCTGCCTCTGACTGCTTGACTCCAACAGACTGGATTCTAGTAGAGCAGCTTGGAGTTGCCAGTAGATAGTTGCTAGGGAAATGCTCAGCTATCCATACTTCCAAAATAAAAGCACTGTTTGGAACTTCAACACAAACCGAATGATTTACGTTGGTATATCTAAGAAAATCTAAATAACCAAGGTTCTATTAACGCAGAGGATTATCGCAAAAAACGTGATTTGGATTTTCACTCTTTCAGCCCATACCAAGGGATTAAACTGTGAGATCTACTGGGAGAACGCTATCAAATATAACAACTGAATACCTTATGTAATTTACTTGTCCTTATATCGATAACAGATGTGCACGTAGTCCAGCATTCTGTGGCTTGACTAAATATAACTGTAATGGGATTTATATAGGTATAATTTCTTGTTTTTGAACCCTTGTTTCGGTCAAATACTGCATAGTTAATATAATTTGCTAAGTGGACAACTTAGTCCTATATAGCAGTATTTAGTAGTATACTATTAACTATGTGGACTTTTGTCATCTTATAGATATTCTCAATATTAATTGTCTTTTCGGCAACTTTTTGCCTGTATTTTTTTTATTTTTTTAAACTTTTTATTTATCATTTTTTTAATACATATAGAATGCAACAGTGCAGTACATAAAAGAGAAGCTCTGTGTCAACACATAATACAAGGCGGCCAATTACATATTGACGAGTCTACGTCTACTACAACGGATAATGAAAGCTCAGCAGGCAAACATGTAAACCATAGTTCAACAGTGCTGTGCTACAGGCGGGTGCGAGAGGTGAAAAGAGGATTGCCTGATGTGATGCTGCGTTGGTCAAGAACCCCAAGGAAAAGGAACAGCCTAGGCCGTACCAGACAGGGGTGCACGGGGACCGGCGATCGCCAAGGACCCAGGGCCAGCGGGGGGCGCGGGTGAGGCAGCCCGAATAGGAATCAGCAGGCAGCGCGACAAGGGACGGGAAAGGAGATGGCGGTTAGGGGCAATCATCAGCAGTGGCCACCATGAGTTCAGGCCCAGTTGGAAGTGCAGGGGAGGCAATTCTGCCAGGGGAGGATCGGGAGAGGAGATAGGCAACCAGAGGGCCCCAGATATCAACCGGGCGGGATCTGGCTGGCATTAGGTCCCAGAATTCAGATAAGAGCGTTTTACAACGGGAGGCGTCCTCCAGCCAGGCCGCGACTTCAGGAGCGGGGCGGCGGCCCCAACTCATAGCCAGTCGTCGCCTAGCCAGCACCAGGAGCATGGCGATTAGCCGGCGAGAGACATCAGGACAAAATTTCACAAAGCCGAGAAGACAGATGGTAGGATCCGGGCGTATGTCCGCTCCGTTTATGGCAGAAATAGTGGAACAGGCCTCTATCCAAAACTCCTGTACCTTAGGACAGAGCCAGGACAGCTGAGCAAAGTCCGCGGCCGGCGCTGAACAGCGCCTACAGGAGTCTTCTGGGCAGAGCCCCAAATGGTTGAGATGTACAGGCATGCGGTAGAACCTATGTAGAAATTTAAAATGGATCAAGCGGAGCCGGTAATTCGGGGAAAGCTTGGTAGTCTGGTTACAGCAGTAGAGCCAGTCCGCGTCTGAGACCTCCACGCCGAGGTCCGCACTCCAAGCGTCGCGCGCACGAGAGGAGGAAGCGGTGGAGGCCAGCAGTGTGAGGGCGTACAATCTGGTAACTAGTTTACGTGGGGAAGCTGAAGTGTATACGTAATCTAATACTGGAAGAGTAGGTGGGGAGCACGGGAAAGTGGGGTGCAGCTTCCGGCAGGTGGCGCGTAGCTGATAGAACAGGAGCGTGTCCATCAGGGACGGGGTCTCCGGAAGGGAATAGAAGGAGTCGCCCGGCTACAGATCCGCTACGGTCCTCAGGCCTAAGGACGCAGCATGGCGAGACATAGCAGAGGACTGCAAGGGAGGAAAATCCGGGTGATCGATAATAGGTACGGCGTTGGCGGATAGGAGAGGGAGACCGGCAAGGCGGCTCAGCTGTAGCCATGCCCAGCACAGTGTCTCCACAGTGTTCACCTCCGCCCGGGGCCGGACAGCAGGAGCAAATATGGCCGTAGACAGGGGCCAGGGGGAGGCAATATCTGATTCTACCGCGACATGGGGCTGGAAAGGGGTGGGATGCAACCAGAAATGAAGGAAGCTGGCTTGAGCGCAAAGGGCGAAGGTTGTAAAGTTTAAAGACACGCCCGATCATTCTGTCTTTTGTCCATAGTAACACATCTCGTTGGCGAAGGTTACTAAGTTTCAAGACCCGCTCGGACATTCTGCTCTAGTCTGTAGTAATACATCTTATTTTGATCTCGGTGATATTTTGCAGATCACCATATCCGGATGATCCACATCACTCTGTCCTGTTTGCAAGTACAGAACATGAAGCAGAACAAAGGGCTTTTTTATCAAAAGGTAACTAACCTCTTATAACATCATGGCTAGCATGATTAATAATATACCGCACTGATTTGCCCCCTTGTATACTAAGTATCCTCAAAGCCTATATCTTGTAAACCAGAATCTTTAGACTAAGTGTTTAGAAGACATTAACTCTTTCTTTTTCCCTTCTGTAGATCCACGAAGATATATATATATATATATATATATATATATATATATATATATATATATATCTTGTTATCCTTGCCAGTACATATTATTTTGCAGAGTGATCCAGCGTTTCATATATATCCTTTGATGGGCTGTGAGACTTCTGCTCGCAGGTAATACATCTGAATACAGAGCAATTTCATTTGCCAATATACCGCACTTAACATCATATTTAAACTTGTACGTATATTGGCTCCTTTCTCTACACAGATTATACTAATACAGACAAGACATTTGTCTTCCTCTTTTGAAGTAGCCGCGTTCCTTTCGTTTGCTTGTATCAGGTACACCACAGCGGTGATATTACATAATGATATTTAAAGGCCATTTCTCTTTATACAGGAATTAATAATGTGTTTGTTTATCTACCATATCATTATTGCAGATTCCCATTTAATCGAGGCCCAGAATTTTAGTTGCACAAGAGTAACCACTAATCGTGTTTTCTTCGTGCCAAATGTCATATTTTTATCAGGTTTTCACTCTTCTGTAGAGACTAATGGACCATCTGTAATTACATGTTTTTTAACTAATAGGCTCCCATACCCTTTATGCTTATACCTTTCTTTATTACATTTTTTCAGTTTCCATATATAAACTAACAAGAACTATCAGTCCATTTCATAAGCTTTTTGCTTTTCAGGTAAGACTCCATGCCTCTAGGCTTCTACATTTCTGGGGTGTGGCCACTCTATTTTTAATTCTATTCACAACCTTTAGCCTATTTTCTTCAATAAACCAGGCCCTTAAGTAACACAAAAATATATCTATCTTTCTAGCACTGGGTTTCTGGTTCTCCCTTGTTCTTCCTTGTGTATATTTAAATATACATTTAACTTGCAAATTGTTCTCTTGAACACTGCGAGTTGGGGGGAACACTCTATTTGCCTAGCACCATCATTTGCTGCCTCAAGTAT